>NC_089825.1:128840982-129459078 GCF_035046505.1 Tiliqua scincoides
TGGGATGAAGAACATGGGATACTTCTGAATGCATTTTCCCCCATGACAACCAAGTCCTGATACCGGTTTCTGAGACATGGACACTCCCCCTTCATTCCAGTTCCCACCCACCCACCCCACACAAATCACTGGTTCTCCCAAAACAGATCACCCCAAGAGATATCTGTGAGTGGGCTCTCATTTATTCAGCCAGACCACACATACATGTGATCATGCTAGAGACAATTCTGGAGCAATGCTGGGTGAGGATGCTCTTCATTTTTGACCCTGGGATTTCTCCACGGTCTTTTGGGTGAACTTCACAGGGAGACCTTCTTTGACAATCCAGCAGGAATAACTTTCCTTTTCATATGCAGGGATCTTCATCTGGAGGTTGGTAGAATAAGAACCATCACCGTTTTCCTCTGTGACTTGAGAGCCAATGTAGTTGTCTTCAGGGAAGGGGCTGTTATTCTTGAGCGGCTGGATAGTAGAGTCACCAGCAATGAACCCTGTGATCTTGCAAGCGAGGATCTCAGTTGGTTCACTACGAAGTGTGATCTCCTCATGGTTGGGTGGGGAGAGGTAGCCATGGGATGCCCTGCTCTCTACTGGTTCAGTGTCGAGAAGAGTGTGGCAGAAAAAAAAGAAGGCAAGGATTATTCAGTGCAAGTCAAAGCAGTGAAAGACGTTTGGGGAAAGTAGCTCTGGAAGGGAGGAGATTGGACAGTCCCCAAGAAGGACTGTTCTCAAGAAGGACCTTATCCCATTCAAAGACTCTGCTACTTACTGCACACTCCCTTACTCGGTGCCCCAGGCGAAAGAGCCAATACACCTTTAAATAACCCCAAATTACCCAAATTAGCCAAGTCTTATCTGGGGCTTCAAGATGTAGACTCAGTATGCCTTGAGATCCACCCAAGCAATCCAAGCTCATTTTAAAAAGGGTCTACTCAGAGTAATAAAATTGCATAACGAGAACAAATGCTCTCCAGTATAAAACATTCAGGGGATATCCCACAGCAAATAAACTAAGAAAAGCTCTAACGCCATCTATTTACCTAACAGTTAATGAACATTCCACAAAGTTTGCTTGCAGGCTGAATGAATGCAGCGTTCAGAAAATCCATGTTCCCTCTTCTACGTACAGAGCCTGAAGGTCAGCATTCCAGAAGGCAGGAGAGAGAGCAACCCCAGACGCTCTCCTTATAGACCTCATATACATTGTGCAGGAGATCTCTGGCACATACACCTCAGCTGACTAGATAGGAAAAACAGAGCCTGGTGGCCACCTGGGACCTCCAAAAAAGGGTTGTTCACAGAAGTTCATTTTGGTGCACACAGCACACTGTCCATTCTAGTGCAAGTCTAACGGTGATGCTGCTGATTTTCTATATTTAAAAGATTTGAGAGAGACTAAGGAGTGTTTGGGGGCGGAGCTAACTCTTAGCAAAGTTGCAGTGAACTTTGGGGGCTCCCGAAGAGACTGCGAAATAGATGTGTTTTCATGTGCCTAAACAACTAAGGCATGCTTCGGTGCCAGGAAGACGGTATGAAGAGCTGAGAGCTTGAACGGGGGGGGGGTCATTAGAAACAGGCAATTTCAAGGATTTCTCTCTGTTTTGCTCTGTGTTGAATCATATCTATCCTGGGCGCCGTATTGGAGAAGCTCGGAAAACTGAGAACCCGTCCTCCCACGGCCTAGATGCAACAACATCGCAGTGAAAAAAGCTATTAAGATTGAGTGAACTTGGCTCGTTAAAAAGTTTTGCCAAGAATTGTAAGTAAGAAGACTGGAGGAAGAGAAGATAATTCAAGATTATTCATGCTGGCCATTAGCCACCCGGGGGGGAATAGGTGAATTGATATTTCCCTTGCTGGAGTAAGTACAAGATTATATTTTTTTTAATGGTATGTATTGAATTTGAATTTCTTGAATTTCTTGAATTTCTTTTTTTTGGGGGGGGGGATTTAAAGGCATACTAACCTAATTTGACTATGTGGAAAAAATTTGGAAAGTAGCCCTGGATATAAAATTAGAAAGTAGCCCTGCAGGAAGTGGTTCGAGTTGGTGTTGATAAAAATGGCTTTTGAAAATCTAAAAAATGATCGTGAAAGCCAGGCCTTGTTGGTGGGTTTTCTGATGGATTTTAGAAGAGAAATGGAGCAACAAGTCAGAGAACTCTCTGAACAAATTGGGCAAATAAGCTCCTCCCTTGTAAGCTAAGGGAACGGATTATAAACAACAGAGAAGAAAAAAGAATGGATCAGATGTCGGGTGAAGTTAAAGAAGTGGAGTATTTTGAAATGGGACACGAGATGGAAGAAGCAATTGTCATAATAACTAAGAACCTTAAGGAAGAAAAAAGAGGAAATGTTCAGAGAGCAAGCTGTCTCAAGAAGAGGAAGAATTTATGGATTGAATTCAAGAATAACAGAATGAAAAAAAAGAAAGAAAAACAGAGTAGGGGCTTAAGAAGAAAAAGAAGAAAAAGAAGAAGTGGAAGAACCAGTTGGAGGACTAAGAAGGAACACCAATAAGATAGAGTACAAAGTAAACTCAAAATGGTTGAGTAATAAGTAGAAATTTTTTTTTAAAATTATATTAAATTAATATAGATGTAAATGAAAATTTGAAATATAAATATTGTGGAAATTAAGTGGTATTAAGATAAATATTTTATTAATTAGATTAAATTAAAGTGGATGAAAAGGGAATTTGGAATATAAGTATTGTGAAGATTAAAGTGGTAAACATATGAAATAAATTAGATGGAACTGTAAATTTAGAATATAAGTATTGTGTAAATTAAAGTGGTATTAAGATAAATAAAAGGGTTATTTTATAAAAGAGAAGGTAAATAAAATAAATTATAGATGTCAATTTATTTTGGAAAAAATATTAAACCTGTATTTTGCGTTAATAAATATGTGGTGGATAAGCAAAATATAATACCAGAGTAATTGGAGATATTTGTTTTTAGATGTGATATTAGAAATTAAGAATCAGATAAGAGATTTTATTTTAGAGACTAGTTTAGTGGTAAGAAGAGTGTATAAGTAAAAGTCTGAAGTGTTTTTTTTATGATGGGATAGATAAGGTTAGAGGAAAAATATGGAATGTTAAAGTATTAACCAGTTGGGTTAATGAAAATGATAATTTTTGTATTGATTATTAATGTCGTTTGGATTAATGTTTGTTGTAATCGATGGCCACCACCCTTGTGTGTAACCTATGTAGTCCTAGCCCTAAGTCTATCCAATTTTCCTTACCTGTATCTGTAATAAATAAATAAAGCATTATTAAAAAAAAAAAAAAAAGGAGTGTGTTTGGGTTTCCATCTTACTTTCTCCAACTACCAGAGCCGCATGGTTGGGTAGACCTGGACTCTGCATCTAGAAGCCTGATGGACCTGGGCTCCAAAGACTATTCCAACTGTCAGCACCCTCCCCCTGCCCTATTTTGCCCCCTGTTCTGCCTGCTCCCATTGCCCCCTCCCACTTTGGGAAGGAGCCCAAAGGAAACTTTGCCCCCCCCCCTAAGAAAATTCATCACAGAGCCCTCTAGCCGAGCCAGCTCAGACGCCCTACCTGGATCACTTTGGCTCACCTGTTGGTCACCTTCCTCCTTTTGCAGTCAGGATCCTATTGGTGGAAGGAGCTTAAAGTGAGATCCTAAATGGTTAACTTTTCAGCCCAATCCTGAACAGTGCGCACCGACTTGCTGCCGGCGCACACTCTCACAAATGTGCCACAAGACATATTTGCGGGGCCTACCACTGAGCGAGCATCGATGGTAGCCCAGGAGTAGCTGGTGCTGGGTTAGTACCCGGTGGCTGCTGTAGCTCCACCACTCGGCAGTCGCATGGACTGTGGAGCAGCAAAGAGGAAGGTAGGGATGTGGGGGGAGGCGGGGAGGAGGCGTTCCAGGGGGAGGCAGGCAGAGGGCAGGGAGACCACAGAGAGAAGGCGTTCTGAGGGGAGGGAGTGGGGCGGGGAGAGGCAGGTCTGGTGGAACTTTGCTCCACCGGATCCAGAACCAACACATTGGGGTCACTGCCTGACACAGAGGCTCTTGATTCACTGCCAACCTTTTCACCTTGTGGGGCTACTCGTCTTACCCGGGGGAAGGGGATGAAAGTCCCCTTCTCCCCAGGAGCCGGCGGCAGCTGCCCAGCAGCCATTTTCAGCACCGCTACAACCCCGCACCCCAGGCAGCTCCGAATTGGGGAAAACTGAAGTTGGAGCCAAGAGAATGCAGGACAGGAGGAGGTCACGTGGGGGAGTCAACACGGCAGGCTGAACGTTCCTGCCTGGAAAGCACCAGGGGACTGAAACCCGGCTGCTTTTGACAGCTTGCAGCCGAGGACTTCCCTGGATCAAAGGGAAAAGAAGAGATGACCTACAGCTCTCTATAGAACTGGGAAGGAATGAAATCAGGGGAGTGTGTGTAGCAAGCGGACCGATGAAGAGCTGTGTTTTGAAAGCTTCTAACAGCCAAATGGTCTCCAAGTACTTCATCAGGATGTTTTTATATTGATTAATAACTTTTTATTGACTTTAATGATCACAATATCTGGGATGTTGATATTTTACTTTTATACATCATCGCTTACAAACATTAGAACGCAAGAACTCCATTATAAACCATAGAGTGTTATAACCCATAGAGTGCTCAAACTGGTTGAATTCAATTGAATTGAATTCAACTGAAAAGTATTTACAAATGTTTTGAGCAAGAGTTGAGCATACCAACACTTTCCAGCACTGACATAAGGGCAATGCAGCTTTAAGGTCAGGGAACAAACATTCCCTTACTTTGAGTGCCACCCAACTGCAGGATGCAGCACATGTTATTGTTAAAATAGGAGACAGAAGAGGATCAGGTTAAGGAGTATATGATACAATGGGCAAGTCATGTTGGTCATGAGATATCCATGGAGCAATGGGAGAGCTTGTGGATTCAAAGATTGAAATTGACTTTGAAAGTAAACCTTAAAGAGAATTTTTATAAGATGATGTATAGATGGTATTTGACTTTGATACACCAGCAAATGCAGTTGTTATTGAAGTTAAATTTACAAATGAAACCAGAAGCTTTTTTGTTGGGAATACTGGATGACTCAATTCAGAAAGACTACGAAGCTATGTTTTTACATATGATAACTGCTGCAAGAATATTGTATGCCAAATACTGGAAAGTTCCAGAGATACCCATACTGGAAGAGTGGTGGTTAAAGGTATTGGATTTGGCAGAAATGGAAAAAAAACTTACAATTTTTCTTAAAGATAAGTTAGTACATAAGAACATAAGAACATAAGAACAGCCCCACTGGATCAGGCCATAGGCCCATCTAGTCCAGCTTCCTGTATCTCACAGCGGCCCACCAAATGCCCAGGGAGCACACCAGATAACAAGAGACCTCAGTAAAATAGTAAAAGACCATTACTCAGTAAAATAGTAAAAGACCATTCATAGACTTACTGTGCATTGAGGGGAAAGTGGGTGAAGTGATCTATGGATTTGATGAGTAGATAGGAGTTAACTTTTATGTTTTTTTTTATTTTTCTACTTGTGTGGAAAAGATATTTTATAATAGGTATCAATTCTTAAAGTTTGATAATTTTTGTATGATTTTGTAGTAGAATAAGAAATTTTGTTTGAGATCTCTACATTTGCCATACAATTTGTAATGTGCTTTTTTTTAAAAAAAAATTGTTTATGTGTGTATCTGTTTTGTGTTTGTTTTTTAATAAAATTAAAAAGTATTATAAAAAAAGAATTCAATAGAAAGTGACATCTGCTGGTGAAAAGCGGAACTACATTTGGAATTTTTTTTTCTCCTGTTTGAGAGAGATACACAGAACTCCACTCATATTTCAGCATAAGCTCTCCTAACTGGGAGGATATCAATACGACAACACGCAGAAGTGCCAATACTATGGAGCAAGTAAAAGAAAAACCAAAACAGTCAAGATCACCAATACAGACTCCAAAGAGAAAATTTAAGTGTGGAATTTTTGGAACATGTTTCAGCAGTTTCAGTTTAAAATTGAATTAAAAATACACTCAGTTGAACAAGAGCTTAAAGACCTGAAATTGGAATTGAGAAAGGACATGGTTCGGCTGGAGGAATCCATCAAATATATCAAACAAGAGTCACTGATTGTAGAATGGAAGTCCTTAGCTTGGAACATGAGAAAACATTGGATATGATATCTCTAATGGAGCAAGCAAATAAAGAAAAGATATTGAGATTCAGAGCTGTACCAGAGAATTTTGGAGGAGATGGAGAAGATTGGAGACAGCAAATGGTGGAGGTTCTAGCTCAGTATTTGCGAACAGATGAACAAATCATTGATTCAGAAGTTGACCAGGTTTAGAGTTAATACAAGATTTGCCACACTACATAGCTGCTAGAGACATTCTGATCCATTTTACTAGGAAGAAACTGGGAGGTAAGGTGTTACAACAACATGCAAAAACAAGTCTGCAGACTGAAGGATGTTGTCCTCAATAATATGTCTTCAAGGACATGTTATAATCTTAAAGGAGATCCCTCTTAGGGCCAAATCCTATCCCATTTTCCAGGGCCAGTGCAGCTGAGCCAATGGGGCAAACACTACATCCTTTGGTAGGGAGGCAGTCAAAGAGGCCTCCTCAAGGTCTGGGAACATTTGTTCCCTTACCTTAGGGCTGCATTGCAGCTGCACTGGTGCTGGAAAATTGAATAGAATCAGGACAGTAGTATACTATGGAAGGATTATGTATTTTTGACAGAAGAGCTGAAAAAGAGGAAGATTATGTTTAGATGGGGAAAGCTGGAGGGTTTGATTTTCAGATTTCAACAAAGAATCTACTGCCTGGATACAGTTCAAAAGGCAAGAGATTTTATGCAGAAATTCAAAGAAGAACAGGACGACTTAGGAGGACAAGAGGGAAGATCAGAAAATGTATAACAGAATTAATGTCAGGAGGAGGAGACTCTGATGGACAATGCTGTTCTTGTTAAAATAGAAGAGGAACAGAGTTTGTGGATTGAAAGACTGACATTTACTTTGAATGTAAACCTTAAAGATAATTTTTATAAAATCATGTTGAGATGATATTTGACTCTAGTTAGATTGGCAAAAACATATGAAAATGTACAAAATAGATGTTGGAAGGATAGAAGATAAGAAGCACTTCTTATCTTTTACCCTTCCAACATCTATTTGGTCTATGCAATTGGCTTGGAATTCATCTATCAGCTATCAATAAAGCTTCCAAACCCTCTAAAGACCTTTGACTGTTTCTGCAGTGCATCAATCAGTGCACCAAAATCTTTCTGTCACTATGAAGCAGGAAACACTCCCAATTTGTCCTTGCTCTGTATGTCCCATGTTCTCTGCTATTTCAGGAGCTCCCATCCTTGGAAAAAAAGATGCTTTTGACAGTAGAGTTAAAAGCAAGAACTCCACACCTGTGGACCAGCTGAAAGAAACAAGCAGGTGCTTGGAGCCCTTGGCTGTCCCTTGACAATGTTCATTTATGAGCTTCAAATGAAGTTACCACTGAACTGGGAGGGGGGAAGGGGAGGAGGAGGAGAACATGGCTGTTGAATGATTCATGAACAGCGGCTGCATGTAAAAATTGCCACCCAGCAAAGAAGACCAGGCATTCAAGGGGAGAGCTCTAGCCCATCTCCTGGATGGACAGGCTTTGTACTACTGGGTGTGGAGCTGCCCAAATCTGTGGATAAGCAAGCCAGGTTAAGCCCCTGGGACCTGCCCCATCCACAGTATTTCATGGTAATAATACGTAGATGGCCCTAAGAGGGAAAATGGATCTAAGTGTGTGGCCCAAAGGAGGGCTGGAAAGCGACACTCACCTGGACCTCGCTGGTCAGGAGGAAGAGGCAGGCTTAGCCCCTGAGCAAAGAGCCCCACAAGTAGGAGGAAGGTGGTGGAGAGCATGGTGGCATCCACAGCGTTGTCTGAGCCCAGCAACCGAGGCACTATATAGCGTTCCTGGAGAGATTAGGGTGGGTACAGGCCAGCAATTGCCTACGTGGCACCACCCAGAGAGCCAGGCAAGACAATGCCAAAAGCTTCTTGGCCGTCTCGTTGGTTTGAGCAATCAAAATGCTTAACTCTATCACCAAAAAAAATTCACTCCGTACCTGCCTTCCTGAAGATTCTCAGACGCTAGAACAGGTTCACATGTGCAGTGGGGTGTTTATTCTGGCCTTCGCTGGGGGTCCTCACCCACTGCATCAATTCCCGGTCAAGTACCATGCGGGAAAAACAGAACCCTTTGAAGTCAGAGGTGCTGGAATCAGGGGACACACCATACATAAGAACATCAGAACAGCCCCACTGGATCAGGCCATAGGCCCATCTAGTCCAGCTTCCTGTATCTCACAGCGGCCCACAAAATGCCCCAGGGAGCACACCAGATAACAATGGACTTTTTCTCCAGAAAAGTGTCCAATTCCCTTTTAAAGGTCTCTAGGCCCAATGCCATCACCACATCTTGTGGCAAGGAGTTCCACAGACCAACTGCACTCCAAGTAAAGAAATATTTTATTTTCTCTGTTTTAATTCTTCCCACAATTGATTTTAGTAGATATCCCCTGGTTCTGGTGTTATGTGAGAGGGAAAAGAGCATCTCTCTATCCACTCTATCCTTCCCGTGCATAATTTTGTATGTCTCAATCACATCCCCCCTCAGGCAGCTCTTTTCTAGGCTGAAGAGGCCCAAACGCCGTAGCCTTTCCTCATAAGGAAGGATTCCCAGAGTCCTCCTGTTTTTCCCTGTAGTTTCCCTCTCTCAGGTGGACAGGGGCACCTGGGGAAAGGTGCGAGTCGGCTCTACTCCAGCCTCGTTTTCATTCAGAAATAGGAACTGAAATGCTCTTTTAAAGCCAAATCAAACTCTGAGCCATGCGAGCCTCTCTGAGGTTTCCCAGAAGCAGAGTTGATAGCCCCGGGTTGCGTGAGGCTCTGTGAGCCTCATGTGAGTTGGGGGGGTGGACTTTCACACAGGGGGGTGGCAACAGTTCAAGGGGAGGGCCATCGCAGGCCTTTGTGTATACAGATGGCCAAGGGTCCAGAGCCTCGGGATTTCGGGTCTCCAGCTCAGGACCCCGGCCCAATTCAAGGCTGTATTAGACAACATAAAATATATAAGATGATCTGGCCATCTTGAGCCTCTAGAGAATTCACAGGAAGTTCTGGTCAGTTTGAGTCTTGGGGGAAGGGCAAAGAACATTAAGCAACGAAGAAGGCCAAATGATGGCAAACAAAAGCCAGTCTAGAGCACATATGCAAGCAGAACGCACGCTGAGCCTGCTGGAACTTGCTGACAGTTGTCGTATTGATGAACTGCTAGCACCCAGTTTGTGCCAATCTACCTCTCTCCTCCAGCTCCCATCTATCCTGTTTTCCTCATCTCTCCTGTCATGTCCCTCTTATGTTTCCTCCCCCTACTCCATCCCTCCCCCTCCCCTTGCACCGCCCCTCCTTCCTCCAGCAAGCTCAAAGAGTACATATGCCAAGTAAAAGCCTGAAGTCTTTGCTCATTTCAGTGAGAAGTGAGCCCCGCTTGCAAACGAAATACAGTGGGATCTGATTGAACCCCTGCCAGGGTTTCAGTGCCTCTCTGAGAATCCAAGTGGTGTGAGTCCTGCAGAAACATCTGCCCAGGGCGTGGGGCTGGGGAAGTCCACTGCAGGTCTGTCCCTCTTCCCCACCATAGCAGAGAAAGCAACTTGTTAAGCAACTTAGCAACTTGCTAAGAGAGTCGCCCCAGAAACAGAGCCACAGAACCCAGATGAGTTTTTCAGCATTTTTCAACTGTTGTGCTCCAAACTTCTGTGTCACGCCTGCATATTTTCTTGGCACACCAATGTGCCACACACACCAGTGGGAAATTACTGCTATAGAAGAATGTTGCCAGAGGGAGTGAGGCTTGCCAGCAAAATTCAGGTGCAAAATTCTCTCTAATGCAAATCAATTTAAAAAACCAATTCCCTTTGCTCTGTGCTTTCAAAACAGCCTTGCTGCCCTTTGGGATGTTTCAGACAGAGTCATTAGGCAAACAATCCATCAGTCAGTCTCTCTCCAGGAGAGCCAGCGACCCCTCCCTTCATCCAGAGCAAAGTGATTATCTTTCTTTCAGCTGCTCAGGGGGAATGGAGGGGTCCCTTGGAGTGAAGCTAAGTACCCAGAGAGAGAATTGTCAGCCAGCTGCCCTCTCTCCAACTAACAAGGCCATTGTCATTGTCTGGAAAGTATCAACAAAAGCTGGAGGGAAGAGTTCCACAAGGACTGCAGGGCCACAAGAGTCTGAAACTGAGGTGCAGTAAAGAGAGAACCGTTTTTGTTCCATGATGAATCGGAAAAGAGCACTGCTGGTGCGCAATTCCCCCAACACTTCTGTCTTCTCTAAGTGACCCATGCACTGAAGACGCTTCTTCTCTTATCAAATCACAGTGGCGTCACTGGGTTTATTTCACCCAGTGCGGGAAGCACCCCCATGATGGACCTCCTCCCATGCAGTGGGGTAACACCCTGGGCAGTGGTGTGGTGGTGTCCCATTCCCCCACCCCACTGGTGTTTTTTTTTTGGCTATAACTTCTCATAGAACAGAAATTTTGATGTGGTTTGTGCAATTTGCATTCTGCATTCTGCATGAAATTACACACTGAATGATGTAGAACATGATGGTCTTATTCCCACTCTGCTCAGAGATGGTGCTTCTTCCTGGCAAGGGAAAGGGCAGCAGCATCTGAGTGCATCTACTCTGAAGTAAGTCCCACAGGGTTCACAGAGCCTTACTCCCAGGTACGTCAGTGTGTCTAGCATGGAAACCTCAGAATCGGAAGCTGCCGCCCTCTGCTACACACTCAGCTGCTGGGACTGGGGCTGACTTCTGAGGAGGCTTGCAGAGCACTGCCTGGCTGTGTCCCTGGGTGCTCAGCCCCTCCCCGAAGTGACCCCCAGTCTCTGGAAGGAAAGGGTCTCTGCAGGGGAGTGTGTTGCTTGTTTGTTTCCAGGGAAAGCTCAGGGCAGTTTGCAAGCTTTAAAGCCTGGAACATCATTACCGAAGGAACACAGATCAGGAACAGACAATTAGAGCACAACAGAGCTGGAGCACTGAAAGCCACACACCAGCAGTTCAGGCTGTTCTCATTCATTTCCCTGCAGGATGCAGACCAAACCTGCACAGCTGAGAGTCTTTCCTCATCCTCTGCCGCTCCCTGGTGGACACCAAGCGAACTGCAGCACTTTCAAGTCCAGCCAAATTAATTCTCATTTAACAGCGCCACCAGCTGCAGTCCTTGACTCAATCGCAGTCTGGGGCCATGAGTCCCTTCTACTCACACTTTTCTACTTCCTAAGGCAGTGTTTCTCAAAGTGTGGGTCAGGACCCACTAGATGGGTCACGAGCCAATTTCAAGTGGGTCCCCGTTTATATTTTTAATATATTAGACGATGCTACCATGGTATGTGACTGCATTTGGGGAAACGTTACAGGTCTGTACTTTTAACAAGCTACTAGGTATATTCTTTTAACAATCAGTCAATGGGACTGTCTGTCTGAAACCTTTATTGGCATATCAACACAACACAATTAAGACATACTTTACAATTGTCGAAACAACTTGCATACCGACCCAACAACTTAAAAACAAGATTACCAGAATTATTTAAATTCTGACAACATTATTTTAAGAATCTCAGATAAATAACCAGCAACAGCTGCGGTTAAAGAGTCACAAACATCACTCATGAACCTAGAGAGGGTAATATCAGAAGGGGTTAGGTCAGGAGAAATCCAAGAATTTAAATAATGATTACGAATGTCAAGATGAACTGGACAAAAAAAGTGTATATGAAACAAAAAATCAGGTGACTCATGTCAAAAGAGACAGAGCCTTTTCTCCCGTGGAATGTTAAAAAAACGGCCAGAATGAACTGCCGAGGGGAAGATGTTAAAACGAGCTAACATAAAGGCTCGCCTATGTAACGGATTGATTAATGTATAAAAATAATTTGATACATGATTAAAGGATGGGGCCAAGCCAAAAGAAAGAGGGGAACAAATAGGGTTAAGATTAATACTTAAATAATTAAATTCAAATGCTAAAAGCTTGTCTTTTATCAATGAATATGCTCTTGTAAGACTCAAATCTGCCAAGGATTCTAAAGAGAGATCAAGAGAAACAAGTTTATTTTCTATCAACCGAAACCAAGGAGAAGAATAAGAATCGCTTAACAAATCATATAAAAAAGAACCTGAATGAGAATTTAAAAACAATTTAAGCCAATATTTAAAGGTGAGTAACTAGACTGTAGTTGATGGTAAATGAATACCTAATTCTAGGATAATTGTGGATACCCGAATTAAATTTGGGATCCCTAGAATTCTGCGAAAAAAAGATGTTGCAATCTGGTCAATATCCTTGTTAATTGCTTTAATCCAAATTGGAACACCATAAAACAAATGGGAAAGAATTTTGGACTGAAAGATCTGGATAGCAGCTGGAACATATTGATTACCTTTGTTGTAAAAAATTTTTAATATTGCTTTAAGTTGAGGGGAAAGAGACGAAATGATAGCTTTCTTATGAAGAGACCAAGAAAGTTTGTAATGAAAAATAAGACCTAAATATTTATACGACTGGACTTGTTTATATATGTTTGAACCTATCGTCCATGTTATAGGGGACCAAGAACGGGAAAACACCATAATTTGAGTTTTGTTCGAATTAATTGTTAGGTCATTTAGTTTACAGTACTCCTGAAATGTAGCCAAGATGCAGCGAAGTCCCGATTTAGTTAAGGATAATAGTACTGCATCATCTGCATATAAAAGAGTAAAGACAGGGACCCCATTTAAAACCGGAGTAGAATGAATAGAAGAAGAAAGAAAAGAAGGTAAATCGAATAAAAATAAATTAAATAATAAAGGAGCAAAAATACAACCCTGGCGAACACCATTGTGAATAGGGAATCTGTCAGAGAGAGTATTAGAATTTGGAATTCGGACCTGACAAAAATTCTGGGAATGTAATTGGCGTAACAAAAATAATAAGCGCAGATCTATTCCCCATTTGAGTAGTTTGGACCATAAAAGGTCTCGGTTCACGGAATCAAAAGCACCTTGGAGATCAACAAAGGCAACAAAAAGGTTAGCTTTATTATAAATCAGGGGTGTCCAAAGTTTTTGGCAGGAGGGCCATATCAGCTCTCTGACAATGTGTTGGGGGCTGGGGAAAAAAAGAATTAATTTACATTTAAAATTTGAATAAATTTACATAAGTTTACATGAATGACTATATTAAAGATGAACTTATATGAATGAATGAAGAAGGCCTATAAAAAACCTTTCACAAAGCAAGGCTGGCCTTTCCTTTGCTGCCATTACTGCATCACAGACGTGAAACAGCAAGCAGTGGAGGGAGCCCTCACCACACAGCTCACATGAGAGGTCAAACAGTCGCCCTCATGGTGAGATCAGTTGCATCAGGCCAGAGCGGGCTCCAACAAATCTCTGGAGGGCCAGAGGCTCATTGAAGACTGGGGGCTCCCTTAGGGCCGCATTGAGGGACCTTGAGGGCCGCACGTGGCCCCAGGGCCAGGGTTTGGACACCCCTGTTATAAATGAAATACTTCTCAGCTAAATGAGTCAATGTAAAAACATGGTCAAGGGTAGAAGCTCCTGCCCGAAAACCAATCTGTTCCTTTCCAGGGAGGTTTTAGAGGTTGCCCAGGAAGAGAGTTTTGTTAAAATGTACTTTGAATACAATTTCCCAATATTAGATAATAAAATTATTGGGTGAAAATTTGAAGGTAATGAAGGATCACCTTTTTTATAAACTGGAATAAGGATGGATGACAACCAGGCATGGGGAAAACGACCGGTGGAATTAACCAAAGTAAAAAAAAGATGCAAGTGGTTCAGCCCACCATTTGGGATTATTAGTCAAAGTCTCATTCAAAATGTTATCGGGCCCAGAAGGTTTACCAGGTTTTAAAGAAAGAATTAACTCATGTATTTCAATCAGTCAATGGGACTTACTCCTGGGTAAGTGTGGGTAGGATTGCAGCCTAAGATTGTGAAAAATTTCCTGCTTGATGATGCCACTTCCAGTCATGACATCACTTCCGGTGGGTCCTGACAGATTCTCCTTCTAAAAAGTGGGTCCCGGTGGACCTGCAGCTCCAGGCTGAACTTGTCCAGAGACTCTCAAGAAACCTGCCAACCCTCAAGAAGGGGTAGCAGCAGATGTGTCTTGAACTGAACCCCCAAGTCCCTCATAGCTTCACGTTCCTGGCTTCCAGGTGCTCATCTGTCCCCCACCAGCTACCCCAAGGGAAGGGATGTCCTGTGTGATATGAACCTCCTCCCTTGGAATGGTACTGAGGGCTCAGGGGCCACCAGAGCAGATGTTAATACTCACCAGCTTGAGATGTTGTAAGGAGTAGATCATGTTAATAGGCTTTACACATTGAAAACTGGCTACAGAAATGGAAAGATTAATTAATGTCACGCATTTCTCTTTTGTTCTGAATTCTGCTCTGTACAGTGAGAAGAGAGCTCATCTGAGCATGTGCAGAGAAGCCAGTGTGAAATGGGGGACAGAATGTTGGGCTTAACTCCTGTGTGTATGAGCTGAGTTCAAACTACAACATAGCAATGAAGCTCAGTGGGTGTAGTGTCCCTCCCCTCCTTCTCTGGGTTGATGTGATGATATAATGGGACAACCCCACATATGCAACTGTGATGTCATTGACCAAAAAAAAGTGGGATGAAGAAGGTGGGATTCCTGTGTCTACTGAGACACATGAGAGCAACCTGAGAACAACCTTGTCCTAAAGCCAGATTCTGAGACATGGACACTTCCATCTCCTTTCTTCATTCCACTTCCACTCAACTCCCACAAATCAATGGTGCACCCAAACCAGATCTCCCCTAGAGATATCTGTGAGTGGGTTCTCATCGATTCAGCCACAGGCCACACAGGCATGTGATAATGCTAGAGACAGTTCTGGGGTAGTGCTGGTTGAGGATGGTCTTCATTCCTGATTGTGGGATTTCTCCACAATTTTCTGGGTGAACTTCATGGGGATGCCTTCACAGACCATTGTGCAAGAAATTTCATTCCCCGGGTTCAGCTCATATGGAGGGCTGTTCAACTAGCTGTAGATCTAAGAAAAACTATCACACTTTTTCTCTGTAATTTGGGAGCCAACGTGGTGAGTCCCCAAGTTCTCATGAAAGGGTGGCAACTGATGTCAGTGCTCCTGAGGGGTTGTACAGGAAGACAGGTCTTAGTACTGGAATCTCCACACAAGTTTAGGGACGGAACATTTCTCTTGCATTCCCCATTGGGTGGATTGGGTCCATGGAGGCTGCAGGAAGATTTCCCAGAGTCCTCCTGTGTTCTGCTTTTCCCACTCTAAGGTTGGCAGATGCACTTGCAGATGTAAGAACATAAGAACAGCCCCACTGCATCAGGCCATAGGCCCATCTAGTCCAGCTTCCAGTATCTCACAGCGGCCCACCAAATGCCCAGGGAGCACACCAGATAACAAGAGACCTGCATCCTGGTGCCCTCCCTTTCATCTGGCAATCTGGCATAGCCCATTTCTAAAATGGTCAATTCCCACCCCAAACTTTCTGGCCACGCTATATAACCTGCCTGGCTGCTGGGCTCAGATAACCCTGCGGGATCCCACCATGATCTCCAGCACTTTCCTCCTGCTTGTGGGGCTCCTCGCCCCTGGAATCAGCCTGCCTCTTCTTCCTGGCCAGCAAGGTACAGGTGAGTGCAGTTCTCCAGCCACCCTGCAGGTCTTAGGTTCAGATCCTTTTCCCTCTTAGAGCCACCTGCATATTTATATTATGACAAATATGAAGGTGGGCAGGAAGCAGGGGCTGTGACCTGGCTTTTTTTATCTCCAAATGCAGGCAGCTCCACACCTAGTAGTACACAGCCTGTCCACCTATGAGATGTGACAGAATTCCCTCCTACAATGCCTGGTTTTTTTCCCTGAGGGGAGGATTCTGCATGCAAGAAGTTATGAGTCCCCTCCCCTCAAGGCTTCTCTTGCTTTAAGAGTCATTGTTTTAGTGGAGCCTGAATTTTTTCTTTCATTTTGTCCATTTTGGGGGGGTTCTGAGTGTTCTCCTGCAACTGTGAGAATTCCAGAGAAGGCACAAAGGCAGAACTTGGAGGTGTCAAGGAAGAATGTGCCACCCCAGATTTCCTTGGACAATTCTGGGCAGGTGGCTTTTTCTCACAGTCAAGGGCTGTCAGAATGCCATTGTTTGGATACCCAAATTCAGATTAATTACTACCCTAGGGGAGTGGGGGACACGCACAAATTGGATTCCTCTGCATAATGTAGCTTGGCTCAGTTACTCGAGCCACGTGCTGTGGAAAGGCTCCCTGATGGTGGAACACTGGCCTGGACAGTGGAAACAGAAGTTGGTGGGGTGGTAGACTGCTGGGGAGAATGTCTTTTGCTGCTCTGGTTCTAATAAAAGAACACTGAACTTCACCAGGCACCTGTGGTGATGTAGTGACAACATCTGACACCCAGGGGCACAACATTTTGAACACCACCACCCCCCAATCTCAGAAAATCTTAGAAAGCCATATTGAGTTTTCAGCAAAAACCAGAAGTGCTTTTTTAAGTGCTCCGCCTTGAGGACTTCTGATGTTTGGGAAGACAGCACACAGCCTTCTGAGCCTCACAAGGCTGCTTTTAGGCCTAAGGTCTGCCACTGGGGGTGTGAAATGGCACCCCATCAAGGTGTTGTACTGAGGGCAATTGACCCCCCCAGCCTCTCTGTAGCTACACCACTGGACACCTGCTTGCTTCCATTAGTGAAGGCTAGTGGATGAGGACTTCTTGCAGTCCTTGACTCTGCTATAGGAAAGAGTCCGTCAGAGTGTTCCATGGTAGCAGATTCTTTGGGTTACCCAGCAGGGGCTGTTGCAGGTATGCTGGTTAATGGGGTCACTGCAAACAGGCAGGATGGATGAGCCCATGGAGAGGCTGGAAGTGGTCAATTCATAGAGATACATTGAAGGTCATGACCCTGTGAGCAGAAAGAAAGAAAAGAGACAGCGGATGGGTGAGTTTGGGCCTGACGTGGCTTTTTGTACTCCTCAGGTGACAGCCGTGGTGTTGAATTTCCCTGGATTTCAACCCCTCTATCCAACTTCAACATGATCCAGTTCTCAGCCAAATACTAGGGTGTTCCATGACTGCCGTTAACAAGACAGTGATTGTCCAGTGTTCATTAAAATGGGTGTCTCTGCGAATCTCCAGAAAGGCAGGTAAGGAGTGAAGGGGCTTCCTCTGCTCAGAAGCAGGGCTGGCCTTAGGAGCTGTGGGGCCCAAGTGGAAACCTTTTTGTTCAGCAGCCAGGCAAGCCCCGGGATTCTCTGGGGCAAAGTCCTGACAGTTAATCTGGCACAGAACAGATGCAAAATTCATATTGTCAACATACCAGGTAGAATTGTTAAGATGGAGGTTTCTGATGAATGTTTCCACCCCTGCCACCGGCTTCGTATGTCATTGGTTAGAGCAGGGGTGCCCAAACCCTGGCCCTGAGGCCACTTGCAGCCCTCAAGGGCTCCCAATCCGGCCCTCAGGAAGGCCCCAGTCTCCAATGAGCCTCTCCCCTTTGGGGACTTTCTGCAACCCACGCTAGCCTGATGCAACTGCTCTCAGTGTGATGGCCAACTGTTCATCCTCTCTCATGAGCTGTGGGATTCATTCATTCATATACGTTCCATCTCTAATACATTCATTTATGTAAATGTATTCACATTTGAAATGTGAATGAATTTTTTTTTTTCCTGGCCCCCAACACAGTGTCAGAGAGATAATGTGGCCCTCCTGCCAAAAAGTTTGGACAATCCTGGGTTGGGGGTATAGGAGGTCATTTCACACCCAGGGCCCATAAATTTTTAACACTCCACATATACAGCAGAATTACGTTCAGTAATAGTCATGACATTAAATGAATGATAATAATGACCAGAAAATAATCACGGTGAACATTTCCCAGCAAGAAGGGGATAAAAGTCAGTGCCCTCCCCTGCACGTAGTACTCTGCGACATAGTGCCCCTGCATCTGGAGGTTCAATGCAGCCATCAGGGATTGACCTATAGTCTGTTCTCCACCATGAATGTTTGTAATCCGTTTTTCAAGTCATCTAAGCCAGTGACCAACAACACCAAAACTTCCCACCTGTGGGGCCAAGTGGGGTTGAGGTCACCCCATCACCTTCATTCCTTCATTCCTTTCGTTTCAAAGGCAGCAGAGATCCCAGAGCTCTGCTCCCCTCCACTCACCCCCTCCCGCACCATACCTGTGACCATTGTGAGGATCAACTGAGAGGCCGCCCCCCTCTGGCCATTATGTAGAACAGACACTGACTTTGTTAATTTTGAGACAGCGCATTTATTGTCCCTCCTTGCCAGCTCCTGTCCCAGTTCTCTGCTGCTCTCTGGTGGACATATTCAGTACTGCAGCATTCCAATACATGCACCTCTTTCATTCTGTGGACTCCTCATCCCTTCCTTCTCCTACATATTACTGAATGTTCGCACCCATGGTCAACAGCTAATCCAGCCATGATTTTGGCACTATTAGCCTCCCCTTTTGTGTTATCCACTTTTGTGTACAGAGACAACTGAGGGCCCAATCTTATTCCGTTTTCTAGTGCCGGTGCAACCATGTCAATGGGGTGTGCACTGCATCTTGTGGTGGGGCAGCAGTCACAGTGGGATTTCTCCACGATTTTCTGGGTGAACCTCATGGGGATGCCTTCATAAACCATTGTGCAGGAAATTTCATTCCCCGGGTTCAGCTCATATGGAGGGATGTTCAACTAGCTGTAGATATAAGAAAAAACTATCACGCTTTTTCTCTGTAATTTGGGAGCCAACGTGGTGAGTCCCCAAGTTCTCATGAAAGGGTGACAATTGATGTCAGTGCTCCTGAAAGGTTGTACAGGAAGGCAGGGCTTAGTACTGGAATCTTCACACAAGTTTAGGGACAGAACAATTCTCTTGCATTCCCCATTGGGTGGATTGGGTCCATGGAGGCTGCAGAAAGATTTTCCAGAGTCCTCCTGTGTTCTGCTTTCACCACAATAAGGTTGGCAGATGCACTTGCAGACATAAGAACATAAGAACAGCCACATGAAGTTCACCCAGAAATCCTACGATCAGGAATGAAGACCATTCTCAACCAGCATTGCCCCAGAACCGTCTCTAGCATTATCACATGCCTGTGTGGCCTGTGGCTGAATCAATGAGAGACCACTCAAAGATATCTCTAGGGGTGATCTGTTTTGGGTGCACCATTGATTTGTGGGAGGTGAGTGGAAGTGGAATGAAGAAGGGAGATGGAAGTGTCCATGTCTCAGAATCTGGCGTTGTTCTCAGGTTGCTCTCATGTGTCTCAGTAGACACATGAATCCCACCTTCTTCATCCCACTTTTTTTTGGTCAATGACATCACAGTTGCATATGTGGGGTTGCCCCATTATCAACCCAGAGAAGGGACACTAACTCACTGAGCTTCATTGCTATGTTGTAGTTTGAACTCAACTCATACACACAGGAGTTAAGCCCAACATTCTGTCCCCCATTTCACACTGGCTTCTCTGTACATGCTCAGATGAGCTCTCTTCTCACTGTACAGAGCAGAATTCAGAACAAAAGAGACATGCGTGACATTAATAAATCTTTGCATTTATGCAGCCAGTTTTCAATGTGCAAAGCCTATTATCATGATCTACTCCTTACAACAAGTCAACTTGGTAAGTATAAACATCTGCTCTGGTGGTCCCTGAGCCCTCAGTACCATCCCAAGGGAGGAGGTTCATATCACACAGGACATCCCTTCCCTTGGGGTAGCTGGTGGGGGACAGATGAGCACCTGGAAGCCAGGAACGTGAAGCTATGAGGGACTTGGGGGTTCAGTTCAAGACACATCTGCTGAGGTTTCTTGAGAGTCTCTGGGCAAGTTCAGCCTGGAGCTGCAGGCCCAGTCCCCTGGAGCTTGGGCTTCTGTCCAAAGGAAATTTCATCAGGGCTGGTGCTCCATGGTAAAAGGGCTGTAGGGAAGGGAGCAGCAGAATGGAGCTCTGCTGTCAGTGGGGCTGCTGGGAATTTTTCCTGAATTGTTTTCCTTTATCTTTCCTTGGTGCTATCCAAGCAGGGGCAGCAGATGCCTTCATGCCAGGCAGCGCCAGTCATGCCCTGCTTGCCAACACTAATGGAAGCCAGTTTGGGATTTGGGGTGGTTTGGCAGCAAGGCGAGGGGTGGAGGGGCCCAAGTGTGGGGCTGCTTTTATTAAGGCTGCCACCATTTGATGCTGAGGGGTGTGTCTCTGTCCTTTTTAACCTTCAGCTCCTGCAATATTATGACGTCCACAGGAGGGCAGTAGAGAATTGGCAGAGAATCTCACACAACTCCTTAGGACAGTGGTTCTCACACATTTAGCACCGGGACCCACTTTTTAGAAGGAAAAACTGTCAGGACCCACTGGAAGTGATGTCATGTTCGGAAAGTGGCATCATCAAGCAGGAAATTTTTCACAATCCTATGCTGCAATCCTACCCACACTTACCTAGGAGTAAGTCCCATTGACTGATTGTTAAAAGAATATACCTAGTAGCTTGTTAAAAGTACAGACCTGTAACGTTTCCCCAAATGCAGTCACATACCATGGTAGCATCGGCTAATATATTAAAAATGTAAACGGGGACCCACTTGAAATTGGCTCGTGACCTATCTAGTGGGTCCTGACCCACACTTTGAGAAACACTGCCTTAGGAAGTAGAAAAGTGTGAGTAGAAGGGACTCATGGCCCCAGACTGCAACTGAGTCAAGGACTGCAGATGGTGGCGCTGTTAAATGAGAATTAATTTGGTTCCACTTGAAAGTGCTGCAGTTCGCTTGGTGTCCACCAGGGAGCGGCAGAGGATGAGGAAAGACTCTCAGGTGGACAGGTTTGGTCTGCATCCTGCAGGGAAATGAATGAGAACAGCCTGAACTGCTGGTGTGTGGCTTTCAGTGCTCCAGCTCTGTTGTGCTCTAATTGTCTGTCCCTGATCTGTGTTCCTTCCGTAATGATGTTCCTGGCTTTAAAGCTTGCAAACTGCCCTGAGCTTTCTCTGGAAAGGAACAAGCAACACACTCCCCTGCAGAGACCCTTTCCCTCCAGAGACTGGGGGTCGCTTCGGGGAGGGGCTGAGCACCCAGGGACAGAGCCAGGCAGTGCCCTGCAAGCCTCCTCGGAAGTCAGCCCCCGTCCCAGCAGCTGAGTGTGTAGCGGAGGGCGGCAGCCTCCGTTTCTGAGGTGTCCATGCTAGACACACTGACGTACCTGGGAGTAAGGCTCTGTGAACCCTGTTGGACTTACTTTGGAGTAGATGCGCTCAGGATGCTGCTGCCCTTTCCCTTGCCAGGAGGAAGCACCATCACTGAGCAGAGTGGGAATAAGACCATCATGTTATGCATCATTCAATGTGTAATTTCATGCAGAATGCAAATTGCACAAACCACATCAAAATTTCTGTTCTATGAGAAGTTATAGCCCCAAAAAACACCAGTGGGGTGGGGGAATGGGACACCACCACACCCACTGCCCAGGGTGTTACCCCACTGCATGGGAGGAGGTCCATCATGGGGGTGCTTCCCGCACTGGGTGAAATAAACCCAGTGACACTACTGTGATTTGATAAAAGAAGAAATGTCTTCAGTGCATGGGTCACTTAGAGAAGACAGAAGTGTTGGGGGAATTGAGCACCAGCAGTGCTCTTTTCCGATTCACCATGGAACAAAAACAGTTGTGTTGTTACTGCACTTCATTTTCAGACTCTTGTGGCTCTACAGTCCTTGTGGAACTCATCCCTCCAGCCTTTGTTGATACTTTCCAGACAATGACAATGGCCTTGTTAATTTGAGAGAGGGCAACTGGCTGACAATCCATCCATCATTCTCTCTCCAGGGACCCCTCCCTTCCCCCTGAGCACCTGAAAGAAAGATAATCACTTTGCTCTGGATGAAGGGAGGGGTCGCTGGCTCCCCTGGAGAGAGACTGACTGATGGATTGTTTGCCTAATGACTCTGTCTGAAACATCCCAAAGGGCAGCAAGGCTGTTTTGAAAGCACAGAGCAAAGGGAATTGGTTTTTTAAATTGATTTGCATTAGAGAGAATTTTGCACTTGAATTTTGCTGGCAAGCCTCACTCCCGCTGGCAACATTCTTCTACAGCAGCAATTTCCCACTGGTGTGTGTTGCACATTGGTGTGCCAAGAAAATATGCAGGGGTGACACAGAAGCTTGGAGCACAACAGTTGAAAAATGCTGAAAAACTCATCTGGGTTCTGTGGCTCTGTTTCTGGGGCGACTGTCTTAGCAAGAACTTGTTGCTTTCTCTGCTGTGGTGGGGAAGAGGGACAGACCTGCAGTGGACTTCCCCAGCCCCACGCCCTGGGCAGATGTTTCTGTAGGACTCACACCACTTGGATTCTCAGAGAGGCACTGAAACCCTGGCAGGGGTTCAATCAGATCCCATTGTATTTCGTTTGCAAGAGGGGCTCAGTTCTCACTGAAATGAGCAAAGACTTCAGGCTTTTACTTGGCATATGTACTCTTGGAGCTTGCTGGAGGAAGGAGGGGCGGTGCAAGGGGAGGGGGAGGGGAGGAGTAGGGAGGGGAGGAAACATAAGAGGGACATGACAGTGGAGATGAGGAAAACAGGATAGATGGGAGGGGGAGGAGAGAGGCAGATTGGCACAAACTGGGTGCCAGCAGTTCATCAATACGACAACCGTCAGCAAGTTCCAGCAGGCTCAGCGTGCGTTCTGCTTGCATATGTGCTCTAGATTGGCTTATGTTTGCCATCATTTGGCCTTCTTCATTTCTTAATTTTCTTTGCCCTTCCCCTGATACTCAAACTGACCAGAACATCCTGTGAATTCTCTGGAGGCTCAAGATGACCAGATCATCTTATATATTTTATGTTGTCTAATACAGCCTTGAACTGGGCTGGGGTCCTGAGCTGGAGACCCAAAATGCCGAGGCTCTGGACCCCTGGCCATCTGTATACACAAAGGTCTGCGATGGCCCCTCCCCTTGAACTGTTGCCACCCCCCTGTGCAAAAATCCACACCCCCCCCCGCACTCACCTGAGGCTCACAGAGCCTCACGCAACCCGGGGCTATCAACTCTGCTTCTGGGAAACCTCAGAGAGGCTCGCATGGGGTCCTAGAGGTTTGCTCATGGGGCATTTGGCCCATTGGACTCAATGGTAGATCCGCAACTGGGACAGACAGTTTGTTCACACAAACAATTGCCCTAGAAACAGCCATAGGACCCAGAAGAGTCTCCCAGAAGTGGCATCCCAAGAGGCAAAGACCAGAGAGGTCCGTGTGCCATGAAAAGAAAAATATTGGAAATCACAGGTCTGCAGCACAGTGGTGGCCCATAAAAACACCACCCCATGACTGGAAGGAATTGTGGTGACATCATCACATCACCGCAATTGCTTCTGTTTTGAGCACAGATCTGCCTGCCTCCCCCTTCTTTCCCCTTTTTTAAAGGGGAAGAAGAGGGGCTACCCTCAGGTCGACAAGATCCGGAACAGCGCTGATAGTGGCTTCGATTCTACGCTGATCTGAGGGCTGCCCCTTTAAAAGGGGGGACGGCAGTGAGACTGACGTGGATTCACTTTCTTATCAAATGAAACAAGCAGCTTGTTTCACTCTGGAAAAAAAATTGAACAAATTCTTCTCTTTCAAGCACAGCACTGTCAGGAACTACTTGGCTCTGGAAGTCTGAAAACAAATGAAAATGCACCTTGCCAGCGAAGCCTCTGCTTTATTCTTTGGGGGGGGGGGCTGCCTTTTGGAGCATTTGTTGAGCTCCACTTTCATCAGACTGGGACCATGCAGCTAGCATTTCCCTTTGGTCAAGGGTCATTTGCTTTCTCCCAAGTAAATGCAACCCTGTGGCTTATTTTCGCACACTTACTGCCCCCTCTGGACAGCAGATGGAGTTGCACCAAGTCCAACAATAGCTCTAAATGGCTTTGCACACTGAAAACTTGCCACGTAAATGCAAAGATTTATTAATGACACAAATGTCTCTTTTGTTCTGAATTCTGTTCTGTATAATGAGAAGAGAGCTCATCTGAGCATGTGCAGAGAAGCCAGTGTGAAATGGGCGGTAGATTGTTGGCCTCTACCTGCGTGTGTTTGATTTGGGGTCAAACTACAATGTAACCATGAAGCTCAGTGGGTGCCCTGGGTGTAGTTTTCTGACCCCCTTCCTTCATTGGGTTGATGTGAAGATACCATGGGGCAACCCCACATATGCAACACTGAGGATTTTGACCAAAGAATGAGATGAAGAACATGGAATACTTCTGAATGCATTTTCCCCCATGGCAACCAGGTCCTGATACCGGTTTCTGAGACATGGACACTCCCCCTTCATTCCAGTTCCCACCCACCCACCCCACACAAATCACCGGTACTCCCCAAACAGATCACCCCAAGAGATATCTGTGAGTGGGCTCTCATTTATTCAGCCAGACCACACATGCATGTGATCATGCTAGAGTCAATTCTGGGGCAATGCTGGGTGAGGATGCTCTTCATTTTTGACCCTGGGATTTCTCCATGGTCCTTTGGGGGAACTTCACAGGGAGACCTTCTTTGACAATCCAGCAGGAATAACTTGGCATGTCATATGCAGGGATGTTCATCTGGAGGTTGGTAGAATAAGAACCATCACCGTTTTCATCTGTGACTTCAGAGCCAGTGTCGTTGTCTTCAGGAAAGGGGCTGTTATTCTTGAGCCGCTGGACTCTAGGAAAGAACCCTGTGAACTTGCAAGTGAGGATCTCAGTTGGTTCACTACGAAGTGTGATCTCCTCATGGTTGGGTGGGGAAAGGTAGCCATGGGATGCCCTGCTCTCTACTGGTTCAGTGTCGAGGACATTGTGGCAGAAAAAAAAGAAGGCAAGGATTATTCAGTCCAAGTCAAAGCAGTGAAAGACATTTGGGGAAAGTAGCTCTGGAAGGGAGGAGACTGGACAGTCCCCACATTCTCAAGAAGGACCTTATCCCATTCAAAGACTCTGCTACTTTCTGCTACTTACTGCACACTCCCTTACTCGGTGCCCCAGGCAAAAGAGCCAATACACGTTTAAATAACACCAAATTACCCAAATTAGCCAAGTCTTATCTAAGGCTTCAGGATGTAGACTCTGAAGCCTAGAACTCTGTCCCCAAAAAATTAATGTTAACTCTTGCATCACAGCGCCCCAGTCAGCTGGCTCTCAGAAATTCCATATCACAGCCCCCTCCTACAGGTTTCTCTCAGACCTTATCCCATTCAAAGACCCTGACACATACTGCCACCATTGCCTGTGCACACTCCCTTACTCGGGGCCCCAGGCAAAAGAGCCAATACGCCTTTAAATAACCCCAAATTACCCAAGTCTTCAGGATGTAGACTCAGTACGCCTTGAGATCCACCCAAGCAAATCCAAGCTCATTTTAAAAGGGGTCTACTCAGAGTAATAAAATTGCATAAGGAGAACAAATGCTCTCCAGTATAAAACATTCAGGGGATATCCCACAGCAAATCAACTAACAAAAGCTCTAACGTCATCTATCTACCTAACAGTTAAGAAACATTCTACACAGTTTGCTTGCAGGTGGAAAGAATGCAGCTTTCAAAAAATCCACGTTCCCTCTTCTATGTACAGAGCCTGAAGGTCAGCATTCCAGAAGGCAGGAGAGAGAGAGCGACCCCAGACGCTCTCCTTATAGACCTCATATACATTGTGCAGGAGATATCTGGCACATACAACTCAGGTGACGAGATAGGAAAAACAGAGCCTGGCGGCCACCTGGGACCTCCCCAAAAGGGCTTCCAGTTTGTGACTCTGCTAGATGTTTCCCAGCTGTGTTCAACCACTTCCCTTGTCTTGCTTTAGGGTAAACAAGAAAGAAAGGAACTGCTTCCAGCGCCTAAACCTTTAGCTGCTTCTCCAACCCCTTCACCCCATCCAATTTCTCTCTAGACCTTCTTTAATCCTTCAAACATTCTTGACCTAAGCTGCCTGACTGACCTGTTTGTGACCCAGCCAGGGCCTAGGAGAGGGGGGTAAAGGGGGAAATTTGTACCCGGGCCCAGTGTCAGAAAGGGGGCCCAGGAACCAAAGGAGGAGGCCCAGAAAGTTTTTCGGGTCTTATGTTTTCCAATCTCACCCAAACTCACTGCCTGGACATGATGCTGGGGCACAACTGCAGGCAGGAAGTGGCAACTGCCACACACACTAGGCCCAGAAAAGCATCCATGACCCTCCCTAACACAGGGTCAGATCTGGGAGGAGACCGGATTGCTACAGTAGCAGTTAGGCTTGTGGAGGCCACAACCATGAAGGAGTGTGTAGGAGTTCAGGGACACAGTTGGAGCTGCAGCTGCTGCAGAAGTTCATTTTGGTGCACACAGCACACTGTCCATTCTAGTGCAAGTCTAATGGTGATGCTGCTGATTTTCTATATTTCAAAGATCTTAGAGAGACTTTAGAAAGTCCCAGTAGAGTCAACGGAGGCTCACTCCCAGGAAAGTGTGGAGGGTACAGCAGCCTCATAGCCCCTCCTCTCCCTGCCTACTCAGAAGTCAGCCCCAGGAGAGTCAACGGGGCTCATTCCCAGGGATGTGTGGACAGGAGAGCAGCTTGAGAGCGGATCCTCTCCCTGCCTACTCAGAAGTCAGCCCCAGGAGAGTCAACGGGGCTCACTCCCAGGGATTCGTGGACAGCAGAGCAGCCTGAGAGCGGATCCTCTCCCTGTCTACTCAGAAGTCAGCCCCAGTAGTGCAGCCCAAGAGCAGCCCCCAACTCGGCTCTGGCTCTAACAAGGCGCCCTTTCCCCGTGCTTCTCTGACCAGCCTCGCCTCTTCCTCTCTGCCTCCACAAAATGGCCGCGCTCCAGAACAGCGAGTGCCACCACTTTCACCAGGAGTCTGGAGCTGCAGCAGAGAGCTGAAAGAGCCACATGTGGCTCTAGAGCCGCAGGTGGCCGACCCCAGATCTATGCAATTGGCTTGGAATTCATCTAATTCAAGTTCTGTCCCAGGGAGTGCAGGAAAGGTGCATCCACTGCGCCAAAGATGATCTTGCTCACATAAGCAATAATTAAATCACTTGATTGTCATGTCTGTAAAGTCACAAGACATGATGGGAAAGAAAGGACATTGCAACTTGCAGGATAATAAAGACATTAAGGAAAGAAAGGACATTATTGCAGGATAATAAAATCTCTGGCCCGATGGGAAGTTTGTTGGTCTGCAGGTCTGCAGCAGTGAGTGTTGGAGTTTCTGCAGACTCATCTCATAGACTGTAAAGGAGCCTGCATTAGAGGCATGTGCCAGCGGCCCTCCAGGATGAGCAGCCTCTGTTTTTGAACCTTAAAACCCTCAAGGCCCCTTGCCCGGTAGTACTGCCACCACCCTGTACATGCCAGTGCCTCAGTCCAGGGACCCTGAGACCCTCTAGGCTTAATGCTATCCCTTGCAGGCGCTGAGCTCTTTCTCCAATTAAAGCCTCGGTCCTTAAGTTACTAGACCTCAAGGAGCACTTGGTAGCTTGCTGAACGGCTAGGCAGGATTCTGAACCTTTGTCCCCAACAGACAATGAAACAACTTAGTAAAAGATATTTTAGTTTATTAAGTACATAAGGTTACACACTCTACAATAAGGCAGCAAATGCTAGAGGCATAAACCTCTAGGAAACATATCAGCAATAAAATAATAAAGCTAGCTGGCTATCTCTATTCAACCCTATCTCTCACCTGGGTCAGTTACTCTTGTAGATCTCTTAGCTCCAGGGCTACCTATGGGGCCAGGTGCCCATGATGGACAATGGAGCTTACACGTGTGCAGATCGTGGCACCCGAGACACTCCGTCCAAGAGGGAATTTCCCGTACACCCCCGTGGGCACTCATTGTTATACCTCTTATGCTAATAGTACTGAGGCGACTTCATAATTATTAGACTGTCCAATCAGAACCCTTGATGAACAGAACCTTCCGGAAGTTGGTCTTGTTGCTAGCCCCTGTAGCTAGCCCCTGTTGCTAGCCCCTGTAGTTCTTACTCCTCCCAACTGGAGATCCACAGCTGCACTCCATTACCCTTGCTAAGGCCACTCTCTGTCTGCTAAGGTGCCAGCATTCCAATTGGTCCTAATTCCTGTTATCTGTCCTTCCTGGCCATCAAAGGAGAGACAACACATTCCTTCCTCTTGGTTGATTGACCCACATTCCTGCAGCTGGGAACTGCTAGCAACTTCTCAGTTACACTTTCTCGTAGTTTGGTTCAGGCTTCTCATGCCCACTTAGGCCTATCATGGACTTATTCAGGACAAAGGGAAGGTGTTCTTTTGGCTTGTGGAGAGAGGAAAAGAGTGGCAGGAAGAAAGGAAAAGGCTTATTCAGTGCAGGTCAAATCAGTGGAATGAATGTGTGGAAAGGGGGTCTAGAAGGAAGGAGATGTGACCGTCCCCACACGAAGGAGGGGCAACTGCCATTAGTGATCCTGAGGGGGTTATGCGGGACGGCAGAGCTCAGTGATGGACTCTCCACACACATTTAGGGACAGAACATTTCCCCCGTATTCCCCATTAGGGGGGTTCGGTCCCCGGAAGCTGCAGGAGGGATTCCCAGAGTCCTCCTGTTTTCCCCAGTAGTTTCCCTCCCTCAGGTGGACAGGGGCACCTGGGAAAGGTGAGAATCGGCTCCACTCCAGCCTGGTTTTCATTCAGAAACAGGAACTGAAGTGCCCTTTTAAAGCCAAATCAAACTCCTCCTCAACTTTCCTCATAAACCCCAATTCTGCCTGGTATGTTGATAATATGAATTTGTATCGGTTGTGTGCCAGGTTAAATGTTGGGGCTTCTGCCCAGAGAATCCTGGGTCTTGGTCTTGGATGGCTGCTGAACATTCGCTCTTATTGATTGACAGCCCGTCCCACAGACCTTCTCAGCAGAAGAAAACCTGTCACCCTTACCTGCCTTCCTGGAAATTCTCAGAGACGCTAGAACTGGTCCAGGTGTGCAGAGGGCTGTTGATTCTGGGCTTGGCTGCGGCTCCTCACCAACTGCATCAGTTTTCGCTCAGGTACTGCACGGGAGAACCGGAGTCCTTTGATGGAGTTTGGGGCAGGTAGAGTTAAGTCAAAGGTGCTGGAATCAGCAGACACACCGTGGCTGTCATCTGGGAATACAGAAACCCTTGTCAGGCCCAAAGCCGCCCATCCTCATTCTCTCCTTTCATTCTGCTTGCAGCTCCATGGTCTTGAGTGTCTCTCATTGAATTGACCACTGCCAGCCCCTCCACGGGCTCACCCATCCTGCCTTTTGGCCCCTGCTTGCTTTTCCGGTTGTGATCCCATTAACAAGAATACCTGCAACAGGCCCTGCTAGGTGACCCCAGAGAGATCTGC
Source organism: Tiliqua scincoides (assembly GCF_035046505.1). Taxonomy (NCBI): domain Eukaryota; kingdom Metazoa; phylum Chordata; class Lepidosauria; order Squamata; family Scincidae; genus Tiliqua; species Tiliqua scincoides. Next base: position 128,870,509 of record NC_089825.1, read on the forward strand.
TACCTTGGAGCACTCCAGGAGACTCTTTCTCACAGCTGAATTAAGGGGGAGCAACAAGTCCACCTCTGCCAGCCACCATTGAAGGAAGCAAGCAGGTGTCTGGTGATATCCAGGCCAGTGTTCCACTCTCAGGGAAAAGCAAGCAAGCACACACAGGCACAAAACCGAGTCAAAGGCACAAAATCACAAGACAACATGACTCGAGCACTTGTGATTGCGACTATTTTCCTCTGTTTTGCAGGATGCAAGGGGCGTACGCCTCTGTTTTGCTCCCCACATGGAATGGCTCCAAAGGGGAGTGGGAGGGGCCCCTTGCACACTGCGGTGTGGCTCCCTTCAAAACTTAGGGCTTTGCACCCCCTCTGGCTATGCCACTACTCCATCTGTCCCCCTGAGGAGAAAGAGAAATGGTGCACTGCATCCTAGATGGTTTTTGTCCATTTTAAAGTCATGGTTTTAATTACCCAGAATATTTTTCCCTTTATGTTGCTGAGGGTTCAGAGTGTCCCTATGGCCATAAGGGTGATATGCAAACGTGCTAACTAAAGAAAGGGACAACACACATGGATATTCCTGGTTCCCTGTGGGGGTCTTATTTCAAAAAGAATGGCACACCTCACTCCCCTTTGTACTGCATCTTCCCATCGGGCCAGAGATTTTACTATCCAGTTCTCATAAGACATACGTGGATTGGTGGGAAGCAGCCAGAATAATACCTTTCAAGCTGCAATGTCCTTTCTTTCTCATCACGGCTTGTGACTTTACAGACATGACAAACAAATGTTTTAAATATTGCTTATGTGAACAAGAACATCTTTGCACTTTCCCCACACGCCCTGGGACAGAACATTCAGGAACCTGCCAATTGATTGATTCACGGTGCCTGGACCTGGGGTTTGCCACATCTTTATTCTTTCTGGTGCCCAAACAAGCATTCCCTTCCCTTGAGGAGGTCTCCTTGACTGCCCCTCCAACTGCAGGATGCAACTCACACCATTTGCACAGCTGCATCAGAGCTGGACAGCTGAATAGGATTGGGCCCTCTGTCTCTTTCTTAAGGGATTTTCTGCAATATGCTGGTTTGTTATCCAGTCTAAGATCTCTGTTCGTACAGAGTTGTGTAATTCACTCACAGCCCAATTCTGAGGCACCTGGCGCGCAGTGCTGCTGTGGTGCCGAAAATGGCTGCTGCAGCATCCTAAACATGCCAGGCAGCCACTAGTGACTCCTTGGGGGAAGGGAAGTAGCCCCACAATGGGACTGCTCAATTCTGTGGAGGCTCTTTAGCCGGCACAGAATCAAGGAGACCTGTGCTGTCAATGGGCAATTTTCACAATGCAGAGAAGTGAAAAGCGGTGTGCCCCAAGGATCTGTCCTGGGAACAGTGCTTTTCGACCTCTTCATCAATGACCTGGAGACAGGGTTGAGCAGTGAGGTGGCAATGTTTGCAGACGACACCAAACTTTTCTGAGTGGTGAAGATCAGAAGTGATTGTGAGGAGCTCCAGAAGGATCTCTCCAGACTGGCAGAATGGGCAGCAAAATGGCAGATGTGCTTCAATGTCATTAAGTGTAAGGTCATGCACACTGGGGCAAAAAATCAAAGCTTCACATATAGGCTGATGGGTTCTGAGCTGTCTGTGACAGATCAGGAGAGAGGTCTTGGGGTGGTGGTGGGCAGGTCGATGAAAGTGTCGACCCCATGTGCGGCAGCAGTAAAGAAGGCCAATTCTATGCTTGGGATCATTAGAAAAAGTATTGAGAACAAAACAGCTAATTTTATAATGCCATTGTACAAATTGATGGTAAGGCCACACCTGGAGAATTGTGTCCAGTTCTGGCCTCCACATCTCAAAAAGGATATAGTGGAAACGGAAAAGGTGCAAAAGAGAGTGACTAAGATGATTGCTGGGCTGGGGCACCTTCCTTATGAGGAAAGGCTTCCTTATGAGGAAGAGGCGTTTGGGCCTCTTCAGCCTAGAAAAGAGGCGCCTGAGGGAGGACATGATTGAGACATACAAAATTATGCAGGGGATGGACAGAGTGAATAGAGAGATGCTCTTTCCACTCTCACGTAACACCAGAACCAGGGTTCATCCACTAAAATTGAGTGCTGGGAGAGTTAGAACAGACAAAAGAAAATATTTCTTTACTCAGCATGTGGTTGGTCTGTGGAACACCTTGCCACAGGATGTGGTGATGGTTTCTGGCCTGGACGCCTTTAAAAGGGGATTGGACAAGTTTCAGGAGTTAAAATCCATTACGGGTTACAAGCCATGTTGTGTATGTGCAACCTCCTGATTTTAGAAATGGGCTATGTCAGAAGGCCAGATGCAAGGGAGGGCACCAGGATGAGGTCTCTTGTTATCTGGTGTGCTCCCTGGGACATTTGGTGGGCCACTGTGAGATACAGGAAGCTGGACTAGATGGGCCTATGGCCTGATCCAGTGAGGCTGTTCTTATGTTCTTTTGTGTTGGGCCACGTAACCCAACAAGGAGCTTGCTCTGGACTAGCTCCGGTACTAAGCCCACAGTCAGTCTTGCACATGTGCCTTATGGCAAGTTTGCAGCAGTGCATGCCAGCAGTGAGCCGACGCAAAAGGCTCAAGATTGGGCCCTCATTCCCCCAAACCAGCTCTTGAGTCCTTAGTAACACAATAGCCCAGCCCAGTGGTTCTCACACATTTAGCCCCAGGACCCACTTTTTAGAATCAGAATCCCTCAGGGCCCACCAGAAGTGATGTCATTGCCAGAAGTGACATTGTCAAGAAGGAAAATTTTTCATAATCTCAGGCTGCAATCCTACCCACACTTACCCAGGAGTAAGTCCCATTGACTATCACTGTTAAAAGAACATACATATCGTTGTTGGCAACCTTCAGTCTCGAGAGACTATGGTATCGCGCTCTGAAAGTTGGTTTTGGAACATCATCTAGTGTGGCTGAAAAGGCCAATTCGGGAGTGACAATCCCTTCCACACTGGGAGCAAGTGCAGTCTGTCCCTGGTCTGTCTCCCTGGCTATGGGCCTTCCTTCTTTGCCTCTTTGCCTCAGACTGTTGGCCAAGTGTCTCTTCAAACTGGGAAAGGCCATGCTGCACAGCCTGCCTCCAAGCGGGCCGCTCAGAGGCCAGGGTTTCCCACTTGTTGAGGTCCACTCCTAAGGCCTTCAGATCCCTCTTGCAGATGTCCTTGAATCGCAGCTGTGGTCTACCTGTAGGGTGCTTTCCTTGCACAAGTTCTCCATAGAGGTCTATGAACGGCCAATGCTTGCTCCAAATGCGTCAACCCAGATCTCACTTGTGCTGAGTGGTGTCACATCAGACTTCCTATATTTGTCCCATGCCCGAATGCTCCTCCTTCAGTCTTCCCCCCACCATGTCAATGGCGTAGCTGGAGGGTGTGCAAAGCACTATGTTTTGCAGGATGCAAGGGGCGTACGCCTCTGTTTTGCTCCCCACATGGAATGGCCCCAAAGGGGAGTGGGAGGGGCCCCTTGCACACTGCGGTGTGGCTCCCTTCCAAACTTAGGGCTTTGCACCCCCTCTGGCTATGCCACTACTCCATCTGTCCCCCTGAGGAGAAAGAGAAATGGTGCACTGCATCCTAGATGGTTTTGGCTTCCCTGCCTGAGCTGCCATCTCTCTGCAGTGCTGTTTTGCCTTTCCATTTCAGACCTGCCTTGCTCTGATTTTCAGGTGTTCAGATTAGAACACCTTATCTGAACACCTTATTAGAACACCTTAGAACACCCATCTTAGATTTCCAGATCCGTAACCAGGGTTAGCAGCAGGACCAGCAGCCAGGGGCCCATTGCCTACCCACGACCCCTGTGCACATTGCCTCTGCCATAGTGGAACCACCCCCTCCTGCTGGCCCCAGAGAGTCACTGCAGTGTCAAAACCGGAAGTGGGTTCTGATCTTTGTTTTACACTTTCTGAAGCTTGGGGAACCCTGCAGAGGCATCTGCAGGACTTTCTGCACCCCCCAGAGGTTGGCACTGCTCATGATAGCTACAAAATTGACCCTTCTGTCCCTAACAATTTCACTATCCAGGCTAGTGTTCCATCAGGGAACTGTTCCACAGCAGGTGTCTCAAGTAACTGAGCCAAGCTGCATCTTGCAAATGAAGGCTAAATTGCTCTCCATTCCCAGGGCAGTAATTCATCTCAATTCAGGGTAACCAGACTATGGCATTCTGACAGCCACAGTGTGTGAGCAAAACTTGCCTGCCAAGCCTTTTCTATCTGGGGTGGCACATTCCTCCTGGACACCTCTGAGTCCTGCCTAACTTGGTGCCATGACTGGGCCATTTAGTCATGGTTTTAACTGAGCCTAAATGTGTTTCTTCTTCTCATTTTTTCTTAAGGGGGGGGGGGGAAGTTGCTTATTGTTTTCCTTCAGTTGTAAGAATTCCAGTCAGCAACCACAAAAATGGAAAGAGAAACGTATTCAGGATTAATTAAATGACACATTGACTGGTATTATTTTTACAAACTGTAAAAAGGTGCTGCAGGGCATGGTGGGATCCCATAGGGCTGTCTGAGCCCCACAGCCAGGGCAGGTTATATGGTGTTGCTGGAGCGTTTGGGGTGGGGGTTGGCCAGCAAGCCACTACGTGGTGCCACCCAGATCAATGCCAAAAGCAGCCTGGTGGTCTAGTTGGTTTGTGCAGTCAGAAGGTTGAATGAGGCCTCAGGTGTGTCATGTTATATATCATCTGATGGATAATTTAATGCAGAATACTATTTAAAATAAAAAGTGCTTTGAAAAATCTGTTTTCAATCAAACGTTATAGCCAATTAAGAAGGGTGATGTCCTCATGGTGGGAGGCGTAGAGGATGACACTGGAAGGCGTTCTTTTAGCCTACCTGCCAGATACAGCCCGTGGAGCCTTTTCCGGTGGTCCTTGTGCTCTGGGGGAGTTCTGGGGCCCCCCACCCTGCAAGCTCCAACTGTGATGGGAGCAGAGATGCAGTTGCCTCCAGAGGATCATTCTGAGGGCCGTGGTGGCCACGCACGGCCAGCATGGTGGCCTTCAAGCAGCAGCAGCAGTGAAGGAAAGCAGGCCTTGCATTGGTGCAGGGCTTTTTGTGGGCCTTGAGCTCAGGGGAACCACTGCCTAGTGCTCCTCCACTGTGCTTCGGGTTTTTGGCAGAATGGACCTCAGCAGATGGAAACCTTGGCCTCTGAGCATCCCGCTTGGAGGCAGGCTGTGCAGCATGGCCTCTCCTGGTTGGAAGAGACACTTGCCCAACAGACTGGGGCAAAGAGGCAAAGAAGGGAGTCCCGTAGCCAGGGAGACACACCAGGGACAGACTGCACTTGCTCCCAGCGTGGAAGGGACTGTCACTCCCAAATTGGCTTTTCCAGCCACACCAGACACTGTTCCAGAACCGCCATTCAGAGCGCGATACCAGAGACTGAAGAATGCCAACAGCAAGAAGGACCGCTCCGGATGCTTTTGGCCTTCTCATGCCAGGTCTGTCAGGGTCTGTGGAGTCAGAGGCTAGGGGTTCAAATTCCTAGGAGGAATTTTTTTTTTTTAGGTGGGAAGATGCTGCATGGCTGCAAAATATAAAGGTTGGTTGCCAGTTGCCAAAAGGGGGGCCAGTTGAGGCTGCAAAACTCCTCAAAGTTCAGTCGCAGGCAGGTTCTTTTTTGACCTTTTTTTTTAAGTCCCAGGTAGGACTTAACCCACAGCCTCCGGCAGGGGGCTCACTCCAGGAGCTTAACTGTGGGTTAAGTCCTACCTGGGACTTTAAAAAAAGGTAAAAAAAAAAAAAAAAAGCCTGCCTGGGACTGAACTTTGAGGAGTTTTGCAGCCTCAACTGGCAACCAACCTTTATATTTTGCAGCCATGGAGCACCTTCCCACCTAAAAAAAAAAAAAAAAAAATTCCTCCTAGGGATTTGAACCCCTAGCCTCTGACTCCACAGACCAGCACTTTAGCCATTGACCCACAAGAGCTCTGAGGCTCAAAGTGTTTGGAACTAATACTTAAGGCACTGATGGCCACCAGCTGGGCTCAAGACCTTCTATATTAGTTCTGAACACTTTAATAACAGGCTTTCCTATAGTCCAGTGGACAGAGTGTTGGGCTGTGGAGCACAAGGTTGGAGGTTCAAATCCCTCCCTAGCCAGCAGTGGGGTGGTGCAGGCAGGGAAAAAAGGTAGGGGCAGGGAGGAGGGGAAAAAAGGTGCCCTGTTCCATTTCAAAAAAAGCCCTGGCTACCATGACATCAGTTGTGGAGGGGGGCAGGTCCCAGGGGCTTAACCTGGCTTTTCTTTTCTTTTTTTTACAACTTGATCTTCATGCCATGAAAAGTTTCACCTCTTCTCTTTCTGAGTATCCTGAATGGGATTTGGGCCAGGAAAATGCTGGACAACCCATCGTAAAATGATAGGCTTTAGGGCCTGATCCTATACAACTTTCCGGCACTGATACCAATAGCAATTTCAGCTGCACTGCAAATGTTCCCTTACCTTGAGGAGGACTCTGTGACTGCCCTGTCCACTGCTGTCCTGTCCCTTACCTTGAGGAGGACTCTGTGACTGCCCTGTCCACTGTTGTCCTGCTGGCACAGCTGCATCGGCGATGGAAAGTTGAATAGGTTTGGGCCCTTAGAGTGTCCTATTAGTAATTTGCAAGCTGCTGAACCAGGCAAGGAAGGCTCTTCTGCAGAGCAAAGGTCCACCCCTCCTGGTCCAGCCCAAAGGTCTGTGAAGGGTAAATGCCTGCTCCAAATGTGTCAACCCAGATCTCACTTGTGCTGAGTGGTGTCACATCAGACTTCCTATATTTGTCCCGTGACCGAATGCTCCTCCTTCAGTCTTCCCCCCTCCATCTCAATGGCGTAGCTGGAAGGAGTGCAAAGCACTATGTTTTGCAGGATGCAAGGGGCGTATGCCTCTGTTTTGCTCCCCGAATGGAATGGCTCCAAAGGGGAGTGGGAGGGGCCCCTTGCACACTGCGGTGTGGCTCCCTTCAAAACTTAGGGCTTTGCACCCCCTCTACTTATGCCACTACTCCATCTGTCCCCCTGAGGAGAAAGAGAAATGGTGCACTGCATCCTAGATGGTTTTTGTCCATTTTTTAGTCATGCTTTTAATTGATCCAGAATATTTTTTCTCTTCTTGTTGCTGAGGGTTCAGAGTGTCCCTATGGCCATAAGGGTGATATCCAAATTTGCTAACTAAAGAAAGGGACAACACACATGGATATTCCTGGTTCCCTGTAGGGGTCTTATTTAAAAATAATGGCACACCTCACTCCCATTTGTACTGCATCTTCCCATCGGGGCCAGAGATTTTATTATCTTGTTCTCATAAGACATACGTGGGTTGGTGGGAAGCGGCCAGACGAGTACCTTTCAAGCTGCAATGTCCTTTCTTTCCCATCACAGCTTGTGACTTTACAGACATGACAAACAAGTGACTTCATTATTGCTTATGTGAACAAGATCATCTTTGCACCTTTCCCACACGCCCTGGGACAGAACGTTCAGGAACCTGCCAACTAATTGATTCACGGTGCCTGGAGCTGGGGGTTGCCACATCTTTATTCTTTCTGGTGCCCAAACAAGCATTCCCTTCCCTTGAGGAGTCCTCCGTGCCTGCCCCTCCAACTGCAGGATGCAACTCACACCTTTGCACAGCTACATCAGAGCTGGACAGCTGAATGGGATTGGGCCCTCCGTCTCTTTCTTATGGGATTTTCTGCAATATGCTGCTTTGTAATCCAGTCTTAGATCTCTGTTCCAAAAGAGTTGTGCACTACTCAGCACACAGGAGGTGCCAAAAATGGCTGCTGCAGCATCCTAAGCGTGCCGGGCAGCTTCCAGTGGCTTCTTGGGGGACGGGAAGAAGCCCCGCAATGGGGCTACTCAATTCTGTGGCAGCTCTTTAGTCGCCACAGAATCAAGGAGTCCTGTGTTGGGCTGCGCAACCCAACAAGGGGCTCGTGCTGGGCTAGCTCTGGTGCTGGGCCCACAGTAAGTCTCGCAAATGTGCCTTATGGCATGTTTGCAACAGTGCATGCCGGCGATGAGCTGGCGCACAAGGCTCAAGATTGGGCCCTCGTTCCCCCAGACCAGCTCTTGAGTCTTCAGCAACACAATAGCCTCGCCTTTCAACTCATTTCATGCCAGCCCCTAGTTGTGTCAGGAGCCTGTGCACTTGGTCCCCACACCCATCGTCCACTTCACATAACATGGGCACAGGGATTTGTCTTCCTGCCCATCCCATGAGAGGTGTTCTTTGACACTAACTGCAAGGCAAGCCTGTGTTTTGCATTTGCTGCATTCCCTGGAAGTCCTTGGAGGAGACTTGGCCCAGTCTAGCACTGCTGGGAGGCAGATTTTCACACATGAGGGGCTGTCACAGCCTCCCCTCCGGAGTCCTTGGAAAAGCACCCCCACTGTAGGAGGAGCCCGAGAACTCAGCGCACATGGGTTGAGAGTGCTTGGGCTTCTCCCACAGTGGGCTCTGCCTCACCCGTCTCCCCACCCACCACACGTCCCTGCTCCGCACTGCAGTCCCTGTCAAAGTTACAGGGAACGTGGCCAGAGGGATAGAGTTGCAGCCTTTGAGCTGGTCCATGAGAGACCCGAGTGGAAGATCCTTGGGAACAGAAGGCACAGAGGCAGCCCTGGGATGTAGTGGGACAGGCTGAGCCAGAGAAGAGGGGCCTGGAGTGCCCCTGCCCCTGGGAAGCCCACAAGTGCTCTCACAGCACAGAGGCCTGTTCAAGATGGCGCATCACCACTCTGCAAACCCATTCCCGTGCCTGAGTCTCAGTCTCAGGAGAGCACAACATTCCCTTCATACGTGCTCTAGTCAGTCTTCCACTATTACTAGCCTGGTGTTTGAGTGGTTTCTGGAAAATTCCCCCCACCCCATGCCAGCACACAGGCTGCTCGGCCTGGAGGGCTGTCAGCACATGCCTTTAATCCAGGCTCCTCCACAGTCTATGAGATGAGTCTGGAGACCTCCAACACTCACTGCTGCAGACCTGCGTCATGCAGGGAGCACCCAACAAACTTTTCCAAGGAAGGGACGGTGTCATGCTGGGCTTTGCTCCTGACTATGTGGACTCAAGGATCTTGGCTGTGCAGCTAGATTGCCACGATGCTTTGGCATTGTCTTGCCCGGCTGGCATCATGTAGTGGCGTGTTGGCCAGTCCCCACCCCAAACACTCCTGCAACACTGTATAACCTGCCACAATGGAGTCCACTCCCATAATCCCCCCCTTTTTTTGTTTTTATAGTTACGGATTTAATTGATCCAGAATATTTTTCTCTTTTTGTTGCTGAGGGTTCAGAGTGTCTCTATGGCCATAAGGGTGATATACAAATCTGCTAACTAAAGAAAGGGACAACACACATGGATATTCCTGGTTCCCTGTGGGGTCTTACTTAAAAAAGAATGGCACACCTCACTCCCATTTGTACGGCATCTTCCCATCGGGGCCAGAGATTTTATTATCCTGTTCTCATAAGACATACGTGGATTGGTGGGAGTACCTTTCAAGCTGAAAGGTCTGACGAGTACCTTTCAAGCTGCAATGTCCTTTCTTTCCCATCATGTCTTGTGACTTTACAGACATGACAAACAAGCTATTTAATTACTGCTTATGTGAACAAGATCATCTTTGGCGCAGTGGATGCACCTTTCCCGCAGTCCCTGGGTCAGAACGTTCAGGAACCTGCAAGTTAATTGATTCACGGTGCCTGGAGCCGGGGTTTGCCACATTGTTATTCTTTCTGGTGCCCAAACAAGCGTTCCATTACCTTGAGGAGGCCTCCGTGACTGCCCCTCCAACTGCAGGATGCAACTCACACCGTTTGCACAGCTGCATGATGGCTGGCAGAGGTGGACTTCTTGCTCCCCTTGAAGCAAGTGGAAACTTTAAGAAAGAGTTTCTTGGAGTGCTCCATGGCAGCAGATCCCTGCGTTTACCCACTGGGCCTGTTGCAGGTATTCCGGTTAATGGAGTCACTACTGGAAAAGCAAGAAGGGGCCAAACATGCGGAGTGGGTGAGTTAGTGGATGGCCTGGAAGTGGTCAATTCAAAGAGAGAGACACAAAACCATGACTCTGTAAGCAGGATGAAAGGAAAGAGAGAGGATGGGTGACTACAGGCCAGGTGTGGGTTTTTGTATTCCTTCCATAACAGGCATGGTGTGTCCCCTGATTCCAGCACCTTTGGCTTCAAAGGGTTCTGGTTTTCCTGCATGGTAGTTGACCAGGAATTGATCTACTGGGTGAGGACCCCCAGCGAAGGCCAGAATAAACACCCCACTGCACACGTGAACCTGTTCTAGCGTCTGAGAATCTTTGGGAAGGCAGGTACAGAGTGAATTTTATTTGCTGATAATGTTACGCCTTGTGATTGCGCAAACCAACTAGACAGCCAAGAAGCTTTTGGCATTGTCTTGCCAGGCTCTCTGGGTGGTGCCACATAGGAAATTACTGGCCGGTACCCACCCTAATCTATCCAGCAATGCTATATAGTGCCTCGGTTGCTGGGCTCAGACAACCCTGTGGATGCCACCATGCTCTCCAGCACCTTCCTCCTACTTGTGGGGCTCTTTGCTCTGGGGCTAAGCCTGCCTCTTCCTCCTGACCAGCAAGATACAGGTGAGTGTCGCTTTCCAGCCCTCCTTTGGGCCTCACATTTAGATCCATTTTCCCTCTTAGGGCCATCTACGCATTATTACCATGAAATACTGTGGATGGGGCAGGTCCCAGGAGCTGAACCTGGCTTGCTTATCCACAATTTGGGCAGCTCCACACCCAGTAGTACAAAGCCTGTCCATCCAAGAGATGGGCTCGAGTTCTCCCCTTGAATGCCTGGTCTTCTTTGCTGGGTGGCAATTTTGACATGCAGCCGCTGTTCTTGAATCATTCAACAGCCATGTTCTCCTCCCTCTCCCCTCCCCCCCCAGTTCAGTGGTAATTTCATTTGAAGCTCATAAATGAACAGTGTCAAGGGACAGCCAAGGGCTCCAAGCACCTGCTTGCTTCTTTCGGCTGGTCCACAGGTGTGGAGTTCTTGCTTTTAACTCCACTGTAGAAAGCATCCTTTTTCCAAGGATGTGAGCTCCTGAAATAGCAGAGAACATGGGACATACAGAGGACAAATCGGGAGTGTTTCCTGCTTAATAGTGACAGAAAGATTTTGGGGTTCTTTTTATTGATGCGCTTCTAAAACAGTCAAAGGTCTTTAGAGGGTTTGGAAGCTTTATTGATAGCTGATAGATGAATTCCAAGCCAAATGCATAGACCAAATAGATGTTGGAAGATGTTGTATCACATATGTGATAGAACATTCCTTCTTACCTTTTACCTTTCCAACATCTATTTGGTACATTTTCATACGTTTTTGCCAATGTACCTAGAGTCAAATATCATCTCAACATGATTTTATAAAAATTATCTTTAAGGTTTACATTCAAAGTAAATGTCAGTCTTTCAATCCACAAACTCTGTTCCTCTTCTATTTTAACAAGAACAGCATTGTCCATCAGAGTCTCCTCCTCCTGATGTTAATCCTGTTACACATCTTCTGACCTTCCTCTTGTCCTCCTAAGTCCTCCTGTTCTTCTTTTGAATTTTTGCATAAAATCTCTTGCCTTTTGAACTGTATCCAGCCAGTAGATTCTTTGTTGAAATCTGAAAATCAAACCCTCCAGCTTTCCCCATCTAAATGTAACCTTCCTCTTTTTCAGCTCTTCTGTCAAAAATACATAATCCTTCCATAGGATACAACTGTCCTGATTCTATTCAATTTTCCAGCACCAGTGCAGCTGCAATGCAGCCCTAAGGTAAGGGAACAAATGTTCCCATACCTTGAGGAGGCCTCTTTGACTGCCTCTTTACCAAAGGATGCAGTGTGTGCCCCATGGGCTCAGCTGCACTGGCACTGGAAAATCGGATAGGATTTGGCCCTAAGAGGGATCTCCTTCAAGATTATAATATGTCCTTGAGGACGTATTATTGAGGACAACATCCTTCAGTCTGCAGACTTCTTTTTGCATGTTGCTGTAACACCTTATCTCCCAGTTTCTTCCTAGGAAAATGGATCAGAATAACTGTAGCAGCTTTATGTAGTGTGGCAAATCTTCTATTAACTTTAAACCTGGTCAACTTCTGAATCAATGATTTGTTCATCTGTTCGCAAATACTGAGCTAGAACCTCTACCATTCACAGTCTCAAATCTTCTCCAGATCCTCCATAATTCTCTGGTACAGCTCTGAATCTTAATATCTTTTCTTTATTTGCTTGCTCCATTAGAGATATCATATCCAATGTTTTGTCTTGTTCCAAACTCAGGACTTCCATTCTACAATCAATGACTCTTGTTTGATATGGTTGACGGATTCTTCCAGCCAAACAATTTCTTTTTTCAATTCCAATTTCAGGTCTTTAAGCTCTTGTTCAACTGAATGTATTTTTAATTCAATTTTAACCTGAAACTGCTGAAACATGTTCCAAAAATTCCACACTAAGTTCTCTCTTTGGAGTCTGTATTGGTGATCTTGGCTGTTTTGGTTGTTCTTTTGCTTGCTCCATAGTATTGGCTCTTCTGCATGTTGTCATATTGATATCCTCCCAGTTAGGAAAGCTTTTACTGAAATATGAGTGGAGTTCTGTGTCTCTCTCTCAAAGAGGAGAAAAAAAAATTCCAAATGGTTCCACTTTTCACCAGCAGATGTCACTTTCAGTTGAATTCTTTTTTTATAATACTTTTTAATTTTATTAAAAACAAACACAAAACAGATACACACATACACAAAAACAATTTTAAAAAACACATTACAAGTTGTATGGCAAATGTGGAGATCTCAAACAACCTTTCTTTTTCTACTACAAAATCATACAAAAAATTGTCAAACTATAAGAATCTACAACTATTATAAAATACCTTTTCCACCCAAATAAAAATATTTTAAAAAAATAAAAGTTAACTCCTATCTACTCATCAAATCCATAGATCACTTGTTCCTTTTTCCCCTCAATACGCAGGAAGTCTATGAATGGTTTCCAGTTCTCCATAAAAGATTTTACTGACTTATCTTTAAGAAAAATTGTAAGTTTGTCCATTTCTGCCAAATCCAATACCTTTAACCACTGCTCTTCCAGTATGGGTATCTCTGGAACTTTCCAGTATTTGGCATACAATATTCTTGCAGTGGTTGTCATATATAAAAACGTATTTTCATAGTGTTTCTGAATGGAGTCATCCAGTATTCGCAACAAAAAAGCTTCTGGTTTCATTTGTAAATTTAACTTCAATAACAACTGCATTTGCTGGTGTATCAAAGTCCAATATTTTTCCGCTTTTGTACAAGTCCACCACATGTGATAAAACGTTCCTTCTTGTCTTTTACACTTCCAACATCTATTTGGTTCATTTTCATACATTTTTGCCAAACTACCTGGAGTCAAATACCATCTGTACAACATCTTATAAAAATTCTCTTTAAGGTTTACATTCAAAGTCAATTTCAATCTTTTAATCCACAAGCTCTCCCATTGCTCCATGGATATCTCAGGACCAACATTACTTGCCCATTGCATCATAAACTTCTTAACCTGTTCCTCTTCTGTCTCTTATTTCAACAATAACTTAGGGCGCAATCCTAACCCCTTATGTCAGTGGTTTCCAGCACTTGCACAACGGTGCCAATGGGACATGTGCTGCATCCTGCAGTTGGGTGGCACTCAGTTGGGAGGTCTCCTCAAAGTAAGGGAATGTTTGTTCCCTGACCTCAGAGCTGCATTGCCCTTTTGTCAGTGCTGGAAAGCACTGGAAAGCACTGTCAGTGCAGGAAAGCACTGACATAAAGGGTTAGGATTGTGCTCTTATACATTTTAGTAATGACATGTTCTTCTACCAGACATAATTGACTCTCCAATAGAGACATACCATCTTCAAAACCATACATTTTCTTATGCAATCTGAATCTCTCCAAATCTCAGTACACACTGAATCTCAGTACACACTGAAACCATACACACACTCAGTACACACTGAAACCATTGACAACTAAATCCCTCCTCTTAAAGTTCCTCTCTTGTGTTCATTCTGTATTCAGGTTGTGTAAAAATTATTAAATTTCTTTATGATATCCAAATTTCTATATGATATCAAAATTTATCAAAATGCTCTATCAAGTCTAATACAACTCTAACATTTTCTCTCATATATCTTTTAGGTAAAAAAACCAGCTTGATCCTTGTGAATGAAATTCTGTAGAATCTTCTTCATCCTTTCTGCTAAGATTGTTGTAAAAATCTTGTAGTCATTACTCAACTACAATATAGGTCTATATGTTTTTGTATCATCTAGCTGTTGTCCTTCTTTTGGTATCAACGTAATAGTCGCCTCTCTCCAAGAGTCGGGGAGCTTTCCCACCAACAAAATTTCATTCATAGTACATTGTAATGGTATACAACTCTTGCTCAAAACATTTTTATATATGTTTCAATTGAATTCAATTCAATTAAATTCAACCAGTTTGAGCACTCTGTGGGTTATAACACTCTATGGTTTATAATGGAGTTCTTGAGTTTTAAGTTCGTAAGCTATGATGTATAAAAGTAAAATATCAACATCCCAGATATCATTAAAGTCAATAAAAAGTCATTAATCAATATAAAAACATCCTAATGAAGTACTTGGAGGCCATTCGACTGTTAGAAGCGTTCAAAACACATCTCTTCATCGGTCCGCTTGCTACGCACACTCCTCTGATTTCTTTCCTTCCCAGTTCTAGGAGAGCTGTAGGTCATCTCTTGTTTCCCCTTTGATCCAGGGAAGTCCTTGGCTGCAGGCTGTGAACAGCAGCCGGGTTTCAGTCCCCTGGTGCTTTCCAGGCAGGAACGTTCAGCCTGCCGTGTTGACTCCCCCACGTGACCTCCTCCTATCCTGCATTCTCTTGGCTCCAACTTCAGTTTTCCCCAATTCGGAGCTGCCTGGGGTGCGGGGTTGTAGCGGTGCTGAAAATGGCTGCTGGGCAGCTGCCGCCGGCTCCTGGGGAGAAGGGGACTTTCATCCCCTTACTCTGGGTAAAATGAGTAGCCCCACAATGGGGTTACTCAGTTCACCACCAAGGAAAAGGTTGGCGGTGAACCAAGAGCCTCTGTGTCAGGCAGTGACCCCAATGTGCTGGCTCTGGATTCAGTGGAGCAAAGCTCCACAGACCTGCCTCTCCCCGCCCCACTCCCTCCCCTCAGAACGCCTTCTCTCTGTGGTCTCCCTGCCCTCTGCCTGCCCCCCCCTGGAAGTCATCCTACCCGCCTCCCCCCACATCCCTACCTACCTCTCTGCTGCTCCGCAGTCCATGCGACTGCTGAGTGCTGGAGCTACAGCAGCCACCCGGTACTAACCCAGCACCAGCTAGTGCTGGGCTACCATCAGTGCTCGCTCAGTGGTAGGGCCCGCAAACGTGTCTTGTGGCACATTTGTGACAGTGTGCGTGGGCAGTAAGCCGGGATTGGGCTGAAAAATTAACCTTTTAGGATCTCACTTTAAGATCCTTCCACCACCAATAGGATCCTGACAGCAAAAGGAGGAAGGTGACCAACAGGTGAGCCAAAGTGATCCAGGCAGGGAGTCTGAGCTGGCTTGGCTAGAGGGCTGGGTCCAGGGCCTCTGAGATGAATTTTATTAGGGGGAACAGTTTCTTTTGGGCTCCTTCCCAAAGGGGGAAGGGGGCAATGGGAGCAGGCAGAACAGGGGGCAAAATAGGGCAGGGGGGGTGCTGACAGCCGGAATAGTCTTTGGAGCCCAGGTCCATCCGGCTTCTAGGTGCAGAGTCCAGGTCTACCCAACCATGCGGCTCTGGCAGCTGGAGAAAGGAAAATGGAAACCCAAACACACTCCTAAGTCTCTCTAAAAACTTTGAAATCTAGAAAATCAGCAGCATCACCGTTAAACTTGCACTAGAATGGACAGTGTGCTGTGTGCACCAAAATGAACTTCTGCAGCATCTGTAGCCCCACAACTGAGTCCCTGTAGCAGCTGCAGCCCCAACTGTGTCCCTGAACTCCTACACACGCCTTCATGGTTGTGGCCTTCACAAGCCAAAGAGCTATTGGAGCAATCCGGTCTCCTCCCAGATCTGACCCTGTGTTAGGGAGGGTCATGGGTGCATTTCTGGGCCTGGTGTGTGTGGCAGTTGCCAGTTCCTGCCTGCAGTTGTGCCCCAGCATCATGTCCAGGCAGTGAGTTTGGGTGGGATTGGAAAACATAAGACCCAAAAACTTTCTGGGACCCCTCCTTTGGTTCCTGGGCCCCCGTTCTGACCCTGGGCCCGGGTACCAATGACCCCCTTTACCCCACTCTCCTAGGCCCTGGCTGGGTCACAAACAGGTCAATCAGGCAGGTTAGGTCAAGAATGTTTGAGGGATTAAAGAAGGTCTAGAGAGAAATAGGATGGGGTGATGGGGTTGGAGAAGCGGCTAAAGGTTTAGGTGCTGGAAGCAGTTCCTTTCTTTCTGGTTTACCCTAAAGCAAGACAAGGGAAGTGGTTGAGCACAGCTGGGAAACATGCAGCAGAGTCACAAACTGGAAGCCCCTTTTTGGAGGTCCCAGGTGGCCACCAGGCTCTGTTTTTCCTGTCTAGTCACCTGAGGTGTACCTGCCAGAGATCTCCTGCACAATGCATTTGAGGTCTATAATGAGAGCATCTGGGGGTCACTCTCTCTCCTGCCTTCTGGAATGCTGACCTTCAGGCTCTGTACGTAGAAGAGGGAACATGGATTTTCTGAAAGCTGCATTCTTTCCGCCTGTAAGCAAACTTTGTGGAATGTTTTGTAACTGTTAGGTAGATAGATGACCTTAGAGCTTTTGTTGGTTTATTTTGATGGTTGATATCCCCTGAATGTTTTATTTTGGAGAGCATTTGTTCTCCCTATGCAATTTTATTACTCTGAGTAGACCCCTTTTAAACCGAGCTTGAATTTGCTTGGGTGGATCTCAAGGTGTGCTGAATCTAGTCCTGAAGCCCCAGATAAGACTTGGCTAATTTGGGTAATGAAAGTGTTTATTTAAAGTTGTATTGGCTCTTTTGCCTGGGGCACCGAGAAAGGGAGTGTGCAGTAAGTAGCAGTAAGTAGCAGGGTCTTTGAATGGGATAAAGTCTGAGCGAAACCTGAAGGAGGGGGTGTGAGACAGAGTTCCTGAGATCCAGCTGACTGGGGTGCTCTGCTGAAAGAGTTAACGCTTTTGTTGGACATAGTTCTGTCCCCTGCTCCTGAATTTGGGCTGTCTCAAATCAGAGATACTGATACTGAGATACCAAATCCAGCTACTGTTACATGGGGGGCTTGATATGGGTGTTTCTAACCTCTAGGTCAGGGGTGTCAAACATACAGCCCACGGGCCAGATACAGCCCGTGGAGCCTTTTCCGGAAGTCCTTGTGCTCTGGGGGAGTTCTGGGGCTGCCCCAGCCCTGCGAGCTCCAACTGTGACCGGAGCAGAGCTCCAGTTGAATCCAGAAGAGCATTCTGAGGGCTGTGGTGGCCGCATATGGCACCCTTGGACTTCCGTATGATGTTTTGAGGCCTCGGAATGCATTTTAATTTATTTCTATTGTTTCACAATTGCTTAGTTATGAGTAACTGCACTATAGGAGTAGGTGGATCTAGCTGTAATGGCTTACAATGGCTGTGATTACCCGCTCTAGTAATCATTGTCTCTGTTGGTATACAACTATGATGTACAACACCGGCCCTCAGTAAATTCCATGAATCCAATGTGGCCCCTGAGATGAAATGAGTTCGACACCCCTGCACTAGGTGTTAGCAATCCAGGCATTCAAGTCAACACCCATCGCCCAGTCCCTGAAGATTTGGCAAGAAGGCAAGCCAAACCTACCTACATATTTCTCAACTTTGCAGGTAAAAAGGAGCTGGCAGTGAGCTGGTCGCAACTGAATCCAGGAATCGAGAACCGTGAATCACTGGACATTTTAATCAATATCTTGGTCAATTCCGTTCCCAAAGAAGACCGTTCCAAAGCTGGAGAAAATCGGAATATCTCTACCAATGAAGCGCAACTTGCACAAGAATTGGCAAGTCCCATCTATAAGAAGATTTCCAAGGAGACAGGTAAGGGGGCAACTCTCTCGTTTGGGGCTGCTCTTCATGAGCCTTGGAAGTTCTTAACCATTCTTGGGAATGTACAGATAGCACTTCAGACAGCTGGAGGTTCTGCATTTCCTGCTTCGGGTCCGCTCAACACACTGGGAAACAGGCTCCATCAGGCACCCTAAATCCGGCAGCTCCCAAATATATTGATCAAGATCTCATTGGTGTCTAAGTCAGGGGTGTCAAACGCATTTCGTACCCAGGGCCGAATAGCATTCATTATGTCTGCTGAGGGCCAGAAGTGACGTCATTAGGCAGGAAGTGATGTCATTAAACAGGTCAGAACCAAAAACAAGCACTTTTTCCTCACTTAGGAATTCATTAGCTGCAAATGACAGAAGAGAAAGTATGGAAATCTTGATCATATTTCAAGATAGGGAGAGCCCAATTTTCATGTGGGCTGCCCTTTCAGCAGTAATACCTCAGCACTGCTCAACAGCTGAGAGCCTAAGGGCCAGATAAAAAGGATCCGCGGTCCACATCCGGCCCCCGGGCCTTATGTTTGACACCCCTGGTCTAAGTGGTATCACTTTAGCATTCCCAAGTTTGCCACATGACTGAATGTGCCTTCATCACAACCCAGCCTCCTTCAGTCCCCTCGTATAAGAAACTAGGCTAGACCCTTTGCTATCTAGTTTTCCTTGTGGGAGTAATCTTTGCACGGAACAGATACAAATAAGCTCTAGTGGTCTCCCACCCCCCACAATGGCTTCTATGGCTTTTATAGGCAGTGTTTGGATTGATCCTGGTTTCCTCTTCTTTTTATTACAAAGAAGAAGAAAGTTCAGAAAGCCCCATTGTCTCACTCCACATTTGGGTGACTAAAAGTCCTGCCCACCACTGCCAAAATCCCTTTCGCTTCCCCACTAGGCCAACAAAGCATGCCCTCCTTCTCACAGACTGCACATGGAGGCTATAAGCAGGGATGGGTACTTGAGTCCTGATTACTGTGGTCTCCCTGCCCTCTGCCTGCCTCCCCCCGGAAGTCATCCTACCCGCCTCCCCCCACATCCCTACCTACCTCTCTGCTGCTCCGCAGTCCATGCGACTGCTGAGTGCTGGAGCTACAGCAGCCACCCGGTACTAACCCAGCACCAGCTAGTGCTGGGCTACCATCAGTGCTCGCTCAGTGGTAGGGCCCGCAAACGTGTCTTGTGGCACATTTGTGACAGTGTGCGTGGGCAGTAAGCCAGGATTGGGCTGAAAAATTAACCTTTTAGGATCTCACTTTAAGATCCTTCCACCACCAATAGGATCCTGACAGCAAAAGGAGGAAGGTGACCAACAGGTGAGCCAAAGTGATCCAGGCAGGGAGTCTGAGCTGGCTTGGCTAGAGGGCTGGGTCCAGGGCCTCTGAGATGAATTTTATTAGGGGGAACAGTTTCTTTTGGGCTCCTTCCCAAAGGGGGAAGGGGGCAATGGGAGCAGGCAGAATAGGGGGCAAAATAGGGCAGGGGGAGGGTGCTGACAGCCGGAATAGACTTTGGAGCCCAGGCCCATCCATCTTCTAGGTGCAGAGTCCAGGTCTACCCAACCATGCGGCTCTGGCAGCTGGAGAAAGTAAAATGGAAACCCAAACACACTCCTAAGTCTCTCTAAAAACTTTGAAATCTAGAAAATCAGCAGCATCACCGTTAAACTTGCACTAGAATGGACAGTGTGCTGTGTGCACCAAAATGAACTTCTGCAGCATCTGTAGCCCCACAACTGAGTCCCTGTAGCAGCTGCAGCCCCAACTGTGTCCCTGAACTCCTACACACGCCTTCATGGTTGTGGCCTCCACAAGCCAAAGAGCTACTGGAGCAATCCGGTCTCCTCCCAGATCTGACCCTGTGTTAGGGAGGGTCATGGGTGCATTTCTGGGCCTGGTGTGTGTGGCAGTTGCCACTTCCTGCCTGCAGTTGTGCCCCAGCATCATGTCCAGGCAGTGAGTTTGGGTGAGATTGGAAAACATAAGACCCAAAAACTTTCTGGGACCCCTCCTTTGGTTCCTGGGCCCCCGTTCTGACCCTGGGCCCGGGTACCAATGACCCCCTTTACCCCACTCTCCTAGGCCCTGGCTGGGTCACAAACAGGTCAATCAGGCAGGTTAGGTCAAGAATGTTTGAGGGATTAAAGAAGGTCTAGAGAGAAATAGGATGGGGTGATGGGGTTGGAGAAGCGGCTAAAGGTTTAGGTGCTGGAAGCAGTTCCTTTCTTTCTGGTTTACCCTAAAGCAAGACAAGGGAAGTGGTTGAGCACAGCTGGGAAACATGCAGCAGAGTCACAAACTGGAAGCCCCTTTTTGGAGGTCCCAGGTGGCCACCAGGCTCTGTTTTTCCTGTCTAGTCACCTGAGGTGTACCTGCCAGAGATCTCCTGCACAATGCATTTGAGGTCTATAATGAGAGCATCTGGGGGTCACTCTCTCTCCTGCCTTCTGGAATGCTGACCTTCAGGCTCTGTACGTAGAAGAGGGAACATGGATTTTCTGAAAGCTGCATTCTTTCCGCCTGTAAGCAAACTTTGTGGAATGTTTTGTAACTGTTAGGTAGATAGATGACCTTAGAGCTTTTGTTGGTTTATTTTGATGGTTGATATCCCCTGAATGTTTTATTTTGGAGAGCATTTGTTCTCCCTATGCAATTTTATTACTCTGAGTAGACCCCTTTTAAACCGAGCTTGAATTTGCTTGGGTGGATCTCAAGGTGTGCTGAATCTAGTCCTGAAGCCCCAGATAAGACTTGGCTAATTTGGGTAATGAAAGTGTTTATTTAAAGTTGTATTGGCTCTTTTGCCTGGGGCACCGAGAAAGGGAGTGTGCAGTAAGTAGCAGTAAGTAGCAGGGTCTTTGAATGGGATAAAGTCTGAGCGAAACCTGAAGGAGGGGGTGTGAGACAGAGTTCCTGAGATCCAGCTGACTGGGGTGCTCTGCTGAAAGAGTTAACGCTTTTGTTGGACATAGTTCTGTCCCCTGCTCCTGAATTTGGGCTGTCTCAAATCAGAGATACTGATACTGAGATACCAAATCCAGCTACTGTTACATGGGGGGCTTGATATGGGTGTTTCTAACCTCTAGGTCAGGGGTGTCAAACATACAGCCCACGGGCCAGATACAGCCCGTGGAGCCTTTTCCGGAAGTCCTTGTGCTCTGGGGGAGTTCTGGGGCTGCCCCAGCCCTGCGAGCTCCAACTGTGACCGGAGCAGAGCTCCAGTTGAATCCAGAAGAGCATTCTGAGGGCTGTGGTGGCCGCATATGGCACCCTTGGACTTCCGTATGATGTTTTGAGGCCTCGGAATGCATTTTAATTTATTTCTATTGTTTCACAATTGCTTAGTTATGAGTAACTGCACTATAGGAGTAGGTGGATCTAGCTGTAATGGCTTACAATGGCTGTGATTACCCGCTCTAGTAATCATTGTCTCTGTTGGTATACAACTATGATGTACAACACCGGCCCTCAGTAAATTCCATGAATCCAATGTGGCCCCTGAGATGAAATGAGTTCGACACCCCTGCACTAGGTGTTAGCAATCCAGGCATTCAAGTCAACACCCATCGCCCAGTCCCTGAAGATTTGGCAAGAAGGCAAGCCAAACCTACCTACATATTTCTCAACTTTGCAGGTAAAAAGGAGCTGGCAGTGAGCTGGTCGCAACTGAATCCAGGAATCGAGAACCGTGAATCACTGGACATTTTAATCAATATCTTGGTCAATTCCGTTCCCAAAGAAGACCGTTCCAAAGCTGGAGAAAATCGGAATATCTCTACCAATGAAGCGCAACTTGCACAAGAATTGGCAAGTCCCATCTATAAGAAGATTTCCAAGGAGACAGGTAAGGGGGCAACTCTCTCCTTTGGGGCTGCTCTTCATGAGCCTTGGAAGTTCTTAACCATTCTTGGGAATGTACAGATAGCACTTCAGACAGCTGGAGGTTCTGCATTTCCTGCTTCGGGTCCGCTCAACACACTGGGAAACAGGCTCCGTCAGGCACCCTAAATCCGGCAGCTCCCAAATATATTGATCGAGATCTCATTGGTGTCTAAGTCAGGGGTGTCAAACGCATTTCGTACCCAGGGCCGAATAGCATTCATTATGTCTGCTGAGGGCCAGAAGTGATGTCATTAGGCAGGAAGTGATGTCATTAAACAGGTCAGAACCAAAAACAAGCACTTTTTCCTCACTTAGGAATTCATTAGCTGCAAATGACAGAAGAGAAAGTATGGAAATCTCGATCATATTTCAAGATATGGGAGACGCGATTTTCATGTGGGCTGCCCTTTCAGCAGTAATACCTCAGCACTGCTCAACAGCTGAGAGCCTAAGGGCCAGATAAAAAGGATCCGCGGTCCACATCCGGCCCCCGGGCCTTATGTTTGACACCCCTGGTCTAAGTGGTATCACTTTAGCATTCCCAAGTTTGCCACATGACTGAATGTGCCTTCATCACAACCCAGCCTCCTTCAGTCCCCTCGTATAAGAAACTAGGCTAGACCCTTTGCTATCTAGTTTTCCTTGTGGGAGTAATCTTTGCACGGAACAGATACAAATAAGCTCTAGTGGTCTCCCAACCCCCACAATGGCTTCTATGGCTTTTATAGGCAGTGTTTGGATTGATCCAGGTTTCCTCTTCTTTTTATTCAAAAGAAGAATCAATGTTCAGAAAGCTCCATTGTCTCACTCCACATTTTGGTGACTGAAAATCCTGCCCACCACTGCCAAAATCCCTTTCGCTTCCCCACTAGGCCACCAAAGCATGCCCTCCTTCTCACAGACTGCACATGGAGGCTATAAGCAGGGATGGGTACTTGAGTCCTGATTACTTTTCTCAAGTCCTGAAAACATGTGTTTTTCTGCGACTCTTGTCAACTTCAGTCACCAATGTCACTGCTCTGGTTGTGACTCGTGACAGTGACTTGGAAAATAGTCATGATCGTAAGTGTTCGAGTCACGTAGTCTTGTGATTTTTGTGCCTGCGACTTGGTTTTGTGCCTGTGTGTGCTCGCTTGCTTTTCCCTGAGAGTGGAACACTGGCCTGGAAATCACCAGTCACCTGCTTGCTTCCTTCAGTGATGGCCGGCAGAGGTGGACTTGTTGCTCCCCTTGATTCTGCTGTGAGAAAGAGTCTGTTGAAGTGCTCCATGGTAGCAGATCCCTCTGGGGTTACCCAGCAGGGCCTGTTGCAGGTATTCTGATTAATGGGATCACTACCGGAAAAGCAAGCAGGGGGCAAAAAGGCAGGATGGGTGAGCCAATGGAGGGGCTGACAGTGGCCAATTCAATGAGAGACACTCAAGACCATGGAGCTGTAAGCAGAATGAAAGGAGAGAATGAGGATGGGTGGCTTTGGGCCTGACAAGGGTTTCTGTATTCCCAGATGACAGCCACGGTGTGTCTGCTGATTCCAGCACCTTTGACTTAACTCGACCTGCCCCAAACTCCATCAAAGGACTCCGGTTCTCCCGTGCAGTACCTGAGCTAAAACTGATGCAGTTGGTGAGGAGCCCCAGCCAAGCCCAGAAGCAACACCCCTCTGCACACCTCGACCTGTTCTAGCATCTCTGAGAATTTCCAGGAAGGCAGGTAAGGGTGACAGGTTTTCTTCTGCTGAGAAGGTCTGTGGGACGGGCTGTCAATCAATAAGAGCGAATGTTCAGCAGCCATCCAAGACCAAGACCCAGGATTCTCTGGGCAGAAGCCCTGACATTTAACCTGGCACAGAACTGAGACAAATTCACATTATCAACATACCAGGCAGAATTGGGGTTTATGAGGAAAGTGGAGGAGGAGTTTGATTTGGCTTTAAAAGAGCATTTCAGTTCCTGTTTCTGAATGAAAACCAGGCTGGAGTGGAGCCGACTCTCACCTTTCCCCAGGTGCCCCTGTCCACCTGAGAGAGGGAAACTACTGGGGAAAACAGGAGGACTCTGGGAATCCCTCCTGCAGCTTCTGGGGACCGAACCCCCCTCATGGGGAATACGGGGGAAATGTTCTGTCCCTAAATGTGTGTGGAGAGTCCATCACTGAGCTCTGCTGTCCTGCATAACCCC
The DNA here is from genome assembly GCF_035046505.1 of Tiliqua scincoides. Lineage (NCBI taxonomy): Eukaryota > Metazoa > Chordata > Lepidosauria > Squamata > Scincidae > Tiliqua > Tiliqua scincoides. The sequence continues at coordinate 128,894,698 of NC_089825.1, forward strand.
CTCAGGATCACTGAGGGCAGCTGCCCCTCCTTCGTGTGGGGACGGTCGCATCTCCTCCCTTCCAGACCCCCTTTCCACACATTCCTTCCACTGATTTGACCTGCACTGAATAAGCCTTGTCTTCCTTTTTCCTGCCACTCTTTTCTCCTCTCCACAGGCCAAAAGAACGCCTTCCAGTGTCTTCCTCTACGCATCCCGCCATGAGAAGATCACCCATCTTAATGCAACAGCCGACCCTCACCTGCAGCCAAGGCCCAGGCCCAAGAACTGCAGACTGTCCTCATCCAGCATTACTTCACTCTTCCCCAGCATTTTCTCTGGAATGGTCACGTAGCTTCCCTGCATGTCTGTGTGGCCCAAGATTGAATAAAGGAGACCCCCCTGCAGATATCCCTGAGTGTGATCTCTTTGAGGAGCCCCAGTGACTTGCATGGGATGGGTGGATGGGAACGGGGGGGAAGGGTCTACTATATGTTTAAAAATGACCGCAGGGCATGGTTGCCATCAGGGGGCAAAGTATTCACACGTATCCCATTTTCTTCCTCTCACTTTTCTGTCAGAGAGCTCATTGCTGCACTTGTGGGGTCACTCCATTGTATGATCCTCACATCCTTCCCAAGAGGGAAATGGGGGAGGAGGAGAGGAAGGGGGGAGAAAGTGTTCAGGGCCACTCAGTGAGCTTCACGGCTGTGTTGTGCCTCTACCCCAAATCACAAACCCCTGGGCCAACATTCTGAGGCTCCTGATTCCTCCTGGCTTCTCTCTGCACATGCTCAGAAGGACACTCTTTTCATTGCATGGTGTGGAATTCAGAAGCGGAGAGACAGCCAAGACCTTAATAATTCTTTGTGTTTCTGCAGCTTGTCCCGCATTATCCATGGGGGTTCCATTCCAAGGTATAAGGAAATCTGTGGATCTCGGGGCCCCATAATCCTGTGGGGGGGGGTGTTTAGAAAAGGTGCTTCTGGGAAATCTGTGGCTCTCTGCTTGGTGAGGGTGACCTTCTGTGGTGCTTCTACAAAGCATCTGCAGAGCTTCAGATTGGGAAGCAGGTTGAATGAGAGGAACATGAACAGACCTCGTTTCAGGAGGCTGCACTTGCAACAGTAAAGCAGGATGGACCTTGCTGGGCTGGGGCACCTTCCTTACGAGGAAAGGCTACGGCGTTTGGGCCTCTTCAGCCTAGAAAAGAGACGCCTGAGGGGGGACATGATTGAGACATACAAATTTATGCATGGGAAGGATAAAGTGGATAGAGAGATGCCCTTTACACTCTCACATAACACCAGAACCAGGGGACATCCACTAAAATTGAGTTTTGATAGAGTTAGAACAGACAAAAGAAAATATTGCTTTACTCAGCATGTGGTTAGTCTGTGGAACTCATTGCCACAGGATGTCATGATGGCAACTGGACTGGACACCTTTAAAAGGGGATTGGACAAGTTTCTGGAGGAAAAATCCATTACGGGCTACAAGCCATGATGTGTATGTGCAACCTCCTGATTTTAGAAATGGGTTATGTCAGATGCAAGGGAGGGCACCAGTATGAGGTCTCGTGTTATCTGGTGTGCTCCCTGGGGCATTTGGTGGGCCGCTGTGAGATTCAGGAAGCTGGACTAGATGGGCCTATGGCCTGATCCAGTGGGGCTGTTCTTATGTTCTTATGACACTGTCCCCTTAGCTCAGGGGTGCCCAAACCTCGGCCCTGGGGCCACTTGTGGCCCTCGAGGCCTCTCAATGCGGCCCTCAGGGAGCCCCCAGTCTCCAATGAGCCTCTGGCGCTCCGGAAATTTGTTTGAGCCCGCACTGGCCTGACGCAACTGCTCTCAGCATGAGGGCGACTGTTTGGCCTCTCACGTGAGCTGTGGGATGAGGGCTTCCTCCACTGCTTGCTGTTTCACGTCTGTGATGCAGCAGAGGCAGCAAAGGAATGGTTGGTCTTGCTTTGTGCAAGGCCTTTTATAGGCCTTGAGCTATTGCAAGACCTTCATTCATTCATATAAGTTCATCTTTAATATATTGATTTATGAAAACTTATATAAATTTATTCAAATTTTAAATGTAAATTAATTATTTTTTACCCGGCCCCCGACACAATGTCAGAGAGATGATGTGGCCCTCCTGCCAAAAACTTTGGACACCCCTTCCTTAGCTGGACAGGCCTTCCCTGTGAAGAACACCCACAAACCAAAGGTGATGCAGTAGCATCCTGGGCAGTTCTTCCAGAGAGCTGGTTTCAGAACATATCATGAAGCCATGTAACCAGGGGCAAAACGCTGAAGTGACGCCATCCTTGACACTTGCCTTCCCTGCGAACGACACCCTCAAACCAAATGACAAGCTGATGAGTTACACCTCAACATAAACAGATTTATATCCCGCCTTTCTGTCCAATGAAGAACACTCAAGGCAGCTTACAATTAAAAACATATAAAACATAAAATATACATATATATATATAAAGACATTAAAAACAATAAAACACAATAAAAAAACCTGGATCCAGAATTGAAATACATTTAAAAAGCACCATGCCCCCTGGTGTCAGCATAAAAGGCCTTCCTAAATAAAAAGATCTTCAGCCCCCACCAAAAGGACTCTAAAGAGGGAGCTGTCCTCAGTTCCAGGGGAAGGGAGTTCCACAGGCGGGGAGCCACCACTGAGAAGGCCCTCTTTCCAGCCGCCACCCCCTCACCTCCGTCAGTGGCGGCACAGTCAGAAAGGCCCCCTCTGATGACTTGAGAGGACGGGTCGGATTGCATGGAAGGAGGCAGTCCCTCAGATACTCTGGACCCAAGCCGTAGAGGGACATCTTATTTTAGCACCATTATCAGTAAAGTGACCTTAAAGCCTGTGTAACACAAGATGCAGGTAGCACAGCAGCTGGTCTGGAGGCTGAGACCTGGCGGGGCCAGTAACATGCTAATCAAACGGCTGTTCAAGGGCTGCACCAGGACTCACCTTCCAGGGCCCCAGACCTTGGCAGGGAAAAATCACTCAGTCATTCATAGGCATTATTGCACTATACCCAACATGGCCAGCTGCCTATACTGCCCCCTGTGGGCCAACAGCCTGCAAAGTGACAGCAGATATTGACAGGTCTATACGGTTCCAGAGGTAGCAGCTTTCCTCAGTCATCCTATATTCTCTTTGGTCATCTCTGTGCAACTTGAAGCAGATTAAATGACAGCCAAAAAAAGCCCAGTCTTGAAGGCACTGGTTTAGGGAGAACTTCATGCCAACAACTTCTTCCAATTGCATTCTCCTGCATACTCATTCCAGGGATGTTTGCCAGGAGCACATCACAACAATGTCCATAGCCGTGTCACTAAAACTACACAACAAAATAAACAACTGCAAATTGATTTGTGACAGTGTCTTCTTCTCCTGTACACAATTGTTAGGCCTTTAGCAGCCTCAGGAGCACAGGACCCCGATTATTAATTAATAATTTATTAATTAATAAAACATTTCTTTCTAGATCCCTTTTTTGGTCTAGTTAAATAAATAGACTTGCTTTAAAAAGTGAGTCCCGGTGCTAACAAAGTTTGGGAAGTGCTGTTCTAGAGACTTCATAAATGTCTAGATCCTGCCCCTCCCCACTAAAGCTTTCTGGAGTCTTTCCTGATCCTCTGCTGCCCTCTGCTGGACATATTCAGTTCGCAAAGTCTTGAACTCCAAACAAGATGCTGAACCCAAAAGTACATAAGAAAAGCCCTCCTGGTAAGCAGATGTCATAACCTTAAAAGAGGACAAGGCACCCCAAAATGTGGGACATCCAACAAAAATGTAGGACATGACAAAATAAAAGCTAAAAACACTCGTAAACACTATATTATTATTATTATTAAATTCAAAACTAGATTAGCATATAATTTATTGATTACAAGAAGGCTATGTGTTGCTTGCAGGGGCTGCTCATGGGGAAAAGGAGGACATTTAAGTTATTTTCCAGGACATGAGGTAAAAAAAGAAAACATGTCCTGGAAAAAGAGGACATCTGGTCACCCTGACCTGGGCTCAGGCTAGTGTTTACATCACAGAGTGTTCCACAAGCTGCTTCTGAAAGGCAGGCTCCTCTCCCAGTAGGACGGCTCCCCCACAAGGTGGGGTGGTCTCCCAAAAACTACCATGTCTGCCCAATTCCATCCTTCCACTCTACACTCTTGCCTGCACATTGGGGACCCGCTTCCATTCACTTCCCTGCAAGTTCCCTGCACTGCCCATTCACAAGAGGTGTGTAACTTATTGGTTCCCAGGGAAAGCTCAGAGCAAGTCGCAAGCTTTAAAAACTGGAACATTGTTGTGCAAAAGTTCCAAGAAACAGCAAAAGGTGTACACAAATTAAAGCACAGCAAGGCTGGGAAAACTGAAAGCAACACACCATTATTGAGTGATGTTCTCATTCACTTCCCTGAAGGATGCAGGCCAAACTTGCACAGGAGTCTTTCCTAATCCTCTGCTGCTCTCTGGTGTACAGAAAGTGAATTGCAGCACTTTCAAACCAAGCCCGATTAATTCGCACTGAACACAACCAAGAGCAGCAGGCCTTGATTCAGCTGCAATGTGAGGCCAGGAGTCCCTTCCACTCATTCTTTTCTGCATCCCAAGGAGCATCTGCTCATCAAGTCCTTCCATTTGTCTTCACTGCTTTCCCTGAAGCTTTCCTTGCCCATCAACTGAGCCTGTTAGATTCTTTGCCGATCTTCTGCTGACCTCTGGTGGACATACAGTAGTATTGCAAAATCATAAGGCAACCACACACAAACATACCAAAGAAATGTACCCCACAGTGCCAGACCCTTGTAGCCTTAACACAATCACAGCAGCCCCACACTTAAGACTCTCCACCAGTGGTATAGCTATGGGGGGAGGGAGGTGGCATGGCAAGTACTGCAAGAAGTGCATCATGCCATGGAAGCAGCCCCTTCCACTCGCCGTCACAGCCGTTCTAGGCAGCGATGCCAACATAGACACGAAGCTCAGTGTACCAGCTCAGTGTGGCCCTGGATGTAATGTCCTCTCTCTCTCTCTCTCTCTCTCTCTCTCTCTCCCTCCCCCCCCCATGGAGTGATATGAGGATACAGTGGGACAACCTCACATAAGCATTTCTGATGTCAGTTTCTGAGACTTGGACACTCCCTCCCCTTCATTCCGGTTCCCATCCACCTACCCCACACAAATCACCTGTGCTCCCAAAACCACCCCTAGAGATATCTATGAGTGGGCTCTCATTGATTCAGCCACAGGCCACCCACCCAGGCAGGTGATAAAGCTGCAGACAATTCTGGGGCAGAGTGAAGGGGACTCAATGCTGGATGAAGATGATTTTCATTATTGAGCTGGGATTTTTCAACAGAATATCATGGGCAGGTCTTTGTGGACAACATTGCAGGGCAGTCTTTCTCCACGGCACTCAGACACAGAGATGTGCAACTTGCTCTAGCTACATTAGAAATGGTTGGCTTTTCCCTCAAGACTGGAGTATTAATGTGGTTGCCTTCGGACAGGGCGTTGTGATTCCTCAGCCACTGGATGGAAATATCTGCAGGCTTGAAGTCAGTGACTATGCACTTGAAGGTCAGACATGCACTATGAAGGGTGATCTCCTCTTGGTAGGGAGGGGATAGGTAGCCACCAGATGCCCTGCTCTCAACTGATTCAGTGTCAAGGAGGAGAGAGTGGCAGGAAAAAAGGAAGACAGGGTTATTCAGTGCAGGTCAAGTCAGTGGGAGGACTGTGAGGAAAGGGGCTCTGGAGGGGAAGGAATGGGACAGTCTCCACAGCCGCATGAAGGAGGGACAACTGCCAGCAGTGATCCTGAGGGGTTTAGCAGGAAGGGCGAGCTTAGTGTTGGACTCTCCACACCCATTTAGGGACTGATCATTTCCCTTGTATTCCCTGTTGGATGGATCAGGTCCACGGAAGTGGCAGGAGAGTTTCCCAGAGTCCTCCTGGGTTCTGCTTTCTACAGCAGTTCCCCTCTCTAAGGTGAGCAGAGGCACCTGGGGAAAGGTAGAACGGGCTCTACTCTGGCCTTATTTTCATTCAGAAATAGGGGTTGAAATGCTGTTGGAAAGAAGGATTGAACTCCCCCTAAACGTGCCCGGGACTCTGATATGGAGGAATCACGTTTTTAGCTTCCCATTTCCTCGAAATCATGTGACTTCCCCAAAATGACACCCCCAAAACTTGTTACTGTGATATAAACCTCCGGCAATACATCATTCCTTGATCCTGCACTTCTTGGGACTTTTTAATTGATTGACTTAAGAACCAGCCAATGGGGGCAGAATTGCAATCATATGTGCCAACGAAACCAGCTCCACCAGCTGATTAAAATATTCTGTGTGCTTCATGCCAAAGGCTGATACATAATACAGAGAGGTCCCTGTGAGCCTCAGTTCACACGCCGCCACAGCCTGAGTGGAGAAGCAGGCAGTGGTATAGCTAAGGGGGTAGGGGGAGTCATTCCCCAGGTACCAGGCCTTGAGGGGACGTCAAAGGGAGTCTGACACTAGTGGCCAAAATTGTGGGAACCTTCGTATTTAGGGATTACGCCATCATGTCATATATCATTGGAAAGGTACATTAATGCAGAATGCAATGAAACAAAGCACAGTGAATTAGCTGCATTCTATTAAATGTTACGAGAATATATGCTTGTATATATGCTATCGACTGTCATAGCACAAGTTCTTGTGCTGGCTCCTGAGTGTGGCGAACGTGCCATAGAGCAGAAGGTGTGTCGGGAGGGGGTGTTTTGGGGTAGGGGAGGGTGGTCCCCAGGGCTTTTTTTCTAATGGAATGCGGGGGAACGGAGTTCCGGCACCTTTTTGCAGGGGCCCCTCCCCTTCGGAGGCATTCCAGGCGGGGGGAGCAAAACAGAGGCATTCGCTGGGTGGGTTCTGGGGGGTGCAGGGTGGGCGGGCGCCTGGCCCCTGCCTGACCGCACAATGACCCCCTCCTGCCCCATCTCCAAGCTCTTGCCTGAGCCCAGCCCACCTCCCCTGCCCCCGCGCTGTGCTTCCCCGCACAGCTTCTAAGCCGGTGGAGGGCGTGGAGGACACACGCCGACGCTGAGGAGGAGGACGGCCGGCCAGCCAGGCAGCCAGGCAGGGAGATGGGCTGTGACACCCACGCAACACCCAGGTACTGGCTTGGCGGAGGAGGAGGGGAAGGAAACTGGCTGGTGCAGCCCCCGTGCCAATCTGCAGCACGACCCTAGGCGTGTCTACTCAGAAGTAAGTCTCATTGTGCTTAATGGGGCTTGCTCCTGGGAAAGGGTACATAGCCTTACAGCCTGAGAGCCCAAGCCTATGCATGTCTACTCAGAAGTAAGTTCCATTGTGTTCAATGGGGCTTACTCCCGGGAAAGTGTCATAGCCTTGCAGCCTGAGTAGATAGGCAGAGGAAGGGCTCTGAGGCTGCAGTCCTCTCCACACTTTCCTGGGAGGAAGCCCCATTGACTCTAATGGGACTGACTTCTGAGTATACAGGCACAGGATTGGGCCCTGAAGCTCCCATTCTATCCACAGTAAGCCCCATTCATTAAAGTGGACTTCTGAGTAGACATGCATAAGATTGGGCTCTTAGGCTGCAATCCTAGGCACTTTCCTGGGAGTAAGCTCCATTGACTAGAATGAGACTTACTTCGGAGTAGACATACCTAGGATTGGGCTCTTAATCCTGGCAGAGATATATATCTGCACCCGTTTTCACATGCTAAGGGCAGGTGAAAAGGGATTCTACATGTGTACAACATGCTGTCCAGCCTTGCAGAGATCCTCCTCATCCTTCCCCCACAAGCATGCCCTCCGCCAGCCAGCGTTTGCAGCTCCTCTCCAGCAATGCACAGCAGCTGCTCAGGGCAGCAGAGAACATACAATTGCATGCCAAGCGCCTTCCCCAAGACACAGAGTATTCTGATGCCTGAATTAAACCATATTTAATCGCTTGTTTGCAAACTTAGCTGTTTCTATGTGCACCGAAGGACCCCTCTCGTGTAAGAATTCCTTTTTTGTTCTTACTCCCAAAGTTGCTTAGAGTAATTCTACTACATGGAACTCACGTAAGCCATTTTTCAGAATCCATTCACTGCTTTCTCTCCTCGAAGTAGTGCCACACTACATACTACACACTACAAGTGCACCTGTACAGTATTGTTCCCCTTGTGTAGAAAAAGTAGCTAGGGGGAAGGGGATGTGGAGATTGAAGGCCCAATCCTATGCATGCCTACTCAGACGTAAGTTCATCTTTAGGGGGGAAGCACATAAAAAATATTTTATTTCTCCAATAAAAAATGGTTTATAAATAAATAAATAAATAAATAAATAAATAAATAAATAAATAAATAAATAATAAAAGATTAACAAGTTGTGAGTTCTTTTTTTTTACACTGGCGGTCCGGGAGGGGGTGGGATCGGCCATGGCAGCGCAGGCCAGATCCTGACCCTCATCTCAGGCCCAAGCGGCCTTACATGGGCTACTCGGATATGCACCCTTGAAATCACGGGCACAGATCCAAGTACCCCATAGGGCTACCTGAGGCATTTCTAAGGACAAGGGGAATAAAATCCCAGCCCCTACCTGCCTTGTCCCAGCCCCAACCTACCTCAACCTAGCTAGGCCGATGCAAGGCTCTGGGGTGGGCGGGAGGGAGGCGTTCCCGGGCGAGGGGAGTGCGGGCGGTGGGTGGCCCTAGGGGCGGGTGGGGAGCAGGAGGTGGGGTGGTGATCTGGCAGTTATGCCAGATTCCAACCCCCATTCCCGGAGAGATCGATTACAAGAAGGCTATGTGTTGCCTGCAGGGGCTGCTCGTGGGGAAAAGGAGGACAATCAATCCAGCGCAGCGTAGGATTGCACTCTTCGTTATTTATCCCTCTTTTTGCTAATTGGCTCCCTTGCCTTCCCCAAAATTGGCCCTAGTTCTATGTTGCAGCACTGCTGGACACGCAGTCTTGTGATTTTGTGCCTGCAACTCGGTTTTGTGCCTTTGTGTGCTTGCTTGCTTTTCCCTGAGAGTGGAACACTGGCCTGGATATCACCAGACACCTGCCTGCTTCCTTCAGTGATGGCCGGCAGAGGTGGACTTGTTGCTCCCCTTGATTCTGCTGTGAGAAAGAGTCTCTTGGAGTGCTCCAAGGTAGCGGATCCCTCTGGGGTCACCAAGCAGGGCCTGTTGCAGGTATTCTGGTTAATGGGATCACTACAGGAAAAGCAAGCAGGGGGCAAAAGGGCAGGATGGGTGAGCCCGTGGAGGGGCTGGCAGTGGTCAATTCAAAGAGAGACACTCAAGATCATGGAGCTGTAAGCAGAATGAAAGGAGAGAATGAGGATGGGTGGCTTTGGGCCTGACAAGGGTTTCTGTATTCCCAGATGACAGCCACGGTGTGTCTGCTGATTCCAGCACCTTTGACTTAACTCCACCTGCCCCAAACTCCATCAAAGGACTCCGGTTCTCCCCTGCAGTACCTGAGCGAAAAATGATGCAGTTGGTGAGGAGCCCCAGCCAAGCCCAGAAGCAACAGCCCTCTGCACACCTGGACCGGTTCTAGCGTCTCTGAGAATTTCCAGGAAGGCAGGTAAGGGTGACAGGTTTTCTTCTTCTGAGAATGTCTGTGGGATGGGCTGTCAATCAATAAGAGCGAATGTTCAGCAGCCATCCAAGACCAAGACCCAGGATTCTCTGGGCAGAAGCCTGACATTTAACCTGGCACAGAACCGATACAAATTCATATTATCAACATACCAGGCAGAATTGGGGTTTATGAAGAAAGTGGAGGAGGAGTTTGATTTGGTTTTAAAAGAGCATTTCAGTTCTTATTTCTGAATGAAAACCAGGCTGGAGTAGAGCCGATTCTCACCTTTCCCAGGTGCCCCTGTCCACCTGAGGGAGGGAAACTACTGGGAAAAACAGGAGGACTCTGGGAATCCCTCCTGCAGCTTCCGGGGACCGAACCCCCCTCATGGGGAATACGGGGGAAACGTTCTGTCCCTAAATGTGTGTGGAGAGTCCATCACTGAGCTCTGCCGTCCTGCATAACCCCCTCAGGTTCACTGATGGCAGTTGCCCCTCCTTCATGTGGGGACGGTCACATCTCCTTCCTTCCAGACCCCCTTTCCACACATTCATTCCACTGATTTGACCTGCACTGAATAAGCCTTGTCTTCCTTTCTTCCTGCCACTCTTTTCTCCTCTCCACAAGCCAAAAGAACACCTTCCCTTTGTCCTGATAAATCCAGGTTAGGCCTAAGTGGGCATGAGAAGCCTGAACCAAACTAAGAAAGTGTAACTGAGAAGTTGCTAGCAGTTCCCAGCTGCAGGAATGTGGGTCAATCAACCAAGAGGAAGGAATGTGTTGTCTCTCCTTTGATGGCCGGGAAGGACAGATAACAGGAATTAGGACCACTTGGAATGCTAGCACCTTAGCAGACAGAGAGTGGCCTTAGCAAGGGTAATGGAGTGCAGCTGTGGATCTCCAGTTGGGAGGAGTAAGAACTACAGGGGCTAGCAACAGGGGCTAGCTACAGGGGCTAGCAACAAGACCAACTTCCGGAAGGTTCTGTTCATCAAGGGTTCTGATTGGACAGTCTAATAATTATGAAGTCGCCTCAGTACTATTAGCATAAGAGGTATAACAATGAGTGCCCACGGGGGTGTACGGGAAATTCCCTCTTGGAGGGAGAGTGTCGGGTGCCACGATCTGCACACGTGTAAGCTCCATTGTCCATCAAGGGCACCTGGCCCCTTAGGTAGCCCTGGAGCTAAGAGATCTACAAGAGTAACTGACCCAGGTGAGAGATAGGGATGAATAGAGATAGCCAGCTAGCTTTATTATTTTATTGCTGATATGTTTCCTAGAGGTTTATGCCTCTAGCATTTGCTGCCTTATTGTAGAGTGTGTAACCTTATGTACTTAATAAACTAAAATATCTTTTACTAAGTTGTTTCATTGTCTGTTGGGGACAAAGGTTCAGAATCCTGCCTAGCCGTTCAGCAAGCTACCAAGTGCTCCATGAGGTCTAGTAACTTAAGGACCGAGGCTTTAATTGGAGAAAGAGCTCAGCGCCTGCAAGGGATAGCATTAAGCCTAGAGGGTCTCAGGGTCCCTGGACTGAGGCACTGGCATGTACAGGGTGGTGGCAGTACTACCGGGCAAGGGGCCTTGAGGGTTTCAAGGTTCAAAAACCAAGATCCCTAAGTCTCCAACCCCCTTTGTTTATGACACCCTTATCTTGCTTTAGGGTAAACAAGAAAGAAAGAAACTGCTTCTAGCCCCTCATCCTTCAGCCACTTCTCCCACCCCTTCAACCCAACATATTTCTCTCTAGACTTTTTTTAACCCCTTAGACATTCTTGACCTGACCTGCCTTAGTGATCTGTTTGTGACCCAGCCCTCCAGCCCAGCCAGCTCAGACTCCCTGCCTGGATCACTTCCGCTCACCTGTTGATCACCTTTGCAATCAGGATCCTATTAAGCAGGAAACACTCCCGACTTGTCCTTGCTCTGTATATCCCATGTTCTCTGCTATTTAGGGCCCCTTGCCAAGATTTGTCCATGGAAATCAGGGGAGGCACATTCCTCCCTGACACATGTGAGTCCTACCTCTGTTTGTGCCATCTCTGGCATTCTCACAATGGAAGGAGAACACTCAGCAACCAAAAACTCAAATCAAATCGCAAAGAAACACATTCAGGATCAATGGAAAACCATGACTAGAAAAGCAAAAGAAGCCATTCTGGGGGAGGCATGCGTACTTCTTGCATGCAAAGATTGCCCCTCCGCAATTTCAACCAGGCATTCAAGTGGGAATCCTGGCCCATCTCATGGGCAGGCAGGCATTGAACTACTGCGTGGGGAGCTGCTGGCATTTGGTGATAAATAAGCCACATTTAGCTCCTGCTATCTGCCTCGCTCCACAATTTATTTCATACTAATTGTTATCTAGTGGGTTCATGCGAATGAAGGAAGGCTTAGAGATAACAGCTCAATACGATTATTCCATCTTCAGAAGAGGACCTGGCAAGGAATCTGACACAAGGCAAACACCCCTGGCTTTTAGACCTTTAGCTCTGCCCAGACTCCCCATGATGGGTGCAATTGAAACCTTAACTAGATGGCCAATCGGATGGTAGGATTTCGATCCATCACCCGATTGGCCAGAACTTACATTAACTAGAGGGCCAATTGGATGGTAGGATTTCGATCCTGCATAACCTGCATACATAACACGAATAATACGCAGTTGGCCCTAAGAGGGAAAATGAATCTGAACCTGAGGCCCACCGGAAGGCTGGAGAGCTGCACTCGCCTCTATCTTGCTGTGCAGGAGGAAGAGGCAGGCTGAGCCCAGGAGCGAGGAGCCCCACAAGCAGGAGGAAAGTGCTGGATGGCCTGGTTGGGTTCCACAGGGTTGTCTGAGCCCAGCAGCCAGGGCAGGTTATAGAGTGTTCCAGGATGAGTTTGGGGTGGGGGTTGGCCAGAAATTGCCTACGTGGCGCCACCCAGACAGGGCTGACAAGACATTGGCAAAAGCATCCTGGTGGTCTTGTTGGTTTGTGCCGTCAAAATGCTGAATGAGGCCACTTAGTGAGGTGGGAAGCCCAACATGACACGTGCCTTTCTTTCGTTGGCACTGGCCTTCCCTGTAAAGAACACCCACAAACTGCTGCTCAAGGACACCTTGATAATATTCAGCTTTTATGAGGCACAAACCAAAGATCATAGACAGAGGCTGCTCATCCTGGAGGGCCGCTGGCATGTGCCTCTAATGCAGGCTCCTTTACAATCTATGAGATGAGTCTGCAGAAACTCCAACACTCACCGCTGCAGACCTGCAGACCAACAAACTTCCCATCGGGCCAGAGGTTTTATTATCCTGCAATAATGTCCTTTCTTTCCTTAATGTCTTTATTATCCTGCAAGCTGCAATGTCCTTTCTTTCCCATCATGTCTTGTGACATTACAGACATGACAAACAAGTGATTTAATTACTGCTTATGTGAACAAGATCATCTCTGGCGCAGTGGATGCACCTTTCCCGCACTCCCTGGGACAGAAGGTGAATTAGATGAATTCCAAGCCAATTGCATAGATCTGGGGTCGGCAACCTGCGGCTCTAGAGCCACATGCGGCTCTTTCAGCTCTCTGCTGCGGCTCCAGACTCCTGGTGAAAGTGGTGGCACTCGCTGTTCTTGAGCGTGGCCATTTTGTGGAGGCAGAGAGGAAGAGGCGAGGCTGGTCGGAGAAGGACGGGGAAAGGGCGCCTTGTTAGAGCCAGACCCGAGTTGGGGGCAGCTCTTGGGCTGCACTACTGGGGCTGACTTCTGAGTAGACAGGGAGAGGATCCGCTTGCAGGCTGCACTCCTGTCCACACATCCCAGGAAGTGAGCCTCATTGACTCTCCTGGGGCTGACTTCTGAGTAGGCAGGAAGAGGATCCGCTTGCAGGCTGCTCTCCTGTCCACACATCCCTTGGAGTAAGCCCCATTGACTCTCCAGGGGCTGACTTCTGAGTAGGCAGGGAGAGGAGGGGCTCTGAGGCTGCTGTACTCTCCACACTTTCCTGGGAGTGAGCCCCCGTTGACTCTACTGGGACTTTCTAAAGTCTCTCTAAAATCTTTGAAATATAGAAAATCAGCAGCATCACCGTTAGACTTGCACTAGAATGGACAGTGTGCTGTGTGCACCAAGATGAACTTCTGCAGCAGCTGCGGCCCCAACTGTGTCCTGAACTCCTACACACTCCTTCATGGTTGTGGCCTCCACAAGCCTAACTGCTACTGGAGCAATCCGGTTTCCTCCCAGATTTGACCCTGTGTTAGGGAGGGTCATGGATGCATTTCTGGGCCAGGTGTGTGTGGCAGTTGCCACTTCCTGCCTGCAGTTGTGCCCCAGCATCATGTCCAGGCAGTGAGTTTGGGTGAGATTGGAAAACATAAGATCCCAAAAACCTTCTGGGACCCCTCCTTTGGTTCCAGGGCCCCCTTTCTGACCCTGGGCCGGGGTACCAATGGCCCCCTTTACCCCCCTCTCCTAGGCCCTGGCTGGGTCACAAACAGGTCAATCAGGCAGGTTAGGTCAAGAATGTTTAAAGGATTAAAGAAGGTCTAGAGAGAAATAGGATGGGGTGATGGGGTTGGAGAAGCGGCTAAAGGTTTAGGTGTTGGAAGCAGTTCGTTTCTTTCTTGTTTACCCTAAAGCAAGATATGGGAAGTGGTTGAACACAGCTGGGAAACATCTAGCAGAGTCACAAACTGGAAGCCCTTTTTGGGAGGTCCCAGGTGGCCACCAAGCTCTGTTTTTCCTATCTAGTCACCTGAGGTGTATGTGCCAGAGATCTCCTGCACAATGTATATCAGGTCTATAAGGAGAGCGTCTGGGGTCGCTCTCTCTCTCTCTCCTGCCTTCTGGAATGCTGACCTTCAGGCTCTGTACATAGAAGAGGGAACATGGATTTTCTGAACGCTGCATTCTTTCCGCCTGCAAGCAAACTTTGTGGAATGTTTCTTAACTGTTAGGTAGATAGATGACGTTAGAGCTTTTGTTAGTTTATTTGCTGTGGGATATCCCCTGAATGTTTTATACTGGAGAGCATTTGTTCTCCTTATGCAATTTTATTACTCTGAGTAGACCCCTTTTAAAATGAGCTTGAATTTGCTTGGGTGGATCTCAAGGCATGCTGAGTCTACATCCTGAAGCCCCAGATAAGACTTGGCTAATTTGGGTAATTTGGGGTTATTTAAAGGCGTATTGGCTCTTTTGCCTGGGGCACCGAGTAAGGGAGTGTGCAGTAAGTAGCAGTAAGTAGCAGAGTCTTTGAATGGGATAAGGTCCTTCTTGAGAATGTGGGGACTGTCAAATCTCCTCCCTTCCAGAGCTACTTTCCCCAAATGTCTTTCACTGCTTTGACTTGCACTGAATAATCCTTGCCTTCTTTTTTTTCTGCCACACTCTCCTCGACACTGAACCATAGAGAGCAGGGCATCCCATGGCTACCTCTCCGCACCCAACCATGAGGAGATCACACTTTGTAGTGAACCAACTGAGATCCTCACTTGCAAGATCACAGGGTTCTTTCCTAGAGTCCAGCGGCTCAAGAATAACAGCCCCTTTCCTGAAGACAACGACACTGGCTCTGAAGTCACAGATGAAAACGGTGATGGTTCTTATTCTACCTACCTCCAGATGAACATCCCTGCATATGACATGCCAAGTTATTCCTGCTGGATTGTCAAAGAAGGTCTCCCTGTGAAGTTCCCCCAAAGGACCATGGAGAAATCCCAGGGTCAAAAATGAAGAGCACCCTCACCCAGCATTGCCCCAGAATTGTCTCTAGCATGATCACATGTATGTGTGGTCTGGCTGAATAAATGAGAGCCCACTCACAGATATCTCTTGGGGTGATCTGTTTGGGGAGTACCAGTGATTTGTGTGGGGTGGGTGGGTGGGAACTGGAATGAAGGGGGAGTGTCCATGTCTCAGAAACCGGTATCAGGACCTGGTTGCCATGGGGGAAAATGCATTCAGAAGTATCCCATGTTCTTCATCCCACTCTTTGGTCAAAATTCTCAGTGTTGCATATGTGGGGTTGCCCCATGGTAACTTCATATCAACCCAATGAAGGAAGGGGGTCAGAAAACTACACCCAGGGCACCCACTGAGCTTCATGGTTATGTTGTAGTTTGACCCCAAATCAAACACACGCAGGCCAAGGCCAACAATCTATCGCCCATTTCACACTGGCTTCTCTGCACATGCTCAGATGAGCTCTCTTCTCATTGTACAGAACAGAATTCAGAACAAAAGAGACATCTGTGTCATTAATAAATCTTTGCATTTACATGGCAAGTTTTCAGTGTGCAAAGTCATTTAGATCTAATGTTGGACTTGATGCTAATTTGTCTGCTGTCCAGAGGGGGCAGTAAGTAAGCCACAGGGTTGCATTTACTTGCGAGTAAGCAAATGTGCCTTGAGCAGGAGCAAAGGGAAATGCAAGGCTAGCTGCATGGTCCCAGTCTGATGAAAGTGGAGCTCAACAAATGCTCCAGAAGGCAGCCCCCCCAAATAATAAAGCAGAGGCTTCGCTGGCAAGGTCCATTTTCATTTGTTTACAGACTTGCAGAGCCAGGTAGTTCCTGACAGTGCTATGCTTGAAAGAGAAGAATTTGTTCAAGACAAAGGCAGGGTAGGAGAAGAAATTGGGAAAGGTAGGGTGATGGGATGTGATAGACGGTTTGGCACAATGAGAGGATGCGGGGACAAAGGAGCAAATAAGCAGCCCATCCTGGGGCATTCCGTGTATAAATGCTTTTATGCGAATGCCCGAAGTCTATGAGCAAAGGTGGGAGAACTGGAATGTCTGGTGACAAGGGAAAATATTGACATAGTGGGCATAACGGAAACCTGGTGGAATGCGGAGAATCAGTGGGATACTGCAATCCTGGGCTATAAACTCTACAGGAGGGACAGGCAGGGGCGTGTTGGAGGTGGGGTGGCCGTTTATGTTAAGGAAGGGATAAAATCCAGCAAAGTAGAGATTGAAGGTGGGTCCGACTCCACCGTAGAATCTCTGTGGGTTAAATTACCAGGCTTGTGCAGCGATGTAATACTGGGGGCATGCTATCGTCCTCCAGACCAGAAATCTGATGGGGACCTTGAAATGAGGAAACAGATCAGGGAGGTGACAAGGAGGGACAGGGTTGTAATCATGGGGGACTTCAATTATCCTCATATTGACTGGGTCAATTTGTGTTCTGGTCACGATAAGGAAACCGGATTTCTTGACGTGCTAAATGACTGTGGCTTAGATCAGCTAGTCACGGAGCCCACCAGAGGACAGGTGACTCTGGATTTAATATTGTGCAGTACGCAGGACCTGGTTAGAGATGTAAACGTTACTGAGCCATTGGGGAACAGTGATCATGCTGCGATCCGTTTTGACATGCACGTTGGGGGAAGAATACCAGGCAAATCTCTCACAAAAACCCTTGACTTCCGACGGGCGGACTTCCCTCAAATGAGGAGGCTGGTTAGAAGGAGGTTGAAAGGGAGGGTAAAAAGAGTCCAATCTCTCCAGAGTGCATGGAGGCTGCTTAAAACAACAGTAATAGAGGCCCAGCAGAGGTGTATACCGCAAAGAAAGAAGGGTTCCACTAAATCCAGGAGGGTGCCCGCATGGCTAACCAGCCAAGTTAGAGAGGCTGTGAAGGGCAAGGAAGCTTCCTTCCGTAAATGGAAGTCTTGCCCTAATGAGGAGAATAAAAAGGAACATAAACTGTGGCAAAAGAAATGTAAGAAGGTGATATGGGAGGCCAAGCGAGACTATGAGGAATGCATGGCCAGCAACATTAAGGGGAACAATAAAAGCTTCTTCAAATATGTTAGAAGCAGGAAACCCGCCAGAGAAGCGGTTGGCCCTCTGGATGGTGAGGGAGGGAAAGGGGAGATAAAAGGAGACTTAGAGATGGCAGAGAAATTAAATGAGTTCTTTGCATCTGTCTTCACGGCAGAAGACCTCGGGCAGATACCGCTGCCCGAAGGGCCCCTCCTAACTGAGGAGTTAAGTCAGATAGAGGTTAAAAGAGAAGATGTTTCAGACCTCATTGATAAATTAAAGATCAATAAGTCACCGGGCCCTGATGGCATCCTCCCAAGGGTTATTAAGGAATTGAAGAATGAAGTTGCAGATCTCTTGACTAAGGTATGCAACTTGTCCCTCAAAACGGCCACGGTGCCAGAAGATTGGAGGATAGCAAATGTCACGCCTATCTTTAAAAAGGGAAAGAGGGGGGACCCGGGAAACTATAGGCCGGTCAGCCTAACATCCATACCGGGTAAGATGGTGGAATGCCTCATCAAAGATAGGATCTCAAAACACATAGACGAACAGGCCTTGCTGAGGGAGAGTCAGCATGGCTTCTGTAAGGGTAAATCTTGCCTCACTAACTTTATAGAATTCTTTGAAAAGGTCAGCAGGCATGTGGATGCAGGAGAACCCGTGGACATTATATATCTGGACTTTCAGAAGGCGTTTGACACGGTCCCTCACCAAAGGCTACTGAAAAAACTCCACAGTCAGGGAATTAGAGGACAGAACCTCTCGTGGATTGAGAACTGGTTGGAGGCCAGGAAGAAGAGAGTGGGTGTCAATGGGCAATTTTCACAATGGAGAGAGGTGAAAAGCGGTGTGCCTCAAGGATCTGTCCTGGGACCGGTGCTTTTCAACCTCTTCATAAATGACCTGGAGACAGGGTTGAGCAGTGAAGTGGCTAAGTTTGCAGACGACACCAAACTTTTCCGAGTGGTAAAGACCAGAAGTGATTGTGAGGAGCTCCAGAAGGATCTCTCCAGACTGGCAGAATGGGCAGCAAAATGGCAGATACGCTTCAATGTCAGTAAGTGTAAAGTCATGCACATTGGGGCAAAAAATCAAAACTTTAGATATAGGCTGATGGGTTCTGAGCTGTCTGTGATAGATTAGGAGAGAGATCTTGGGGTGGTGGTGGACAGGTCGATGAAAGTGTCGACCCAATGTGCGGCGGCAGTGAAGAAGGCCAATTCTATGCTTGGGATCATTAGGAAGGTTATTGAGAACAAAACACCTAGTATTATAATGCCGTTGTACAAATCTATGGTAAGGCCACACCGGGAGTATTGTGTCCAGTTCTGGTTGCCGCATCTCAAAAAAAACATAGTGGAAATGGAAAAGGTGCAAAAGAGAGCGACTAAGATGATTACGGGGCTGGGGCACCTTCCTTATGAGGAAAGGCTACGGCGTTTGGGCCTCTTCAGCCTAGAAAAGAGACGCTTGAGGGGGGACATGATTGAGACATACAAAATTATGCAGGGGATGGACAGAGTGGATAGAGAGATGCTCTTTACACTCTCACATAATACCAGAACCAGGGGACATCCACTAAAATTGAGTGTTGGGCGGGTTAGGACAGACAAAAGAAAATATTTCTTTACTCAGCATGTGGTCGGTCTGTGGAACTCCTTGCCACAGGATGTGGTGCTGGCATCTTTAAAAGGGGATTGGACAAGTTTCTGGAGGAAAAATCCATTATGGGGTACAAGCCATGATGTGTATACGCAACCTCCTGATTTTAGAAATGGATTAAGTCAGAATGTCAGATGTAGAGGAGGGCACCAGGATGAGGTCTGTTGTTGTCTGGTGTGCTCCCTGGGGCATTTGGTGGGCCACTGTGAGATACAGGAAGCTGGACTAGATGGGCCTATGGCCTGAGCCAGTGGGGCTGTTCTTATGTTCACTTATTTTCCAGAGTGAAACAAGCTGCTGGTGCTGCCAACTTGTTTCATTTGATAAGAAAGTGAATCCGCGCCAGTCTCACTGCCGTCCCCCTCTTTTAAAGGGGCAGCCCTCAGATCAGCGCAGAATCGAAACCTCTATCAGCGCTGTTCCGGATCTTGTCGACCTGAGGGTAGGCCCCCTTCTTCCCCTTTAAAAAAGGGAAAAGAAGGGCGAGGCAGGCAGATCTGTGCTCAAAACAGAAGCGATTGCGGTGATGTGATGGCATCACCACAATTCCTTCCAGTCATGGGGTGGCGTTTTTATGGGCCACCACTGTGCTGCAGACCTGTGATTTTAAAATAGTTTTCTTTTCATGGCACACGGACCTCTCTGGTCTTTGCCTCTTGGGATGCCACTTCTGAGAGACTCTTCTGGGTCCGATGGCTGTTTCTAGGGCAATTGTTTGTGTGAACAAACTGTCTGTCCCAGTTGCGGATCTACCATTGAGTCCAATGGGGCAAATGCCCCAGGAGCAAACCTCTAGGACCCCATGCGAGCCTCTCTGAGGTTTCCCAGAAGCAGAGTTGATAGCCCCGGGTTGCGTGAGGCTCTGTGAGCCTCAGGTGAGTGGGGGGGGGGTTGAATTTTCGCACAGGGGGTGGCAACAGTTCAAGGGGAGGGGCCATCGCAGGCCTTTGTGTATACAGATGGCCAGCGGTCCAGAGCCTCGGGATTTCGGGTCTCCAGCTCAGGACCCCAGCCCAATTCAAGGCTGTATTAGGCAACATAAAATATATAAGATGATCTGGTCATCTTGAGCCTCCAGAGAATTCACAGGATGTTCTGGTCAGTTTGAGTCTCAGGGGAAGGGCAAAGAACATTAAGCAACGAAGAAGGCCAAATGATGGCAAACAAAAGCCAATCTAGAGCACATATGCAAGCAGAACACAAGCTGAGCCTGCTGGAACTTGCTGATGGTTGTCCTATTGATGAACTGCTGGCACCCAGTTTGTGCCAATCCGCCTCTCTCCTCCCCCTTCCATCTATCCTGTTTTCCTCATCTCCCCTGCCATGTCCCTCTTATGTTTCCTCCCCTCCCCACTCCTCCCCTCCCCCTCCCCTTGCACTGCCCCTCCTTCCTCCAGCAAGCTCAAAGAGTACATATGCCAAGTAAAAGCCTGAAGTCTTTGCTCATTTCAGTGAGAAGTGAGCCCCACTTGCAGACGAAATACAATGGGATCTGATTGAACCCCTGCCAGGGTTTCAGTGCCTCTCTGAGAATCCAAGTGGTGTGAGTCCTGCAGAAACATCTGCCCAGGGAGTGGGGCTGGGGAAGTCCACTGCAGGTCTGTCCCTCTTCCCCACCACAGCAGAGAAAGCAACAAGTTCTTGCTAAGAGAGTCGCCCCAGAAACTGAGCCACAGAACCCAGATGAGTTTTTCAGCAATTTTCAACTGTTGTGCTCCAAACTTCTGTGTCACCCCTGCATATTTTCTTGGCACAGCAATGCGCCACACACACCAGTGGGAAATTGCTGCTGTAGAAGAATGTTGCCAGAGGGAGTGAGGCTTGCCAGCAAAATTCAAGTGCAAAATTCTCTCTAATGCATATCAATTTAAAAAACCAATTCCCTTTGCTCTGTGCTTTCAAAACAGCCTTGCTGCCCTTTGGGATGTTTCAGACAGAGTCATTAGGCAAACAATCCATCAGTCAGTCTCTCTCCAGGGGAGCCAGCGACCCCTCCCTTCATCCAGAGCAAAGTCATTATCTTTCTTTCAGGTGCTCAGGGGGAAGGGAGGGGTCCCTTGGAGTGAAGCTAAGTACCTGGAGAGAGAATGATGGATGGATTGTCAGCCAGCTGCCCTCTCTCCAACTAACAAGGCCATTGTCATTGTCTGGAAAGTATCAACAAAGGCTGGAGGACGAGTTCCACAAGGACTGCAGGGCCACAAGAGTCTGAAACTGAGGTGCAGTAAAGACAGAACCGTTTTTGTTCCACAGTGAATCGGAAAAGAGCACTGCTGGTGCTCAATTCCCCCAACACTTCTGTCTTCTCTAAGTGACCCATGCACTGAAGACGCTTCTTCTCTTATCAAATCACAGTGGCGTCACTGGGTTTATTTCACCCAGTGCGGGAAGCACCCCCATGATGGACCTCCTCCCATGCAGTGGGGTAACACCCTGGGCAGTGGGTGTGATGGTGTCCCATTCCCCCACCCCACTGGTGTTTTTTTTGGCTATAACTTTTCATAGAACAGAAATTTTGATGTGGTTTGTGCAATTTGCATTCTGCATGAAATTACACACTGAATGATGTAGAACATGATGGTCTTATTCCCACTCTGCTCAGTGATGGTGCTTCTTCCTGGCAAGGGAAAGGGCAGCAGCATCCTGAGCGCATCTACTCCAAAGTAAGTCCCACAGAGCTCACAGAGCCTTACTCCCAGGGACGTCAGTGTGTCTAGCATGAACACCTCAGAAACGGAGGCTGCCGCCCTCTGCTACACACTCAGCAGCTGGGACTGGGGCTGACTTCCGAGGAGGCTTGCAGGGCACTGCCTGGCTGTGTCCCTGGGTGCTCAGCCCCTCCCCGAAGCGACCCCCCAGTCTCTGGAGGGAAAGGGTCTCTGCAGGGGAGTGTGTTGCTTATTCGTTTCCAGGGAAATCTCAGGGCAGTTTGCAAGCTTTAAAGCCTGGAACATCATTACCGAAGGAACACAAATCAGGGAGAGACAATTAGAGCACAACAGAGCTGGAGCACTGAAAGCCACACACCAGCAGTTCAGGCTGTTCTCATTCATTTCCCTGCAGGATGCAGACCAAACCTGCACAGCTGTGAGTCTTTCCTCATCCTCTGGCGCTCCCTGGTGGACACCAAGCGAACCACAGCACTTTCAAGTCCAGCCAAATTAATTCTCATTTAACAGCAACACCAGCTGCAGTCCTTGATTCAGTTGCAGTCTGGGGCCATGAGTCCCTTCTACTCACACTTTTCTACTTCCTAAGGCAGTGTTTCTCAAAGTGCGGGTCAGGACCCACTAGATGGGTCACAAGCCAATTTCAAGTGGGTCCCCATTTATATTTTTAATGTATTAGATGATGCTACCATGGTATGTGACTGCATTTGGGGCAATGTTACAGACTTGTACTTTTAACAAGCTACTAGCTGTAGTCTTTTAACAATCAGTCAATGGGACTTACTCCTAGGTAAGTGTGGGTAGGATTGCAGCCTAGGATTGTGAAAAATTTCCTGCTTGATGATGCCACTTCCAGTCATGACATCACTTCCGGTGGGTCCTGACAGATTCTCCTTCTAAAAAGTGGGTCCCGGTGCTAAATGTGTGAGAACCGCTGTCCTAAGGAGTTTTGGGAGATTCTGTGCCAATTCTCTACTGCCCTCCTGTGGACGTCCTAATATTGCAGGAGCTGAAGGTTAAAAAGGACAGAGACACACCCCTCAGCATCAAATGGTGGCAGCCTTAATAAAAGCAGCCCCAGACTTGGGCCCCTCCACGCCTCGCCTTGCTGCCAAACCACCCCAAATCCCAAACTGGCTTCCGTTAGTGTTGGCAAGCAGGGCATGACTGGCACTGCCTGGCATGAAGGCATCTGCTGCCCCTGCTTGCATAGCACCAAGGAAAACAATTCAGGAAAAATTCCCAGCAGCCCCACTGACAGCAGAGCTCCATTCTGCTGCTCCCTTCCCTACTGCCCTTTGACCATGGAGCACCAACCCTGATGAAATTTCCTTTGGACAGAAGCCTAAGGTCCACGGGACTGGGCCTGCAGCTCCAGGCTGAACTTGTCCAGAGACTCTCAAGAAACCTCAGCAGATGTGTCTTGAACTGAACCCCCAAGTCCCTCATAGCATCACGTTCCTGGCTTCCAGGTGCTCATCTGTCCCCTACCAGCTACCCCAAGGGAAGGGATGTCCTGTGTGATATGAACCTCCTCCCTTGGGATGGTACTGAGGGCTCAGGGACCACCAGAGCAGATGTTTATACTTACCAAGTTGACTTGTTGTAAGGAGTAGATCATGATAATAGGCTTTGCACATTGAAAACTGGCTGCATAAATGCAAAGATTTATTAATGTCACGCATGTCTCTTTTGTTCTGAATTCTGCTCTGTACAGTGAGAAGAGAGCTCATCTGAGCATGTGCAGAAAAGCCAGTGTGAAATGGGGGACAGAATGTTGGCCTTAACTCCTGTGTGTATGAGTTGAGTTCAAACTACAACATAGCAATGAAGCTCAGTGGGTGTAGTGTCCCTTCTCTGGGTTGATAATGGGGCAACCCCACATATGCAACTGTGATGTCATTGACCAAAAAAAAGTGGGATGAAGAAGGTGAGATTCATGTGTCTACTGAGACACATGAGAGCAACCTGAGAACAACGCCAGGTTCTGAGACATGGACCCTTCCATCTTCCTTCTTCATTCCGCTTCCACTCTCCTCCCACAAATGAATGGTGCACCCAAAACAGATCACCCCTAGAGATATCTGTGAGTGGGCTCTCATTGATTCAGCCACAGGCCACACAGGCATGTGATAATGCTAGAGACAGTTCTGGGGCAATGCTGGTTGAGACTAGTCTTCATTCCTGATCGTGGGATTTCTCCACAATTTTCTGGGTGAAACTCATGGGGATGCCTTCATAATCCATTGTGCAAGAAATTTCATTCCCTGGGTTCAGCCCATATGGAGGGATGTTCAACTAGCTGTAGATCTAAGAAAAACTATCACGCTTTTTCTCTGTAATTTGGGAGCCAACGTGGTGAGTCCCCAAGTTCTCATGAAAGGGTGGCAACTGATGTCAGTGCTCCTGAGGGGTTGTACAGGAAGACAGGGCTTAGTACTGGAATCTCCATACAAGTTTAGGGACAGAACTTTTCTCTTGCATTTCCCATTGGGTGGATTGGGTCCATGGAGGCTGCAGAAAGATTTCCCAGAGTCCTCCTGTGTTCTGCTTTCACCTCTATAAGGTTGGCAGATGCACTTGCAGACATAAGAACATAACAACAGCTGCACTGGATCAGGCCATACGCCCATCTAATCCAGCTTCCTGTATCTCAAAACGGCCCACCAATTGCCCCAGGGAGCATACCAGATAACAAGAGACCTGCATCCTGGTGCCCTCCCTTGCATCTGGCATTCTGACATAGCCCATTTCTAAAATCAGGAGATTGCACATACGCATCATGGCTTGTAAGCCATAACGGATTTTTCCTCCAGAAATTTGTCCAATCCACTTTTAACGGCATCCAGGCCAGATGCTGTCACCACATCCTGTGGCAAGGAGTTCCACAAACTGAACACACGCTGAGTAAAGAAATATTTTCTTTTGTCTGTCCTAACCCTCCCAACACTCAATTTCAGTGGATGTCCCCTGGTTCTGGTGTTATATGAGAGTGTAAAGGGCATCTCTCTATCCTTCCCATGCATAATTTTGTATGTCTCAATTATCTCCCCCCTTTTCTAGGCTGAAGAGGCCCAAACGCCATAGCCTTTCCACATAAGGAAGGTGCCCCAGCCCAGTAATCATCTTAGTCGCTCTCTTTTGCACCTTTTCCATTTTTACTATGTCCTTTTTGAGATGTGGCGACTAGAACTGGACATAATACTTTTCACTCCATACCTGCATTTCTCTGATTCTCAGGTGTTAGGACAGACCTGCTTTTGCTTTTCCACTCCAGTATTCGGGGTCAAAAAAGCAGCCCACTATTCTGGGGGACCCCCAAACACACACTTCCATTCAGTTCCCTGCCAGTTCCCTGCGCTGCCAATTATCTAGAGGGGTGTAGCAAAGCGCTTTAGACATGTTTGCTTGATGTCATCTCTTATCAGTGACTCTCAAATGTTTTAACATTGGGACCACTTTTTAGAATGACAGCCTATTGAGACACACCAGAAGTGATGTCATTAACCTGGAAGTGATGTCATGGCCCACAGTGACATCATCAAGCAGGAATATTTTTTTTTGCCTCGAAACAGAGTGTTAAAAATACCCTAGCAGAACGGGGCACTGCATTTCATAATTTGGTCTGATTCTTCATCCCTTGGCTCAGAGGGAGTGAACAAGAGAAAGTCATAAAATGGAGATATTTCATTCCATTTTTTTTTTCATTGCATTCTGCTGTAAATTATAGTAGTGTCACCTGAAGAAGAAACCCCTTCACTGCTTACTTGCCTTTCTGGAGATTCACACAGCCCCATCAATAGGTACAAATGTGCAGGTGTCTCAAGTAACTGAGCCAAGCTCAAGCGCCCTCCATCCCAGGGCAGTAATTCATCTGAAATCAGGGTAACCAGACTATGGCATTCTGACAGCCACAGTGTGTGAGAAAAAGCCGCCTGCCAAGCCTTTTCTATCTGGGGTGGCACATTCCTCCCTGACATCTCTGAGCCCTGCCTAACTTTGTGCCATGACTGGGCCATTTAGTCATGGTTTCAATTTATTCTAAATGTGTTTCTTTTTTTCATTTTTTTGAGGGGGGGGGGAGGTTGCTTAGTGTTTTTCTTCAGTTGTAAGAATTCCAGTCAGCAACCACAAAAATGAAAAGAGAAACATATTCAGAATCAATTAAAACTGTGACTACAAAAGCTTAAGCCATTTGGGGGGAAGGGACTCATATCTTCTTGCACGCAGATATAGACCATCAGCAAAGAAAACCAGGCACGAAAGGAGGGAATTCCAGCCCATCTCATGGGCTGAAAGGCTCTGTACCACTAGGTATGGAACTGCCCACATCTGGGAATCAAAAAGCCACGTTAAGCCCCTGCTACCTTCCCACCTCCGAGCTCAGTCACCCTCCGTCTGCATACCCCCCTAAGTGGAGCAGCTGAGCCTATGGATAGCTCTCCTTCTGAAGCCTTTAAGCCTGTGCTGATGAATGAATCGGCCAGTGAGGTGGACTATCTCAATGGAGTGGGTTTGCTGTGCCATTCAACTAACTCGGAGGAGGTCTTGCATCATGTTGTGGCTATCCAACCATTGCCTAGGGACTCAGCCCAGGTCTTGTCATCTTCCCCAAGTTCATCACAGCCTAATATGAACCTCTTATCTAAAGCCCTGGATGGGGTACCATCAGGGGCAACGTCTGCTGTTCCCTGCGATGAGGAATTGGAATCAGCTCGTGAGTCCTGTAAAGCTCTGCCAGAGATTCCTGGCTCCCACCTACCCTCCAGGTTCCTTGGGGACACAGAAGTGAATGGCCAAAATTCAGGTTCAGCTAACTCAATTACTACTGACCTCCCAATGCATTTACCTACTGATGACCATTCACTCATTCCAAGGGCGCTCCCAGCCCCCAAAGGCCCCTTGTCAATGGAGCAAGGCCCTAGGGCAGATCCTCCTGCACTGGTGGCTAAAGATCTGATAATGGAATTACAGCTGGAGGGGGATGACATTGTGGAGGGTGCCATCAGCGCCTTCAAGGAACTCACAAGACCAGAACAATTAAATATCATCAGATCCCTGGACAGGGTTAAAGCAGAACTTCTCAATTATAATACGGAAACTTTGATCTATGAAGTACATTCTCTGACCCTTTCAGTGCCAGCATCTGCTCTTCAATCTGCTTCAGAAGTAGCCACTGAGGCAATTCCCGTCCCTTATTCCGGGGATTTTACACCATCTCATGTGACCAACTTAGCCCTGAGTAGATGCATGTCTCATCATCCTTCTGGTGCTGAGTGTCCATCAGGGAGCAAAGATTGACTAATTAATGCTTCTCCAGCCCCTGCTACTTCTTCCCAACTAAGAATTCTTTCCTGGAACATTGCAGGGTGGAAGAATAAGAAAAATGACAGCAGTTTCTTAAGCTATCTCAGAACGTTTGATATTATTCTGTTGCAGGAGACATGGGTTGTGGACCATCTGTACATCCCTGGCTACAAGGCTTTTGCAGTACCTGCAACTAAACCCACCTCTAATGGTCGTCCTTCGGTGGGTTTAGCCAGCCTTGTACTGAAGCGGTTTAAGTCATGCCCTTTAGACATCCTTCCAGGTTGTTGTAAGATACAAGCACTGAGGGTGTCTTTTGCAGACATTGACTTAATCTGCGTCAACACCTATATTCCTCCTTTGCTTAGTAGCTTACAAAGGACCCAGCTCTGGAATGATCTATTGACTTGTATGAATGAGCTTAAAAGGGCCCACCCCCATGCTGAAATTCTTTTGCTGGGCGATTTAAATTCGAGGGTAGGGAACTCAGCGGAAATCTTCCGCAGAGCCTGGGATGTGGATGATGACAGCTCCCTCCCCCCCTTTTGTGCACTAAGCAGGTGGTCCAAAGATGCACACTATAATGCCAACGGTATGGCCCTTGCTAAGTTTTCCATTACCACTAACATGATTTGGCTTAATGGTCTAAAAGAATTCCCCAATGCTGATGAATTTACTTTTGTATCCTCTCGTGGCGCCAGTGTTGTGGATTACATTTTGGTATCCACTAAAATGAAGCACCATGTGAAGGATTTTACCATTGGGGATGTAACCTATAGTGACCATTTACCTTTAATCTTAGTCCTTGACCTCCATTCTGGGAGTGTTCCATCACAAGCTGAGGTAGAGCCAAATCTAGAGTGTAGGTATAAAATTGTGGCTAACAGTGCTCTTTCTTCAAACTTCCATCGTTTATGTACGGAACCAGCAAGCAGAGATTTTTTATCGGCCATTCGACAGGACTCTGATCCCTTTATTCAAATCAAATCCTTTGAAGGTTTTATTGGATACATTTTTAAGGCCCTGAGTACCAGGCCCATGTCAGTTAAGACATGCAGTGCTTTTGACAAAAAGGATTGGTTTGACAGTGAATGTAGGGATCTTAAGATGTGTATCAGGGCTTCTTATTTAGATTTTAGAAAGTACAACGACCCCAGTTGTTTAGTTAAACTCTCCATTCTCAAAAAACAACTCAGAGTTTTATCGACAGAGAAAAAGAAAAAGTTTGTTTTAACTCAATGGAACAAGCTGCATCAAGCGATTCAACACAAAAATAATAAACAATTTTGGGCAGTTGTAGTGGGTTCATGTAGATCAGAAACATACGACCCTGCTATTATCCCTTCGTCCACATGGGTTCAACACTTTACAGATCTTTTTTATGATAAGAGCAAATCCCCGGACACCAACCCAGACTTTACCTCTGTAGTTCTGCCTATCTGGCCTCCTGTGACCCCTGATGAAATTAAAGAGCTAATTATGCAATTGAAGCCAGGAAAGGCCGCAGGGCCAGATGAAATACCACCCGAGCTTTTAAAAGGTGATACAGAATGGTGGGCCCAGTTACTTGCCCACTTTTTTACAATGATCGACAGCTCTGGCCTATTACCCAATGCCTGGCTTACAGCAACAGTCGTGCCTATTCATAAAAAGGGTGACCCTACCATACCAGGAAACTTTCGGCCTGTTAGTTTGCTTTCTGTACTAGGTAAGATTTATGCTAAATATCTTTGCAATAAACTCACTGTCTGGGTTACTTCGCAAGGCATCTTAGGCCCCGAGCAATCTGGCTTCTGTCGGGGCAAATCAACTTTGGATAATTGCCTGATCCTGTCTCATTTGGCCTATAAGCAGGTCAGGATATGTAAGGCCCGTCTTTATGTAGCCTTCCTTGATTTGAAAGGTGCCTTTGATTCTGTGGATAGGGAGCTTCTTTGGGCCAAGTTGGAAGACATGGGGATTGATAAAAGATTACTGCTGCTGATTAGGTCCCTCCATCTAAATACCTCGTGTAGGGTTAGATGCTCCTGGAGGGGGAATCTAACTCACTCCATCATCACTAACAAAGGGATCAAACAGGGCTGTGTCTTGGCCCCCATGCTTTTCAACCTATTTCTAAATGATCTTGCCCCTTCTCTGAAGGAAGTAGATGGCCATTGTCCAAAGCTTGGCGCAAGCCAAGTGCCGCTACTTCTGTACGCGGATGATACAGTACTGATATCTCGTACTAGAACTGGCCTGAAACGTCTGCTCAGTCGTGCCACAGAGTATTTTTTGACCAACAAATTCAGATCAATTATGCTAAATCTAAGATAATGGTATTTGCTAACAGATGGAAAGCTTTTAAGTGATCTTGTAATGGTAACAAAATGGAACAGGTTAAGCATTTTAAGTACCTGGGTATCAACTTCCATTACAGACTCACTTGGGCTTTTCATCGCAGGGCAGTGCAGAACGCATCCAAACTAGCTTCCTCAGCCATTTCCCGTTTCTTTTTCACCTGCGGAAATGGTTATGTTCCGGCTGCTCTGGAGGCGTTTAAGGGAAAGGTTCTTTCCCAGGTTCTTTATGGTTCTCCTGTCTGGTATAAGGTTATTAACCAATCAATAGAACGCGTCCAAGCCTCCTTTTTACGGAAGATTTTGGGCTTATCCAGGTGTGTTCCCTACTCGGTCCTGTGTCTCGAGGTGGGGTTAATTCGACTAAGGACTACTGTATGGTTAAGACTTTTGAAATTTTGGTTTAGGATTTTATTTAACACCACCTCTTCTGATCTAATGCAACAATTATTATCGGATCCAGTCTTGCCTATTGAGATCACTGATCTTCTAACTAAAATTAAGTCAATAGGGCTGGACACTGAAGAGTTAGGTATGATTGGTTGTGATGCAGCTTACAGAATTGTCAAAGGAAGAATTCTAGATATTGAACAACAAGAGCTGTTTAGTGCCGCCAGAACCACATGTTCTCCACTCCATCTTCACATTCCAGTCAGTTTTGGGAAACCGGCCTCCTTCTTGTACCACCTGGTGTGCCCACAGGCCCGGAGAGCGTTTACACTGGCAAGGTGTAACGCTCTTCCATCAGCCTTGTTAACGGGCAGGTTCAGCAGTATCCCCTACTTAGAGAGGAAATGCAAGTGTGGTAGGGATTGCGTTGAGACTTTAATGCTGCATTGAGACTTTAATGCATACCTTTTTTTATTGCCCGCTACATGTTGTGTCACGCAAGAAATTTCTAGGTCCATTGCTAGCTAGGATGCAGGGCTGGGAGGATTCAACCATGCTTCAGTCTCTCCTTTCCACTCCTGATCCTGAGATTCTGGATAATGTTGCTTCCTTTTTATCTGGGGTAATAGCCAGGCAGAGCCCTGGGACTCTGGGCAGTGACTGATGTTTTTGCTTATGTTGTGTTGTCTTTGTACGTTCCTGTCTTGTTCTGTTCTTTCTCTGTATTTTATGCCAATAAAGGTCTTACTGAACTGAACTTCCCACCTCCATCATTCACAGCATAGTTTAAATATGCAGTTGGCCCTAAGAGGGAAAAGGATCTGAACCCGAGACCTGCAGGAAGGCTGGAGAGCTGCACTCACCTGTGTCTTGCTGACCAGGAGGAAGAGGCAGACTGAACCCAGCAGCCAGAAGCCCCCCCCCCCAGCCCCAAGGAAGGTGCTGCAGGGCATGGTGGGATCCCACAGGGCTGTCTGAGCCCCCATGGATAATGCGGGACAAGCTGCAGAAACACAAAGATTTATGAAGGTCCTGGCTGTCTCTCTGCTTCTGAATTCCACACCATGCAATGAAAAGAGTGTCCTTCTGAGCATGTGCAGAGAGAAGCCAGGAGGAATCAGGAGCCTCAGAATGTTGGCCCAGGGGTTTGTGATTTGGGTTAGAGGCATAACACAGCCATGTAGCTCACTGAGTGGCCCTGAACACTCTCTCCCTCTCCCCCTTCCTCTTCTCCTCCCCCTTTTCCCTCTTGGGAATGATGTGAGGATCATACAATGGAGTGACCCCACAAATGCAGCTCAGAGCTCTCTGACACAAAAGTGAGAAGAAGAAAATGGGAGACGTGTGAATATTTTGCCCCCTGATGGCAACCATGCCCTGAGGTCATTTGTTAACATATAGTAGACTCTTCCCCCCAGTTCCCATCCACCCATCCCATGCAAGTCACTGGGACTCCTCAAAGAGATGACACTCAGGGATATCTGCAGGGGGTCTCCTTTATTCAGTCGTGGGCCACACGGACATGTGGGAAACTATGTGATGATTCCAGAGAAAATGGCTCTGGCTCTAACAAGGTGCCCTTTCCCTGCGCTTCTCCGACCAGCCTCGCCTCTTCCTCTCTGCCTCCACAAAAATGGCCGCGCTCCAGAACAGCGAGTGCCACCACTTTCACCAGGAGTCTGGAGCCGCAGCAGAGAGCTGAAAGGGCCACATGTGGCTCTAGAGCCGCAGGTTGCCGACCCCAGATCAATGCAATTGGCTTGGAATTCATCTAATTCACGTTCTGTCCCAGGGAGTGCGGGAAAGGTGCATCCACTGCGCCAAAGATGATCTTGTTCACATAAGCAGTAATTAAATTACTTGTTTGTCATGTCTGTAAAGTCACAAGACATGATGGGAAAGAAAGGACATTGCAGCTTGCAGGATAATAAAGACATTAAGGAAAGAAAGGACATTATTGCAGGATAATAAAATAGTTTGTTGGTCTGCAGGTCTGCAGCGGTGAGTGTTGGAGTTTCTGCAGACTCATCTCATAGACTGTAAAGGAGCCTGCATTAGAGGCACATGCCAGCGGTCCTCCAGGATGAGCAGCTTCTGTCTATGATCTTTGGTTTGTGCCTCATAAAAGCTGAATATTATCAAGGTGTCCTTGAGCAGCAGTTTGTGGGTGTTCTTTACAGGGAAGGCCAGTGCCAACGAAAGAAAGGCACGTGTCATGTTGGGCTTCCCACCTCACTAAGTGGCCTCATTCAGCATTTTGACGGCACAAACCAACAAGACCACCAGGATGCTTTTGGCAATGTCTTGTCAGCCCTGTCTGGGTGGCGCCACGTAGGCAATTTCTGGCCAACCCCCACCCCAAACTCATCCTGGAACACCCTATAACCTGCCCCGGCTGCTGGACTCACAGTACCCTGCGGGATCCAACCATGCCATCCAGCACTTTCCTCCTGCTTGTGGGGCTCCTTGCTCCTGGGCTCAGCCTGCCTCTTCCTCCTGCACAGCAAGATAGAGGCGAGTGCAGCTCTCCAGCCTTCCGGTGGGCCTCAGGTTCAGATTCATTTTCCCTCTTAGGGCCAACTGCGTATTATTCGTGTTATGTATGCAGGTTATGCAGGATCAAAATCCTACCATCCAATTGGCCCTCTAGTTAATGTAAGTTCTGGCCAATCGGGTGATGGATCGAAATCCTACCATCCGATTGGCCATCTAGTTAAGGTTTCAATTGCACCCATCATGGGGAGTCTGGGCAGAGCTAAAGGTCTAAAAGCCAGGGGTGTTTGCCTTGTGTCAGATTCCTTGCCAGGTCCTCTTCTGAAGATGGAATAATCGTATTGAGCTGTTATCTCTAAGCCTTCCTTCATTCGCATGGACCCACTAGATAACAATTAGTATGAAATAAATTGTGGAGGGGAGCAGATAGCAGGAGCTAAATGTGGCTTATTTATCACCAAATGCCAGCAGCTCCCCACGCAGTAGTTCAATGCCTGCCTGCCCATGAGATGGGCCAGGATTCCCACTTGAATGCCTGGTTGAAATTGCGGAGGGGCAATCTTT
Source organism: Tiliqua scincoides (assembly GCF_035046505.1). Classification (NCBI taxonomy): domain Eukaryota; kingdom Metazoa; phylum Chordata; class Lepidosauria; order Squamata; family Scincidae; genus Tiliqua; species Tiliqua scincoides. The sequence goes on from NC_089825.1 coordinate 128,927,467, forward strand.
GCATGCAAGAAGCACGCATGCCTCCCCCAGAATGGCTTCTTTTGCTTTTCTAGTCATGGTTTTCCATTGATCCTGAATGTGTTTCTTTGTGATTTGATTTGATTTTTTGGTTGCTGAGTGTTCTCCTTCCATTGTGAGAATGCCAGAGATGGCACAAACAGAGGTAGGACTCACATGTGTCAGGGAGGAATGTGCCACCCCTGATTTCCGTGGACAAATCTTGGCAAGGGGCCCTAAATAGCAGAGAACATGGGATATACAGAGCAAGGACAAGTCGGGAGTGTTTCCTGCTTAATAGGATCCTGATTGCAAAGGTGATCAACAGGTGAGCGGAAGTGATCCAGGCAGGGAGTCTGAGCTGGCTGGGCTGGAGGGCTGGGTCACAAACAGGTCACTAAGGCAGGTCAGGTCAAGAATGTCTAAGGGGTTAAAGAAGGTCTAGAGAGAAATATGTTGGGTTGAAGGGATTGGAGAAGTGGCTGAAGGATGAGGGGCTAGAAGCAGTTCCTTTCTTTCTTGTTTACCCTAAAGCAAGATAAGGGTGTCATAAACAAAGGGGGTTGGAGACTTAGGGCTCTTGGTTTTTGAACCGTAAAACCCTCAAAGCCCCTTGCCCGGTAGTACTGCCACCACCCTGTACATGCCAGTGCCTCAGTCCAGGGACCCTGAGACCCTCTAGGCTTAATGCTATCCCTTGCAGGCACTGAGCTCTTTCTCCAAATAAAGCCTCGGTCCTCAAGTTACTAGACCTCAAGGAGCACTTGGTAGCTTGCTGAACGGCTAGGCAGGATTCTGAACCTTTGTCCCCAACAGACAATGAAAAAACTTAGTAAAAGATATTATAGTTTATTAAGTACATAAGATTACACACTCTACAATAAGGCAGCAAATGCTAGAGGCATAAACCTCTAGGAAACATATCAGCAATAAAATAATAAAGCTAGCTGGCTATCTCTATTCATCCCTATCTCTCACCTGGGTCAGTTACTCTTGTAGATCTCTTAGCTCCAGGGCTACCTATGGGGCCCGGTGCCCATGATGGACAATGGAGCTCACACGTGTGCAGATCGTGGCACCCTCCAAGAGGGAATTTCCCGTACACCCCCGTGGGCACTCATTGTTATACATCTTATGCTAATAGTACTGAGGCGACTTCATAATTATTAGACTGTCCAATCAGAACCCTTGATGAACAGAACCTTCCGGAAGTTGGTCTTGTTGCTAGCCCCTGTAGTTCTTACTCCTCCCAACTGGAGATCCACAGCTGCACTCCATTACCCTTGCTAAGGCCACTCTCTGTCTGCTAAGGTGCTAGCATTCCAAGTGGTCCTAATTCCTGTTATCTGTCCTTCCCGGCCACCAAAGGAGAGACAACACATTCCTTCCTCTTGGTTGATTGACCCACATTCCTGCAGCTGGGAACTGGTAGCAACTTCTCAGTTACACTTTCTCGTAGTTTGGTTCAGGTTTCTCGTGCCCACTTAGACCTATCGTGGACTTATTCAGGACAAAGAGAAGGTGTTCTTTTGGCTTGTGGAGAGAGGAAAAGAGTGGCAGGAAGAAAGGAAGACAAGGCTTATTTAGTGCAGGTCAAATCAGTGGAATGAATGTGTGGAAAGGGGGTCTGGAAGGGAGGAGATGCGACCGTCCCCACACGAAGGAGGGGCAACTGCCATTAGTGATCCTGAGGGGGTTATGCAGGACGGCAGTGTTGGGCGGGTTAGGACAGACAAAAGAAAATATTTCTTTACTCAGCGCGTGGTCGGTCTGTGGAACTCCTTGCCACAGGATGTGGTGCTGGCATCTAGCCTAGACGCCTTTAAAAGGGGATTGGACGAGTTTCTGGAGGAAAAATCCATTATGGGGTACAAGCCATGATGAGTATGCGCAACCTCCTGATTTTAGGAATGGGTTAAGTCAGAATGCCAGATGTAGGGGAGGGCACCAGGATGAGGTCTCTTGTTATCTGGTGTGCTCCCTGGGGCATTTGGTGGGCCGCTGTGAGATACAGGAAGCTGGACTAGATGGGCCTATGGCCTGATCCAGTGGGGCTGTTCTTATGTTCTTATGTTCTTATGGCAGAGCTCAGTGATGGACTCTCCACACACATTTAGGGACAGAACGTTTCCCCCGTATTCCCCATTAGGGGGGTTCGGTCCCCGGAAGCTGCAGGAGGGATTCCCAGAGTCCTCCTGTTTTCTCCAGTAGTTTCCCTCTCTCAGGTGGACAGGGGCACCTGGGAAAGGTGAGAGTCGGTTCTACTCCAGCCTCGTTTTCATTCAGAAATAGGAACTGAAATGCTCTTTTAAAGCCAAATCAAACTCCTCCTCAACTTTTTTCATATACCCCAATTCTGCCTGGTATGTTGATAATGTGAATTTGTCTCAGTTCTGTGCCAGGTTAAATGTCAGAGATTCTGCCCAGAGAATCCTGGGTCTTGGTCTTGGATGGCTGCTGAACATTCGCTCTTATTGATTGACAGCCTATCCCACATACCTTCTCAGCAGAAGGTATATCCCGCAGCAAATAAACTAACAAAAGCTCTAACGTCATCTATCTACCATGTTCCCTCTTCTACGTACAGAGCCTGAAGGTCAGCATTCCAGAAGGCAGGAGAGAGAGAGCGACCCCAGACACTCTCCTTATAGACCTCATATGCATTGTGCAGGAGATCTCTGGCACGTACACCTCAGCTGACTAGATAGGAAAAACAGAGCCTGGTGGCCACCTGGGACCTCCCGAAAAGGGCTTCCAATTTAGATCTAGAAGTTTTCCAGCTGTGTTCAACCACTTCCCTTATACTGATTTAGGGTAAACAAGAAAGAAAGGAACTGCTTCCAGCACCTAAACCTTTAGCCGCTTCTCCAACCCCATCACCCCATCCTATTTCTCTCTAGACCTTCTTTAATCCTTTAAACATTCTTGACCTAACCTGCCTGATTGACCTGTTTGTGACCCAGTCAGGGCCTAGGAGAGGGGGGTAAAGGGGGTAATTGGTACCCAGCCCCAGGGTCAGAAAGGGGGCCCAGGAACCAAAGGAGGGGGCTCAGAAAGTTTTTTGGGTCTTATGTTTTCCAATCTCACCCAAACTCACTGCCTGGACCTGATGCTGGGGCACAACCACAGGCAGGAAGTGGAAACTGCCATACACACCAGGCCCAGAAATGCATCCATGACCCTCCGAACACAGTGTCAGATCTGGGAGGAAACCGGATTGCTCCAGTAGCTCTTTGGCTTGTGGAGGCCACAACCATGAAGGAGTGTGTAGGAGTTCAGGGACACAGTTGGGGCTGCAGCAGCTGCAGAAGTTCATTTTGGTGCACACAGCACACTGTCCATTCTAGTGCAAGTCTAACGGTGATGCTGCTGATTTTCTATATTTCAAAGAGTTTAGAGAGACTTAGGAGTGTGTTTGGGTTTCCATTTTCCTTTCTCCAACTGCCAGAGCCATGTGGTTGGGTAGACCTGGACTCTGCACCTAGAAGCCGGATGGACCTGGGCTCCAAAGACTATTCCGGCTGTCAGCACCCTCCCCCTGCCCTATTTTGCCCCCTGTTCTGCCTGCTCCCATTGCTCCTTCCCCCTTTGGGAAGGAGCCCAAAAGAAACTTTGTCCCCCCTAATAAAATTCATCTCAGAGGCCCTGGACCCAGCCCTCTAGTCGAGCCAGCTCAGACTCCCTGCTTGGATCACTTTGGCTCACCTGTTGGTCACCTTCCTCCTTTTGCAGTCAGGATCCTATTGGTGGTGGAAGGATCTTAAAGTGAGATCCTAAATGGTTAATTTTTCAGCCCAATCCTGAACAGTGCGCACCGGCTTACTGCCGGCGCACACTATAATAAATGCGCAAAAAGACATGTTTGCGGGCCCTACCACCCAGCAAGCACCGATGGTAGCCCAGCACTAGCTGGTGCTGGGATAGTACCAGGTGGCTTCTGCAGCTCCACCACCCGGCAGTCGCATGGACTGCGCAGCAGCAGAGAGGTAGGTAGGGATGTGGGGGGAGGCGGGGAGGAGGCGTTCCAGGGGGAGGCAGGCAGAGGGCAGGGAGACCACAGAGAGAAGGCTTTCTGAGGGGAGGGAGTGGGGCGGGGAGAGGCAGGTCTGGTGGAACTTTGCTCCACCGGATCCAGAACCAACACATTGGGGTCACTGCCTGACACAGAGGCTCTTGATTCACTGCCAACCTTTTCATTGGTGGTGAATTGAGTAGCCCCCTTGTGGGGCTACTCGCCTTAACCGGGGGAAGGGGATGAAAGTCCCCTTCTCCCAAGGAGCCGGCGGCAGCTGCCCAGCAGCCATTTTCAGCGCTGCTGCAACCCCGCACCCCGGGCAGCTCCGGGTTGGGCTGTAATTCTCCTCTCTAATTTGGGGAAAAACGGAAATTGGAGCCAGGAGAATGCAGGATAGGAGGAGGTCACGTGGGGGAGTCAACATGGCAGGCTGAACGTTCCTGCCTGGAAAGCACCAGGGGACTTAAACACGGCTGCTTTTGACAGCCTGCAGCCGAGGACTTCCCTGGATCAAAGGGAAAAGAAGAGATGACCTACAGCTCTCCTAGAACTGGGAAGGAATGAAATCAGGGGAGTGTGTGTAGCAAGCGGACCGATGAAGAGATGTGTTTTGAAAGCTTCTAACAGCCAAATGGTCTCCAAGTACTTCATTTAGGATGTTTTTATATTGATTAATGACTTTTTGTTGACTTTAATTATCACAAATCTGGGATGTTTATATTTTACTTTTATACATCATAGCTTACAAACATTAGAACGCAAGAACTCCATTATAAACCATAGAGTGTTATAACTCATAGAGTGCTCAAACTGGTTGAATTCAATTGAATTCAACTGAAAAGTATTTACAAATGTTTTGAGCAAGAGTTGAGCATACCAACACTTTCCAGCACTGACATAAGGGCAATGCAGCTTTGAGGTCAGGGAACAAACATTCCCTGGTTTGGAGTGGGGTGTCATCAATATGCTGATGACACCCAGCTTTATCTCTCCTTTCCTCCAGACTCCAGGGTGGCGGTTGAGGGCCTGGAGCGCTGTCTGGAAGCAGTGAGGATCTGGATGGGGGCTAACAAGCTGAAATTAAATCCGGATAAGACAGAGGCTCTCCTGGTTCGGAAATCCTCGATGCAGGTGCTGGATTATCAGCTTGCTCTGAATGGGGTTGCACTCCCTCTGAAGGAGCAGGTCCGCAGCTTGGGGGTCCACCTGGACTCGCAGCTGCTCCTGGATTCCCAGGTGGCGGCTGTGGCTAGGGGGGCCTTTGCTCAGCTTTGGCTGGTGCGCCAGCTGCGTCCATACTTGGATCGTGCAGACCTGGCCACGGTAATCCATGCTACGGTGACATCGAGGTTAGATTATTGTAACGTGCTTTATGTGGGGCTGCCCCTGAAGACGGTTCGGAAACTGCAATTAGTGCAAAATGTGGCGGCCCGTGTGGTCACTGGAGCTAGGCGGTTTGACTCTGTCAGCCCGCTTCTCCGGGGGCTACATTGGCTGCCCATTCGTTTCCGGGTCCAATTCAAGGTGCTGGTTTTGACCTTTAAAGCCCTATACTGCTCTGGGCCAGGTTATCTTAGAGATCGCCTACTCCCGTACAATCCGGCTCGTCCTCTCAGGTCATCAGAGAAGGCCTTTTTACAAGTGCCGCCACCTAAGGAGGTACATGGGGTGGCGGCAAGAAATAGGGCCTTCTCAGTAGTGGCACCAACGTTGTGGAACTCCCTTCCCCTTGACTTGAGAATGGCTCCCTCTCTTGAATCCTTTCGGCGAGGCCTGAAGACCTTGTTGTTTAACCAAGCCTTCTGACGTTCTGGCCTTTTTAACATCTTTTATATATCTTTTAGTTGCTTTTTACAGGCCCGATTCCTCTGCTGCTTTATGCTCTTTTATTCTGACTCTTCTGACTACTGTTTTTATGGGTTCTGCTAATGTGTTTTTAATATGTTTTTATCTGTGAAATTATGTTTTAATTTGTTTTATATGTTGTTAGCCGCCCTGGGTCCCTTTTTGGGAGAAGGGCGGGATAAAAATAAAGTTTTATTATTATTATAATTATTATTACCTTACTTTGAGGAGACCTCCGTGAGTGCCACCCAACTGCAGGATGCAGCACATGTTATTGTTAAAATAGGAGACAGAAGAGGATCAGGTTAAGGAGTATATGATACAATGGGCAAGTCATGTTGGTCATGAGATAGCCATGGAGCAATGGGAGAGCTTGTGGATTAAAAGATTGAAATTGACTTTGAAAGTAAACCTTAAAGAGAATTTTTATAAGATGATGTATAGATGGTATTTGACTTTGATACACCAGCAAATGCAGTTGTTATTGAAGTTAAATTTATAAATGAAACCAGAAGCTTTTTTGTTGGGAATACTGGATGACTCAATTCAGAAAGACTATGAAACTATGTTTTTATATATGACAACCGCTGCAAGAAAATTGTATGCCAAATACTGGAAAGTTGCAGAGATACCCATACTGGAAGAGTGGTGGTTAAAGGTATTGGATTTGGCAGAAATGGAAAAAACTTACAATTTTTCTTATAGATAAGTCAGTAAAAGACCATTCATAGACTTCCTGTGCGTTGAGGGGAAAGTGGGCGAAGTGATCTATGGATTTGATGAGTAGATAGGAGTTAACTTTTATGTTTTTTTTTATTTTTCTACTTGTGTGGAAAAGATATTTTATAATAGGTATCAATTATTAAAGTTTGATAATTTTTGTATGATTTTGTAGTAGAATAAGAAATTTTGTTTGAGAGCTCTACATTTGCCATACAATTTGTAATGTGCTTTTTTAAAAAAAAATTTGTTTATATGTGTATCTGTTTTGTGTTTGTTTTTAATAAAATTAAAAAGTATTATAAAAAAAGAATTCAATAGAAAGTGACATCTGCTGGTGAAAAGCGGAACTACATTTGGAATTTTTTTTTCTCCTGTTTGAGAGAGATACACAGAATTCCACTCATATTTCAGTATAAGCTCTCCTAACTGGGAGGATATCAATATGACAACACACAGAAGAGCCAATACTATGGAGCAAGCAAAAGAACAACCAAAACAGTCAAGATCACCAATACAGACTCCAAAGAGAAAATTTAGGTGTGGAATTTTTGGAACATGTTTCAGCAGTTTCAGTTTAAAATTGAAATAAGAATAGACTCAGTTGAACAAGAGCTTAAAGACCTGAAATTGGAATTGAGAAAGGACATGGTTCGGCTGGAAGAATCCATCAAATATATCAAACAAGAGTCACTGATTGTAGAATGGAAGTCCTTAGTTTGGATCATGAGAAAACATTGGATATAATATCTCTAATGGAGCAAGCAAATAAAGAAAAGATATTGAGATTCAGAGCTGTACCAGAAAATTTTGGAGGAGCTGGAGAAGATTGGAGACAGCAAATGGTAGAGGTCCTAGCTCAGTATTTGCAAACAGATGAACAAATCATTGATTCAGAAGTTGACCAGGTTTAGAGTTAATACAAGATTTGCCACACTACATAAAGCTGCTACAGTTATTCTGATCCATTTTACTAGGAAGAAACTGGGAGATAAGGTGTTACAGCAACATGCAAAAACAAGTCTGCAAACTGAAGGATGTTGTCCTCAATAATACGTCCTCAGGGACATATTATAATCTTGAAGGAGATCCCTCTTAGGACCAAATCCTATCCGATTTTCCAGTGCCAGTGCAGCTGAGCCCATGGGGCACACACTGCATCCTTTGGTAGGGAGGCAGTCAAAGAGGCCTCCTCAAGGTATGGGAACATTTGTTCCCTTACCTTAGGGCTGCATTGCAGCTGCACTGGTGCTGGAAAATTGAATAGAATCAGGACAGTTGTATCCTATGGAAGGATTATGTATTTTTGACAGAAGAGCTGAAAAAGAGGAAGATTATGTTTAGATGGGGAAAGCTGGAGGGTTTGATTTTCAGATTTCAACAAAGAATCTACTGGCTGGATACAGTTCAAAAGGCAAGAGATTTTATGCAGAAATTCAAAGAAGAACAGGAGGACTTAGGAGGAAAAGAGGGAAGATCAGAAGATGTGTAACAGGATTAACGTCAAGAGGAGGAGACTCTGATGGACAATGCTGTTCCTGTTAAAATAGAAGAGGAACAGAGTTTGTGGATTGAAAGTCTGACATTTACTTTGAATATAAACATTAAAGATAATTTTTATAAAATCATGTTGAGATGATATTTGACTCTAGGTAGATAGGCAAAAACTTATGAAAATGTACCAAATAGATGTTGGAAGGATAAAAGGTAAGAAGCACTTCTTATCTTTTACCCGTCCAACATCTATTTGGTCTATGCAATTGGCTTGGAATTCATCTATCATCTATCAATAAAGCTTCCAAACCCTCCTAAAGACCTTGGACTGTTTTAGCAGTGCGTCAATAAAAAGAACCCCAAAATCTTTCTGTCACTATGAAGCAGGAAACACTTCTAATTTGTCCTTGCTCTGTATGTCCCATGTTCTCTGCTATTTCAGGAGCTCACATCCTTGGAAAAAACATGCTTTTCACAGTAGAGTTAAAAGCAAGAACTCCACACCTGTGGACCAGCCGAAAGAAACAAGCAGGTGCTTGGAGCCCTTAGCTGTCCCTTGACACTGTTCATTTATGAGCTTCAAATGCAGTTACCACTGAACTGGGAGGAGGGGAGGGGAGAGGGAGGAGAACATGGCTGTTGAATGATTCATGACCAGCGGCTGCATGTCAAAATTGCCACCCAGCAAAGAAGACCAGGCATTCAAAGGGAGAACTCGAGCCCATCTCTTGGATGGACAGGCTTTGTACTACTGGGTGTGGAGCTGCACAAATTGTGGATAAGCAAGCCAGGTTAAGCTCCTGGGACCTGCCCCATCCACAGTATTTCATGGTAATAATGCGTAGATGGCCCTAAGAGGGAAAATGGATCTAAATGTGAGGCCCAAAGGAGGGCTGGAAAGCGACACTCACCTGGATCTTGCTGGTCAGGAGGAAGAGGCAGGCTTAGCCCCAGAGCAAAGAGCCCCACAAGTAGGAGGAAGGTGCTGGAGAGCATGGTGGATTCCACAGGGTTGTCTGAGCCCAGCAACCAAGGCACTATATAGCGTTCCTGGAGAGATTAGGGTGGGTACCGGCCAGCAATTGCCTACCTGGCGCCACCCAGAGAGCCTGGCAAGACAATGCCAAAAGCTTCTTGGCCATCTCCTTGGTTTGAGCAATCAAAATGCTTAACTCTATCAGCAAAAAAAAAATTTCACTCTGTACCTGCCATCCCGAAGATTCTCAGACGCTAGAACAGGTTCACGTGTGCAGTGGGGTGTTTATTCTGGCTTTAGCTGGGTGTCCTCACCCACTGCATCAATTCCCGGTCAAGTACCATGGGGGAAAACCAGAACCCTTTGAAGTCAAAGGTGCTGGAATCAGGGGACACACCATACATAAGAACTTCAGAACAGCCCCACTGGATCAGGCCATAGGCCCATCTAGTTCAGTTTCCTGTATCTCACAGCGGCCCACCAAACGCCCCAGGGAGCACACCAGATAACAAGAGACCTCATCCTGGTGCCCTCCCTTGCATTGGCATTCTGACATAGCCCATTTCTAAAATCAGGAAGTTCCACATGCACATCATGGCTTGTCACCCATAATGGACTTTTTCCCCAGAAAAGTGTCCAATTCCCTTTTAAAGGCCTCTAGGCCCAATGCCATCACCACATCTTGTGGCAAAGAGTTCCACAGATTAACTACTCACTGAGTAAAGAAATATTTTATTTTCTCTGTTCTAACTCTTCCCACAATTGATTTTAGTGGATAACCCCTGGTTCTTGTGTTATGTGAGAGGGAAAAGAGCATCTCTCTATCCACTCTATCCTTCCCGTGCATAATTTTGCATGTCTCAATCACATCCCCCCTCAGGCAGCCTTTTTCTAGGCTGAAGAGGCCCAAACGCCGTAGCCTTTCCTCATAAGGAAGGATTCCCAGAGTCCTCCTGTTTTTCCCAGTAGTTTCCCTCTCTCAGGTGGACAGTGGCACCTGGGAAAAGGTGAGAGTCTTCTCTACTCCAGCCTGGTTTTCATTCAGAAATAGGAACTGAAATGCTCTTTCAAAGCCAAATCAAACTCCTCCTCCACTTTCCTCATAAACCCCAATTCTGCCTGGTATGTTGATAATATGAATTTGTATTGGTTCTGTGCCAGGTTAAATGTCAGGCTTCTGCCCAGAGAATCCTGGGTCTTGGTGTTGGATGGCTGCTGAACGTTCACTCGTATTGATTGACAGCCCATCCCACAGACCTTCTCAGCAGAAGAACACCTGCCACCCTTACCTGCCTTCCTGGAAATTCTCAGAGGCGCTAGAACTGGTCCAGGTGTGCAGAGGGGTGTTGCTTCTGGGCTTGGCTGGGGCTCCTCACCAACTGCATCAATTTTTGCTCAGGTACTGCATGGGAGAACCAGAGTCCTTTGATGGAGTTTGGGGCAGGTCGAGTTGCTGTCAAAGGTGCTGGAATCAGCAGACACACTGTGTCTGTCATCTGGGGAATACAGAAATCCTTGTCAGGCCCAAAGCCACCCATCCTCATTCTCTCCTTTCATTCTGCTTACAGCTCCATGGTCTTGAGTGTCTCTCATTGAATTGGCCACTGTCAGCCCCTCCATTGGCTCACCCATCCTGCCTTTTTGCCCCCTGCTTGCTTTTCCGGTAGTGATCCCATTAATCAGAATACCTGCAACAGGCCCTGCTTGGTAACCCCAGAGGGATCTGCTACTTTGGAGCACTCCAAGAGACTTTTTCTCACAGCAGAATCAAGGGGAGCAACAAGTCCACCTCTGCCGGCCATCACTGAAGGAAGCAAGCAGGTGTCTGGTGATATCCAGGTCAGTGTTCCACTCTCAGGGAAAAGCAAGCAAGCACACACAGGGCAAGCAAGCAGCCGAGGACTTCGCTGGATCAAAGGGATCCAGCTGGGGATGGAGGGTGCTTGAGCTTGGCTCAGTTACTTGAGACACCTGCACATTTGTACCTATTGATGAGGCTGTGTGAATCTCCAGAAAGGCAGGTAAGCAGTGAAGGGATTTCTTCTGCTCAGAGGCAGGGTTGACCTTAGGAGCTACGGGGGTCCAATTGGAAACATTTTTGCCCCGCCAATATACAATATTTTATATCAAAACGTGTGCTAAAGAGTGCATGTGAGCTACTAGTGCAAGTAGATCTAAGAACACTTTAAAATAAAATGACTTTGTTTTCAGAATCCAATGCCACAAGACAACCTTCAGTCTCGAAAGACTCTGGTATCGCACTCTGAATGGTGGTTCTGGAACAGCGTCTAGTGAGGCTGAAAAGGCCAATTCGGGAGTGACAATCCCTTCCACACCGGGAGCAAGTGCAGTCTGTCCCTGGTCTGTCTCCCTGGCTATGGGCCTTCCTTCTTTGCCTCTTAGCCTCAGACTGTTGGCAAAGTGTCTCTTCAAACTGGGAAAGGCCATGCTGCACAGCCTGCCTCCGAGCGGGCCGGTCAGATGCCAGGGTTTCCCACCTGTTGAGGTCCACTCTTAAGGCCTTCAGATCCCTCTTGCAGATGTCCTTGTATCGCAGCTGTGGTCTACCTGTAGGGCGCTTTCCTTGCACAAGTTCTCCATAGAGGAGATCCTTTGGGATCCGGCCATCATCCATTCTCACAATATGACCGAGCCAATGCAGGCGTCTCTGTTTCAGCAGTGCATACATGCTAGGGATTCCAGCACGTTCCAGAACTGTGTTGTTTGGAACTTTGTCCTGCCAGGTGATGCCGAGGATGCGTCGGAGGCAGCGCATGTGGAAAGCGCTCAGTTTCCTCTCCTGTTGTGAGCGAAGAGTCCATGACTCGCTGCAGTACAGAAGTGTACTCAGGACACAAGCTCTGTAGACCTGGATCTTGGTATGTTCCATCAGTTTCTTGTTGGACCATACTCTCTTTGTGAGTCCGGAAAACATGGTAGCTACTTTACCGATGCGCTTGTTTAGCTTGGTATCGAGAGAAAGAGTGTCGGAGATCGTTGAGCCAAGGTACACAAAGTCATGGGCAACCTCCAGTTCATGCGCAGAGATTGTAATGCAGGGAGGTGAGTCCACATCCTGAACCATGACCTGTGTTTTCTTCAGGCTGATTGTCAGTCCAAAATCTTGGCAGGCCTTGCTAAAACAATCCATGAGCTGCTGGAGATCTTTGGCAGAGTGGGTAGTGACAGCTGCATCGTCGGCAAAGAGGAAGTCACGCAGACATTTCAGCTGGACTTTGGACTTTGCTCTCAGTCTGGAGAGGTTGAAGAGCTTTCCGTCTGATCTGGTCCGGAGATAGATGCCTTCTGTTGCAGTTCCGAAGGCATGCTTCAGCAGGACAGCGAAGAAAATCCCAAACAAGGTTGGCACAAGAACACAGCCCTGCTTCACTCCGCTTCGGATGTCAAAGGGGTCTGATGTGGAGCCATCGAAGACAACTGTGCCCTTCATGTCCTTATGGAAAGATCTGATGATGCTGAGGAGCCTGGGTGGACATCCAATCTTGGGGAGAATCTTGAAGAGGCCGTCTCTGCTGATCAGGTCGAAAGCCTTTGTGAGATCTATGAATGCCACAAGACTGCTGTTCTTTTCATCCAGAATAGATAAATGACTCAAGGGGTCTACTTCTCATTTGTACTTCGAATACTGGGCTGAAGGGGGGGCCTTTTAGAACCTTCAAAGAGCTTGTCTGAAAGGGGAAGCCTGGCTAGGTGGAAGAATCAGGGAGGGTCTTTAGACAGGGAGCAGAGACAGTTTTTGGGTTCTTGGAAGGAGAAGATTTGTTGCTGTGAAGGAAAGAAGTGTTTTGTTTTTTCCTTACTTACCTATGTACCTACCTTTTCTGACTTCCCATTTGCCTTCCTTGTTTTGGTTGGATTATTAAATATTGTTTTGTTTCAACTGCTCAGACACCATTTTCTCTGGTCAGGTTGGCTGGTTCTCTCTCTAGCGCAGCGACAAATATTGCTGCAGGGGCTTAGGGATTGGGGAATTTTTGTTAACAAATCTGGCATCCCAGAAGGGGCACCTGCTGTGATTTCTGGGTGTCCCAGACTCCAAATCAGGGAGAGATATGCCTGAGCCCCTGAGAGAAAAGTTCTGGATCCTGGCGAAGAGGAGCAGGTGTGACACTACATGGTGCTTGATTAGTGAGCGGGCTGGTTTATGCAGCATTGGAACTTTGCTTGGAATGCAGTGGCATTGCTGGGTGGGTGCAGGACTGCACCAGGTGATGTGCAGGGGAGGGGGGTGACACTACTAATGACCAAATTGCTGAAATTGCAGTTTCTAGGAATACCATCATGTTCTATACCTTTCAATGCATAATTTACAGCAGAATGCAATAAAAAAAATGGAATGAACTATCTCCATCTATGGCTTTCTCAAGTTCACTCATTCTGTGCCACGGATGAAGGAGCTGACCAAGTTATGAAATGCAGTGCCTCGTTCTGCTAAGGTATTTTTAACACTCTGTTTCGAGGCCAAAAAAAAATTCCTGCTTGATGATGTCACTGTGGGCCATGACATCACTTCCAGGTTAATGGCATCACTTCTGGTGTGTCTCAATAGACTGTCATTCTAAAAAGTGGTCCCAAGGTTAAAACATTTGAGAAGCACTGATAAGAGATGGCATCAAGCAAACATGTCTAAAGCGCTTTGCTACACCCCTCTAGTTAATTGGCAGCACAGGGAACTGGCAGGGAACTGAATGGAAGTGGGTGTTTGGGGGTCCCCAGTGTGCAGGCAAGAGAATAGTGGGCTGCTTTTTTGACCCTGAATACTGGAGTGGAAAAGCAAAAGCAGGTCTGTCCTAACACCTGAGAATCAGAGAAATGCAGGTATGGAGTGAAAAGTATTATGTCCAGTTCTGGTCGCTACATCTCAAGAAGGACATAGTAGAAATGGAAAAGGTGCAAAAGAGAGCGACTAAGATGATTACTGGGCTGGGGCACCTTCCTTATGAGGAAAGGCTACAGCGTTTGAGCCTCTTCAGCCTAGAAAAGGGGGGACTGGATTGAGACATACAAAATTATGCATTGGAAGGATAAAGTGGATAGAGATATGCTCTTTAAACTCTCATATAACACCAGAACCAGGGGACATCCACTGAAATTGATTGTTGGGAGGGTTAGGACAGACAAAAGAAAATATTTCTTTACTCAGCATGTGTTCGGTTTGTGGAACTCCTTGCCATAGGATGTGGTGACAGCATCTGGACTGGATGCCTTTAAAAGCGGATTGGACAAGTTTCTGGAGGAAAAATCCGTTATGGCTTACAAGCCATGATGTGTATGTGCAACCTCCTGATTTTAAAAATGGGCTATGTCAGAATGCCAGATGCAATGGAGAGCACCAGGATGCAGGTCTCTTGTTATCTGGTATGCTCCCTGGGGCATTTGGTGGGCCGCTCTGAGATACAGGAAGCTGGATTAGATGGGCTGATCCAGTGCAGCTGTTGCTATGTTCTTATGTCTGCAAATGCATCTGCCAACCTTATAGAGGTGAAAGCAGAACACAGGAGGACTCTGGGAAATCTTTCTGCAGCCTTCATGGACCCAATCCACCCAATGGGGAATGCAAGAGAAATGTTCTGTCCCTAAACTTGCGTGGAGATTCCAGTACTAAGCCCTGCCTTCCTGTACAACCCCTCAGGAAAACTGACATCAGTTGCCACCCTTTCATGAGAACTTGGGGACTCACCACGTTGGCTCCCAAATTACAGAGAAAAAGCATGATAGTTTTTCTTAGATCTACAGCTAGTTCAACATCCCTCCATATGAGCTGAACCCGGGGAATGAAATTTCCTGCACAATGGTCTATGAAGGCATCCCCATGAAGTTCACCCAGAAAATCGTGGAGAAATCCCACGATCAGGAATGAAGACCATTCTCAACCAGCACTGCCCCAGAACTGTCTCTAGCATTATCACATGCCTGTGTGGCCTGTGGCTGAATCAATGAGAGCCCACTCACAGATATCTCTAGGGGTGATCTGTTTTGGGTGCACCATTGATTTGTGGGAGGTGAGTGGAAGTGGAATGAAGAAGGGAGATGGAAGGGTCCATGTCTCAGAACCTGGCGTTGTTCTCAGGTTGCTCTCATGTGTCTCAGTAGACACATGAATCCCACCTTCTTCATCCCACTTTTTTTTGGTCAATGACATCACAGTTGCATAAGTGGGGTTGCCCCATTATCAACCTAGAGAAGGGACACTACACCCACTGAGCTTCATTGCTATGTTGTAGTTTGAACTCAACTCATACACACAGGAGTTAAGCCCAACATTCTGTCCCCCATTTCACACTGGCTTCTCTGCACATGCTCACATGAGCTCTCTTCTCACTATACAGAGCAGAATTCAGAACAAAAGAGACATTTGTATTGGCAACCTTCAGTCTCAAAAGACTATGGTATCAAGCTCTGAAAGGTGGTTCTGGCACAGCATCTAGTGTGGCTGAAAAGGCCAATCCGGGAGTGACAATCCCTTCCACAACGGGAGCAAGTGCAGTCTGTCCCTGGTCTGTCTCCCTGGCTATGGGCCTTCCTTCTTTGCCTCTTAGCCTCAGACTGTTGGCAAAGTGTCTTTTCAAACTGGGAAAGGCCATGCTGCACAGCCTGCCTCCAAGCGGGCCGCTCAGAGGCCAGGGTTTCCCACTTGTTGAGGTCCATCCCTAAGGCCTTCAGATCCCTCTTGCAGATGTCCTTGTATCGCAGCTGTGGTCTACCTGTAGGGCGCTTTCCTTGCACGAGTTCTCCATAGAGGAGATCCTTTGGGATCCGGCCATCATCCATTCTCACGACATGACCGAGCCAACGCAGGTGTCTCTGTTTCAGCAGTGAATACATGCTAGGGATTCCAGCACATTCCAGGACTGTGTTGTTTGGAACTTTGTCCTGCCAGGTGATGCCAAGGATGCGTCGGAGGCAGCGCATGTGGAAAGCGCTCAGTTTCCTCTCCTGTTGTGAGCGAAGAGTCCATGACTCGCTGCAGTACAGAAGTGTACTCAGGACGCAAGCTCTGTAGACCTGGATCTTGGTATGTTCCATCACCTTCTTGTTGGACCAGACTCTCTTTGTGAGTCTGGAAAACAAAAAAGACATGTGTGACATTAATAAATCTTTGCATTTATGCAGCCAGTTTTCAATGTGCAAAGCCTATTATCATGATCTACTCCTTACAACAAGTCAACTTGGTAAGTATAAACATCTGCTCTGGTGGCCCCTGAGCCCTCAGTACCATCCCAAGGGAGGAGGTTCATATCACACAGGACATCCCTTCCCTTGGGGTAGTTGGTGGGGGACAGATGAGCACCTGGAAGCCAGGAACGTGATGCTATGAGGGACTTGGGGGTTCAGTTCCAGACACATCTGCTGCTACCCCTTCTTGAGGGTTGGGATGTTTCTTGAGAGTCTCTGGACAAGTTCAGCCTGGAGCTGCAGGCCCGTGGAGCTTGGGCTTCTGTCCAAAGAAAATTTCATCAGGGTTGGTACTCCATGGTCAAAGGGCTGTAGGGAAGGGAGCAGCAGAATGGAGTCAGTGGGGCTGTCAGTGGGGCTGCTGGGAATTTTTCCTGAATTGTTTTCCTTTATCTTTCCTTGGTGCTATGCAAGCAGGGGCAGCAGATGCCTTCATGCCAGGCAGCGCCAGTCATGCCCTGCTTGCCAACACTAACGGAAGCCAGTTTGGGATTTGGGGTGGTTTGGCAGCAAGGCGAGGCGTGGAGGGGCCCAAGTGTGGGGCTGCTTTTATTAAGGCTGCCACCATTTGATGCTGAGGGGTGTGTCTCTGTCCTTTTTAACCTTCAGCTCCTGCAATATCATGACGTCCACAGGAGGGCAGTAGAGAATTGGCAGAGAACCTCACACAACTCCTTAGGACAGTGGTTCTCACACATTTAGCACCGGTACCCACTTTTTAGAAGGAGAATCTGTCAGGACCCACTGGAAGTCATGTCATGACTGGAAGTGGCATCATCAAGCAGGAAATTTTTCACAATCCTAGGCTGTAGTCCTACCCACACTTACCCTGGAGTTAGTCCCATTGATTGATTGTTAAAAGAATATTCCTAGTAGCTTGTTAAAAGTACAGACCTGTAATGTTTCCCCAAATGCAGTCACATACCATGGCAGCATCAGGTCTAATATATTAAAAATATGAACGGGGACCCACTTGAAATTGGCTCGTGACCCATCTAGTGGATTCCAACCCACAGTTTGAGAAACACTGCCTTAGGAAGTAGAAAAGTGTGAGTAGAAGGGACTCACGGCCCCAGACTGCGACTGAATAAAGGACTGCAGCTGGTGTTGCTGTTAAATGAGAATAAATCTGGCTGGACTTGAAAAAGCTGCAGTTCGCTTGGTGTCCACCAGGGAGCGACAGAGGATGAGGAAAGACTCTCAGATGTGCAGGTTTGGTCTGCATCCTGCAGGGAAATGAATGAGAACAGCCTGAACTGCTGGTGTGTGGCTTTCAGTGCTCCAGCTCTGTTGTGCTCTAATTGTCTGTCCCTGATCTGTGTTCCTTAGGTAACGAAGTTCCAGGCTTTAAAGCTTGCAAACTGCCCTGAGCTTCCCCTGGAAAGGAACAAGCAACACACTCCCCTGCAGAGACCCTTTCCCTCCAGAGACTGGGGGTCGCTTCGGGGAGGGGCTGAGCACCCAGGGACACAGCCAGGCAGCGCCCTGCAAGCCTACTCGGAAGTCAGCCCCAGTCCCAGCAGCTGAGTGTGTAGCAGAGGGCAGCAGCCTCCGTTTCTGAGGTTTCCGTGCTAGACACACTGACGTACCTGGGAGTAAGGCTCTGTGAACCCTGTGGGACTTACTTCGGAGTAGATGCGCTCAGGATGCTGCTGCCCTTTCCCTTGCCAGGAAGAAGCACCATCACTGAGCAGAGTAGGAATAAGACCATCATGTTAAGTCTCATTCAATGTGTAATTTCAAGCAGAATGCAGAATGTAAATTGCACAAACCACATCAAAATTTCTGTTCTATGAGAAGTTATAGCCAAAAAAAACACCAGTGGGGTGGGGGAATGGGACACCACCACACCCACTGCTCAGGGTGTTACCCCACTGCATGGGAGGAGGTCCATCATGGGGGTGCTTCCCGCACTGAGTGAATTAAACCCAGTGACGCCACAGTGATTTGATAAGAGAAGAAGCATCTTCAGTGCATGGGTCACTTAGAGAAGACAGAAGTGTTGGGGGAATTGAGCACCAGCAGTGTTCTTTTCTGATTCATCATGGAACAAAAACAGTTGTGTCCTTACTGCACCTCATTTTTAGACTCTTGTGGCCCTATAGTCCTTGTGGAACTCGTCCCTCCAGCCTTTGTTGATACTTTCCAGACAATGACAATGGCCTTGTTAGTTGGAGAGAGGGCAGCTGGCTGACAATCCATCCATCATTCTCTCTCCTGATACTTAGCTTCACTCCAAGGGACCCCTCCCTTCCCCCTGAGCACCAGAAAGAAAGATAATCACTTTGCTCTGGATGAAGGGAGGGGTCGCTGGCTCCCCTGGAGAGAGACTGACTGATGGATTGTTTGCCTAATGACTCTGTCTGAAACATCCCAAAGGGCAGCAGGGCTGTTTTTAAAGCACAGAGCAAAGGGACTTTGTTTTTTAAATTGATTTGCATTAGAGAGAATTTTGCCAGGCACCTGAGTTCTGGGAATGGAACCCTCACAGATGATGAGACTCAACCTGATATATTAACCTCTTCCAGGCTTCCAGCTTTGCTTCCAACAGGTAGAGAAAAACCTTTAGTTTGGGGCCGCTGAAGTGTGCTGGCAAGCCTCACTCCCTCTGGCAACATTCTTCTATAGCAGCAGTTTCCCATTGGTGTATGTGGGGCATTGCTGTGCCAAGAAAATATGCAGGGGTGACACAGAAGTTTGGAGCACAACAGTTGAAAAATGCTGAAAAACTCATCTGGGTTCTGTGGCTCTGTTTCTGGGGCGACTCTCTTAGCAAGAACTTGTTGCTTTCTCTGCTGTGGTGGGGAAGAGGGACAGACCTGCAGTGGACTTCCCCAGCCCCACGCCCTGGGCAGATGTTTCTGCAGGACTCACACCACTTGGATTCTCAGAGAGGCACTGAAACCCTGGCAGGAGTTCAATCAGATCCCATTGTATTTCGTCTGCAAGCGGGGCTCACTTCTCACTGAAATGAGCAAAGACTTCAGGCTTTTACTTGGCATATGTACTCTTTGAGCTTGCTGGAGGAAGGAGGGGCGGTGCAAGGGGAGGGGGAGGGGAGGAGTAGGGAGGGGAGGAAACAGAAGAGGGACATGACTGGAAAACAGGATGGATGGGAGGGGGAGGAGAGAGGCGGATTGGCACAAACTGGGTGCCAGCAGTTCATCAATATGACAACCGTCAGCAAGTTCCAGCAGGCTCAGCGTGCGTTCTGCTTGCATATGTGCTCTAGATTGGCTTTTGTTTGTCATTTGGCCTTCTGTGTTGTTTAATGTTCTTTGCCCTTCCCCCGAGACTCAAACTGACCAGAACATCCTGTGAATTCTCTGGAGGCTCAAGATGACCAGATCATCTTATATATTTTATGTTGTCTAATACAGCCTTGAATTAGGCTGGGGTCCTGGGCTGGAGACCCCAAATCCCGAGGCTCTGGACCCCTGGCCATCTGTATACACAAAGGCCTGCGATGGCCCCTCCCCTTGAACTGTTGCCACCCCCCTGTGCGAAAATCCACCCCCCCCCCCACTCACCTGAGGCTCACAGAGCCTCACGCAACCCGGGGCTATCAACTCTGCTTCTGGGAAACCTCAGAGAGGCTCGCATGGGGTCCTAGAGGTTTGCTCCTGGGGCATTTGCCCCATTGGACTCAATGGTAGATCCGCAACTGGGACAGACAGTTTGTTCACACAAACAATTGCCCTAGAAACAGCCATCAGACCCAGAAGAGTCTCCCAGAAGTGGCATCCCAAGAGGCAAAGACCAGAGAGGTCCGTGTGCCATGAAAAGAAAAATATTGAAAATCAGAGGTCTGCAGCACAGTGGTGGCCCATAAAAACACCACCCCATGACTGGAAGGAATTGTGGTGACATCATCACATCACCGCAATTGCTTCTCTTTTGAGCACAGATCTGCCTGCCTCGCCCTTCTTTCCCCGTTTTTAAAGGGGAAGAACGGGGGCTACCCTCAGGTCGACAAGATCCGGAACAGCGCTGATAGTGGCTTTGATTCTGCGCTGATCTGAGGGCTGCCCCTTTAAAAGGGGGGGCGGCAGTGAGACTGCCGCGGATTCACTTTCTTATCAAACAATTTGGCAGCACCAGCAGCTTGTTTCACTCTGGAAAAAAAGTGAACAAATTCTTCTCTTTCAAGCACAGCACTGTCAGGAACTACCTGGCTCTGCAAGTCTGTAAACAAATGAAAATGGACCTTGCCAGTGAAGCCTCTTCTTTATTTGGGGGGGGGGCTGCCTTCTGGAGCCTTTGTTGAGCTCCAATTTCATCAGACTGGGACCATGCAGCTAGCCTTGCATTTCCCTTTGCTCCTGGCCAAGGCACAATTGCTTACTCGTGAGTAAGTGCAACCCTGTGGCTTACTTTCGCTTACTTACTGCCCCCACTGGACAGCAAAAGGAGTTGCACCAACTCCAACAATAGATCTAAATGGCTTTGCACACTGAAAACTTGCCACTTAAATGCAAAGATTTATTAATGACAAAAATGTCTCTTTTGTTCTGAATTCTGTTCTGTACAATGAGAAGAGAGCTCATCTGAGCATGTGCAGAGAAGCCAGTGTGACATGGGCGATAGATTGTTGGCCTTGGCCTGCGTGTGTTTGATTTGGGTTCAAACTACAACATAACCATGAAGCTCAGTGGATGCCCTGGGTGTAGTTTTCTGACCCCCTTCCTTCTTTGGGTTGATGTGAAGATACCATAGGGCAACCCCACATATGCAACACTGAAGATTTTGACCAAAGAGTGGGATGAAGAACATGGGATACTTCTGAATGCATTTTCCCCGATGGCAACCAAGTCCTGATTGCGGTTTCTGAGACATGGACACTTCCCCTTCATTCCAGTTCCCACCCACCCACCCCACACAAATCACTGGTACTCCTCAAACAGATCACCCCAAGAGATATCTGTGAGTGGGCTCTCATTTATTCAGCCAGACCACACATACATGTGATCATGCTCGAGACAATTCTGGAGCAATGCTGGGTGAGGATGCTCTTCATTTTTGACCCTGGGATTTCTCCACGTTCCTTTGCATGAACTTCACAGGGAGACCTTCTTTGACAATCCTGCAGGAAAAAAGTGGCTTGTCATATGCAGGGATGTTCATCTGGAGGTAGGTATAATAAAAATCATCACCGTTTTCCTCTGTGACTTCAGAGCCAGTGTCGTTGTCTTCAGGAAAGGGGCTGTTATTCTTGAGCTGCTGGCCGCTAGGAAGGAACCCTGTGATCATGCAAACGAGTGTCTCAGTTGGTTCACTACGAAGTGTGATCTCCTCATGGTTGGGTGGGGAGAGGTAGCCATGGGATGCCCTGCTCTCTACTGATTTCTCCACGGTCCTTTGGGGGAACTTCACAGGAAGACCTTTTTTGACAATCCAGCAGTCAAAAGCCGGCGAGGAATATGCAGGGATGTTAAACTTGATGTAGGTAGTATAAGAACCATCGCCGTTTTCCACTGTGACTTCAGAGCCAATGTAGTTGTCTTCAGGCAAGGGGCTGTTATTCTTGAGCCACTGGAATCCAGGAAGGAACTCTCCGACTATGCAAAAGAGGGTCGCAGTTGGTTCACTACGAAGTAGGTAGCCATGGGATGCCCTGCTCTCTACTGGTTCAGTGTCGAGGAGAGTGTGGCAGAAAAAAAAAGAAGGCAAGGATTATTCAGTGCAAGTCAAAGCAGTGAAAGACGTTTGGGGAAAGTAGCTCTGGAAGGGAGGAGATTGGACAGTCCCCACGTGCTCAAGAAGGACCTTATCCCATTCAAAGACTCTGCTACTTACTGCCACCATTGCCTGTGCGCACTCCCTTACTCGGTGCCCCAAGCAAAAGAGCCAATACACCTTTAAATAACCCCAAATTACCCAAATTAGCCAAGTCTTATCTAAGGCTTCAGGATGTAGACTCAGCACACCTTGAGATCCACCCAAGCAAATCCAAGCTCATTTAAAAGGGGTCTACTCAGAGTAATAAAATTGCATAAGGAGAACAAATGCTCTCCAAAATAAAACATTCAGGGGATATCCCACAGCAAATAAACTATCAGAAGCTCTAAGGTCATCTATCTACCTAACAGTTAAGAAACATTCCACAGAGTTTGCTTGCAGGCTGAATGAATGCAGCTTTCAGAAAATCCACGTTCCCTCTTCTATGTACAGAGCCTAAAGGTCAGCATTCCACAAGGCAGGAGAGAGAGAGTGACCCCAGACACTCTCCTTATAGACCTCATATACATTGTGCAGGAGATCTCTGGCACATACACCTCAGGTGACTAGACAGGAAAAACAGAGCCTGGTGGCCACCTGGGACCTCCCGAAAAGGGCTTCCAGTTTGTGACTCTGCTAGATATTTCCCAGCTGTGTTCAACCACTTCCCTTGTCTTGCTTTAGGGTAAACAAGAAAGAAAGGAACTGCTTCCAGCACCTAAACCTTTAGCCGCTTCTCCAACCCCTTCACCCCATCCTATTTCTCTCTAGACCTTCTTTAATCATTTAAACATTCTTGACCTAACCTGCCTTATTGACCTGATTGTGACCTGGAGAGGGGCCTAGGAGAGGGGGGTAAAGGGGGTCATTGGTACCCGGGCCCAGGGTCAGAAAGGGGGCCCAGGAAGCAAAGGAAAGCCCAGAAGGTTTTTGGGATCTTATGTATTCCAATCACCCAAACTCACTGCCTGGACCTGATGCTGGGGGCACAACCACAGGCAGGAAGTGGCAACTGCCACACACACCAGGCCCAGAAATGCACCCATGACCCTCCCTAACACAGGGTCAGCTCTGGGAGGAGACTGGATTGCTCCAGTAGCTGTTAGGCTTGTGGAGGCCACAACCATGAAGGAGTGTGTAGGAGTTCAGGGACACAGTTGGGGCTGCAGCTGCTGCAGAAGTTCATCTTGGTGCACACAGCACACTGTCCACCTCTAGTGCAAGGTGATGCTGCTGATTTTCTATATTTCAAAGGTTTTAGAGAGACTTAGGAGTGTGTTTGGGTTTCCATTTTCCTTTCTCCAGCTGCCAGAGCCGCATGGTTGGGTAGACCTGGACTCTGCACCTAGAAGCCGGATGGACCTGGGCTCCAAAGAATATTCTGGCTGTCAGCACCCTCCCCCTGCCCTATTTTGCCCCCTGTTCTGCCTGCTCCCATTGCCCCTCCCCCTTTGGGAAGGAGCCCAATAATAAAATTCATCTCAGAGGCCCTGGACCCAGCCCTCTAGCCGAGCCAGCTCAGACTCCCTGCCTGGATCACTTTGGCTCACCTGTTGGTCACCTTCCTCCTTTTGCAGTCAGGATCCTATTGGTGGAAGGAGCTTAAAGTGAGATCCAATATGGTTAATTTTTCAGCCCAATCCTGAACAGTGCGCACTGGCTTGCTGCCGGCGCACACTCTCACAAATGTGCCACAAGACATGTTTGCGGTCCCTACCACTGAGCGAGCATCAATGGTAGCCAAGGAGTAGCTGGTGCTGGGTTAGTACCGGTTGGCTGCTGTAGCTCCACCACTAGGCAGTCACATGGACTGCGGAGCAGCAGAGAGGTAGGTGGGGATGTGGGGGGCGGCGGGGAGGCGGCGTTCCAGGGGGAGGCAGGCAGAGGGCAGGGAGACCACAGAGAGTAGGTGTTCTGAGGGGACGGAGTGGGGCAGGGGGGCAGGACTGGTGGAGTTTTGCTCCACCAGATCCAGAGCCACTGCATTGGGGTCACTGCCTGGCCCAGAGGCTCTTGATTCACCGCCAACCTTTTTGTTGGTGTTGAATTTAGTAGCCCCATTGTGTGGCTATTCACTTTACCCGAGGGAAGGGGATGAAAGTTCCCCTTCTCCCAAGGAGCCGGCGGCAGCTGCCCAGCTGCCATTTTCAGCGCTGCTGCAACCCCGCACCCCGAGCAGCTCAGGATTGGGCTGTAATTCTCCTCTCTAATTTGGGGGAAAAATGAAATTGGTGCCAAGAGAATGCAGGATAGGAGGAGGTCACGTGGGGGAGTCAACATGGCAGGCTGAACGTTCCTGCCTGGAAAGCACCAGGGGACTGAAACCGGCTACTGTTGACAGCTTGCAGCCGAGGACTTCCCCAGTTCAAAGGGAAAACAAGAGATTATCTACAATTCGGAAGCAATGAAATCAGGGGAGTGTGCATAGCAAGTGGACCGACGAAGAGATGTGTTTTGAAAGCTTCTAACGGCTTCATTAGGATGAACTCCACTCATATTTCAGTATAAGCTCTCCTAACTGGGAGAATATCAATATGACAACACGCAAAAGAGCCAATACAGACTCCAAAGAGAGAACTTAAGTGTGGAATTTTTGGAACACGTTTCAGTAGTTTCAGTTTAAAATTGAATTAAAAATATACAAATAATTGATTCAGAAGTTGACCAGCTTTAGATTTAATACAAGATTTGCCACATTACATAAAGCTGCTAGAGATATTCTGATCCATTTTACTAGGAAGAAACTGGGAGATAAGGTGTTACAACAACATGCAAAAACAAGTCTGCAGAGGGAAGGATGTCTTCAATAATACGTCCTCAAGGACACATTATAATCTTGAAGGAGATCCCTCTTAGGGCCAAATCCTATCCCATTTTCCAGTGCCAGTGCAGCTGAGCCCATGGGGCAAACACTACATCCTTTGGTAGGGAGGCAGTCAAAGAGGCCTCCTCAAGGTATGGGAACATTTGTTCCCTTACCTTAGGGCTGCATTGCAGCTGCACTGGTGCTGGAAAATTGAATAGAATCAGGACAGTAGTATCCTATGGAAGGATTATGTATTTTTGACAGAAGAGCTGAAAAAGAGGAAGATTATGTTTAGATGGGGAAAGCTGGAGGGTTTGATTTTCAGATTTCAACAAAGAGTCTACTGGCTGCATACAGTTCAAAAGGCAAGAGATTTTATGCAGAAATTCAAGGAAGAACAGGAGAATTTAGGAGGACAAGAGGGAAGATCAGAAGATGTGTAACAGGATTAACGTCAGGAGGAGGAGACTCTGATGGACAATGCTGTTCTTGTTAAAATAGAAGAGGAACAGAGTTTGTGGATTGAAAGACTGACATTTACTTTGAATGTAGACCTTAAAGATAATTTTTATAAAATCATGTTGAGATGATATTTGACTCTAGGTAGATTAGCAAAAACGTATAAAAATGTACCAAATAGATGTTGGAAGGGTAAAAGATTAGAAGGAATGTTTTATCACATATGTGATATGTATCACATATGCGATAGAAGATTCCTTCTTATCTTTTACACTTCCAACACCTATTTGGTCTATGCAATTGGCTTGGAATTCATCTATCATCTACCAATAAAGCTTCCAAACCCTCCTAAAGACCTTGGACTGTTTTAGCAGTGCGTCAATAAAAAGAACCCCAAAATCTTTCTGTCACTATTAAGCAGGAAACACTCCCGATTTGTCCTTGCTCTGTATGTCCCATGTTCTCTGCTATTTCAGGAGCTCACATCCTTGGGAAAAGGATGCTTTTGACAGTGGAGTTAAAAGCAAGAACTCCACACCTGTGGACCAGCCAAAAGAACCAAGCAGGTGCTTGGAGCCCTTGACTGTCCCTTGACACTGTTCATTTATGAGCTTCAAATGAAGTTACCACTTAACTGGGGGGGGAGGGGAGAGGGAGGAGAACATGGCTGTTTAAAGATTCATGAACAGCGCTGCATGTCAAAATTGCCACCCAGCAAAGAAGACCAGGCATTCAAGGGGAGAACTCTAGCCCATCTCATGGATGGACAGGCTTTGTACTACTGGGTGTGGAGCTGCCCAAATTGTGGATAAGCAAGCCAGGTTAAGCTCCTGGGACCTGCCCCATCCACAGTGTTTCATGGTAATAATACGTAGATGGCCCTAAGAGGGAAAATGGATCTCAATGTGAGGCTCAAAGGAGGGCTGGAAAGAGACACTCACCTGCATCTCGCTGGTCAGGAGGAAGAGGCAGGCTTAGCCCCAGAGCAAAGAGCCCCACAAGTAGGAGGAAGGTGCTGGAGAGCATGGTGGCATCCACAGCATTGTCTGAGCCCAGCAACCGAGGCACTATATAGCGTTCCTGGAGAGATGAGGGTGGGTACTAGCCAGCAATTGCCTACGTGGCGCCACCCAGAGAGCCTGGCAAGACAATGCCAAAAGCTTCTTGGCCATCTCGTTGGTTTGCGCAATCAAAATGCTTAACTCTATCACCAAAAAAAAAATAACTCCGTACCTGCCCTCCCAAAGATTCTTAGACGCTAAAACAGGTTCACATGTGCAGTGGGGTGTTTATTCTGGCCTTCGCTGGGGGTCCTCACCCACTGCTTCAATTCCCAGTCAAGTACATTCCGGGAAAACCAGAACCCTTTGTAGTCAAAGGTGCTGGAATCAGGGGACACACCATGCCTGTTATGGAAGGAATACAAAAACCCTTGAGGGGGTGTCAACTTGCCCCTCCAATGGTAAACCTGAGGTGAAAAAGCAGTCTTCTGAGGCTTGGGAAGGTAGAGCACAAACTTTGCTGAAAACCAGAAGTACCTTCTGCGCCCTTTCTGTTATAAAATTTTGTGCCCCCAAGTGCCAGATGGTGTAGCTACATCACTGCAGGTGTCTGGTGAAGCAGGTGCAGTGGCTGAGCTAGGGCAGTGAAGAAATCCCGAGGACTGAACCACTGCCAGGGACAGAAGGGTCATTTTTGCACCTATCATGAGCAGTGCCAACCTCTGGGGGGTGCAGAAAGTCCAGCAGATGCATCTGCAGGGTTCCCCAAGCCTCAGAAAGCATTAAAAAAAAATCAGAACCCACTTCTGGTTTTGACACTGCAGTGACTCTCTGGGGCCAGCAGAAGGGGGTGGTTCCACTATGGCAGAGGCAATGTGCACAGGGGTCGTGGGTTGGCAATGGGCCCCTGGCTGCTGGTCCTGCTACTAACCCTGGTTACGGATCTGGAAATATAAGATGGGTGCATCTGAACATCTGAAAATCAGAGCAAGGCAGGTCTGAAATGGAAAGGCAAAACAGCACTGGAAAGAGATGGCAGCTCAGGCAGGGAAGCCTCCCAAAAGCCAGTGAAAGCAGCAAAGGCAAAACACAGGTTTACCTTGCAGTTAGTGACAAAGGGCACAATCCTAACCAGGTCTACTCAGAAGTAAGTTCCATTGTGTTCAGTGGGACTTACGCCCAGGAAAGTGAGGTTAGAATTGCAGCCAAAGAGCATCTCTCATGGGGTGTGCAGGAAGACAAATCCTTGTGCCCATGCTATGTAAAATTAAACTATGGGTGTGGAGACAAATGTACTGGTTCAAGACACATCTAGGAGCTGGCAAGAAATGAGCAGAAAGGCTAGGCCAGTGTTTCTCAAACTGTGGGTCAGGACACACTAGGTGGGTCATGAGCCAATTTCAGGTGGGTCCCCATTCATTTCAATATTTTATCTTTAACATAATAGACTGGACACTACCATGGCATGTGACTGCATTTGGGAAAATGTGACAGACCTGTACTTTTAACAAGCTACTATGTATATTCTTGTAACAATGATAGTCAAAGGGACTTACTCCTGGGTAAGTGTGGGTAGGATTGCAGCCTTGGATTGTGAAAAATTTTCCTGCTTGTTGATGTCACTTCTGGTCATGACATCACTTCCGGTGGACCCAGACAGATTCTCATTCTAAAAAGTGGGTCCTTGGGCTAAATGTGTGAGAAACACTGGGCTAGGCCATTGTGTTGCTAAAGACTCCAGAGCTGGTTTGAGGGAATGAGGGCCCAATCTTGAGCCTTGTGCGTCGGCTCACCGCTGGCATGCACTGCTGCAAATTGCCATAAGGCACATGTGCAAGACTTACTGTGGGCCTAGCAACGGAGCTAGTCGAGAGCAAGCTCCTTGTTGGGTTACGTGGCCCAACACAGGACTCCTTGATTCTGTGCTCGCTAAAGAGCTGGCCAAAGAGCCTCCACAGAATTGAGCAGTCCCATTGTGGGGCTACTTCCCTTCCCCCAAGGAGTCACTAGTGGCTGCCTGGCATGTTTAGGATGCCGCAGCAGCCATTTGTTGGCACCTCAGAAGCTCTGCGCCCCGGGTAGCTCAGAATTGGGCTGTGAGTGAATGACACAATTCTGTTGGAACAGAGATCTAAGATGGGATTACAAACCAGCATATTGCAGAAAATCCCGTAAGAAAGAGACGGAGGGCCCAATCCCATTCGGCTGTCCAGCTCTGACGCAGCTGTGCAAACAGGGCGTGAGTTGCGTCCTGCAGTTGGAGGGGCAGTCACGGAGGCCTCCTCAAGGGAAGGGAATGCTTGTTTGGGCACCAGAAAGAATAAAGATGTGGCAAACCCCAGGTCCAGGCACCGTGAACCAATTAATTGGCAGGTTCCTGAATGTTCTGTCCCAGGGCGTGTGGGAAAGTTGCTTCCAGTTCTCCAAAGATTATCTTGTTCACATAAGCAATAATTAAATCACTTGTTTTTCATGTCTGTAAAGTCACAAGCCATGATGTGAAAGAAAGGACATTGCAGCTTGAAAGGTACTGTCTGGCCGCTTCCCACCAATCCACGTATGACTTATGAGAACAGGATAATAAAATCTCTGGCCCCGATGGGAAGATGCCATACAAATGGGAGTGAGGTGTGCCATTCTTTTTTAAGTAAGACCCCCACAGGGAACCAGGAATATCCATATGTGTTGTCCCTTTCTTTAGTTAGCAGATTTGGATATCACCCTTATGGCCACAGGAACACTCTGAACCCTCAGCAACAGAAAGAGAAAAAATATTCTGGATCAATTAAAACCATGACTATAAAATGGACAAAAACCATCTAGGATGCAGTGCACCATTTCTCTTTCTCCTCAGGGGGACAGATGGAGTAGTGGCATAGCCAGAGGGGGTGCAAAGCCCTAAGTTTTGAAGGGAGCCACACCGCAGTGTGCAAGGGACCCCTCCCACTTCCCTTTGGAGCCATTCCAGGTGGGGAGCAGAACAGAGGCGTACGTCCCTTGCATCCCGCAAAACATAGTGCTTTGCACTCCCTCCAGCTACGCCATTGAGATGGGGGAAGACTGAAGGAGGAGCATTCGGTCATGGGACAAATATAGGAAGTCTGATGTGACACCACTCAGCACAAGTGAGATATGGGTTGACGCATTGGGAGCAGGCATTTGCCCTTCACAGACCTTTGGTCTGGACCAGGAGGGGTGGACCTTTGCTCTGCAGAAGAGCCTGTCTGTCTGTCTGTCTGAAACCTTTATTGGCATATCAACACAACACAATTAAGACATATTTTACAATTGTCGCAACAACTTGCATACCGACCCAACAACTTAAAAACAAGATACCAGAATTATTTAAATTCTGACAACGTTATTTTAAGAATCTCAGATAAATAACCAGCAACAGCTGCGGTTAAAGAGTCACAAACATCACTCATGAACCTAGAGAGGGTAATATCAGAAGGGGTTAGGTCAGGAGAAATCCAAGAATTTAAATAATGATTACGAATGTCAAGATGAACTGGACAAAAAAAGAGTATATGAAACAAAAAATCAGGCGACTCATGACAAAAGAGACAGAGCCTTTTCTCCCGTGGAATGTTAAAAAAGCGGCCAGAATGAACTGCCGAGGGGAAGATGTTAAAACGAGCTAACATAAAGGCTCGCCTATGTAATGGATTGATTAATGTATAAAAATAATTTGATACATGATTAAAGGATGGGGCCAAGCCAAAAGAAAGAGGGGAACAAATAGGGTTAAGATTAATACTTAAATAATTAAATTCAAATGCTAAAAGCTTGTCTTTTATCAATGAGTATGCTCTTGTAAGACTCAAATCTGCCAAGGATTCTAAAGAGAGATCAAGAGAAGCAAGTTTATTTTCAATCAACCGAAACCAAGGAGAAGAATAAGAATCGCTTACCAAATCATATAAAAAAGAACCTGAATGAGAATTTAAAAACAATTTAAGCCAATATTTAAAGGTAAGTAACCAGGCTGTAGTTGATGGTAAATGAATACCTAATTCTAGGATAATTGTGGATACCCGAATTAAATTTGGGATCCCTAGAATTCTGCGAAAAAAAGATGTTGCAATCTGGTCAATATCCTTGTTAATTGCTTTAATCCAAATTGGAACACCATAAAACAAATGGGAGAGAATTTTGGACTGAAATATCTGGATAGCAGCTGGAACATATTGATTACCTTCATTGTAAAAAATTTTTAATATTGCTTTAAGTTGAGGGGAAAGAGACGAAATGATAGCTTTCTTATGAAGAGACCAAGAAAGTTTGTAATGAAAAATAAGACCTAAATATTTATACGACTGGACTTGTTTATATATGTTTGGACCTATCGTCCATGTTATAGGGGACCAAGAACGGGAAAACACCATAATTTGAGTTTTGTTCGAATTAATTGTTAGGTCATTTAGTTTGCAGTACTCCTGAAATGTAGCCAAGATGCAGCGAAGTCCCGATTTAGTTAAGGATAATAGTACTGCATCATCTGCATATAAAAGAGTAAAGACAGGGACCCCATTTAAAACCGGAGTAGAATGAATAGAAGAAGAAAGAAAAGAAGGTAAATCGGATAAAAATAAATTAAATAATAAAGGAGCAAGAATACAACCCTGGCGGACACCATTGTGAATAGGGAATCTGTCAGAGAGAGTATTAGAATTTGGAATTCGAACCTGACAAAAATTCTGGGAATGTAATTGGCGTAACAAAAATAATAATCTCAGATCTATTCCCCATTTGAGTAGTTTGGACCATAAAAGGTCTCGGTTCACGGAATCAAAAGCACCTTGGAGATCAACAAAGGCAACAAAAAGGTTAGCTTTATTATAAATGAAATACTTCTCAGCTAAATGAGTCAATGTAAAAATATGGTCAAGGGTAGAAGCTCCTGCCCGAAAACCAATCTGTTCCTTTCCAGGGAGGTTTTTAGAGGTTGCCCAGGAAGAGAGTTTTGTTAAAATGTACTTTGAATACAATTTCCCAATATTAGATAATAAACTTATTGGGCACCAGAGGCTTCTGTTTTTGTTACAGCAACTTCATTCCCATAATAAATGTCAAATCCGTCTTCCTTTTACCAATATTCTTTCTTCTAGTTTTCCTATCAATAAAGGAGTGAGGCAAGGTTGCATCCTTGCCCCTCTTCTTTTTAATTTATTCATAGCCGATCTTCCTGCCAGCTTAACCACCACCTCTCATTCCTTTCCTGTAATAAATAAAAAGCCAATTCCGATTCTTCTTTATGCCGATGATACAGTACTTCTCTCACTCACAAAATCCGGTCTTCGTGAGCTCATTTCCAAATTTCAAGTTTATTGTCATTTAAATGACCTTGCAATTAATGTCAACAAAACTAAAATTATGGTTTTTTCCCGCTCCTGGATTCCTTCTATATGGTCAATCAACTCCCAATCTTACATTCAAGTTAAATCTTTTAAATATCTAGGTTTACATTTTCACTATAATTTATCATGGATTCAACATAAAAAGTCAGTTATTTCTTCAACAACTACCCACCTTTTGGCTATAACAAATTTTTATTTTAATGCAGGAAATCAATACATCCCAGCAGCGATTCAAATTTTTAAAGCAAAAATTATTTCTCATTTATTATATGGTATCCCGATATGGATACAGGCAGTTTCTAAGGATTTGGATCATATTGCTTCTTCCTTTTTTAGAAAGATATTAGGTATTCCTAATCTTATACGGTTGTCCACTATTCTGTTAGAACTTGGTTTACACCTTCCCTCCACTTATGCCTGGCTTTTTACCTTTAAGTTTTGGTTAAGGATTCATTTATCTCCTTCCCCTGACTCTTTAATTACAGAATTAATGAGTGACACGTATATCTTTATTTGGTTTAAAATAGTGGAAACGAAACTCCACTCTATCAACCTATCAGTAGAATTACTTGCTGATTTAAACTTATCTCAAGCTTATAAAATTATCAAAGACCACCTTTTTCTAGCTGAATTCAATACTTTAAAAAATTCTCTTAATTTGACCTGTTCCCCCCTTTCCCTAGGTCTTTTTCCGCAACATGTTGTTGCCACTTCAAACTATTTTTTTCACCTCACTAATCCTAGACTGAAGAGAGCCTTCATGCTCGCTAGACTCAACATATTTCCCTCAGCTGTTCATTATGGTCGTTTCATGCGAGTTCCTCGCGAGAAACGATTATGTTTATTCTGTGGGGAGACCCCGGATACTCTTTTACACATTTTGCTTTTTTGTCCCTCTCATGATTTTCATCGTAGGATTTATCTAGAATCCTGGATTTCTAATTTTCCCCCTCAGGTATCACCCCTTCCCCAGTTGTTGGAAGACTCTATTGCTCCCTTGACGTATTCAGTGGCTAGTTTCCTGGCCTATACATTACAAAAAACGCCGGACTTTAGTTCTATAAAATCTTCTTTAAAATTTTTGTAGTCACCTTTTTCTATCTAACACCTGTTTTACTGAAAGGATAAGGTTGTCCCTTCTGGCTCCTTTTCTTTCTAGATCCTATTTTTTTTTTTTCTTCTCTATTTAGTTTTCCTGAACTAGTCTAGTGGATAACGGTTGTATTGTTCCACTTTGTTGTCAGTTGTTTGCTGGAATATTTATAATGCCAATAAAGGTTAACTAACTAACTAACTAACTAACTAACTAACTAACTAACTAACTAACTAACTAACTAACTAACTAACTAACTAACTAACTAACTTATTGGGCGAAAATTTGAAGGTAATGAAGGATCACCTTTTTTATAAACTGGAATAAGGATGGATGACAACCAGGCATCGGGAAAACGACCGGTGGAATTAACCAAAGTAAAAAAAGATGCAAGTGGTTCAGCCCACCATTTGGGATTATTAGTCAAAGTCTCATTCAAAATGTTATCGGGCCCAGGAGCTTTACCAGGTTTTAAAGAAAGAATTAACTCATGTATTTCATCGGGGGAAACTGGAGGCCATTCCAAAAGATCCTGTGGAACATTATTAGAGGAAAAAATTGGAGTCAGAGATGAAAATTTTTTTGAAAAAAAATCAACCCAAGTAGCTGCAGAAATAGATGGAAACAAATTTGAGATTGAGCGGGTTGATCTGGAGACTAAAGACCAGAAGGCCATATGATTATGAGAAATAATTGCAGAATATAATTGATCCCACTTACGCAGGGCGTACTGATGTCTTTTCTCATCAAATAAATCATAGCATGATCTGCGCAGATAAAAGTAATCTCTTAAAAATGATGGGATTGGATGGGAGCGAATGAAAAAAAAGGGAACGTATTTGTTTCTTTAATTGCCAACAGTGAGCATCAAACCAAGAATTAAGGTTAGAAGGAGCTCTGGATGACTGAGAGGGACTAGAGGAACTAAGAAAATTAACTAGAGAATCAATTAAAGCATTATAATCTCTTATAGCTGAGGATGGGGAAGAAAGGGAAAAAAAGATTACTAATAAGAACAGTAGTCTCCGGGAGACGAGTCCACTGAGAAAAAGCTTGTTGTGAAATAGAAGACCATTTATAAGAACGACTGGTGTTAACAGAAAGTGAAGAAGAATAAGGGACATCATAGGGAAAAGAAAATGTTAATATAAGTGGAAGATGATCTCCCTCAGAACGATGACCCACTGAGAAGTCAGAAAGAAAAGGTAAGAGATCAGGGGAAACAAGGGCATAATCAATAACACTCGGGCCTCTCACTGAAAAATGGGTAAACTCTCCTGAGGAATCATTACCTCTAGAACCATTTAATGTAACTACATTAGCAGAAGCACATAGATCAATAAAGGAAGCAGCATAACTATTAAAAGATAAATCTTTGGAAACCCTTGGAAAATGAAACCAAGGGGGGATTTGGTCATCCGATAACCAATTCATCTGTTGAGCGAGCGCAGTATTACTGGGGCCTATTCTAGGTCTCCTATTATTATCAACAGAGCAGAAGGAAAAGCTTTTAAATTATCCTCTATACGTTTTTCAAGAGATTCCCATAGATTAGAAGGAGCAATAGCAGCAGGGGGGATATACACATTGAACAACAAAATCTTAAAAAGATTAATCTGTAAAAGAAAAATTTGAAAATACACAGATTGAGTTGGAATATGAGAAAAGGAAAAAGGAAATGATAACTTTACAAAACAGCAGAGTCCAACACGTGGACGTCCCAAGATGTTGGTTTTGAAAGCAGGTAAGTGATAGGGAACATAACCAGGGTTGGTCGGAGAAGACAAAGACCATGTCTCTTGAAATAAAATTATATCAAAAGTTTTCAGATAACAGATGAAATCTTTATCTGAAGCTTTTCTGGACCACCCTGAAATGTTCCAGGAGATTAAAGTAATAGTCATAACATTATGCAAAGAAGAACAACAACAACAATCAGTTAGTCAACAATTAGAAGAAGGAACAATATAAGTTTTAGGAGAAGCTTGATGATCATAAGAAACCTCTAGCTGGTTTATGGTTGGAATAGGGCAGGTGTTCTGGATATCTAAAGGAAGTCCAGATGTAAAATTGTTACTCACAGTATTATTTAACAGACTAGATCCAGTAAAATCGAAATTTAGAGGTGGGGGATATTGGGAAGTTGCATCAATTAAACGCAAAGAATCAGTTAAAGAAGTTTTCTTAATAATACAGGTAGGAAAAAGGGATGTATGTGGAAGGGGTATAGGATTAGGATTAGGGGAAACAGCTGGAGGAGATAAAGCATCATTTAAAACCATAAAATCAGAAGGGATTTCTAAATTCGACATAATAGGTATTAAAGGAGGCTGACTGGAGCAAGGATCATTCAACCCTACAGAAGAAATGGACAACAATTTTTTTTTTTTTTTGAACATACAATTTCTGGTTTAGCAGCCTCCAAAGGGCAAGGAAAGGGAAATACTTTGGAAGCAGACAGAGAACAATCCAAAAGAGGAATAGAAAAGGACCAGTTCTTTGGCGAGCAGGGAGACTGTACTGTCGCAGGAACGTCCATATTTCCTCCCTGAAGAGAAGTTTTAAATGGAACCAGTTTAGTTATGGTGGAATCACGAAAATAACGATGAACAGATATACCTACTTCCTGAAGAGATCCAGTGGAAGCAAATAAAAGTCTCGGAATATATGAAGAACGAAATTCCAGGAGGAGACGAAGAGGGCGATGAAACGAAGATAAATGAACAAGATTCCGTAAATCAACCTTAAAAACAGGAATATTCAGCAGGGTAGCTAGATGTCTTCTGGCCAAATAGATTGTTGACCAGACTGGGTGCCTCCTGGGTGCCAGTTGATCGAAAGATAGCACAGCAGCAGAAGCTTGATAGACAAGTTGGCTTGAATGTTCCATCGGAATTGCAGAGGCGAACTTAGGATGAGATGTTAAGGATAAAGCAGAGTGTCTCGTCTCCAATGCAGATTGATGAAGATTATTAACAAAAAAGTTTGATAACTGGGAAATCATTTGGTGTTGCTCCTTTAAGAGGCTCGATATATGGGAAGTCTGAGAAAATATAGAAGATACCGTCTGGGCCGTCAATTGGGAATATTCCTTAAGCTTCTTGAATAATTCGCAGGGCTTTCCATCAATCATTTGTGCACTCCCCTCAGACTGAGCTGGCTGCTGAGTTTCTAAATTTTCCAGCAAAGGTTGTTCTTTCGAGAGGGGAGACACAGGCTGGAAAAACTCTTGCAGAGAAGGCTGGCTCAAAGGAAGTTCTTTAGAGATAGGAATGTAGGAGGACATACACTTCTCTAATTTAGTTTGTTTCAAAGAAGGTAATGATGGCTCAAGGTCGGGACTTGTCGGAGACAAAGCTCTTTTACGCCTCATGTGGAGAGATTAATTAACCGCAGTTATACAAACAGTTGAGCTCTGCACAAAAAAATGGCGGCCAGATAACTTCCAACTGACGGAAACAATCTCAAGGATGAAGCATAACAAACTTGCACATTTGAAGTCAATAAAGCAAAAAAAAAGTGCTAGGAAGAAGTTCCTTAGTTCACGAGTAATCAAAAATAAAACAAAAAACTCTCTAATTTGGCAAGGAAAATTTAAAACAGATTACTGTTACTGGAGCTCCAAATTCCAACGTCCTGTGGCTTGGACTCTCCCACGTGACCTCATGCAGAAGAGCCTTCCTTGACTGGTTCAGCAGCTTGCACATTACTAATAGGACACTCTAAGGGCCCAAACCTATCCAACTTTCCATCACCGATGCAGCTGTGCCAGCAGGACAGCAGTGGACAGGGCAGTCACAGAGTCCTCCTCAAGGTAAGGGAACATTTGCATTGCAGCTGAAATTGCTATTGGTATCAGTGCTGGAAAGTTGTTTAGGATCGGGCCCTAAAGCCTGTCATTTTACGTTGGGTTGTCCACCATTCTCCTGGCCCAGATCTCATTCAGAATACTCAGAAACAGAAGAGGTGAAACTTTTCATGGCATGAAGATCAAGTTGTAAAAAAAAGAAAAGAAAAGCCAGGTTAAGCCCCTGGGACCTGCCCCCCTCCACAATTAATGTCATCCTACTACGTAATACGCAGTTGGCCCTGAGATGGAAAAAGGATCTGAACGTGAGGCCTGCAGGAGGGCTGGAGAGCTGCACTCACCTCCGTCTTGCTGGCCAGGAGGAAGAGGCAGGTTCAGCCCTGGAGCGAGGAGCCCCACAAGTATGAGGAAGAAGCTGGGCAGCAGAGTGTGATCCCACAGAGTTGTCAGTGCACAGCAGCTGGGGAAGGTTATAGAATGTGCCAGGAGAGCAGGGGTGGGGATTGGCCAGGAAACTCCTACATGGTGCCATCCAGACAGACCAGGCATGAGAAGGCCAAAAGCATCCTGAGAGGTCCTTCTTGCTGTTGGCATCCTTGATGTCATCGTACTAATAAGCAGTGAATTCACAGGAAGTTCGGGTCAGTTTGAGTCTCGGGGGAAGGGCAAAGAAAATTAAGCAAGGAAGAAGGCCAAATGACAGCAAACAAAAGCCAATCTAGAGCACATATGCAAGCAGAACGCACGCTGAGCCTGCTGGAACTTGCTGACAGTTGTCGTATTGATGAACTGCTGGCACCCAGTTTGTGCCAATCTGAACCCTCAGCAGCAAAAAGGGAAAAATATTCTGGATCAATTAAAACCATGAATATAAAATGGACAAAAACCATCTAGGATGCAGTGCACCATTTCTCTTTCTCCTCAGGGGAACAAATGGAGTAGTGGCATAGCCAGAGGGGGTGCAAAGCCCTAAGTTTTGAAGGGAGCCACACCGCAGTGTGCAAGGGACCCCTCCCACTTCCCTTTGGAGCCATTCCAGGTGGGGAGCAGAACAGAGGCGTGCGCCCCTTGCATCCCGCAAAACATAGTGCTTTGCACTCCCTCCAACTATGCCATTGACATGGTGGGGGGAAGACTGAAGGAGGAGCATTCGGTCATGGGACAAATGTAGGAAGTCTGATGTGACACCACTCAGCACAAGTGAGATCTGGGTTGACGCATTTGGAGCAGGCATTTGCCCTTCACAGACCTTTGGTCTGGACCAGGAGGGGTGGACCTTTGCTCTGCAGAAGAGCCTTCCTTGAGTGGTTCAGCAGCTTGCAAATTACTAATAGGACACTCGAAGGGCCCAAACCTATCCAACTTTCCATCGCCGATGCAGCTGTGCCAGCAGGACAGCAGTGGACAGGGCAGTCACAGAGTCCTCCTCAAGGTAAGGGAACATTTGCAGTGCAGCTGAAATTACTATTGGTATCAGTGCTGGAAAGTTGCTTAGGATTGGGTCCTAAAGCCTGTCATTTTACGTTGGGTTATCCACCATTCTCCTGGCCCAGATCCCATTCAGGATACTCAGAAAGAGAAGAGGTGAAACTTTTCATGGCATGAAGATCAAGTTGTGAAAAAAAGAAAAGAAAAGCCAGGTTAAGCCCCTGGGACCTGCCCCCCTCCACAATTGATGTCATGGTAGCCAGGGCTTTTTTTGTAATGGAACAGTGCACCTTTTTTTCCCTCCTCCCTACTTCTTAGTAGACCTGGTTAGGATTGTGCCCTTTGTCACTAACTGCAAGGCAAACCTGTGTTTTGCCTTTGCTGCTTTCACTGGCTTTTGGGAGGCTTCCCTGCCTGAGCTGCCATCTCTTTCCAGTGCTGTTTTGCCTTCCCATTTCAGACCTGCCTTTCTCTGATTTTCAGGTGTTCAGACAGACCCATCTTAGATTTCCAGATCTGTAACCAGGGTTAGCAGCAGGACCAGCAGCCAGGGGCCCATTGCCAACCCACGACCCCTGTGCACATTGCCTCTGCCATAGTGGAACCACCCCCTCCTGCTGGCCCCAGAGAGTCACTGCAGTGTCAAAACCGGAAGTGGGTTCTGATCTTTTTTTTAATGCTTTCTGAGGCTTGGGGAACCCTGCAGAGGCATCTGCAGGACTTTCTGCACCCCCCAGAGGTTGGCACTGCTCATGATAGGTGCAAAAATGACCCTTCTGTCCCTGGCAGTGGTTCAGTCCTCGGGATTTCTTCACTGCCTTAACTCAGCCACTGCACCTGCTTCACCAGACACCTGCAGTGATGTAGCTACACCATCTGGCACTTGGGGGCACAAAATTTTATAACAGAAAGGGCGCAGAAGGCACTTCTGGTTTTCAGCAAAGTTTGTGCTCTACCTTCCCAAGCCTCAGAAGACTGCTTTTTCACCTCAGGTTTACCATTGGAGGGGCAAGTTGACACCCCCTCAAGAGTTTTTGTATTCCTTCCATAACAGGCATGGTGTGTCCCCTGATTCCAGCACCTTTCACTTCAAAGGGTTCTGGTTTTCCCAGAATGTACTTGACCGGGAATTGATGCAGTGGGTGAGGACCCCCAGCGAAGGCCAGAATAAACACCCCACTGCACACGTGAACCTGTTCTAGCGTCTGAGAATCTTTGGGAAGGCAGGTACAGAGTGAATTTTATTTGCTGATAATGTTACGCCTTGTGATTGCTCAAACCAAATAGATGACCAAGAAGCTTTTGGCATTGTCTTGCCAGGCCCTCTGGGTGGTGCCAGGTACGCAATTGCTGGCCAGTACCCACCCAAATCTCTCCAGGAATGCTATATAGTGCCTCGGTTGCTGGGCTCAGACAACCCTGTGGATGCCACCATGCTCTCCACCACCTTCCTCCTACTTGTGGGGCTCTTTGCTCTGGGGCTAAGCCTGCCTCTTCCTCCTGACCAGCGAGATGCAGGTGAGTGTCTCTTTCCAGCCCTCCTTTGGGCCACACATTTAGATCCATTTTCCCTCGTAGGGCCATCTACGTATTATTACCATGAAACACTGTGGATGGGGCAGGTCCCAGGAGCTGAACCTGGCTTGCTTATCCACAGATTTGGGCAGCTCTATGCCCAGTAGTACAAAGCCTGTCCATCCAAGAAATGGGCTCGAGTTCTCCCCTTGAATGCCTGGTCTTCTTTGCTGGGTGGCAATTTTGACATGCAGTCGCTGTTCATGAATCTTTAAACAGCCATGTTCACCTCCCTCTCCCCTCCCCCCCCAGTTAAGTGGTAACTTCATTTGAAGCTCATAAATG
This sequence comes from Tiliqua scincoides, assembly GCF_035046505.1. Classification (NCBI taxonomy): domain Eukaryota; kingdom Metazoa; phylum Chordata; class Lepidosauria; order Squamata; family Scincidae; genus Tiliqua; species Tiliqua scincoides. The sequence continues at coordinate 128,967,244 of NC_089825.1, forward strand.
AACAGTGTCAAGGGACAGTCAAGGGCTCCAAGCACCTGCTTGGTTCTTTTGGCTGGTCCACAGGTGTGGAGTTCTTGCTTTTAACTCCACTGTCAAAAGCATCCTTTTTCCAAGGATGTGAGCTCCTGAAATAGCAAATAACATGAGACATACAGAGCAAGGACAAATCAGGAGTGTTTCCTGCTTAATAGTGACAGAAAGATTTTGGGGTTCTTTTTATTGACGCACTGCTAAAACAGTCCAAGGTCTTTAGGAGGGTTTGGAAGCTTTATTGGTAGATGATAGATGAATTCCAAGCCAATTGCATAGACCAAATAGGTGTTGGAAGTGTAAAAGATAAGAAGGAATCTTCTATCACATATGTGATACATATCACATATGTGATAGAACATTCCTTCTAATCTTTTACCCTTCCAACATCTATTTGGTACATTTTCATACGTTTTTGCCAATCTACCTAGAGTCAAATATCATCTCAACATGATTTTATAAAAATTATCTTTAAGGTCTACATTCAAAGTAAATGTCAGTCTTTCAATCCACAAACTCTGTTCCTCTTCTATTTGAACAAGAACAGCATTGTCCATCAGAGTCTCCTCCTCCTGACGTTAATCCTGTTACACATCTTCTGATCTTCCCTCTTGTCCTCCTAAATTCTCCTGTTCTTCTTTGAATTTCTGCATAAAATCTCTTGCCTTTTGAACTGTATGCAGCCAGTAGACTCTTTGTTGAAATCTGAAAATCAAACCCTCCAGCTTTCCCCATCTAAACATAATCTTCCTCTTTTTCAGCTCTTCTGTCAAAAATACATAATCCTTCCATAGGATACTACTGTCCTGATTCTATTCAATTTTCCAGCACCAGTGCAGCTGCAATGCAGCCCTAAGGTAAGGGAACAAATGTTCCCAGACCTTGAGGAGGCCTCTTTGACTGCCTCCCTACCAAAGGATGCAGCATGTGCCCCATGGGCTCAGCTGCACTGGCACTGGAAAATCAGATAGGATTTGGCCCTAAGAGGGATCTCCTTCAAGATTATAATGTGTCCTTGAGGACGTATTATTGAAGACATCCTTCCCTCTGCAGACTTGTTTTTGCATGTTGCTGTAACACCTTATCTCCCAGTTTCTTCCTAGTAAAATGGATCAGAATATCTCTAGCAGCTTTATGTAATGTGGCAAATCTTGTATTAAATCTAAAGCTGGTCAACTTCTGAATCAATTATTTGTATATTTTTAATTCAATTTTAAACTGAAACTACTGAAACATGTTCCAAAAATTCCACACTTAAGTTCTCTCTTTGGAGTCTGTATTGGCTCTTCTGCGTGTTGTCATATTGATATTCTCCCAGTTAGGAGAGCTTATACTGAAATATGAGTGGAGTTCATCCTAATGAAGCCGTTAGAAGCTTTCAAAACACATCTCTTCGTCGGTCCACTTGCTATGCACACTCCCCTGATTTCATTGCTTCCGAATTGTAGATAATCTCTTGTTTTCCCTTTGATCTGGGGAAGTCCTCGGCTGCAAGCTGTCAACAGTAGCCGGTTTCAGTCCCCTGGTGCTTTCCAGGCAGGAACGTTCAGCCTGCCATGTTGACTCCCCCACGTGACCTCCTCCTATCCTGCATTCTCTTGGCACCAATTTCATTTTTCCCCCAAATTAGAGAGGAGAATTACAGCCCAATCCTGAGCTGCTCGGGGTGCGGGGTTGCAGCAGCGCTGAAAATGGCAGCTGGGCAGCTGCCGCCGGCTCCTTGGGAGAAGGGGAACTTTCATCCCCTTCCCTCGGGTAAAGTGAATAGCCACACAATGGGGCTACTAAATTCAACACCAACAAAAAGGTTGGCGGTGAATCAAGAGCCTCTGGGCCAGGCAGTGACCCCAATGCAGTGGCTCTGGATCTGGTGGAGCAAAACTCCACCAGTCCTGCCCCCCTGCCCCACTCCGTCCCCTCAGAACACCTACTCTCTGTGGTCTCCCTGCCCTCTGCCTGCCTCCCCCTGGAACGCCGCCTCCCCGCCGCCCCCCACATCCCCACCTACCTCTCTGCTGCTCCGCAGTCCATGTGACTGCCTAGTGGTGGAGCTACAGCAGCCAACCGGTACTAACCCAGCACCAGCTACTCCTTGGCTACCATTGATGCTCGCTCAGTGGTAGGGACCGCAAACATGTCTTGTGGCACATTTGTGAGAGTGTGCGCCGGCAGCAAGCCAGTGCGCACTGTTCAGGATTGGGCTGAAAAATTAACCATATTGGATCTCACTTTAAGCTCCTTCCACCAATAGGATCCTGACTGCAAAAGGAGGAAGGTGACCAACAGGTGAGCCAAAGTGATCCAGGCAGGGAGTCTGAGCTGGCTCGGCTAGAGGGCTGGGTCCAGGGCCTCTGAGATGAATTTTATTATTGGGCTCCTTCCCAAAGGGGGAGGGGCAATGGGAGCAGGCAGAACAGGGGGCAAAATAGGGCAGGGGGAGGGTGCTGACAGCCAGAATATTCTTTGGAGCCCAGGTCCATCCGGCTTCTAGGTGCAGAGTCCAGGTCTACCCAACCATGCGGCTCTGGCAGCTGGAGAAAGGAAAATGGAAACCCAAACACACTCCTAAGTCTCTCTAAAACCTTTGAAATATAGAAAATCAGCAGCATCACCTTGCACTAGAGGTGGACAGTGTGCTGTGTGCACCAAGATGAACTTCTGCAGCAGCTGCAGCCCCAACTGTGTCCCTGAACTCCTACACACTCCTTCATGGTTGTGGCCTCCACAAGCCTAACAGCTACTGGAGCAATCCGGTCTCCTCCCAGAGCTGACCCTGTGTTAGGGAGGGTCATGGGTGCATTTCTGGGCCTGGTGTGTGTGGCAGTTGCCACTTCCTGCCTGTGGTTGTGCCCCCAGCATCAGGTCCAGGCAGTGAGTTTGGGTGATTGGAATACATAAGATCCCAAAAACCTTCTGGGCTTTCCTTTGCTTCCTGGGCCCCCTTTCTGACCCTGGGCCCGGGTACCAATGACCCCCTTTACCCCCCTCTCCTAGGCCCTGACCAGGTCACAAACAGGTCAATAAGGCAGGTTAGGTCAAGAATGTTTAAAGGATTAAAGAAGGTCTAGAGAGAAATTGGATGGGGTGAAGGGGTTGGAGAAGCGGCTAAAGGTTTAGGTGCTGGAAGCAGTTCCTTTCTTTCTTGTTTACCCTAAAGCAAGACAAGGGAGGTGGTTGAACACAGCTGGGAAATATCTAGCAGAGTCACAACCTGGAAGCCCTTTTTGGGAGGTCCCAGGTGGCCACCAGGCTCTGTTTTTCCTGTCTAGTCACCTGAGGTGTATGTGCCAGAGATCTCCTGCACAATGTATATGAGGTCTATAAGGAGAGTGTCTGGGGTCACTCTCTCTCTCCTGCCTTGTGGAATGCTGACCTTTAGGCTCTGTACATAGAAGAGGGAACGTGGATTTTCTGAAAGCTGCATTCATTCAGCCTGCAAGCAAACTGTGTGGAATGTTTCTTAACTGTTAGGTAGATAGATGACCTTAGAGCTTCTGATAGTTTATTTGCTGTGGGATATCCCCTGAATGTTTTATTTTGGAGAGCATTTGTTCTCCTTATGCAATTTTATTACTCTGAGTAGACCCCTTTTAAATGAGCTTGGATTTGCTTGGGTGGATCTCAAGGTGTGCTGAGTCTACATCCTGAAGCCTTAGATAAGACTTGGCTAATTTGGGTAATTTGGGGTTATTTAAAGGTGTATTGGCTCTTTTGCCTGGGACAACGAGTAAGGGAGTGCGCACAGGCAATGGTGGCAGTAAGTAGCAGAGTCTTTGAATGGGATAAGGTCCTTCTTGAGCACGTGGGGACTGTCCAATCTCCTCCCTTCCAGAGCTACTTTCCCCAAACGTCTTTCACTGCTTTGACTTGCACTGAATAATCCTTGCCTTCTTTTTTTTTCTGCCACACTCTCCTCGACACTGAACCAGTAGAGAGCAGGGCATCCCATGGCTACCTACTTCGTAGTGAACCAACTGCGACCCTCATTTGCATAGTCACAGAGTACTTTCCTGAACTCCAGCGGCTCAAGAATAACAGGCCCTTCCCTGAACACAACTACACTGGCTCTGAAATCACAGTGGAAAACGGTGATGGTTCTTATACTACCTACATCAAGTTTAACATCCCTGAATATTCCACACTGTTTTTTTACTGCTGGATTCTCAAAGAAGGTTTCCCTGTGAAGTTCACCCAAAGGACCATGGAGAAATCAGTAGAGAGCAGGGCATCCCATGGCTACCTCTCCCCACCCAATTATGTGGAGATCACACTTCATAGTGAACGAATTGAGACCCTCGCCTGCATGGTCACAGGGTTCCTTCCTAGAGTCCAGCAGCTCAAGAATAACAGCCCTTTTCCTGAAGACAACGACACTGGCTCTGAAGTCACAGAGGAAAAGGGTGATGATTCTTATACTACCTACCTCCAGATGAAGATCCCTGCATATGACAAGCTAAATTATTCCTGCTGGATTGTCAAAGAAGGTCTCCCTGTGAAGTTCCCCCAAAGGACCGTGGAGAAATCCCAGGGTCAAAAATGAAGAGCATCCTCACCCAGCATTGCCCCAGAATTGTCTCTAGCATGATCACATGTATGTGTGGTCTGGCTGAATAAATGAGAGCCCACTCACAGATATCTCTTGGGGTGATCTGTTTGGGGAGTACCAGTGATTTGTGTGGGGTGGGTGGGTGGGAACTGGAATGAAGGGGAAGGGTCCATGTCTCAGAAACCGGTATCAGGACCTGGTTGCCATGGGGGAAAATGCATTCAGAAGTATCCCATGTTCTTCATCCCACTCTTTGGTCAAAATCCTCAGTGTTGCATATGTGGGGTTGCCCCAAGGTATCTTCACATCAACCCAATGAAGGAAGGGGGTCAGAAAACTACACCCAGGGCACCCACTGAGCTTCATGGTTATGTTGTAGTTTGAACCCAAATCAAACACACGCAGGCCAAGGCCAACAATCTATTGCCCATGTCACACTGGCTTCTCTGCACATGCTCAGATGAGCTCTCTTCTCATTGTACAGAACAGAATTCAGAACAAAAGAGACATTTGTGTCATTAATAAATCTTTGCATTTAAGTGGCAAGTTTCCAGTGTGCAAAGCCATTTAGATCTATTGTTGGAGTTGGTGCAACTCCTTCTGCTGTCCAGTGGGGGCAGTAAGTAAGCGAAAGTAAGCCACAGGGTTGCATTTACTTGCATTTACTTGCGAGTAAGCAAATGAGCCTTGACCAGGAGCAAAGGGAAATGCAAGGTTAGCTGCATGGTCCCAGTCTGATGAAAGTGGAGCTCAACAAATGCTCCAGAAGGCAGCCCCCCCCCCCCAAATAAAGAAGAGGCTTCGCTGGCAAGGTCCATTTTCATTTGTTTTCAGACTTGCAGAGCCAGGTAGTTCCTGACAGTGCTGTGCTTGAAAGAGAAGAATTTGTTCTCTTTTTTTCCAGAGTGAAACAAGCTGCTGGTGCTGCCAAATTGTTTGATAAGAAAGTGAATCCGCGGCAGTCTCACTGCCGTCCCCCCCTTTTAAAGGGGCAGCCCTCAGATCAGCGCAGAATGGAAGCCACTATCAGCGCTGTTCCGGATCTTGTCGACCTGAGGGTAGCCCCCCTTCTTCCCCTTTAAAAACGGGGAAAGAAGGGCGAGGCCGGCAGATCTGTGCTCAAAACAGAAGCAATTGCAGTGATGTGATGATGTCACCACAATTCCTTCCAGTCATGGGGTGGTGTTTTTATGGGCCACCACTGTGCTGTAGACCTGTGATTTCCAATATTTTTCTTTTCATGGCACACGGACCTCTCTGGTCTTTGCCTCTTGGGATGCCACTTCTGGGAGACTCTTCTGGGTCCGATGGCTGTTTCTAGGGCAATTGTTTGTGTGAACAAACTGTCTGTCCCAGTTGCGGATCTACCATTGAGTCCAATGGGGCAAATGCCCCAGGAGCAAACCTCTAGGACCCCATGAGAGCCTCTCTGAGGTTTCCCAGAAGCAGAGTTTATAGCCCCGGGTTGCGTGAGGCTCTGTGAGCCTCAGGTGAGTGGGGGGGGGGTGGATTTTCGCACAGGAGGGTGGCAACAGTTCAAGGGGAGGGGCCATCGCAGGCCTTTGTGTATACAGATGGTCAGGGGTCCAGAGCCTCGGGATTTCGGGTCTCCAGTTCAGGACCCCGGCCCAATTCAAGGCTGTATTCGACAACATAAAATATATAAGATGATCTGGTCATCTTGAGCCTCCAGAGAATTCACAGGATGTTCTGGTCAGTTTGAGTCTCGGGGGAAGGGCAAAGAACATTAAGCAACGAAGAAGTCCAAATGACGGCAAACAAAAGCCAATCTAGAGCACATATGCAAGCAGAACGCACGCTGAGCCTGCTGGAACTTGCTGATGGTTGTCATATTGATGAACTGCTGGCACCCAGTTTGTGCCAATCTGCCTCTCTCCTCCCCCTCCCATCCATCCTGTTTTCCTCATCTCCCCTGCCATGTCCCTCTTATGTTTCCTCCCCTCCCCACTCCTCCCCTCCCCCTCCCCTTGCACTGCCCCTCCTTCCTCCAGCAAGCTCAAAGAGTACATATGCCAAGTAAAAGCCTGAAGTCTTTGCTCATTTCAGTGAGAAGTGAGCCCCGCTTGCAAATGAAATACAATGGGATCTGATTGAACCCCTGCCAGGGGTTCAGTGCCTCTCTGAGAATCCAAGTGGTGTGAGTCCTGCAGAAACATCTGCCCAGGGCGTGGGGCTGGGGAAGTCCACTGCAGGTCTGTCCCTCTTCCCCACCACAGCAGAGAAAGCAACAAGTTCTTGCTAAGACAGTCACCCCAGAAACAGAGCCACAGAACCCAGATGAGTTTTTCATCATTTTTCAACTGTTGTGCTCCAAACTTCTGTGTCACCCCTGCATATTTTCTTGGCACAGCAATGTGCCACACACACCAGTGGGAAATTGCTGCTGTAGAAGAATGTTGCCAGAGGGAGTGAGGCTTGCCAGCACACTTCAGCAGCCCCAAACTGAAGGTTTTTCTCTACCTGTTGGAAGCAAAGCTGGAAGCCTTGAAGAGGTTAATATATCAGGTTGAGTCTCATCATCTGTGAGGGTTCCATTCCCAGAACTCAGGTGCCTGGCAAAATTCTCTCTAATGCAAATCAATTTAAAAAAACAAAGACCCTTTGCTCTGTGCTTTCAAAACAGCCTTGCTGCCCTTTGGGATGTTTCAGACAGAGTCATTAGGCAAACAATCCATCAGTCAGTCTCTCTCCAGGGGAGCCAGCGACCCCTCCCTTCATCCAGAGCAAAGTGATTATCTTTCTTTCTGGTGCTCAGGGGGAAGGGAGGGGTCCCTTGGAGTGAAGCTAAGTACCTGGAGAGAGAATGATGGATGGATTGTCAGCCAGCTGCCCTCTCTCCAACTAACAAGGCCTTTGTTAAAGTGCTGTTTTCCTTTCATTTAAAGGGCCCTTCTCATTGCATTGAGATAGAAAAACCTGTGAATTTTTCCACAGGTGAGAAATCTGTGGATAATTAGGTTATAAGTGTAATCACTTGCATGACTGTCTCTCTACAATGGTAAGAAAGGCGGTTTTTCAAAGAGTGATTTTAAGGGATGCATTTTTCCCCTTCTCCAGGGATCAGCACATTCTGTCTCATGTGCAGTGGCCATTTGTGTTGAGTCAAATCCCTGTATTAAAAATTCATGTACAACAAGGACCTGTCTATTTCATAATATAAATACCTTTGGTGCTAAATAGGTACAGGAATCTTTCAAAAGCAGTTGCAGAGCTGATGATACCGCATGACTTTGAGGGAACCAGATACTGAAAAGGGTGCTGTCTGCCCCAGTACATATTTGTACGACTGAAAACGTATTTTGACCTGGTTCTCCCCTTTTTTCACAGCAAGCTGTTTTTCTTGTCTCGTTTTTGAAAAACATCCTTTATTGCAAGCTATTGTTTTTTTTCTAAGAGATGCAGCCAAGTGTTGTTTTGACATTGAAGATGTGTCTCTCTTTTTAAAGAGATAAACTGTATATCATTATACTGAAGAACCGATAAGGCCACAAGAGGAGACACAGCAAAGGAAATGGACATTGGTGGAAGGAGGGAGAGGGAAGATTCACAGGAGAAGTTACAACAGTGCTTAGCAGCAAATGTGGTTAGTAGCAATTGTTGGTGGTTTCAGAGAGCATGAGGGAGATGTTGATAGCGGTTGGTTTGCCAGTGTTCTTGTCTACTGTCTTCTGAGTCATCTGGGGGGCAACACCTCATGTCCCACCACACAAGTAAACTCTTCTCCAGCAGGCCAGTCCTGCACATCGATGGTCAGCATGCTGTGGGTGTAGTATGTCTTGCGTGACTTTGGCTCCTGCACCGGGTTGCTGGTGACATACTCTGAAGCTCCCACCGGCACACCGTTCCGGAGCCACTTCACAGAAAGGTCGTTGGGGTACAAACTTTTCACCAGGCAGGTGATGGTGGCTGTTTCCCGCAAAGCCAGTTGCTCCCGAGGAGGGGGAAGGACATAGACAGACGGAGCATAGGGGGTACTGTCTGCATTGCGGAAAGAAGGAAAAAGCGATGAAAAAGTATGAAATGCACTTTTCTTATTCTTTCTGAGGCTGTTCGGAGGGAATGGCGGTCTTTGGTTCATGAGACCTCCGCTAAGCTCTGCACATGCCTGATTTCATCTGCCCTTGGAAGCTAAGCAGGGTCAGGCCTGGTTAGTACTTGGATGGGAGACCACCTGGGAATACCAGGTGCTGTAGGCTTGTACAATAGTCTTTCGAGACTGAAGGTTGCCAACCATAAGCTCTGAGATCTCAGCTGTGTGGTGCAGTGTGGCACAAAGGACACCCAAGTTGTGCAGTCAATTCTGCCTGCAACAATATCAGAGATTTCCCCACAACCCACACATGACGGAACACCATCCAGCCTGGAAGGCCCTATTTACAGCTCCAGGATGGTTTTCAGTGGTTTCTCGCAGCTCGATGCTGATTTCCTAGAGACTTTGGGCCAGCCATGGAAGGTTGTCAGCTCTGGATAGTCCACCAGACAAAACGCAGTCTAAGGATGGACAAGAACTTGAAAATACAAAATCCTGCTCAAATCCCAGGTGATCCACCTTGGAACTGCCCAGGTTCTAAATCTAAGTGTTGGGGGAATTGAGCACCAGCAGTGCTCTTTTCTGATTCACCGTGGAACAAAAATGAGCCCAAAGTGAGCCCAGTGAGCCCAAATTGAATGCTGAGCCTCTGCCAGAGCAGGTCAGTTCCAGGGGCCTTTGCTTGCCCCGTCACATCTCATTGAGATTGAGAACGTATGAAAATGTACCAAATAGATGTTGGAAGGGTAAAAGATAAGAAGCACTTCTTATCTTTTACCCTTCCAACATCTATTTGGTCTATGCATTAGGCTTGGAATTCATCTATCAGCTATCAATAAAGCTTCCAAACCCTCTAAAGACCTTTGACTGTTTTAGAAGCACGTCAATAAAAAGAACCCCAAAATCCTTCTGTCACTTTTAAGCAGGAAACACTCCCAATTTGTCCTTGCTCTGTATGTCCCATGTTATCTGCTATTGCAGGAGCCCACATCCTTGGAAAAAAGATGCTTTTGACAGTAGAGTTAAAAGCAAGAACTCCACACCTGTGGACCTGCTGAAAGAAGCAAGCAGGTGCTTGGAGCCCTTGGCTGTTCCTTGACACTGTCCATTTATGAGCTTCAAATGAAGTTACCACTGAACTGGGGGGGGGAGGGGAGAGGGAGGAGAACATGGCTGTTTAATGATTCATGAACAGCGGCTGCATGTCAAAATTGCCACCAAGCAAAGAAGACCAGGCATTCAAGGGGAGAACTCAAGCCCATCTCTTGGATGGACAGGCTTTGTACTACTGGGCATAGAGCTGCCCAAATCTGTGGATAAGCAAGCCAGGTTCAGCTCCTGGGTCCTGCCCCATCCACAGTATTTCATGGTAATAATACGTAGATGGCCCTAAGAGGAAAAATGAATCTAAATGTGAGGCCCAAAGGAGGGCTGGAAAGAGACACTCACCTGGATCTCGCTGGTCAGGAGGAAGAGGCAGGCTTAGCCCCAGAGCAAAGAGCCCCACAAGTAGGAGGAAGGTGCTGGAGAGCATGGTGGCATCCACAGCGTTGTCTGAGCCCAGCAACCGAGGCACTATATAGCGTTCCTGGAGAGATTAGGGTGGGTACCGGCCAGCAATTGCCTACGTGGCGCCACCCAGAGAGCCTAGCAAGACAATGCCAAAAGCTTCTTGGCCGTCTAGTTGGTTTGAGCAATCACAATGCTTAACTCTATCAGCAAATAAAATTCACTCTGTACCTGCCTTCCCAAAGATTCTCAGATGCTAGAACAGGTTCATGTGTGCAGTGGGGTGTTTATTCTGGCCTTCGCTGGGGGTCCTCACCCACTGCACCAATTCCTTGTCAAGTACCATGCAGGAAAACCAGAACCCTTTGAAGTCAAAGGTGCTGGAATCAGGGGACACACCATGCCTGTTATGGAAGGAATACAAAAACCCACACCTGGCCTGTAGTCACCCATCCTCTCTCTTTCCTTTCATGCTGCTGACAGAGTCATGGTTTTGTGTCTCTCTCTTGAATTGACCACTTCCAGGCCATCCACTGACTCACCCACTCTTCATGTTTGGCCCCTTCTTGCTTTTCCAGTAGTGACTCCATTAACCGGAATACCAGGAAACGGCCCAGTGGGTAAACGCAGAGATCTGCTGCCATGGAGCACTCCAAGAAACTCTTTCTTAAAGTCAGGTCAAGGGGAGCAAGAAGTCCACCTCTGCCGGCCATCATGGAAGGACACAAGAAAGTGTCCAGTGGCATAGTTAAGGATGGGCCAGGAGGTCAACTGCCCAGGGTACCACACCTTGAGGGGTGTCAACTTGAACCTCCAGTGTTGGACCTGAGATGAAAAAGCAGTCTTCTGAGGCTTGTTAAGGCAGAGCACGAACTTTGCGATCATCAGAAGGCCTCCTGAAAGCCTTAGAAAGGCATTTCCAGTTTTTGCTGAAAACCAGAGGTGCCTTTCTAAGGTCAGTCTGAGGCAGCCATTTTCAACCATTGTGCAGTGGAACACTGGCGTGTCATGACTTGTCTGCAGGTGTGCCGCAGAAGTTTGGGGGACGGTTGTATAATAGTAGAGCCAATGGGGATATGAGCCCCCCACCAGCAGCATGGTGTTCCTTGTCAATTGTCAAAAACCTGATGGTGTGCCTTGACAATTTTAATGCCTTGTCAGTGTGCCGCAATAGGAAAAAGGTTGAAAATGGCTGGTCTTAGGCCAGGGGAGGTTATAAAATTTAGGTCCCCCAAGTGCCAGGTGGTGTAGCTACATCACTGCAGGTGTCTGGTGAAGTTCAGTTTTCTGTTCTCAAGATCAGAGCAGCAAAGGACAGTGTCCCCAGCAGGCCACCAACATGATCAACCTCTGCTTTGAAGATCCAGGCCAGTGTGCAACTATTAGGTAGCCATTCACAGTATGTGGCTTATAATTTAGAAGGGCCTTGACCTCCTGCCAGGCTGTCTCTGATGTTCAATGCGTCTGTTCAGATAACTGTGCAGAGGGATGTCTGAAAGGCAGGAATGGTTGAAAGAGTCAAATGGTTAAAAGACATGATTCACAAAGTTCTGCTTATACCAGTGGAACCACCTAAGTAGGTGCAGTGGCTGAGCTAAGGCAGTGACGAAATCCCGAGGACTGAACCACTGCCAGGGACAGAAGGGTCATTTTTGCACCTATCATGAGCAGTGCCAACCTCTGGGGGGTGCAGAAAGTCCCGCAGATGCCTCTGCAGGGTTCCCCAAGCCTCAGAAAGTATAAAAAAATGATCAGAACCCGATTCAGGTTTTGACACTTCAGTGACTCTCTGGGGCCAGCAGGAGGGGGTGGTTCCACTATGGCAGAGGCAATGTGCACAGGGGTCGTGGGTTGGCAATGGGCCCCTGGCTGCTGGTCCTGCTGCTAACCCTGGTTACAGATCTGGAAATCTAAGATGGGTCCGTCTGAACACCTGAAAATCAGAGCAAGGCAGGTCTGAAATGGGAAGGCAAAACAGCACTGCAGAGAGATGGCAGCTCAGGCATTGAAGCCTCCCAAAAGCCACGTCTGCAAGTCTTCATTTACTTTTTGGCTTTACAGTCATGACCTGTGACTTTCAATTAAGTGATTTAATTATTGCTTCCTTGAACAAGATCTTCTTTGGCGCAGCAGGTGCACCTTTTCCCCCCTCTTTCAAAGAGAGCATTCAGAAACGCGCCAATTAATTCACCTGCTGTGCCCGGAGGCAGTCTTTTCTCTGCCACGTCTGTATTCTCTTCGTGTCCAAATGGAGAATGTGGAGTTTCTGGAGAGGCTGAGCCGGATCCCATGCCGGTCCTGCTGACAAGCCCAGACCCCCCCAAGTACTTCCAGTGAAAGCAGCAAAGGCAAAATGAAGGTTTGCCTTGCAGTTAGTGACAAAGGGCACAATCCAAACCAGGTCTACTCAGAAGTAGGTTCCATTGTGTTCAATGGGACTTACTCCCAGGAAAGTGAGGTTAGGATTGCAGCCAAAGAACATCTTTCATGGGGTGGGCAGGAAGACAAATTCTCGTGCCCGTGTTATGTGAAATTGAACTCTGGGTGTGGGGACCAAGTGCACTGGCTCAAGACAGAACTAGGGGCTGGCATGAAATGAGGAGAAAGGCTAGGCCAGTGTTTCTCAAACTGTGGGTCAGGACCCACTAGCCAATTTCAGGTGGGTCCCCATTCATTTCAATATTTTATTTCTAACATAATAGACTGGACACTACTATGGCAGGTGACTGCATTTGGGAAAATGTGACAGATCTGTACTTTTAACAAGCTCCTATGTATGTTCTTTTAACAATGATAGTCAAAGGGTCTTACTCCTGGGTAAGTGTGGGTACATAAGAACATAAGAACAGCCCCACTGGATCAGGCCATAGGCCCATCTAGTCCAGCTTCCTGTATCTCACAGCGGCCCACCAAATGCCCCAGGGAGCACACCAGATAGCAAGAGCCCTGCATCCTGGTGCCCTCCCTTGCATCTGGCATAGCCCATTTCTAAAATCAGGAGGTTGCACATACACATCATAGCTTGTAACCCATAATGGATTTTTCCTCAAAAAACTTGTCCATTCCCCTTTTTAAGGCATCCAGGACAGATGCCGTCACCATATCCTGCGGCAAGGAGTTCCACAGACCAACCACACGCTGAGTAAAGAAATATTTTCTCTTGTCTGTTGTAACTCTCCCAACACTCAATTTTAGTGGATGTCCCCTGGTTCTGGTGTTATGTCGGAGTGTAAAGAGCATCTCTCTATCCACTCTGTCCATCCCCTGCAGCCTGGGACTGTGAAAAATTTTCCTGCTTCACGATGTCACTTCTGGTCACTTCTGGTCATGACATCACTTCCGGTGGGCCCTGACAGATTCTCATTCTAAAATGTGGGTCCTGGGGCTAAATGTGTGAGAACCACTGGGCTAGCCCATTGCGTTACTAAAGACTCAAGAGCTGGTTTGGGGGAATGAGGGCCCAATCTTGAGCCTTGTGCGTCGGCTCACCGCTGGCATGCACTGCTGCAAACTTGCCATAAGGCACATGGACAAGGCTTAACATGGGCAGAGCATCGGAGCTAGTCAAGAGCAAGCTCCTTGTTGGGTTGCGTGGCCCGACACAGGACTTCTTTATTCTGTGCTCACTAAAGAGCTGGCCAAAGAGCCACCACAGAATTGAGCAGTCCCATTGTGGGTCTACTTCCCGCAAGGAGTCAATATTGACTGCCCGGCATGCTTAGGATGCTGCAGCAGCCATTTTTGGCACCACCTGCGTGCCGGGTAGCTCAGAATTGGACTGTGAGTGAATTACACAACTCTTTTGGAACAGAGATCTAAGACTGGATTAGATCCCATTCAGTTGTCCAGCTCTGATGCAGCTGTGGAAACAGGGTGTGAGTTGCATCCTGCAGTTGGAGGGGCAGTCACGGAGGCCTCCTCAAGGTAAGGGAACGCTTGTTTGGGCACCAGAAGGATGTGGCAAACCCAAGCCCCAGGCACAGTGAATCAATTAATTTGCAGGCTCCTGAACGTTCTGTTCCAGGGAGTGCGGGAAAGGTGCATCCACTGCGACAAAGACGATCTTGTTCACATAAGCAATAATTAAATCACTTGTTTGTCATGTCTGTAAAGTCACAAGACATGATGGGAAGGAAAGGACATTGCAGCTTGCAGGATAATAAAGACATTAAAGAAAGAAAGGACATTATTGCAGGATAATAAAATCTCTGGCCCGATGGGAAGTTTGTTGGGTGCTCCCTGCATGACGCAGGTCTGCAGCAGTGAACATAAGAACAGCCCCACTGGATCAGGCCATAGGCCCATCTAGTCCAGCTTCCTGTATCTCACAGCGGCCCACCAAATGCCCCAGGGAGCACACCAGATAACAAGAGACCTCATCCTGGTGCCCTCCCCTACATCAGGCATTCTGACTTAACCCATTTCTAAAATCAGGAGGTTGCGCATACACATCATGGCTTGTACCCCATAATTGATTTTTCCTCCAGAAACTCGTCCAATCCCCTTTTAAAGGCGTCTAGGCTAGACGAGTGTTGGAGGTCTCCAGACTCATCTCATAGACTGTGAAGGAGCCTGGATTAAAGGCATGTGCTGACAGCCCTCCAAGCTGACCAGCCTGTGTGCTGGCACTGGGTTGGGGGAATGTTCCAGAAACCACTCAAACACCAGGCTGGTAATAGTGGAAGGCTGACTAGAGCACGTGTGAAGGGAATGTTGTGCTCTCCTGGGACTGAGACTCAGGCACAGGAACTGGTTCGCAGAGTGGTGATGCACCATCTTGAACAGGCCTCTGTGCTGTGAGAGCACTCGAGGGCTTCCCAGGGGCAGGGGCACACCACGCCCCTCTTCTCCGGCTCAGCCTGTCCCACTACATCCCAGGGCTGCCTCTGTGCCTTCTGTTTCCAAGGATCTTCCACTCGGGTTTCTCATGGACCTGCTCGAAGGCTGCAACTCTCTCCCTCTGTCCACGTTCCCAGTAACTTTGACAGGGACTGCAGTGTGGAGCAGGGACGTGTGGTGGGTGGGGAGACGGGTGAGGCTGAGCCCACTGTGGGAGAAGCCCAAACACTCTCAACCCATGTGTGCTGAGTTCTTGGGCTCCTCCTACAGTGGCGGCGCTTTTCCAAGGACTCCGGTGGGGAGGCTGTGACAGCCCCTCATGTGTGAAAATCTGCCTCCCAGCAGAGCTAGACTGGGCCAAGTCTCCTCCAAGGATTTCCAGGGAATGCAGCAAATGCAAAACACAGGCTTGCCTTGCGGTTAGTGGCAAAGAACACCTCTCATGGGGTGGGCAGGAAGACAAATCCCTGCGCCCATGTTATGTGAAGTTGACGATGGGTGTGGGGACCAAGTGCACAGGCTCCTGACACAACTAGGGGCTGGCATGAAATGAGGAGAAAGGCGAGGCTATTGTGTTGCTGAAGACTCAAAAGCTGGTCTGGGGGAGTGAGGGCCCAATCTTGTGCACACAGGGTGTGATGTGGCAAACCCAGCTCCAGGCACCGTGAATCAATTTCCTGAACGTTCTGTCCCAGGGAGTGCGGGAAAGGTGCAAAGATGATCTTGTTCACATAAGCAATAATGAAATCACTTGTTTGACATGTCTGTAAAGTCACAAGACATGATGGGAAAGAAAGGACATTGCAGCTTGGAAGGTATTATTCTGGCTGCTTCCCAACAATCCACGTACGTCTTATGAGAACAGGATAATAAAATCTCTGGCCCCGATGGGAAGATGCCATACAAATGGGAGTGAGGTGTGCCATTCTTTCTAAAATAAGACCCCCCACAGGGAACCAGGAATATCCATGTGTGTTGTCCCTTTCTTTAGTTAGCAGATTTGTTTGTCACTCTTATGGCCATACAGACACTCTGAACCCTTAGCAACAAAAAGAGAAAAAAATATTCTGGATCAATTAAAAGCATGACTATAAAATGGACAAAAACCATCTAGGATGCAGTGCACCATTTCTCTTTCTCCTCAGGGGGACAGGTGGAGCAGTGGCATAGCTAGAGGGGGTGCTAAGCCCTAAGTTTTGAAGGGAGCCACACCGCAGTGTGCAAGGGGCCCCTCCCACTCCCCTTTGGAGCCATTCCATGTGGGGAGCAAAACAGAGGCGTACACCCCTTGCATCACGCAAAACATAGTGCTTTGCACTCCCTCCAGCTACGCCATTGAGATGAAGGAGGAGCATTCGGTCATGGGACAAATATAGGATGTCTGATGTGACACCACTCAGCACAAGGGAGATCTGGGTTGACGCATTTGGAGCAGGCATTTGCCCTTCACAGACCTTTGGTCTGGACCAGGAGGGGTGAACCTTTCCTCTGCAGAAGAGCCTTCTCTGAATGACTCCGCAGCTTGCAAATTAATAATATGACACTCGAAGGGCCCAAACCTATCCAACTTGGAGTGAATATGGACCTGACATGGGTTTTTGTATACCTGAAATGACAGACAAGGTATGTCCCCTGATTGCAGAACCTTTGACTTAGCTCAACCTGCCTCAGATGCCGTCAAAGGGTTCCAGTTTTCTCACGCAGTACCTGAGCAGGAATTGATGCAGTTAGTGAGGACCCCCCAGCCAAGGCCAGCCCCTCCGCACACCTGGACCTGTTCTAGCATCTCTGTGAATTTCCAGGAAGGCAGGTAAGGAGCAAGGCCCTACACCAATCCTGGGGCCTGAGGTCAGGTTTCGTCACTGAGCAGAGTGTGTTTCATTTGGGATCTTTGGTTTGTGCCTCATAAAAGCTGAATATTATCAAGGTGTCCTTGAGCAGCAGTTTGTGGGTGTTCTTTACAGGGAAGGCCAGTGCCAATGAAAGAAAGGGATGTGTCATGTTGGGCTTCCCACCTCACTAAGTGGCCTCATTCAGCATTTTGACAGCACAAACCAACACGACCACCAGGATGCTTTTGGCAATGTCTTGTCAGCCCTGCCTGGGTGGCGCCACGTAGGCAATTTCTGGCCAACCCCCACCCCAAACTCATCCTGGAACTCTCTATAACCTGCCCCGGCTGCTGGGCTCAGACAACCCTGCGGGATCCCACCATGATCTCCAGCACTTTCCTCCTGCTTGTGGGGCTCCTTGCTCCTGGGCTCAGCCTGCCTCTTCCTCCTGCACAGCAAGACAGCTTTATTATCACCAAATGCCAGCAGCTCCCCACGCAGTAGTACAACCCTGTCTGCCATGAGATGGGTCAGGATTCCCACTTGAATGCCTGGTTGAAATTACGGAGGGGCAATCTTTGCATGCAAGAAGCACGCATGCCTCCCCCAGAATGGCTTCTTTTGCTTTTCTAGTCATGGTTTTCCATTGATCCTGAATGTGTTTCTTTGTGATTTGATTTTTTGGTTGCTGAGTGTTCTCCTTCCATTGTGAGAATGCCAGAGATGGCACAAACAGAGGTAGGACTCACATGTGTCAGGGAGGAATGTGCCACCCCTGATTTCCGTGGATAAATCTTGGCAAGGGGCCCTAAATAGCAGAGAACATGGGATATACAGAGCAAGGACAAGTCGGGAGTGTTTCCTGCTTAATAGGATCCTGATTGCAAAGGTGATCAACAGGTGAGCGGAAGTGATCCAGGCAGGGAGTCTGAGCTGGCTGGGCTAGAGGGCTGGGTCACAAACAGGTCAGTAAGGCAGGTCAGGTCAAGAATGTCTAAAGGGTTAAAGAAGGTCTAGAGAGAAATATGTTGGGTTGAAGGGGTTGGAGAAGTGGCTGAAGGATGAGGGGCTAGAAGCAGTTCCTTTCTTTCTTGTTTACCCTAAAGCAAGATAAGGGTGTCATAAACAAAGGGGGTTGGAGACAGGGCTCAAAGGAGCATCAAAGGAGAGACAACACATTCATTCCTCTTGGTTGATTGACCCACATTCCTGCAGCTGGGAACTGCTAGCAACTTCTCAGTTACACTTTCTTAGTTTGGTTCAGGCTTCTCATGTCCACTTAGGCCTAACCTGGACTTATTTAGGACAAAGGGAAGTGGTTGAACACAGCTGGGAAACATGCAGCAAAGTCACAAACTGGAAGCCCTTTTTAGGAGGTCCCAGGTGGCCACCAGGCTCTGTTTTCCTATCTAGTCACCTGAGGTGTATGCGCCAGAGATCTCCTGCACAATGTATATGAGGTCTATAAGGAGAGCGTCTGGGGACCGCTCTCTCTCCCCTGCCTTCTGGAATGCTAACCTTCAGGCTCTGTACGTAGAAGAGGGAACGTGGATTTTCTGAACGCTGCATTCATTCAGCCTGCAAGCAAACTCTGTGGAATGTTTTGTAACTGTTAGGTAGATAAATGACGTTAGAGCTTCTGAAAGTTTATTTGCTATGTGTTATCCCCTGAATGTTTTATTTTGGAGAGCATTTGTTCTCCAAAGCTGGAGAAAATTGGAATATCTCAAGAATTGGCAAGTCCCATCTATAAGAAGATTTCCAAGGAGGCAGGTAAGGGGGAAACTCTCTTCTTTGGGGCTGCTCTCCATGAACCTTGGAAGTTCTTAACCATTCTTGGGAACGTACAGATAGCACTTCAGACAGCTGGAGGTTCTGCATTTCCTGCTTCAGGACCTCTGAACACACTGGGAAACAGGCTCCATCAGGCACCCTAAATCTGGCAGCTCCCAAATATGTTGACTCAGATCTCATTTCTGTCTAAGTCAGGGGTGTCAAACTCATTTAGTATCGAGGGCCGAATAGCATTCATTATGTCTGCTGAGGGCCAGAAATGATGTCATTAGGCAGGAAGTGAAGTCATTAAACCAAAGATAAGCACTTTTCCTTGCTTAGGAATTCATTAGCTGCAAATGACAGAAGAGAAAGTATGCAAATCTCGATCATATTTCAAGATACGGGAGAGCCCGATTTTCATGTGGGCTGCCCTTTCAGCAGTAATACCTCAGCACTGCTCAGCAGCTGAGAGCCTAAGGGCCAGATAAAAAGGTTCCACAGTCCACATCCGCCCCCCGGGCCTTATGTTTGACACCCCTGTTCTAAGTGGTATCGCTTTAGCATTCCCAAGTTCGCCACATGACTGAATGCACCTTCATCACAACCCAGCCTCCTTCAGTCCCCTTGTATAGGAAACTAGGCTAGACCCTTTGCTATCTAGTTTTCCTTGTGAGGGTAATCTTTGCATGGAGGGGCAATAAGCTCTAGCAGTCTCCCACCCCCCACAATGGCTTCTTTGGCTTCTATAGGCAGTGTTTTGATTGATCCTGGTTTCCTCTTCTTTTTATTCAAAAGAAGGAGAAATGTTCAGAAAGCTCCATTGTCTCACTCCACATTTGGGTGACTAAAAGTCCTGCCCACCACTGCCAAAATCCCTTTCGCTTCCCCACTAGGCCACCAAAGCATGCCCTCCTTCTCACAGACTGCACATGGAGGCTATAAGCAGGGATGGGTACTTGAGTCCTGATTACTTGTCACGAGTTCTGAAAAGTTGTGTTTTTCTGCGACTCTTGTCAACTTCAGTCACCAATGTCACTCGTGACAGTGACTTGGAAAATAGTCGTGATTGTAAGTGCTCGAGTCACGTAGTCTTGTGATTTTTGTGCCTGTGACTTGGTTTTGTGCCTGTGTGTGCTTGCTTGCTTTTCCCTGAGAGTGGAACACTGACCTGGATATCAGCAGTCACCTGCTTGCTTCCTTCAGTGATGGCCGGCAGAGGTGGACTTGTTGCTCCCCTTGATTCTGCTGTGAGAAAGAGTCTCTTGGAGTGCTCCAAAGTAGCGGATCCCTCTGGGGTCACCCAGCAGGGCCTGTTGCAGGTATTCTGGTTAATGGGATCACTACTGGAAAAGCAAGCAGGGGGCAAAAGGGCAGGATGGGTGAGCCAATGGAGGGGCTGGCAGTGGTCAGTTCAATGAGAGACACTCAAGACCATGGAGCTGTAAGCAGAATGAAAGGAGAGAATGAGGATGGGTGGCTTTGGGCCTGACAAGGGTTTCTGTAGTCCCAGATGACAGCCACGGTGTGTCTGCTGATTCCAGCACCTTTGACTTAACTCGACGTGCCCCAAACTCCATCAAAGGAATCCGGTTCTCCCGTGCAGTACCTGAGTGAAAACTGATGCAGTTGGTGAGGAGCCCCCGCCAAGCCCAGAAGCAACAGCCCTCTGCACACCTGGACCTGTTCTAGCGTCTCTGAGAATTTCCAGGAAGGCAGGTAAGGGTGACAGGTTTTCTTCTGCTGAGAAGTTCTGTGGGATGGGCTGTCAGTCAATAAGAGTAAACGTTCAGCAGCCATCCAAGACCAAGACCCAGGATTCTCTGGGCAGAAGCCCTGACATTTAACCTGGCACAGAACCGATACAAATTCATATTATCAACATACCAGGCAGAATTGGGGTTTATGAGGAAGGTTGAGGAGGAATTTGATTTGGCTTTAAAAGAGCATTTCAGTTCCTGTTTCTGAATGAAAACCAGGCTGGAGTAGAGCCGACTCTCACTTTTCCCCAGGTGCCCCTGTCCACCTGAGGGAGGGAAACTACTGGGAAAAACAGGAGGACTCTGGGAATCCTTCTTTATGAGGAAAGGCTACGGCATTTGGGCCTCTTCAGCCTAGAAAAGAGCTGCCTGAGGGGGGATGTGATTGAGACATACAAAATTATGCACGGGAAGAATAGAGTGGATAGAGAGATGCTCTTTTCCCTCTCACATAACACCAGAACCAGGGGACGTCCACTAAAATTGAGTGTGGGGAGAGTTTGAACAGAGAAAATAAAATATTTATTTACTCAGTGTGTAGTTGGTCTGTGGAACTCCTTGCCACAAGATGTGGTGATGGCATTGGGCTTAGAGGCCTTTACAAGGGAATTGGACACTTTTCTGGAGAAAAATTCCATTATGGGTGACAAGCCATGATGTGTATGCGCAACCTCCTGATTTTAGAAATGGGCTATGTGAGAATGCCAATGCAAGAGAGGGCACCAGGATGAGGTCTCTTGTTATCTGGTGTGCTCCCTGGGGCATTTGGTGGGCCACTGTGAGATACAGGAAGCTGGACTAGATGGGCCTATGGCCTGATCCAGTGGGGCTGTTCTGATGTTCTTATGTATGGTGTGTCCCCTGATTCCAGCACCTTTCACTTCGAAGGGTTCTGGTTTTCCCGCATGGTACTTGACCGGGAATTGATGCAGTGGGTGAGGACCCCCAGCTAAGGCCAGAATAAACACCCCACTGCACACGTGAACCTGTTCTAGCGTCTGAGAATCTTCGGGATGGCAGGTACAGAGTGAAATTTTTTTTTTGCTGATAGAGTTAAGAATTTTGATTGCTCAAACCAAGGAGACGGCCAAGAAGCTTTTGGCATTGTCTTGCCAGGCTCTCTGGGTGGCGCCAGGTAGGCAATTGCTGGCCGGTACCCACCCTAATCTCTCCAGGAATGCTATATAGTGCCTCGGTTGCTGGGCTCAGACAACCCTGTGGAATCCACCATGCTCTCCACCACCTTCCTCCTACTTGTGGGGCTCTTTGCTCTGGGACTAAGCCTGCCTCTTCCTCCTGACCAGCGAGATCCAGGTGAGTGTCGCTTTCCAGCCCTCCTTTGGGCCACACATTTAGATCCATTTTCCCTCTTAGGGCCATCTACGCATTATTACCATGAAATACTGTGGATGGGGCAGGTCCCAGGAGCTTAACCTGGCTTGCTTATCCACAGATTTGGGCAGCTCCACACCCAGTAGTACAAAGCCTGTCCATCCAAGAAATGGGCTCGAGTTCTCCCCTTGAATGCCTGGTCTTCTTTGCTGGGTGTCAATTTTTACATGCAGCCACTGTTCATGAATCATTAAACAGCCATGTTCACCTCCCTCTCCCCTCCCCCCCAGTTAAGTGGTAACTTCATTTGAAGCTCATAAATGAACAGTGTCAAGGGACAGCCAAGGGCTCCAAGCACCTGCTTGCTTCTTTCAGCAGGTCCACAGGTGTGGAGTTCTTGCTTTTAACTCCACTGTCAAAAGCATCCTTTTCCCAAGGATGTGAGCTCCTGAAATAGCAGAGAACATGGGACATACAGAGCAAGGACAAATCGGAAGTGTTTCCTGCTTAATAGTGACAGAAAGATTTTGGTGCACTGATTGATGCACTGCAGAAACAGTCAAAGGTCTTTAGAGGGTTTGGAAGCTTTATTGTTATATGATAGATGAATTCCAAGCCAATTGCATAGACCAAATAGATGTTGGAAGGGTAAAAGATAAGAAGAAATGTTCTATCACATATATGTGGTATGTTATCTTATCTTTTACCCTTCCAACATCTATCTGGTACATTTTCATACGTTTTTGCCAATCTACCTAGAGTCAAATATCATCTCAACATGATTTTATAAAAATTATCTGTAAGGTTTACATGTCCTCCTAAGTCCTCCTGTTCTTCTTTGAATTTCTGCATAAAATCTCTTGCCTTTTGAACTGTATGCAGCCAGTAGACTCTTTGTTGAAATCTGAAAATCAAACCCTCCAGCTTTCCCCATCTAAACATAATCTTCCTCTTTTTCTGCTCTTCTGTCAAAAATACATAATCCTTCCATAGGATACTACTGTCCTGATTCTATTCAATTTTCCAGCACCAGTGCAGCTGCAATGCAGCCCTAAGGTAAGGGAACAAATGTTCCCATACCTTGAGGAGGCCTCTTTGACTGCCTCCTTACCAAAGGATGCAGTGTGTGCCCCATGGGCTCAGCTGCACATGCACAGGAAAATCAGATAGGATTTGGCCCTAAGAGGGATCTTCTTAAAGATTATAATATGTCCTTGAGGACGTATTATTGAGGACAACATCCTTCAGTCTGCAGACTTGTTTTTGCATGTTGTTGTAACACCTTATCTCCCAGTTTCTTCCTAGTAAAATGGATCAGAATGTCTCTAGCAGCTTTATGTAGTGTGGCAAATCTTGTATTAACTCTAAACCTGGTCAACTTCTGAATCAATGATTTGTTCATCTGTTCGCAAATACTGAGCTAGAACCTCTACCATTTGCTGTCTCCAATCTTCTCCAGCTCCTCCAAAATTCTCTGGTACAGCTCTGAATCTCAATATCTTTTCTTTATTTGCTTGCTCCATTAGAGATATCATATCCAATGTTTTCTCATGTTCCAAACTAAGGACTTCCATTCTACAATCAGTGACTCTTGTTTGATATATTTGATGGATTCTTCCAGCCGAACCATGTCCTTTCTCAATTCCAATTTCAGGTCTTTAAGCTCTTGTTCAACTGAGTCTATTCTTAATTCAATTTTAAACTGAAACTGCTGAAACAAGTTACAAAAATTCCACACCTAAATTTTCTCTTTGGAGTCTGTATTGGTGATCTTGACTGTTTTGGTTGTTCTTTTGCTTGCTCCATAGTATTGGCTCTTCTGCGTGTTGTCATATTGATATCCTCCCAGTTAGGAGAGCTTATACTGAAATATGAGTGGAGTTCTGTGTATCTCTCTCAAACATGAGAAAAAAAATTCCAAATGTAGTTCCGCTTTTCACCAGCAGATGTCACTTTCTATTGAATTCTTTTTTTATAATATTTTTTAATTTTATTAAAAACAAACACAAAACAGATACACACATAAACAAAAAAATTTTTTAAAAGGACATTGCAAATTGTATGGCAAATGTGGAGATCTCAAACACATTTCTTATTCTACTACAAAATCATACAAAAATTATCAAACTTTAAGAATTGATACCTATTATATAATATCTTTTCCACACAAGTAGAAAAATAAAAAAAACATAAAAGTTAACTCCTATCTACTCATCAAATCCATAGATCACTTCGCCCACTTTCCCCTCAACGCACAGGAAGTCTATGAATGGTCTTTTACTGACTTATCTTTAAGAAAAATTGTAAGTTTTTTCCATTTCTGCCAAATCCAATACCTTTAACCACCACTCTTCCAGTATGGGTATCTCTGGAACTTTCCAGCATTTGGCATACAATTTTCTTGCAGTGGTTGTCATATATAAAAACATAGTTTCATAGTCTTCTGAATTGAGTCATCCAGTATTCCCAACAAAAAAGCTTCTGGTTTCATTTGTAAATTTAACTTCAATAACAACTGCATTTGCTGGTGTATCAAAGTCAAATACCATCTATACATCATCTTATAAAAATTCTCTTTAAGGTTTACTTTCAAAGTCAATTTCAATCTTTTAACCCACAAGCTCTCCCATTGCTCCATGGATATCTCATGACCAACATGACTTGCCCATTGTATCATATACTCCTTAACCTGATCCTCTTCTGTCTCCTATTTTAACAATAACATGTGCTGCATCCTGCAGTTGGGTGGCACTCACGAGGTCTCCTCAAAGTAAGGGAATGTTTGTTCCCTGACCTCAAAGCTGCATTGCCTTATGTCAGTGCTGGAAAGTGTTGGTATGCTCAACTCTTGCTCAAAACATTTGTAAATACTTTTCAGTTGAATTCAATTCAATTGAATTCAACCAGTTTGAGCACTCTATGGTTTATAATGGAGTTCTTGCGTTCTAATGTTTGTAAGCTATGACGTATAAAAGTAAAATATAAACATCCCAGATATTGTAATCATTAAAGTCAATAAAAAGCCATTAATCAATATAAAAGCATCCTAATGAAGTACTTGGAGACCATTTGGCCGTTAGAAGCTTTCAAAACACATCTCTTCATCGGTCCGCTTGCTACACACACTCCCCTGATTTCATTCCTTCCCAGTTCTAGGAGAGCATGGGGGTCAGGGCTGCTTGTGGGAAGGGTGGTCAGGGCTGCTTGGGGTCAGGGCTCCACAGGGGTCAGGGCTGCTTGTGGGAAGGGTAGTCAGGGCTGCTTGGGGGTCAGGGCAGCTTGTGGGAAGGGGGGTCAGGGCTGTTTGGGGGTCAAGGCTGCTTGTGGGAAGGGGGTTCAGGGCTGCTTGTGGGTCAGGGCTCCACAGGGGTCAGGGCTGCTTGTGGGAAGGGGAGTCAAGACTGCATGGGGGTCAGGGCTGCACATGGGAAGGGGGGTGAGGGCTGCATGGGGGTCAGGGCTGCTTGTGGGAAGGGGAGTCAGAGCTGCTTGGGGGTCAGGGCTGCACATGGGAAGGGGGTTCAGGGCTGCTTGTGGGAATGGGAGTCAGGGCTGCTTCTGGGAAGGGGGGTGAGGGCTGCTTGTGGGAAGGGGGTCAGGGCTGCTTGGGGGTCAGGGCTGCACATGGGAAGGGGGGTCAGGGTTGCATGGGGGTCAGGGCTGCACATGGGAAGGGGGATCAGGGCTGCTTGGGGGTCAGGGCTGCACATGGGAAGGGGGGTCAGGGTTGCATGGGGGTCAGGGCTGCACATGGGAAGGGGGATCAGGGCTGCTTGGGGGTCAGGGCTGCTTGTGGGAAGGGGGATCAGGGCTGCTTGGGGGTCAGAGCTGCTTCTGGGAAGGGGGGTCAGGGCTGCTTGGGGGTCAGAGCTGCTTCTGGGAAGGGGGGTCAGGGCTGCTTGGGGGTCAGGGCTGCTTGTGGGAAGGGGAGAGGGCTGCATGGGGGTCAGGGCTGCTTGTGGGAAGGGGGGTCAGGGCTGCTTGGGGGTCAGGGCTGCTTGTGGGAAGGGGGGTCAGGGCTGTTTGGGGGTCAGGGCTGCTTGGGGGTCAGGGCTCCACAGGGGTCAGGGCTGCTTGTGGGATGGGGAGTCAGGGCTCACTGGAAGTCCTTGGAGGGGTCGGGGCTTGTCAGCATGACACGGCACAGTGGTTGAAAATGGCTACCTCAGACTGACCTTAGAAAGGCACTTCTGGTTTTCAGCAAAAACTGGAAATGCCTTTCTAAGGCCTTCAGGAGGCCTTCTGATGATCGCAAAGTTTGTGCTCTGCCTTCCCAAGCCTCAGAAGACTGCTTTTCCAACTCAAGTCCACCATTGGAGGTGCAAGTTGACACCCCCTCAAGGTGTGGTACCCTGGGCAGTTGACCTCCTGGCCCATCCTTAACTATGCCACTGGACACTTTCTTGTGTCCTTCCATAAAGGCCGGCAGAGGTGCATTTCTTGCTCCCTTTGACTTGACTTTAAGAAAGAGTTTCTTGGAGTGCTCCATGGCAGCAGATCCCTGCGTTTACCCACTGGGCCTGTTGCAGGTATTCCGGTTAATGGAGTCACTAGTGGAAAAGCAAGAAGGGGCCAAACATGCAGAGTGGGTGAGTCAGTGGATGGCCTGGAAGTGGTCAGTTCAAAGAGAGAGACGCAAAACCATGACTCTGTCAGCAGCATGAAAGGAAAGGTAGAGGATGGGTGACTACAGGCCAGGTGTGGGTTTGCACATTGGGGCAAAAAATCAAAACTTCACCTATAGGTTAATGGGTTCTGAGCTGTCTGTGACAGATCAGGAGAGAGATCTCGGGGTGGTGGTAGACAGGTCAATGACAGTGTCCAATGTGCGGCGGCAGTTAAGAAGGCCAATTCTATGCTTGGGAACATTAGAAAAGTTATTGAGAACAAAATGGCTAATATTATAATGCCGTTGTACAAATCAATGGTAAGACCACACCTGGAGTATTGTGTCCAGTTCTGTTCACCACATCTCAAAAAGGACATAGTGGAAAAGGTGCAAAAGGGAGCGACTAAGATGATTACTGGGCTGGGGCACCTTCCTTATGAGGAAAGGCTACGGCGTTTGGGCCTCTTTAGCCTAGAAAAGAGGTGCCTGAGGGGGGACATGATTGAGACATACAAAATTATGCATGGGAAGGATAGAGTGGATAGAGAGATGCTCTTTTCCCTCTCACATAACACCAGAACCAGGGGACATCCACTAAAATTGTGTGTGGGGAGAGTTAGGACAGACAAAATAAAATATTTCTTTACTTGGCATATAGTTGGTATGTGGAACTCCTTGCCACAAGATGTGATGATGGCATTGGGCCTAGATGCCTTTAAAAAGGAATTGGACACATTTCTGGAGAAAAAGTCCATTATGGGTTACAAGCCATGATGTGCATGTGCAACCTCCTGATTTTAGAAATGGGTTATGTCAGAAGGCCAGATGCAATGGAGGGCACCAGGATGAGGTCTCTTGTTATCTAATGTGCTCCCTGGGGCATTTGGTGGGCCGCTGTGACATACAGGAAGCTGGACTAGATGGGCCTATGGCCTGATAGGTCCTATGGGGCTATGGGGCTATGGGAAGCTGGACTAGATGGGCCTATGGGGCTGTTCTCATTTTCTTATGTAACCTCCTGATTTTAGAAATGGGCTATGTCAGAATGCCAATGCAAGGGAGGGCACCAGGATGAGGTCTTTTGTTATCTGGTGTGCACCCTGGGGCTTTAAAGACCCACTTCCAGGTTTCTTGCTCTTCCATTGCTCCTTATGGAATCATTTTATTCCGTTATTAGATTCCATTATTCGGCCCACCTCGTGGCTGAATGCAGAATAGTGTATTCTCATGTATTCTGGGGTGAGCATGGAGGAGCAAGAAACCTGGAAGTGTGTCTTTATAGCTATTTGTTACCCTGAGAAGCTTGCAACTGGTGCAGTTAAACAGCACAAAGGTAGGGAATTGGATTCTGGTGCTTTCCCCCCCTTCTTACAAGGCATTTAAATGTGGACCCCGATATCAGATCTGAGTCAAATCAGTGGATACCAACTCATTGGATACCGAGGCACCACCTGTATATGTTTTCAGGCTGAGATGTGGACTTTCACAGCTGTCATGGCAAAGCAGGCCAGTGTGCAATCCTTGGGCTGTGTTCACACATCTGAAACAGCAGCGGCTTGCTCAGGTAGAAACTGCCAGACGATGGCCCTTCATCATTTCCTTTAGTTCTCCACTGCAGCTCAGGGCCCAATCCTATCAAATTTTCCAGCACTGGTGCAGCTGCAATGCAGTCTTATGGTATGGGAAGAAATGTTCCCATACCTTAAGGTGGCCTCTGTGACTGCTGCCCCACCACAAGATGCAGTGCACGCCCCATTGACATGGCTGCACCGGCACTAGAAAACGGAATAAGATTGGGCCCTCAGTTGTCTCCATACCCAAAAGCGGATAACACAAAAGTGGAGGCTAATAGTGCCAAAATCATGGCTGGGTTAGCTGTTGAGCATGGGTGCGAACATTCAGTAGTATGTAGGAGAAGGAAGGGATGAGGAGTCCACAGAATGAAAGAGGTGCATGTATTGGAATGCTGCAGTACTGAATATGTCCACCAGAGAGCAGCAGAGAACTAGGACAGGAGCTGTCAAGGAGGGACAATAAATGCGCTGTCTCAAAATTAACAAAGTCAGTGTCTGTTCTACATAATGGCCAGAGGGGGGCGGCCTCTCAGTTGATCCTCACAATGGTCACAGGTATGGTGCGGGAGGGGGTGAGTGGAGGGGAGCAGAGCTCTGGGATCTCTGCTGCCTTTGAAACGAAAGGAATGAAGGAATGAAGGTGATGGGGTGACCTCAACCCCACTTGGCCCCACAGGTGGGAAGTTTTGGTGTTGTTGGTCACTGGCTTAGATGACTTTAAAAATGGATTATAAACATTCATGGTGGAGAACAGACTATAGGTCAATCCCTGATGGCTGCATTGAACCTCCAGATGCAGGGGCACTATGTCGCAGAGTACTACGTGCAGGGGAGGGCACTGACTTTTATCCCCTTCTTGTTGGGAAATGTTCACCGTGATTATTTTCTGGTCATTATTATCATTCATTTAATGTCATGACTATTACTGAACGTAATTCTGCTGTATATGTGGGGTGTTCAAAATTTATGGGCCCTGGGTGTGAAATGACCTTCTATACCTCTAACCCAGGGTTGTCCAAACTTTTTGGCTGGGGGGGCCACATCATCTCTCTGACACTGTGTTGGGGGCCAGGAAAAAAAGAATTAATTCACATTTCAAATGTGAATAAATTTACATAAATGAATATATTAGAGATGGAACTAATATGAATGAATGAATGAAGGTCTTGCAATAGTTCAAGGCCTATAAAAGGCCTTGCACAAAGCAAGGATGGCCTTTCATTTGCTGCATCACAGATATGAAACATCAAGCAGTGGAGGGAGCCCTCGTCCCACAGCTCACGAGAGAGGATGAACAGTTGGCCATCACACTGAGAGCAGTTGCATCAGGCTAGCGTGGGTTCCAGCAAGTCTCTCAAGGGGAGAGGCTCATTGGAGACTGGGGCCTTCCTAAGGGCCGGATTGGGAACCCTTGAGGGCTGCAAGTGGCCCCAGGGCCGGGGTTTGGGCACCCCTGCTCTAACCAATGACATACGAAGCCAGTGGCAGGGGTGGAAACATTTATCGGAAACCTCCATCTTAACAATTCTACCTGGTATGTTGGCAATATGAATTTTGCATCTGTTCTGTGCCAGATTAACTGTCAGGTCTTTGCCCCAGAGAATCCCGGGGCTTGCCTGACTGCTGAACAAAAAGGTTTCCACTTGGGCCCCACAGCTCCTAAGGCCAGCCCTGCTTCTGAGCAGAGGAAGCCCCTTCACTCCTTACCTGCCTTTCTGGAGATTCACAGAGACACAAGTTTAAATGAGCACTGGACAATCACTGTCTTGTTAACAGCAGTCATGGAACACCCTATTATTTGGTTGAGAACTGGATCATGTTGAAGTTGGATAGAGGGGTTGAAATCCAGGGAAATCCAACACCACGGCTGTCACCTGAGGAGTACAAAAAGCCACGTCAGGCCCAAACTCACCCATCTGCTGTCTCTTTTCTTTCTTTCTGCTCACAGGGTCATGATCTTCAATGTATCTCTATGAATTGACCACCTCCAGCCCCTCCATGGGCTCATCCATCCTGCCTGTTTGCAGTGACCCCATTAACCGCATACCTGCAACAGCCCCTGCGGGGTAACCCAAAGAATCTGCTACCATGGAAAACTCTGATGGACTCTTTCTTATAGCAGAGTCAAGGACTGCAAGAAGTCCTCATCCACTAGCCATCACTAGTGGAAGCAAGCAGGTATCCAGTGGTGTAGCTAAGGAGAGGCTGGGGGGGTCAATTGCCCTCAGTACAACCCCTTGATGGGGTGCCATTTCACACCCCCAGTGGCAGACCTTAGGCCTAAAAGCAGCCTTGTGAGGCTCGGAAGGTTGTGTGCTGTCTTCCCAACCATCAGAAGTCCTCAAGACAGAGTACTTAAAAAAGCACTTCTGGTTTTTGCTGAAAACTCAAAATGGCTTTCTAAGGTGTTCTGAGGGTGGGGGGGGGGGGTGTGTTAAAAATGTTGTGCCCCTGGGTGTCAGATGTTGTCACTACATCACCACAGGTGTCTGGTGAAGTTCAGTGTTCTGTTATCAGCACCAGAGCAGCAAAGGACAGTCTCCCCAGCAGACCTCCAACCCCACCAACCTCTGTTTCCATGGTCCAGGCCAGTGTTCCACCATCAGGGAGCCTTTCCATAGCATGTGGCTCGAGTAACTGAGCCAAGCTACATTATGCAGAGGAATCCAATTTGTGCATGTCCCCCACACCCCTAGGGTAGTAATTAATCTGAATTTGGGTATCCAAACTATGGCATTCTGACAGCCCTTGACTGTGAGAAAAAGCCACTTGCCCAGAATTGTCCAAGGAAATCTGGGGTGGCACATTCTTCCCTGACACCTCTCTGCCTTCCTGTACAACCCCTCAGGAGCACTGACATCAGTTGTCAACCTTTCATGAGAACTTGGGGACTCAACACGTTGGCTCCCAAATTACAGAGAAAAAGAGTGATAGTTTTTTCTTATATCTACAGCTAGTTGAACATCCCTCCATATGAGCTGAAACCGGGGAAAGAAATTTCCTGCACAATGGTCTATGAAGGCATCCCCATGAAGTTCACCCAGAAAATCGGGGAGAAATCCCACGATCAGGAATGAAGACCATTCTCAACCAGCACTGCCCCAGAACTGTCTCTAGCATTATCACATGCCTGTGTGGCCTGTGGCTGAATCAATGAGAGCCCACTCACAGATATCTCCAGGGGTGATCTGTTTTGGGAGCACCATTGATTTGTGGGAGGTGAGCGGAAGTTGAACGAAGAAAGGAGATGGAAGGGTTCATGTCTCAGAATCTGGCTTCAGGACAAGGTTGTTATCAGGTTGCTCTCATGTGTCTCAGTAGACACATGAATCTCACCTTCTTCATCCCACTTTTTTTTGGTCAATGACATCACAGTTGCATATGTGGGGTTGTCCCATTATATCATCACATCAACCCAGAGAAGGAGGGGAGGGACACTACACCCACTGAGCTTCATTGCTATGTTGTTGTTTGAACTCAACTCATACACACAGGAGTTAAGCCCAACATTCTGTCCCCCATTTCACACTGGCTTCTCTGCACATGCTCAGATGAGCTCTCTTCTCACTGTACAGAGCAGAATTCAGAACAAAAGAGACATGCGTGACAATAAATCTTTGCATTTCTGTAGCCAGTTTTCAATGGGCAAAGCCTATTATTATGATCTACTCCTTACAACAGCTCAACCTGGTGAAGATTAACATCTGCTCTGGTGGCCCCTGAGCCCTCAGTACCATCCCAAGGGAGGAGGTTCATATCACACAGGATATCCCTTCCCTTGGGGTAGCTGGTGGGGGGACAGATGAGCACCTGGAAACCAGGAACGTGATGCTATGAGGGACTTGGGGGTTCAGTTCAAGACACATCTGCTGAGGTTTCTTGAGAGTCTCTGGACAAGTTCAGCCTGGAGCTGCAGGCCCAGTCCCGTGGAGCTTGGGCTTCTGTCCAAAGGAAATTTCATCAGGGCTGGTGCTCCAGGATCAAAGGGCTGTAGGGAAGGGAGCAGCAGAATGGAGCTCTGCTGTCAGTGGGGCTGCTGGGAATTTTTCCTGAGTTGTTTTCCTTTATCTTTCCTTGGTGCTATGCAAGCGGGGCAGCAGATGCCTTCATGCCAGGCAGCGCCAGTCATGCCCTGCTTGCCAACACTAACGGAAGCCAGTTTGGGATTTGGGGTGGTTTGGTAGCAAGGCGAGGGGTGGAGGGGCCCAAGTGTGGGGCTGCTTTTATTAAGGCTGCCAGCATTTGATGCTGAGGGGTGTGTCTCTGTCCTTTTTAACTTTCAGCTCCTGCAATATTATGACGTCCACAGGAGGGCAGTAGAGAATTGGCACAGAATCTTACACAACTCCTTAGGACAGTGGTTCTCTCACATTTAGCCCCAGGACCCACTATTTAGAAGGACAATCTGTCAGGACCCACCAGAAGTGATGTCATGACCGGAAGTGGCATCATCAAGCAGGAAATTTTTCACAATCCTATGCTGCAATCCTACCCACACTTACCTAGGAGTAAGTTCCATTGGCTCTCATTGTTAAAAGACATTAGGCATTGTCTTTTAACAATTAACCTTTTAAAAAGGTCACTGGCATTGTTAAAAGACTAGGTTAAAACCTAGTAGCTTGTTAAAAGTACAAGTCTGTAACATTGCCCCAAATGCAGTCACATACCATGGTAGCATCGTCTAATATATTAAAAATATAAATGGGGACCCACTTGAAATTGGCTCGTGACCCATCTAGTGGGTCCCGACCCACCGTTTGAGAAACACTGCCTTAGGAAGTAGAAAAGTGTGAGTAGAAGGGACTCATGGCCCCAGACTGCAACTGAGTCAAGGACTGCAGCTGGTGTTGCTGTTAAATGAGAATTAATTTGGCTGGACTTGAAAGTGCTGCAGTTCGCTTGGTGTCCACCAGGGAGCGGCAGAGGATGAGGAAAGACTCTCACCTGTGCAGGTTTGGTCTGCATCCTGCAGGGAAATGAATGAGAACAGCCTGAACTGCTGGTGTGTGACTTTCAGTGCTCCAGCTCTGTTGTGCTCTAATTGTCTGTCCCTGATTTGTGTTCCTTTGGTAACTATGTTCCAGGCTTTAAAGCTTGCAAACTGCCCTGAGCTTTCCCTGGAAACAAACAAGCAACACAATCCCCTGCAGAGACCCTTTCCCTCCAGAGACTGGGGATCGCTTCGGGGAGGGGCTGAGCACCCAGGGACACAGCCAGACAGCTGAGTGTGTAGCGGAGGGCGGCA
The DNA here is from genome assembly GCF_035046505.1 of Tiliqua scincoides. Classification (NCBI taxonomy): domain Eukaryota; kingdom Metazoa; phylum Chordata; class Lepidosauria; order Squamata; family Scincidae; genus Tiliqua; species Tiliqua scincoides. The sequence goes on from NC_089825.1 coordinate 129,000,344, forward strand.
GCCTCCGTTTCTGAGGTTTCCATGCTAGACACACTGACGTACCTGGGAGTAAGGCTCTGTGAACTCTGTGGGACTTATTTTGGAGTAGATGCACTCAGTATGCTGCTGCCCTTTCCCTTGCCAGGAAGAAGCACCATCACTGAGCAGAGTGGGAATAAGACCATCATGTTAAGTCTCATTCAATGTGTAATTTCATGCAGAATGCAGAATGCAAATTGCACAAACCACATCAAAATTTCTGTTCTATGAGAAGTTATAGCCCCAAAAAACACCAGTGGGGTGGGGGAATGGGACACCACCACACCCACTGCCCAGGGTGTTACCCCACTGCATGGGAGGAGGTCCATCATGGGGGTGCTTCCCGCACTGGAAGAAATAAACCCAGTGATGCCACTGTGATTTGATAAGAGAAGAAGCGTCTTCAGTGCATGGGTCACTTAGAGAAAACAGAAGTGTTGGGGGAATTGAGCACCAGCAGTGCTCTTTTCCGATTCACCATGGAACAAAAACGGTTCTGTCTTTACTGCACCTCAGTTTCAGACTCTTGTGGCCCTACAGTCCTTGTGGAACTGGTCCCTCCAGCCTTTGTTGATACTTTCCAGACAATGACAATGGCCTTGTTAGTTGGAGAGAGGGCAGCTGGCTGACAATCCATCCATCATTCTCTCTCCAGGTACTTAGCTTCACTCCAAGGGACCCCTCCCTTCCCCCTGAGCACCTGAAAGAAAGATAATCACTTTGCTCTGGATGAAGGGAGGGGTCGCTGGCTCCCCTGGAGAGAGACTGACTGATGGATAGTTTGCCTAATGACTCTGTCTGAAACACCCCAAAGGGCAGCAAGGCTGTTTTGAAAGCACGGAGCAAAGGGAATTTGTTTTTTAAATTGATTTGCATTAGAGAGAATTTTGCCAGGCACCTGAGTTCTGGGAATGGAACCCTCACAGATGATGAGACTCAACCTGATATATTAACCTCTTCAAGGCTTCCAGCTTTGCTTCCAACAGATAGAGAAAAACCTTTAGTTTGGGGCCGCTGAAGTGTGCTGGCAAGCCTCACTCCCTCTGGCAACATTCTTCTACAGCAGCAGTTTCCCACTGGTGTGTGTGGCACATTGGTGTGCCAAGAAAATATGCAGGCGTGACACAGAAGTTTGGAGCACAACAGTTGAAAATTGCTGAAAAACTTATCTGGGTTCTGTGGCTCAGTTTCTGGGGCAACTGTCTTAGCAAGAACTTGCTCCTTTCTCTGCTGTGGTGGGGAAGAGGGACAGACCTGCAGTGGACCTCCCCAGCCCCACGCCCTGGGCAGATGTTTCTGCAGGACTCACACCACTTGGATTCTCAGAGAGGCACTGAACCCCTGGCAGGGGTTCAATCAGATCCCACTGTATTTCGTTTGCAAGTGGGGCTCACTTCTCACTGAAATGAGCAAAGACTTCAGGCTTTTACTTGGCATATGTACTCTTTGAGCTTGCTGGAGGAAGGAGGGGCGGTGCAAGGGGAGGGGGAGGGGAGGAGTGGGGAGGGGAGGAAACATAAGAGGGACATGGCAGGGGAGATGAGGAAAACAGGATAGATGGGAGGGGGAGGAGAGAGGCGGATTGGCACAAACTGGGTGCCAGAAGTTCATCAATATGACAACCGTCAGCAAGTTCCAGCAGGCTGAGCGCGCGTTCTGCTTGCATATGTGCTCTAGATTGGCTTTTGTTTGCCGTCATTTGGCCTTCTTCGTTGCTTAATTTTCTTTGCCCTTCCCCCGAGACTCAAACTGACCAGAACATCCTGTGAATTCTCTGGAGGCTCAAGATGGCCAGATCATCTTATATATTTTATGTTGTCTAATACAGCCTTGAATTGGGCTGGGGTCCTGAGCTGGAGACCCAAAATCCCGAGGCTCTGGATCCCTGGCCATCTGTATATACAAAGGCCTGCGATGGCCCCTCCCCTTGAACTGTTGCCACCCCCCTGTGCGAAAATCCACCCCCCCCCCAACTCACATGAGGCTCACAGAGCCTCACGCAACCCGGGGCTATCAACTCTGCTTCTGGGAAACCTCAGAGAGGCTCGCATGGGGTCCTAGAGGTTTGCTCCTGGGGCATTTGCCCCATTGGACTCAATGGTAGATCCGCAACTGGGACAGACAGTTTGTTCACACAAACAATTGTCCTAGAAACAGCCATCGGACCCAGAAGAGTCTCTCAGAAGTGGCATCCCAAGAGGCAAAGACCAGAGAGGTCTGTGTGCCATGAAAAGAAAACTATTTTAAAATCACAGGTCTACAGCACAGTGGTGGCCCATAAAAACGCCACCCCATGACTGGAAGGAAATGTGGTGACATCATCACATCACCGCAATCGCTTCTGTTTTGAGCACAGATCTGCCGGCCTTGCACTTCTTTCCCCTTTTTTAAAGGGGAAGAAGGGGGGCTACCCTCAGGTCAACAAGATCCGGAACAGCGCTGATAGAGGCTTCGATTCTGCGCTGATCTGAGGGCTGCCCCTTTAAAAGGGGGGGACGGCAGTGAGACTGGCGCAGATTCACTTTCTTACCAAACGAAACAAGTTGGCAGCACCAGCAGCTTGTTTCACTCTGGAAAAAAAGTGAACAAATTCTTCTCTTTCAAGCACAGCACTGTCAGGAACTACCTGGCTCTGCAAGTCTGAAAACAAATGAAAATGGACCTTGCCAGCTGAAGCCTCTGCTTTATTCTTTGGAGGGCGAGGGGCTACCTTCTGGAGCATTTGTTGAGCTCCACTTTCATCAGACTGGGACCATGTAGATAGCCTTGCATTTCCCTTTGCTCCTGGTCAAGGCACATTTGCTTACTTGTGAGTAAATGCAACCCTGTGGCTTACTTACTGCCCCCTCTGGACAGCAGACGAATTAGCATCAAGTCCAACAATAGATCTAAATGGCTTTGCACACTGAAAACTTGCCACGTAAATGCAAAGATTTATTAATGACACAAATGTCTCTTTTGTTCTGAATTCTGTTCTGTACAATGAGAAGAGAGCTCATCTGAGCATGTGCAGAGAAGCCAGTGTGAAATGGGCAATAGATTGTTGGCCTTGGCCTGCGTGTGTTTGATTTGGGTTCAGACTATAACATAACCATGAAGCTCAGTGGGTGCCCTGGGTGTAGTTTTCTGACCCCCTTCCTTCATTGGGTTGATGTGATGATACCATGGGGCAACCCCACATATGCAACACTGAGGATTTTGACCAAAGAGTGGGATGAAGAACATGGGATACTTCTGAATGTATTTTCCCCCATGGCAATCAGGTTCTGATACCGGTTTCTGAGACATGGACCCTTCCCCTTCATTCCAGTTCCCACCCACTCACCCCACACAAATCACTGGTACTCCCCAAACAGATCACCCCAAGAGACACCTGTGAGTGGGCTCTCATTTATTCAGCCAGACCACACATGCATGTGATCATGCTAGAGACAATTCTGGGGCAATGCTGGGTGAGGATGCTCTTCATTTTTGACCCTGGGATTTCTCCACGGTCCTTTGGGGGAACTTCACAGGGAGACCTTCTTTGACAATCCAGCAGGAATAACTTGGCATGTCATATGCAGGGATGTTCATCTTGACCCCGAATGAACACACACACGGTTCTTTTTGGATTTTGGAGAGGCAATCAAACAGGCGACAGGAGAATTCAAAGAACTTCTTAACGTTTACTCGTTTGCAAACGGGACCTCCCCACCCTTGGATTGCAATCATGCAGGTTTTATAGGGAAAAATAACATACAGGCAGACGCCCAAAACAACATTCGGCATGTTATCAGTACAGGATGTTGATCTGAGGATGGCAATTCAATACACTTCAGCAATTTGTTTACAGAGATATCCGTTAGAGGGGGTCTGGCACTCTGACTCATCCCTTTTACCCTAACCTTTTTATCCTCGTTTGTTGATTGCCCTTGTCTAAGACCTTTCTGTTCACCCTTGGAGGCATAATATCACAATTAACTGGTTCTCTGAGAGGGATAGCTTTTTGGTCAGGGAAGAGCCTTATGGGTGAACTGGGCATCTTGGGATATTTCCATATTGTGAGCTAGGCATATTGTTATCTATCTGGAGGTAGGTAGAATAAGAACCATCACCGTTTTCATCTGTGACTTCAGAGCCAGTGTCGTTGTCTTCAGGAAAGGGGCTGTTATTCTTGAGCCACTGGACTCTAGGAAAGAACCCTGTGATCTTGCAAGTGAGGATCTCAGTTGGTTCACTACGAAGTGTGTTCTCCTCATGGTTGGGTGGGGAGAGGTAGCCATGGGATGCCCTGCTCGCTACTGGTTCAGTGCCAAGAAGAGTGTGGCAGAAAAAAAAGAAGGCAAGGATTATTCAGTGCAAGTCAAAGCAGTGAAAGACATTTGGGGAAAGTAGCTCTGGAAGGGAGGAGATTGGACAGTCCCCACATTCTCAAGAAGGACCTTATCCCATTCAAAGACTCTGCTACTTACTGCTACTTACTGCACACTCCCTTACTCGGTGCCCCAGGCAAAAGAGCCAATACACCTTTAAATAACCCCAAATTACCCAAATTAGCCAAGTCTTATCAAAGGCTTCAGGATGTAGACTCAGTACGCCTTGAGATCCACCCAAGCAAATCCAAGCACATTTTAAAAGGGGTCTACTCAGAGTAATAAAATTGCATAAGGAGAACAAATGCTCTCCAGTATAAAACATTCAGGGGATAACACACAGCAAATAAACTAACAAAAGCTCTAACGTCATCTATCTACCTAACAGTTACAAAACATTCCACAGAGTTTGCTTGTGGGCTGAATGAATGCAGCATTCAGAAAATCCATGTTCCCTTTTCTATGTACAGAGCCTGAAGGTCAGCATTCCAGAAGGCAGGAGAGAGAGAGCGCGACCCCAGACGCTCTCCTTATAGACCTCATATACATTGTGCAGGAGATCTCTGGCACATACACGTCAGGTGACTAGATAGGAAAAACAGAGCCTGGTGGCCACCTGGGACCTCCCGAAAAGGGCTTCCAGTTTGTGAATCTGCTAGATGTGCCTCCTTCAGTCCCCTTGTATAGGAAACTAGGTTAGACCCTTTGCTATCTAGTTTTCGTTATGGGGGTAATCTTTGCATGGAGGGGCAATAAGCTCTAGCGGTCTCCCACACCCCACAATGGCTTCTTTGGCTTTTATAGGCAGTGTTTTGATTGATCCTGGTTTCCTCTTCTTTTTATTCAAAAGAAGAATCAATGTTCAGAAAGCTCCATTGTCTCACTCCACATCTTCTGATTTTTGTGCCTGCAACTTGGTTTTGTGCCTTTGTGTGCTTGCTTGCTTTTCCCTGAGAGTGGAACACTGACCTGGATATCAGCAGTCACCTGCCTGCTTCCTTCAGTGATGGCCGGCAGAGGTGGACTTGTTGCTCCCCTTGAGTCTGCTGTGAGAAAGAGTCTGTTGGAGTGCTCCATGGTAGTGGATCCCTCAGGGGTTACCCAGCAGGGCCTGTTGCAGGTATTCTGATTAATGGGATCACTACCGGAAAAGCAAGCAGGGGGCAAAAAGGCAGGATGGGTGAGCCCGTGGAGGGGCTGGCAGTGGTCAATTCAATGAGAGACACTCAAGGCCATGGAGCTGTAAGCAGAATGAAAGGAGAGAATGAGGATGGGCGGCTTTGGGCCTGACAAGGGTTTCTGTATTCCCAGATGACAGCCACGGTGTGTCTGCTGATTCCAGCACCTTTGACTTAACTCGACCTGCCCCAAACTCCAACAAAGGACTCTGGTTCTCCCGTGCAGTACCTGAGCGAAAATTGATGCAGTTGGTGAGGAGCCCCAGCCAAGCCCAGAAGCAACACCCCTCTGCACACCTGGACCGGTTCTAGCATCTCTGAGAATTTCCAGGAAGGCAGGTAAGGGTGACAGGTTTTCTTCTGCTGAGAATTTCTGTGGGATGGGCTGTCAATCAATAAGAGCGAATGTTCAGCAGCCATCCAAGACCAAGACCCAGGATTCTCTGGGCAGAAGCTGGAACAGGGCTGGCTCCCCCTTTTTTAATTATTTCTATTAATTTAATTTAACGATTTAGTTATTTCAATTTGCTTGATGATGTCACTTCTGGCCGTGACATCACTTCCAATGGGTCCCAGTGCTAAAAGTTTGAGAACTGCTGCAATAAGGTGTTAGTAAGTTGACACTCGGGATTGGGGGTTGTGTGTGTGTGTGACACCAATAGTGACCAAAATCATTAAAATCACAGTTTGTAAAAATAATACCATCACGTTATATCAGTCACTGCATCTTTTCATGCAGAATGCAATGAAACAAACCAAGTTGAAATTTCTGTGTTCTCTCCAAAGGTACAGCCAAAAAACCAGTGGGAGCGGGTGATGGTACTTCACCACGCCCACCACCTGGGGCATTGCCCCGCCCACTGCATGGGGTGACGCGCAGGCCTCCCACATCGGGTGACGCCACTGAGGAGTCCCCTCCCCCCAAATGTCTGGTTATGCTTTTCTAGTCACAGTTTTAATTAATTCTGAATATGTTTCTCTTTCCATTTTTGTAGTTGCTGACTGGAATTCTTACAATTGAAGGAAAACACTAAGCAACCTCCCCCCCCCTCAAAAACATGAAAAAAGAAACACATTTAGAATAAATTAAAACCATGACTAAATGGCCCAGTCATGGCACAAATTTAGGCAGGGCTCAGAGATGTCAGGGAGGAATGTGCCAATCCCAGATAGAAAAGGCTTGGGGGGCAGCTTTTTCTCACACACTGTGGCTGTCAGAATGCCTTAGTCTGGTTACCCTGAATTCAGATGAATTACTGCCCTGGGAATGGAGAGCAATTTAGCCTTCCTTTGCGAGATGCAGCTTGGCTCAGTTACTTGAGACACCTGCACATTTGTACCTATTAATGGGGCTGTGTGAATCTCCAGAAAGGCAGGTAAGCAGTGAAGGGGTTTCTTCTGCTCAGAAGCAGGGTTGGCCTTAGGAGCTATGGGGATCCAATTGGAAACATTTTTAAAATATTTTAAAAATATTTTATATCAAAACGTATGCTAAAGTGTGCATGTGAGCTACTGGTACAAATGGATCTAAGAACATTTTAAATTAAAATGACTTCATTTTTTGAATCCAAGGCAACAAGATGGCTGTTCTTTCCATCCAGAACAGGTAAATGGCTCAAGGGGTCCACTTCTCATTTGTCCTTCGAATACTGGGCTGAAGGGGGGGCCTTTTAGAACCTTCAAAGAGCTCCTCTGAAAGGGGAAGCCTGGCTAGGTGGAAGAATCAGGGAGGGTCTTTAGACAGGGAGCAGAGAGAGGTTTTGGGTTCTGGGAAGGAGAAGGTTTGTTGCTGTGAAGGAAAGAAGTGTTTTGATTTTACTTACTTACCTATGTACCTACCTTTTCTGACTTCCCATTTGCCTTCCTTCTAGTTCCTTGTTTTAGTTGAATTATTAAATTTTGTTTTGTTTCAACTGCTTAGACACCTTTTTCTCTGGTCTGGTTGGCTGGTTCTCTCTCTAGCGCAGCAACAAATATTGCTGCAGGGGCTTAGGGATTGGGGAATTTTTGTTAACAAATCTGGCATCCCAGATGGGGAACCTGCTGTGATTTCTGGGTGTCCCAGACTCCAAATAAGGGAGAGATATGCCTGAGCCCCTGAGAGAAAAGTTCTGGATCCTGGCAAAGAGGAACACGTGTGACACTACATGGTGCTTGATTAGTGAGCGGGCTGGTTTATGGCTGGATGCGGAGCATGGTGGGTGCTGCCCTGATTGCTTCACCTCCCTAAGCCCATGATCCTCAACCGATGTGCTTAGTAGCCTGGAGTCTGGGGTGCAGTGGCGTAGTTAGGTCTTTTGACACCCAGGACCCATAAATTTTTGTCACCCCATATGACATAATTAATTATTTTTTCAAGTGATGTCATGGCTGGAAGTGACATCAACAAGCAAATTAAAATAATTATAAATAGTTAAATTAATAAAAAAAAATTTAAATTGGGGGAAGCCAGTACTGTTCCACCAAGTGAATTTTCTCTGTAGCCTGCCTGCAATAACACCTCCCCCCCAGAAAAAAAAAAAAAAAATCTGTGAGATTTTCAGCCCTACCCACTGCCCAGTTCAATTTAAATTCTTATGATTAAAGCACATCACTGTCAGGACCCACCTGGATTTGCAAGTCTGAAAAAGAAAAAATGTTCACCTTCCCAGCTGAAGCCTCTGTTTTTATCGTTTTTAATGGAGGGGGGGGGGCTTGCATTGTGGAGAATTTACTGAGCGCCAGTTCCATCAGATTGGGAACATTCTGGTGGCCTCACATTCCCCTTTGCCTGGTCCAGCCAGAGCCAAGGCACATTTGCTTCCTTGCATGTAAACATGACCATTTGGCTTAGTTTTGCTTTTCATAGGGCTCAATACATTCGCCAGCTTGGAGGCATTGACTTCCTTATTGGGTGTTTTGGGGGGCTGTGTTCACTGGATCAGGACCACTCCGGTGTGCCCAAAAAGATTGTCATTCTAAGAGTGGTCCCACTGCTCAAAAGTTTGAGAAGCACTGATTAGAGAGGAAATTAAGCAAATGTCTAAAGCGCTTTGCACATGGAAAAGTTCTATAGAGGTACTGATTTCTTAAGATCGTGGCTGCGTCTTTGCTTCTGAATTCCACACTGCACAGTGCAGAGTGCCATTCTGAGCATGTGCAGAGAGAAGCCAATGTGAATCGGGAGACAGAATGTGGGAATTGGACCAGCGGTTTATGGTTTGAGGTAGAGGAACAGCATAGCCATGAAGCTCACTGAGTGGACTCCCTTCCTCCCTTCATATCTCTCTCTCTCTCTCTCTCTCTCTCTCTCTCTCTCTCTCTCTCTCTCTCTCTCTCTCTCTCCATTCTCCCTGACTTCCCTCTTTGGGCTAGTGTTACCCCACATGCACAGCTCTGAGCTGTTTGACACAGAAGTGGGATGAAGAAGATGGGCTACTTGTGAGTTCTCCCCTGATGGCAACCATGCCCTCAGGCCATTTTTTAAGACATAGTAGACCCTTTCCCATTTCTTTCCAGTTCCCACCAACCCACCCCATCCAAGTCAATGGTGCTCCAAAAATAGATCACACTTAGGGCTATCTGCAGGGGGGCATCATTTATTCAATCTTAGGCCACACAGGAATGCAGGGAAAATATCTGCCAATGCCAGAGAAATCTGCTAGAGAAGGGGACATAGTGTTGGATGAGGACAGTCTGGAGTACTTGGGCCAACGGGTGGAAATATCTTTGAGACAGAGCCCTGTGACCACGCAGGTGAGGGTCTTGGCTGGTCCATGATGAAGGGAGATCTTCTCCTGGTGGGATGTGCAGCGGAAGATGCTGGGAGCCATTCTCTTTTCCTGTGGAGTGTTGAGGAGAAGAGTGTGGCAGGGAAAAAAGGAAGACAAGGTTATTCAGTTTGGGTCAAACAGTGGAAGGAATGTGGAGAAGGGGTTATTGAAGGAAGGAGATGGGACAGTCTCCACAATCCCATGAGGGTCTGTCAACTGCCATCAGTGCTCCTGGGGGGTTGTGCAAGATGGCAGGGGTTAATGCTGGACTCTCCACACACATTTCAGGACAGAACATCTCCCTGGGGAAAGGTAGAGCCGGTTCTACTCTGGCCTTAACTTCCTTCAGAAATAGGGGTTGAAATGCTATTTGAAAGCTGAATTGAACTCCTCTGAAACATTCATTGGAAACCTCCATCTTAACAATTCTACCTGGTATGTTGACAATATGAATTTTGCATCTGTTCTGTGCCAGATTAACTGTCAGGTCTTTGCCCCAGAGAATCCCGGGGCTTGCCTGGCTGCTGAACAAAAAGGTTTCCACTTGGGCCCCACAGCTCCTAAGGCCAGCCCTGCTTCTGAGCAGAGGAAGCCCCTTCACTCCTTACCTGCCTTTCAGGAGATTCACAGAGATACGGGTGTAAATGAGCACTCGACAATCACTTCCTCGTTAACAAAAGAGACGGAACAATTTTCCAACTGGTCATGTATTGGACCAGTTTGAAGGTGGTTAGAGGAGTTGAAATCCAGGGACGCACAATGGATGTCACCTGAGGAATACAAAAAGCCACGTCAGGCCCAAACTCACCCATCCGCTTTCTCTTTTCTTTCTTTCTGCTCACAGGGTCATGGCCTTCAATGTATCTCTATGAATTGACCACCTCCAGGCCCTCCATGGGCTCATCCATCCTGCCTGTTTGCAGTGACCCCATTAACCAGCATACCTGCAACAGCTCCGCTGGGTAACCCAAAGAATCTGCTACCATGGAACACTCTGACGGTCTCTTTCTTATAGCAGAGTCAAGGACTGCAAGAAGTCCTCATCCACTAGCCTTCACTAATGGAAGCAAGCAGGTGTCCAGTGGTGTAGCTACAGAGAGGCTGGGGGGGGGTCAATTGCCCTCAGTACAACCCCTTGATGGGGTGCCATTTCACACCCCCAGTGGCAGACCTTAGGCCTAAAGCAGACTAGTGAGGCTAGGAAGGCTGCGTGCTGTCTTCCCAACCATCAGAAGGCCTCAAGACAGAGCACTTAAAAAAAGCACATCTGGTTTTTGCTGAAAACTCAAAATGGCTTTCTAAGGCCTTCTGAGGTGGGGGGTGTTCAAAATGTTGTGCCCCTGGGTGTCAGATGTTGTCACTACATCACCACAGGTGTCTGGTGAAGTTCAGTGCTCTGTTATCAGTGCCAGAGCAGCAAAGGACAGTCTCCCAAGCAGTCCACCAACCTTACCAACCTCTGTTTCCACTGTCCAGGCCAGTGTTCCACCATCAGGGAGCCTTTCCACAGCACGTGGCTCAAGTAACTGAGCCAAGCTACATTATGCCGAGGAATCCAATTTGTGCGTGTGTCCCCTGCACCCCCAGGGTAGTAATTAATCTGAATTCGGGTAACCAAAATATGGCATTATGACAGCCCTTGACTGTGAGAAAAAGCCACCTGCCCAGAATTGTCCAAGGAAATCAGGGGTGGCACATTCTTCCCTGAAACCTCCGAGTCCTGCCTCTGTTTGTGCCCTCTCTGGAATTCTCACAGTTGCGGGAGAACACTCAGTAACCCCCCAAAATGGACAAAATGAAAGACAAAATTCAGACCCCATTAAAACAATGACTCTAAAAGCAAGAGAAGCCTTGAGGGGAGGGGACTCATAACTTCTTGCATGCAGAAACCTCCCCTCAGGGAAGAAAACCAGGCATTATAGGAGGGAATTCTATCACATCTCATGGGTGGACATGCTGTGTACTACTAGGTGTGGAGCTGCCCGCATTTGGAGATAAAAAAGCCAGGTCACAGCCCCTGCTACCTGCCCACCTTCATATTTGTCATAATATAAATATGCAGTTGGCCCTAAGAGGGAAAAAGGATCTGAACCTAAGACCTGCAGGGTGGCTGGAGAACTGCACTCACCTGTATCTTGCTGGCCAGGAAGAAGAGGCAGGCTGAGTCCAGGAGTGAGGAGCCCCACAAGCAGGAGGAAAGTGCTGGAGATCATGGTGGGATCCCTCAGGGTTGTCTGAGCCCAGCAGCCAGGGCAGGTCGTATAGCGTGGCCAGAAAGTTTGGGGTGGGGATTGACCAGCAATTATTTACGTGGTGCCACCCAGACAGTCTTGGCAAGATGATAACAAAAGCAACCTGGACCTCTGGTTGGTTTGTGCAATCAAAATGCTTCAGGCCACAGAGTCAGAAGTGAAGCCCAGCAGGACACGGCCCCTTCCTTGCGTTGGCACTGGCCTTCCCTGTGAAGAACACCCAGAAACCGAATCACATGCTGCTCAAGTACACCTTGATAATATTGAGCTTTCATGAGATACTAATCAAAATGAAATGTTCTCTGCTCAGTGATGAAACCTGATCTCAGGCCCCAGTCGTGGTGGGGATTTTCTACAGATGGATCACAAGAGCTGCTGTGGGACTCTTGTGAATGCTGTCTTGGAATTGGAACCGAAGGCGCATGGTTGGAAGGAAGAGGGCTGGGATGAAATGGGATAGATCAACCACTTTTAACCACTGTGCCATGACACACTGGTGTGCCGTGAGTGGTCCACAGGTCTGCCAAAGGAATTTGTGGGAAGGTCATTTATTAGTAGGGCCAATGGGAGATGTGAGCCTCCCATTGGCAGCATGGTGTGCCTTGTCAATTGTCAAAAACTTGGTGGTGTGCCTTGACCATTTTAGTGCCTTGTCAGTGTGCCGTGAGATGAAAAAGGTTGAAAATCACTGGGATAGATACCTATATAAAGTACTCTGTGATTCTCATTCCAACAGAGGCCAGTCAGATGCTTGGTTGGTCACTCTCTACCCACAGACTGTCGCTTCATCAAGGTAGAAGTTGCCTTTGGAAACTTCCTGCTGTCTTCCACGAAGACAGATACTTGGGTGGGGGGCTTGCACTTTCCTAGCCTAGTTTCAGCTGGGGCAGACGAGGCAGCCCACTCACTCCCTGCCAACTTCCTGAAAGTCTGCTGCTCTGGAAGGTTCTTATAACCAGAATCGGGCACTGCCAGTGGCATTACTAGGGCGTATGGCGGGTGCGGACCGCACTGGGTAATGCACTCGGGGGTGTGTGTGTGTGTGATACCACTACTGTGAAAATCTTGGTATTTTTGAATTACCCCGTCATATTATATATCATCTGATGGGTAATTTAATGCAGAATACTATTTAAAATAAAAAGTGCTTTGAAAAATCTGTTTTCAATCAAACGTTATAGCCAATTAAGAAGGGTGATGTCGTCATGGTGGGAGCTGTAGAGGTTGACACTGGAAGGCGTTCTTTTAACCTACCTGCCAGATACAGCCCGTGGAGCCTTTTCCAGTGGTCCTTGTGATCTGGGGGAGTTCTGGGGCCCCCCACCCTGCAAGCTCCAACTGTGATGGGAGCAGAGCTCCAGTTGCCTCCAGAGGATCATTCTGAGGGCCGTGGTGGCCACGCATGGCAAGCATGTTGGCCTTCAAGCAGCAGCAGCAGTGAAGGAAAGCAGGCCTTGCATTGGTGCAGGGCTTTTTGTGGATCTTGAGCTCAGGGGAACCACTGCCTAGTGCTCCTCCACTGTGCTTCAGGTTTTCCGCGGAATGGACCTCAGCAGATGGAAACCTTGGCCTCTGAGCATCCCGCTTGGAGGCAGGCTGTGCAGCATGGCCTCTCCTGGTTGGAAGAGACACTTGCCCAACAGACTGGGGCAAAGAGGCAAAGAAGGGAGGCCCGTAGCCAGGGAGACACACCAGGGACAGACTTTCTTTGCTCCCAGCGTGGAAGGGACTGTCACTCCCAAATCGGCTTTTCCAGCCACACCAGACACTGTTCCAGATCCGCCATTCAGAGCGCGATACCAGAGACTGAAGGATGCCAACAGCAAGAAGGACTGCTCAGGATGCTTTTGGCCTTCTCATGCCAGGTCTGTCTGGGTGGCACCAAGTAGGAGTTTCCTGGCCAATCCCCACCCCAGCTCTCCAGGCACAGTCTATGACCTTCCCCAGCTGCTGCGCACCGACAACACTGTGGGATCACACTCTGCTGCCCAGCTTCTTCCTCATACTTGTGGGGCTCCTCGCTCCAGGGCTGAACTTGCCTCTTCCTCCTGGCCAGCAAGACGGAGGTGAGTGCAGCTCTCCAGCCCTCCTGCAGGCCTCAGGTTCAGCTCCTTTTTCCATCTCAGGGTCAACTGCATATTAGTACCATGCAGTGCTTTTTTTGTTTAAAAAAAATAAAAAAGGTGCAGGAACTCACAACTTCTTTTATTTATTTATTTATTTATTTATTTATTTATTTATTTATTTTTAAACCATTTTTTTATACACATGAACATGCACACGCACACACGCGCGCGCACACATCCATCCCTTGTGAGCTCCCTTGTGATAGCAAAAGCACTCCTGCCACAGCTGGAGTGAAACACCCCATTTTTTTTTAGGTGGGGACGGGCTCAGTTAGGCTATAGGAAACTCTTTCCATTGGGCTATAGGAAAGCCTATATAGTGTTCAGAACTACTATATAAGGTCTTGACCCCAGCTGGTGGCCATCAGTGCCTTAAGTATTAATTCCAAACACTTTGAGCCTAAGAGCTCTTGTGGGTCAATGGCTAAAGTGCTGGTCTGTGGAGTCAGAGGCTAGGGGTTCAAATCCCTAGGAGGAATTTTTTTTTTGGTGGGAAGGTGCTCCATGGCTGCAAAATATAAAGGTTGGTTGCCAGTTGCCAAAAGGGGGGCCAGTTGAGGCTGCAATACTCCTCAAAGTTCAGTCCTAGGCAGGCTCTTTTTTGACCTTTTTTTTAAATCCAAGGTAGGACTTAACCCACAGCCTCCGGCAGGGGGCTCACTCCAGGAGCTTAACTGTGGGTTAATGATGTTTTGAGGCCTCAGAATGCATTTTAATTTATTTCTATTGTTTCACAATTGCTTAGTTATGAGTAACTGCACTATAGGAGTAGGTGGATCTAGCTGTAATGGCTTACAATGGCTGTGATTACCCGCTCTAGTAATCATTGTCTCTGTTGGTATACAACTATGATGTACAACACCAGCCCTCAGTAAATTCCATGAATCCAATGTGGCCCCTGAGGTGAAATGAGTTTGACACCCCTGCACTAGGTGTTAGCAATCCAGGCATTCAAGTCAACACCCATTGCCCAGTCCCTGAAGATTTGGCAAGAAGGCAAGACAAACCTACCTACATATTTGTCAACTTTGCAGGTAAAAAGGAGCTGGCAGTGAGCTGGTCGCAACTGAATCCAGGAATCGAGAACCTTGAATCACTGAAACTTTTAATCAATATCTTGGTCATTTCCTTTCCCGAAAATGACCGTACCAAAGCTGGAGAAAATCGGAATATCTCTACCAATGAAGCGGAACTTGCACAAGAATTGGCAAGTCCCATCTATAAGAAGATTTCCAAGGAGACAGGTAAGGGGGAAACTCTCTCCTTTGGGGCTCTTCTTCATGAGCCTTGGAAGTTCTTAACCATTCTTGGGAATGTACACATAGCACTTCAGGAGATTCTGCATTTCCTGCTTCGGGTCCGCTCAACACACTGGGAAACAGGCTCCATCAGGCACCCTAAATCCGGCAGCTCCCAAATATGTTGATCCAGATCTCATTGGTGTCTAAGTCAGGGGTGTCAAAGACATTTTGTACCGAGGGCCGAATAGCATTCATGATGTCTGCTGAGGGCCAGAAGTGATGTCATTAGGCAGGAAGTGATGTCATTAAACAGGTCAGAACCAAAAATAAGCACCTTTTCCTCACTTAGAAATTCATTAGCTGCAAATGACAGAAGAGAAAGTATGGAAATCTCAATCATATTTCAAGATAGGGAGAGCCCAATTTTTATGTGGGCTGCCCTTTCAGCAGTAATACCTCAACACTGCTCAGCAGTTGAGAGCCTAAGGGCCAGATAAAAAGGTTCCACAGTCCACATCCGGCCCCCGGGCCTTATGTTTGACACCCCTGTTCTAAGTGGTATCACATTAGCATTCCCAAGTTTGCCACGTGACTGAATGTGCCTTCATCACAACCCAGCCTCCTTCAGTCCCCTTGTATAGGAAACTAGGCTAGACCCTTTGCTATCTAGTTTTCCTTGTGGGGTAATCTTTGCATGGAGGGGCAATAAGCTCTAGTGGTCTCCCACCCCCCACAATGGCTTCTTTGGCTTTTATAGGCAGTGTTTGGATTGATCCTGGTTTCCACTTCTTTTTATTCTGAAGAAGAATCAATGTTCAGAAAACTCCATTGTCTCACTCCACATTTTGGGGACTAAAAGTCCTGCCCACCACTGCTGTCAATGGTGGATGGATGGGCTGTCAATCAATAAGAGCGAATGTTCACCAGCCATCCAAGACCAAGACCCAGGATTCTCTGGACAGAAGCCCTGACATTTAACCTGGCACAGAACTGAGACAAATTCACATTATCAACATACCAGGCAGAATTGGGGTTTATGAGGAAAGTGGAGGAGGAGTTTGATTTGGCTTTAAAAGAGCATTTCAGTTCCTGTTTCTGAATGAAAACAGGGCTGGAGTGGAGCCGACTCTCACCTTTCCCAGGTGCCCCTGTCCACCTGAGAGAGGGAAACTACTGGGGAAAACAGGAGGACTCTGGGAATCCCTCCTGCAGCTTCCGGGGACCGAACCCCCCTAATGGGGAATACGGGGGAAACGTTCTGTCCCTAAATGTGTGTGGAGAGTTCATCACTGAGCTCTGCCGTCCTGCATAACCTGCTCAGGTGCACTGATGGCAGTTGCCCCTCCTTCATGTGGGTACGGTCGCATCTCCTCCCTTCCACACATTCCTTCCACTGATTTGACCTGCACTGAATAAGCCTTGTCTTCCTTTTTCCTGCCACTCTTTTCTCCTCTCCACAAGCCAAAAGAATGCCTTCCAGTGTCTTCTTCTACGCATCCCATGAGAAGATCATCCATCTTGATGCAACAGCTGACCCTCACCTGCAGCCAAGACCCAGGCCCAAGAACTGCAGACTGTCCTCATCCAGCATTACGTCCCCTTCACTCTTCCCCACTCTTCTCTAGAATCATCACATAGTTTCCCGCATGTCTGTGTGGCCCACGACTGAATAAAGGAGACCCCCTGCAGATATCGTTGAGTGTGATCTCTTTTAGGAGTTCCAGTGACTTGCATGGGATGGGTGGATGGGAACTGGGGGGAAGGGTCTACTATATGTTAACAAATGACCGCAGGGCATGGTTGCCATCAGGGGGCAAAGTATTCACAAGTTCTTCCTCTCACTTTTCTGTCAGAGAGCTCAGAGCTGCACTTGTGGGGTCACTCCATTGTATGATCCTCACATCCTTCCCAAGAGGGAAATGGGGGAGGAGGAGAGGAAGGAGGGGAGCGAGACAGTGTTCAGAGAGTGAGTGAGCTTCACGGCTGTGTTGTGCCTCTACCCCAAATCACAAACCTCTGGGCCAACATTCTGAGGCTCCTGATTCATCCTGGATTCTCTCTGCACATGCTCAGAAGGGCACTCTTTTCATTGCATGGTGTGGAATTCAGAAGCAGAGAGACAGCCAGGACCTTCATAAATCTTTGTGTTTCTGCAGCTTGTCCCGCATTATCCATGGGGGTTCCATTCCAGGGTATAAGAAAACCCAACAATAATGAAATCTGTGGATCTCGGGGCCCTGTAATCCTCGGGGGGGGGGGGGTTACACAAGGTGCTACAGGGAAACCTGTGGCTCTCTGCTTGGTGAGGGTGGCCTTGTGTGGTGCTTCTGAAAAGCATTGCAGAGATACAGATTGGGAAAGAGGTTGAATGAGAGGAACATGAACAGACCTCGTTTCAGGAGGCTTCACACCTGTGGCCTCATGCAACCTTCTGACTGCACAAACCAACCAGACCACCAGGCTGCTTTTGGCATTGGTCTGGGTGGCACCACGTAGTGGCTTGCTGGCCAACCCCCACCCCAAACGCTCCAGCAACACCATATAACCTGCCCTGGCTGTGGGGCTCAGACAGCCCTGTGGGATCCCACCATGCCCTGCAGCACCTTTTTACAGTTTGTAAAAATAATACCAGTCAATGTGTCATTTAATTAATTCTGAATACGTTTCTCTTTCCATTTTTGTGGTTGCTGACTGGAATTCTTACAACTGAAGGAAAACAATAAGCAACCTCCCCCCCCCCCTTAAGAAAAAATGAGAAGAAGAAACACATTTAGGCTCAGTTAAAACCATGACTAAATGGCCCAGTCATGGCACCAAGTTAGGCAGGACTCAGAGGTGTCCAGGAGGAATGTGCCACCCCAGATAGAAAAGGCTTGGCAGGCAAGTTTTGCTCACACACTGTGGCTGTCAGAATGCCATAGTCTGGTTACCCTGAATTGAGATGAATTACTGCCCTGGGAATGGAGAGCAATTTAGCCTTCCCTTGCGAGATGCAGCTTGGCTCAGTTACTTGAGACACCTGCTGTGGAACATTTCCCTGATGGAACACTAGCCTGGACAGTGAAATTGTTAGGGACAGAAGGGTCAATTTTGTAGCTATCATGAGCAGTGCCAACCTCTGGGGGGTGCAGAAATTCCTGCAGATGCCTCTGCAGGGTTCCCCAAGCCTCAGAAAGCGTAAAAAAAAGATCAGAACCCACTTCCGGTTTTGACACTGCAGTGACTCTCTGGGGCCAGCGGGAGGGGGTGGTTCCATTATGGCAGAGGCAATGTGCACAGGGGTCGTGGGTTGGCAATGGGCCCCTGGCTGCTGGTCCTGCTGCTAACCCTGGTTACGGATCTGGAAATATAAGATGGGTCTCTCTGAACACTTGAAAATCAGAGCAAGGCAGGTCTGAAATGGAAAGGCAAAACAGCACTGCAGAGAGATGGCAGCTCAGGCAGGGAAGCCTCCCAAAAGCCACGTCTGCAAGATTTCATTTACTTGTTGACTTTTTTGGCTTCACAGTCATGACGTGTGACTTTCAATTAAGTGATTTAATTATTGCTTCTGTGAACAAGTTCTTCTTTGGCGCAGCAGATGTACCTTTTCCACCCTCCTTCAGACAGAGCATTCAGAAACGCAACAATTAATTCACCTGCTGTGCACGGAGGCAGTCTTTTCTCTGCCACCTCTATATTCTCTTCGTGTCCAAATGGAGAATGTGGAGTTGCAGGAGAGGCTGAGCCGGATCCCATTCCGGTCATGCTGACAAGCCCAGACCCCTCCAAGGACTTCCAGTGATAGCAGCAAAGGCAAAACACAGGTTTGCCTTGCAGTTAGTGACAAAGGGCACAATCCGAACCAGGTCTACTCAGAAGTAGGTTCCATTGAGTTCAATGGGACTTACTTCCAGGAAAGTGAGGTGAGGATGCAGCCAAAGAAGATCTCTCATGGGCTGGGCAGGAAGACAAATCCTTGTGCCCTTGTTATGTGAAATTAAACTCTGGGTGTGGGGACCAAGTGCACTGGCTGAAGACACAACTAGGGGCTGGCATGAAATGAGGAGAAAGGTTAGGCCAGTGTTTCTCAAACTCTGGATCAGGACCCACTAGGTGGGTCATGAGCCAATTTCAGGTGGGTCCCCATTCATTTCAATATTTTACTTTTAACATAATAGACTTGATACTACCATGGCATGTGACTGCATTTGGGAAAATGTGACAGAGCTGTACTTATAACAAACTACTATCTATGTTCTTTTAACAGTGATAGTCAATGGGACTTACTCCTGGGTAAGTGTGGGTAGGATTGCAGGTGAGATTATGAAAAATTTTCCTGCTTGACGATGTCGCTTCTGGCCATGACATCACTTCCGGTGGCAGATTCTCATTCTAAAAAGTGGGTCCTGGGGCTAAATGTGTGAGAACCACTGGGCTGGGCTATTATGTTACTAAGGACTCCAGAGCTGGTTTGGGGGAATGAGGGCCCAATCTTGAGCCCGGTGCGTCGGCTCACCGCTGGCATGCACTGCTGCAAACATGCCAAAAGGCACATGTGCAAGACTGACTGTGGGCTTAGTACCAGAGCTAGTCCAGAGCAAGCTCCTTGTTGGGTTACGTGGCCCAACACATACGAACATAAGAACAGCCTCACTGGATCAGGCTATAGGCCCATCTAGTCCAGCTTCCTGTATCTCACAGCGGCCCACCAAATGCCCCAGGGAGCACACCAGATAACAAGAGACCTCATCCTGGTGCCCTCCCTTGCATCTGGCATTCTGACATAGCCCATTTCTAAAATCAGGAGGTTGCACATACACAACATGGCTTGTAACCCGTAATGAATTTTTCATCCAGAAACTTGTCCAATCCCCTTTTAAAGTCGTCCAGGCCAGACACCATCACCATATCCTGTGGCAAGGTGTTCCATAGACCAACCACATGCTGAGTAAAGAAATATTTTCTTTTGTCTGTTCTAACTCTCCCAGCACTCAATTTTAGTGGATGACCCCTGGTTCTGGTGTTACGTGAGAGTGGAAAGAGCATCTCTCTATTCACTCTGTCCATCCCCTGCATAATTTTGTATGTCTCAATCATGTCCTCCCTCAGGCGCCTCTTTTCTAGGCTGAAGAGGCCCAAACGCCGTAGCCTTTCTTCATAAGGAAGGTGCCCCAGCCCAGCAATCATCTTAGTCACTTTCTTTTGCCCTTTTTCCATTTCCACTATGTCCTTTTTGAGATGTGGAGGCCAGAACTGGACACAATTCTCCAGGGGTGGCCTTACCATCAATTTGTACAATGGCATTATAAAATTAGCCGTTTTGTTCTCAATACCTTTTCTAATGATCCCAAGCATAGAATTGGCCTTCTTTACTGCCGCCGCACATTAGGTGGACACTTTCATTGACTTGTCCACCAACACCCCAAGATCTCTCTCCTGATCTGTCACAGACAGCTCAGAATCCATCAGCCTATATGTGAAGTTTTGATTTTTTGCCCCAGTGTGCATGAGCTTACACTTACTGACATTGAAGCACATCTGCCATTTTGCTGCCCATTCTGCCAGTCTGGAGAGATCCGTCTGGAGCTCCTCACAATCACTTCTGGTCTTCACCACTCGGGAAGGTTTGGTGTCGTCTGCAAACTTAGCCACTTCACTGCTCACCCCTGTCTCCAGGTCATTGATGAAGAGGTTGAAAAGCACCGGTCCCAGGACAGATCCTTGGGGCACACCGCTTTTCACTTCTTTCCATTGTGAAAATTGCCTATTGACCCCACAGGTCTCCTTGATTCTGTGCTGGCTAAAGAGACACCACAGAATGGAGCAGTCCCATTGTGGGGCTACTTCCCTTCCCCCAAGGAGTCACTAGTGGCTGCCTGGCATGTTTAGGATGCTGCAGCAGCCATTTTGGGCACCACAGCAGCACTGCGTGCCGAGTAGCTCAGAATTGGGTTGTGAGTGAATTACACAACTCTGTTGAAACAGAGATCTAAGACTGGATAACTCTGTTTTGCTCCCCGCATGGAATGGCTCCAAAGGGGAGTGGGAGGGGCCCCTTGCACACTGCGGTGTGGCTCCCTTCAAAACTTAGAGCTTTGCACCCCCTCTGGCTATGCCACTACTCCATCTGTCCCCCTGAGGAGAAAGAGAAATGGTGCACTGCATCCTAGATGGTTTTTGTCCATTTTATAGTCATGCTTTTAATTGATCCAGAATATTTTTTCTCTTCTTGTTGCTGAGAGTTCAGAGTGTACCTATGGCCATAAGGGTGATATGCAAATCTGCTAACTAAAGAAAGGGACAAAACACATGGATATTCCTGGTTCCCTGTAGGGGTCTTATTTCAAAATAATGGCACACCTCACACCCATTTGTACTGCATCTTCCCATTGGGCCAGAGATTTTATTATGCTGTTCTCATAAGACATACGTGGATTGGTGGGAAGCGGCCAGACGAGTACCTTTCAAGCTGCAATGTCCTTTCTTTCCCATCACGGCTTGTGACTTTACAGACATGACAAACAAGTGACTTCATTATTGCTTATGTGAACAAGATCATCTTTGCACCTTTCCCGCACTTCCTGGGACAGAACGTTCAGGAACCTGCCAACTAATTGATTCACGGTGCCTGGAGCTGGGGGTTGCCACATCTTTATTCTTTCTGGTGCCCAAACAAGCGTTCCCTTACCTTGAGGAGGCCTCCGTGCCTGCCCCTCCAACTGCAGGATGCAACTCACACCTTTGCACAGCTACATCAGAGCTGGACAGCTGAATGGGATTGGGCCCTCCGTCTCTTTCTTAAGGGATTTTCTGCAATATGCTGCTTTGTAATCCAGTCTTAGATCTCCGTTCCAACAGAGTTGTGCACTACTCAGCACACAGGTGGTGCCAAAAATGGCTGCTGCAGCATCCTAAGCATGCCGGGCAGCTTCCAGTGGCTTCTTGGGGGATGGGAAGAAGCCCCGCAATGGGGCTACTCAATTCTGTGGCAGCTCTTTAGTTGCCACAGAATCAAGGAGTCCTGTGTTGGGCTGTGCAACCCAACAAGGGGCTCGTGCTGGGCTAGCTCTGGTGCTGGGCCCACAGTAAGTCTCGCAAATGTGCCTGATGGCATGTTTGCAACAGTGCATGCCAGCGATGAGCTGGTGCACAAGGCTCAAGATTGGGCCCTCGTTCCCCCAGACCAGCTCTTGAGTCTTCAGCAACACAATAGCCTCACCTTTCAACTCATTTCATGCCAGCCCCTAGTTGTGTCAGGAGCCTGTGCACTTGGTCCCCACACCCATCGTCAACTTCACATAACATGGGCACAGGGATTTGTCTTCCTGCCCATCCCATGAGAGGTGTTCTTTGCCACTAACTGCAAGGCAAGCCTGTGTTTTGCATTTGCTGCATTCCCTGGAAGTCCTTGGAGGAGACTTGGCCCAGTCTAGCACTGCTGGGAGGCAGATTTTCACACATCAGGGGCTGTCACAGCCTCCCCACCAGAGTCCTTGGAAAAGCACCCCCACTGTAGGAGGAGCCCGAGAACTCAGCGCACATGGGTTGAGAGTGCTTGGGCTTCTCCCACAATGGGCTCAGCCTCACCCGTCTCCCCACCCACCACACGTCCCTGCTCCGCACTGCAGTCCCTGTCAAAGTTACAGGGAACGTGGACAGAGGGAGAGAGTTGCAGCCTTCGAGCTGGTCCATGAGAGACCCGAGTGGAAGATCCTTGGGAACAGAAGGCACAGAGGCAGCCCTGGGGCTGTTGTGGGACAGGCTGAGCCGGAGAAGAGGGGCCTGGAGTGCCCCTGCCCCTGGGAAGCCCTCGAGTGCTCTCACAGCACAGAGGCCTGTTCAAGATGGTGCATCACCACTCTGCAAACCCATTCCTGTGCCTGAGTCTCAGTCCCAAGAGAGCACAACATTCCCTTCATACGTGCTCTAGTCAGTCTTCCACTATTACTAGCCTGGTGTTTGAGTGGTTTCTGGAAAATTCCCCCCACCCCATGCCAGCACACAGGCTGCTCGGCCTGGAGGGCTGTCAGCACATGCCTTTAATCCAGGCTCCTCCACAGTCTATGAGATGAGTCTGGAGACCTCCAACACTCACCGCTGCAGTCCTGCGTCATGCAGGGAGCACCCAACAAACTTTTCCAAGGAAGGGACGGTGTCATGCTGGGCTTTGCACCTGACTATGTGGACTCAAGGATTTTGGCTGTGCAGCTTGATTACCACGATGCTTTGGCATTGTCTTGCCCGGCTGGCATCATGTAGTGGTGTGTTGGCCAGTCCCCACCACAAACACTCCTGCAACACTATATAACCTGCCACAATGGAGTCCACTCCCATAATCCCCCCTTTTTTTTGTTTTTATAGTCATGGATTTAATTGATCCAGAATATTTTTCTCTTTTTGTTGCTGTCCCTATGGCCATAAGTGTCCCTATGGCCATAAGGCTGATATACAAATCTGCTAACTAAAGAAAGGGACAACACACATGGATATTCCTGGTTCCCTGTGGGGTCTTACTTAAAAAAGAATGGCACACCTCACTCCCATTTGTATGGCATCTTCCCATCGGGGCCAGAGATTTTATTATCCTGTTCTCATAAGACATACGTGGATTGGTGGGAGTACCTTTCAAGCTGAAAGGTCTGACGAGTACCTTTCAAGCTGCAATGTCCTTTCTTTCCCATCATGTCTTGTGACTTTACAGACATGACAAACAAGCTATTTAATTACTGCTTATGTGAACAAGATCATCTTTGGCGCAGTGGATGCACCTTTCCCGCAGTCCCTGGGTCAGAACGTTCAGGAACCTGCAAGTTAATTGATTCACGGTGCCTGGAGCCGGGGTTTTGCCACATTGTTATTCTTTCTGGTGCCCAAACAAGTGTTCCATTACCTTGAGGAGGCCTCCGTGACTGCCCCTCCAACTGCAGGATGCAACTCACACCGTTTGCACAGCTGCATGATGGCTGGCAGAGTTGGACTTCTTGCTCCCCTTGAAGCAAGTGGAAACTTTAAGAAAGAGTTTCTTGGAGTGCTCCATGGCAGCAGATCCCTGCGTTTACCCACTGGGCCTGTTGCAGGTATTCCAGTTAATGGAGTCACTCCTGGAAAAGCAAGAAGGGGCCAAACACGCGGAGTGGGTGAGCTAGTGGATGGCCTGGAAGTGGTCAATTCAAAGAGAGAGTTGCAAAACCATGACTCTGTAAGCAGGATGAAAGGAAAGAGAGAGGATGGGTGACTACAGGCCAGGTGTGGGTTTTTGTATTCCTTCCATAACAGGCATGGTGTGTCCCCTGATTCCAGCACCTTTGGCTTCAAAGGGTTCTGGTTTTCCTGCATGGTAGTTGAACAGGAATTGATCTACTGGGTGAGGACCCCCAGCGAAGGCCAGAATAAACACCCCACTGCACACGTGAACCTGTTCTAGCGTCTGAGAATCTTTGGGAAGGCAGGTACAGAGTGAATTTTATTTGCTGATAATGTTACGCCTTGTGATTGCGCAACCAACTAGACAGCCAAGAAGCTTTTGGCATTGTCTTGCCAGGCTCTCTGGGTGGTGCCAGGTAGGCAATTGCTGGCCGGTACCCACCCTAATCTATCCAGCAATGCTATATAGTGCCTCGGTTGCTGGGCTCAGACAACGCTGTGGATGCCACCATGCTCTCCAGCAGCTTCCTCCTACTTGTGGGGCTCTTTGCTCTGGGGCTAAGCCTGCCTCTTCCTCCTGACCAGCAAGATCCAGGTGAGTGTCGCTTTCCAGCCCTCCTTTGGGCCTCACATTTAGATCCATTTTCCCTCTTAGGGCCATCTACGCATTATTACCATGAAATACTGTGGATGGGGCAGGTCCCAGGAGCTGAACCTGGCTTGCTTATCCACAATTTGGGCAGCTCCACACCCAGTAGTACAAAGCCTGTCCATCCAAGAGATGGGCTCGAGTTCTCCCCTTGAATGCCTGGTCTTCTTTGCTGGGTGGCAATTTTGACATGCAGCCACTGTTCATGAATCATTCAACAGCCATGTTCTCCACCCTCTCCCCTCCCCCCCCCAGTTAAGTGGTAACTTCATTTGAAGCTCATAAATGAACAGTGTCAAGGGACAGTCAAGGGCACCAAGCACTGCTTGCTTCTTTCGGCTGGTCCACAGGTGTGGAGTTCTTGCTTTTAACTCCACTGTAGAAAGCATCCTTTTTCCAAGGATGTGAGCTCCTGAAATAGCAGAGAACATGGGACATACAGAGGACAAATCGGGAGTGTTTCCTGCTTAATAGTGACAGAAAGATTTTGGGGTTCTTTTTACTGATGCGCTTCTAAAACAGTCAAAGGTCTTTAGAGGGTTTGGAAGCTTTATTGATAGCTGATAGATGAATTCCAAGCCAAATGCATAGACCAAATAGATGTTGGAAGATGTTTTATCACATATGTGATAGAACATTCCTTCTTATCTTTTACCTTTTCAACATTTTCATACGTTTTTGCCAATCTACCTAGAGTCAAATATCATCTCAACATGATTTTATAAAACTTATCTTTAAGGTTTACATTCAAAGTAAATGTCAGTCTTTCAATCCACAAACTCTGTTCCTCTTCTATTTTAACAAGAACAGCATTGTCCATCAGAGTCTCCTCCTCCTGATGTTAATCCTGTTACACATCTTCTGACCTTCCTCTTGTCCTCCTAAGTCCTCCTGTTCTTCTTTGAATTTTTGCATAAAATCTCTTGCCTTTTGAACTGTATCCAGCCAGTAGATTCTTTGTTGAAATCTGAAAATCAAACCCTCCAGCTTTCCCCATCTAAATGTAACCTTCCTCTTTTTCAGCTCTTCTGTCAAAAATACATAATCCTTCCTCTTCCATAGGATTCTAAGGGCCCAATTCTATTCAATTTTCCAGCATCAGTGAGCTGCAATGCAGCCCTAAGGTAAGGGAAGAAATGTTCCCAGACCTTGAGGAGGCCTCTTTGACTGCCTCCTTACCAAAGGATGCAGTGTGTGCCCCATGTGCTCAGCTGCACTGGCACTGGAAAATTGGATAGGATTTGGCCCTAAGAGGGATCTCCTTCAAGATTATAATATGTCCTTGAGGACGTATTATTGAGGACAACATCCTTCAGTCTGCAGACTTCTTTTTGCATGTTGCTGTAACACCTTATCTCCCAGTTTCTTCCTAGGAAAATGGATCAGAATAACTGTAGCAGCTTTATGTAGTGTGGCAAATCTTCTATTAACTTTAAACCTGGTCAACTTCTTAATCAATGATTTGTTCATCTGTTCACAAATACTGAGCTAGAACCTCTACCATTCACAGTCTCAAATCTTCTCCAGATCCTCCATAATTCTCTGGAACAGCTCTGAATCTCAATATCTTTTCTTTATTTGCTTGCTCCATTAGAGATATCATATCCAATGTTTTGTCTTGTTCCAAACTCAGGACTTCCATTCTACAATCAATGACTCTTGTTTGATATGGTTGACGGATTCTTCCAGCCAAACCATTTCTTTTCTCAATTCCAATTTCAGGTCCTTAAGCTCTTGTTCAACTGAGTGTATTTTTAATTCAATTATAAACTGAAACTGCTGAAACATGTTCCAAAAATTCCACACTAAGTTCTCTCTTTGGAGTCTGTATTGGTGATCTTGGCTGTTTTGGTTGTTCTTTTGCTTGCTCCATAGTATTGGCTCTTCTGCGTGTTGTCATATTGATATCCTCCCAGTTAGGAGAGCTTATACTGAAATGTGAGCGGAGTTCTGTGTCTCTCCCTCAAAGAGGAGAAAAAAAAAATTCAAATGATTCCACTTTTCACCAGCAGATGTCACTTTCAATTGAATTCTTTTTTTATAATACTTTTTAATTTTATTAAAAACAAACACAAAACAGATACACACATACACAAAAACAATTTTAAAAAACACATTACAAGTTGTATGGCAAATGTGGAGATCTCAAACAACCTTTCTTTTTCTACTACAAAAATCATACAAAAAATTGTCAAACTTTAAGAATCTACAACTATTATAAAATACCTTTTCCACACAAATAAAAATATTTTAAAAAAATAAAAGTTAACTCCTATCTACTCATCAAATCCATAGATCACTTGTTCCTTTTTCCCCTCAACACGCAGGAAGTCTATGAATGGTTTCCAGTTCTCCATAAAAGATTTTACTGACTTATCTTTAAGAAAAATTGTAAGTTTGTCCATTTCTGCCAAATCCAATACCTTTAACCACTACTCTTCCAGTATGGGTATCTCTGGAACTTTCCAGTATTTGGCATACAATATTCTTGCAGTGGTTGTCATATATAAAAACATATTTTCATAGTGTTTCTGAATGGAGTCATCCAGTATTCCCAACAAAAAAGCTTCTGGTTTCATTTGTAAATTTAACTTCAATAACAACTGCATTTGCTGGTGTATCAAAGTCCAATATTTTTCCGCTTTTGTACAAGTCCACCACATGTGATAAAATGTTCCTTCTTGTCTTTTACACTTCCAACATCTATTTGGTTCATTTTCATACATTTTTGCCAATCTACCTAGTGTCAAATACCATCTATACATCATCTTATAAAAATTCTCTTTAAGATTTACATTCAAAGTCAATTTCAATCTTTTATTCCACAAGCTCTCCCATTGCTCCATGGATATCTCAGGACCAACATTACTTGCCCATTGCATCATAAACTTCTTAACCTGTTCCTCTTCTGTCTCTTATTTCAACAATAACTTAGGGCGCAATCCTAACCCCTTATGTCAGTGGTTTCCAGCACTTGCACAACGGTGCCAATGGGACATGTGCTGCATCCTGCAGTTGGGTGGCACTCACGGAGGTCTCCTCAAAGTAAGGGAATGTTTGTTCCCTGACCTCAGAGCTGCATTGCCCTTTTGTCAGTGCTGGAAAGCACTGGAAAGCACTGTCAGTGCAGGAAAGCACTGACATAAAGGGTTAGGATTGCGCTCTTATACATTTTAGTAATGACATGTTCTTCTACCAGACATAATTGACTCTCCAATAGAGACATACCATCTTCAAAATCATACATTTTCTTATGCAATCTGAATCTCTCCAAATCTCAGTACACACTGAATCTCAGTACACACTGAAACCATACACACACTCAGTACACACTGAAACCATTGACAACTAAATCCCTCCTCTTAAAGCTCCTCTCTTGTGTTCATTCTGTATTCAGGTTGTGTAAAAATTATTAAATTTCTTTATGATATCCAAATTTCTATATGATATCAAAATTTATCAAAATGCTCTATCAAGTCTAATACAACTCTAACATTTTCTCTCATATATCTTTTAGGTAAAAAAACCAGCTTGATCCTTGTGAATGAAATTCTGTAGAATCTTCTTCATCCTTTCTGCTAAGATTGTTGTAAAAATCTTGTAGTCATTACTCAACTACGATATAGGTCTATATGTTTTTGTATCATCTAGCTGTTGTCCTTCTTTTGGTATCAACGTAATAGTCGCCTCTCTCCAAGAGTCGGGGAGCTTTCCCACCAATAAAATTTCATTCATAGTACATTGTAATGGTATACACAACTCTTGCTCAAAACATTTTTATATATGTTTCCGTTGAATTCAATTCAATTGAATTCAACCAGTTTGAGCACTCTGTGGGTTATAACACTCTATGGTTTATAATGGAGTTCTTGCGTTCTAAAGTTCGTAAGCTATGATGTATAAAAGTAAAATATCAACATCCCAGATATCATTAAAGTCAATAAAAAGCCATTAATCAATATAAAAACATCCTAATGAAGTACTTGGAGACCATTTGGCCGTTAGAAGCTTTCAAAACACGTCTCTTCATTGGTTGGTTTGCTACGCACACTCCCCTGATTTCATTCCTCCCGCGTTGTAGTTCATCTCTTTTTTCCCTTTGATCCAGGGAAGTCCTTGGCTGCAGGCTGTGAACAGCAGCCGGGTTTCAGTCCCCTGGTGCTTTCCCAGGCAGGAACGTTCAGCCTGCCGTGTTGACTCCCCCACGTGACCTCCTCCTATCCTGCATTCTCTTGGCTTCAACTTCAGTTTTCCCCAATTCGGAGCTGCCTGGGGTGCGGGGTTGTAGCGGTGCTGAAAATGGCTGCTGGGCAGCTGCCGCCGGCTCCTGGGGAGAAGGGGACTTTCATCCCCTTCCTCTGGGTAAAATGAGTAGCCCCACAATGGGGTTACTCAGTTCACCACCAAGGAAAAGGTTGGCGGTGAACCAAGAGCCTCTGTGTCAGGCAGTGACCCCAATGTGCTGGCTCTGGATCCAGTGGAGCAGAGGTCCACAGACCTGCCTCTCCCCGCCCCACTCCCTCCCCTCAGAACGCCTTCTCTCTGTGGTCTCCCTGCCCTCTGCCTGCCTCCCCCTGGAAGTCATCCTACCCGCCTCCCCACACATCCCTACCTACCTCTCTGCTGCTCCGCAGTCCATGCGACTGCTGAGTGCTGGAGCTACAGCAGTCACCCGGTACTAACCCAGCACCAGCTAGTGCTGGGCTACCATCGGTGCTCGCTCGGTGGTAGGGCCCGCAAACGTGTCTTGTGGCACATTTGTGACAGTGTGCGTGGGCAGTAAGCCGGGATTGGGCTGAAAAATTAACCTTTTAGGATCTCACTTTAAGATCCTTCCACCACCAATAGGATCCTGACGGCAAAAGGAGGAAGGTGACCAACAGGTGAGCCAAAGTGATCCAGGCAGGGAGTCTGAGCTGGCTCGGCTAGAGGGCTGGGTCCAGGGCCTCTGAGATGAATTTTATTATTGGGCTCCTTCCCAAAGGGGGAGGGGGCAATGGGAGCAGGCAGAACAGGGGGCAAAATAGGGCAGGGGGAGGGTGCTGACAGCCAGAATAGTCTTTGGAGCCCAGGTCCATCCGGCTTCTAGGTGCAGAGTCCAGGTCTACCCAACCATGCGGCTCTGGCAGCTGGAGAAAGGAAAACGGAAACCCAAACACACTCCTAAGTCTCTCTCAAATCTTTGAAATATAGAAAATCAGCAGCATCACCGTTAGATTTGCACTAGAATGGACAGTGTGCTGTGTGCACCAAAATGAACATCTGCAGCATCTGTAGCCCCAGCTGTGTCCCTGAACTCCTACACACTCCTTCATGGTTGTGGCCTCCACAAGCCAAAGAGCTACTGGAGCAATCCGGTCTCCTCCCAGATTTGACCCTGTGTTAGGGAGGGTCATGGGTGCATTTCTGGGCCCGGAGTGTGTGGCAGTTGCCACTTCCTGCCTGTGGTTGTGCCCCCAGCATCAGGTCCAGGCAGTGAGTTTGGGTGATTGGAATACATAAGATCCCAAAAACCTTCTGGGCTTTCCTTTGCTTCCTGGGCCCCCTTTCTGACCCTGGGCCCGGGTACCAATTACCCCCTTTACCCCCCCCCCCTCCTAGGCCCTGGTTGGGTCACAAACAGGTCAATCAGGCAGGTTAGGTCAAGAATGTTTGAAGCATTAAAGAAGGTCTAGAGAGAAATAGGATGGGGTGATGGGGTTGGAGAAGCGGCTAAAGGGTTAAGTGCTGGAAGCAGTTCCTTTCTTTCTTGTTTACCCTAAAGCAGGGGTGTCCAAACATTTTGGCAGGAGGGCCACATCATCTCTCTGACACTGTGTCAGGGGCCGGAAAAAAGAAGAATTAATTTACATTTAAAATTTGAATAAATTTACATAAATGAATTTATTAGAGATGGAACTTATATGAATGAATTAAGGTCTTGCATTAGCTCAAGGCCTATAAAAGGCCTTGCACAAAGCAAGACCAGCCTTTCCTTCACTGCCACTCCACTGCTGCATCACAGACGTGAAACAGCAAGTAGTGGAGGAAGCCCTTATCCCACAGCTCAGGTGAGAGGTCAAACAGGCGTCCTCATGCTGAGAGCAGTTGCATCGGGCCAGCATGGGCTCCAGCAAGTCTCTGGAGGGCCAGAGGTTCATTGGAGACTGGGGGCTCCCCAAGGGCCTGATTGGGAGCCCCTGAGGGCTGCAAGTGGCCCCCGGGCCGGGGTTTGGGCACCCCTGCCCTAAAGCAAGACAAGGGAAGTGGTTGAACACAGCTGGGAAACATCTAGCAGAGTCACAAACTGGAAGCCCTTTTCGGGAGGTCCCAGGTGGCCACCAGGCTCTGTTTTTCCTATCTAGTCACCTGAGTTGTATGTGCCAGAGATCTCCGGCACAATGTATATGAGGTCTATAAGGAGAGCATCTGGGGGTCGATCTCTCTCTCCTGCCTTCTGGAATGCTGACCTTCAGGCTCTGTACGTAGAAGAGGGAACTTGGATTTTCTGAACGCTGCATTCATTCAGCCCAAAAGCAAACTCTGTGGAATGTTTTGTAACTGTTATGTAGATAGATGACCTTAGAGCTTCTGATAGTTTATTTGCTGTGTGTTATCCCCTGAATGTTTTATACTGGAGAGCATTTGTTCTCCTTATGCAATTTTATTACTCTGAGTAGACCCCTTTTAAGATGAGCTTGGATTTGCTTGGGTGGATCTCAAGGCGTACTGAGTCTACATCCTGAAGCCTTAGATAAGACATGGCTAATTTGGGTAATTTGGGGTTATTTAAAGGCGTATTGGCTCTTTTACCTGGGGCCCCGAGTAAGGGAGTGCGCACAGGCAATGGTGGCAGTAAGTAGCAGAGTTTCTGAAAGGGATAAGGTCTGAGCGAAACCTGTAGGAGGGGGCTGGGAGACAGAGTTCCTGAGAGCCATCTGACTGGGGTGCTGTGCTGAAAGAGTTAACGCTTTTGTTGGACATAGTTCTGTCCCCTGCTCCTGAAGTTGGGCTGTCTCAAATCAGAGAGAGGCTAACCCAAACCCAGCTACTGTTACATGGGGGGCTTGATATGGGTGTTTTTAACCTCTAGGTCAGGGGTGTCAAACATACAGCCCACGGGCCAGATACAGCCCGTGGAACCTTTTCCGGTGGTCCTTGTGCTCTAGGGGAGTTCTGGGGCCGCCCCACCCCTGTGAGCTCCAACTGTGACCGGAGCAGAGCTCCAGTTGCAACCAGAGGAGCATTCTGAGGGTCATGGTGGTCGCGCATGGCACCCCCGGTCTTCATTATGATGTTTGAGGCCTTGGAGTGCTGTTCCGAAGCTTGCAGTGACTTGCAAGTAGCAAGAAAAATAAATAGCACAACAGTGATGCATTTGTATGTATTTCTATTGTTTCACAATTGCTTAGTTGTGAGTAACAGCACGATGTCTCTGTTGGCATACAAATATGATGTACAACACCGACCCTCAGTAAATTCCATGAATCCAAAGTGGTCCCCGAGACACCCCTGCTCTAGGTGTCAGCAATCCAGGAGTTAAAGTCTGTGCCCATCGCCCAGTCCCTGAAGATTTGTATTTGAACAGGCAAGCCAAACTCACCTGCATATTGGTCAACTTGGCAGGTACAAAGGAACTGGCAGTGAGCTGGTCGCAACTGAATCCAGGAATCCTGAACCTTGAACCACTGCATTTTCGTATTAACATCGAGATCAAGTTCACTTACGCTCCCATAAATGACCGTACCAAAGCTGGAGAAAATCGGAATATCTCAACCAACAAAGTGCAACTTGCACAAGAATTGGCAAGTCCCATCTATAAGAAGATTTCCAAGGAGACAGGTAAGGGGGCAACTCTCTCCTTTGGGGCTGCTCTTCATGAGCCTTGGAAGTTCTTAAGCATTCTTGGGAATGTACAGATAGCACTTCAGACAGCTGGAGGTTCTGCATTTCCTGCTTCGGGTCCGCTCAACACACTGGGAAACAGGCTCCATCAGGCACCCTAAATCTGGCAGCTCCCAAATATGTTGATCCAGATCTCATTTGCATCTAAGTCAGGGGTGTCAAACGCATTTCGTACCGAGGGCCAAATAGCATTCATTATGTCTGCTGAGGGCCAGAAGTGATGTCATTAGGCAGGAAGTGATGTCATAAAACAGGTCAGAACCAAAAATAAGCAATTTTTCCTCACTTAGGAATTCATTAGCTGCAAATGACAGAAGAGAAAGTATGGAAATCTCGATCATATTTCAAGATAGGGAGAGCCCATTTTTCATGTGGGCTGCCCTTTCAGCAGTAATACCTCAGCACTGCTCAGCAGCTGAGAGCCTAAGGGCCAGATAAAAAGGTTCCACAGTCCACATCCGGCCCCCGGGCCTTATGTTTGACACCCCTTTTCTAAGTGGTATCACTTTAGCATTCCCAAGTTTGCCACATGACTGAATGTGCCTTCATCACAACCCAGCCTCCTTCAGTCCCCTTGTATAGGAAACTAGGCTAGACCCTTTGCTATCTAGTTTTCCTTGTGAGGGTAATCTTTGCATGGAGGGGCAATAAGCTCTAGCGGTCTCCCACCCCCCACAATGGCTTCTTTGGCTTTTATAGGCAGTGTTTGGATTGATCCTGGTTTCCTCTTCTTTTTATTCTGAAGAAGAATCAATGTTCAGAAAGCTCCATTGTCTCACTCCACATTTAGGTGACTAAAAGTCCTGCCCACCACTGCCAAAATCCCTTTCTCTTCCCCACTAGGCCACCAAAGCATGCCCTCCTTCTCACAGACTGCACATGGAGGCTATAAGCAGGGATGGGTACTTGAGTCCTGATTACTTTTTTCAAGTCCTGAAAACATGTGTTTTTCTGCGACTCTTGTCAACTTCAGTCACCAATGTCACTGCTCTGGTTGTGACTCTTGATGGTAACTTGGAAAATAGTCGCGATCGTAAATGCTCAAGACACGTAGCCTTGTGATTTTGTGCCTGCGACTTGGTTTTGTGCCTGTGTGTGCTTGCTTGCTTTTCCCTGATAGTGGAACACTGGCCTGGATATCAGCAGTCACCTGCCTGCTTCCTTCAGTGATGGCCGGCAGAGGTGGACTTGTTGCTCCCCTTGATTCTGCTGTGAGAAAGAGTCTCTTTGAGTGCTCCATGGTAGCAGATCCCTCAGGGGTTACCCAGCAGGGCCTTTTGCAGTTATTCTGGTTAATGGGATCACTACCGGAAAAGCAAGCAGGGGGCAAAAGGGCTGGATGGGTGAGCCTGTGGAGGGGCTGACAGTGGTCAGTTCAATGAGAGACACTCAAGACCATGGAGCTGTAAGCAGAATGAAAGGAGAGAATGAGGATGGGTGGCTTTGGGCCTGACAAGGGTTTCTGTATTCCCAGATGACAGCCACGGTGTGTCTGCTGATTCCAGCACCTTTGACTTAACTCCACCTGCCCCAAACTCCATCAAAGGACTCCGGGTCTCCCCTGCAGGACCTGAGCGAAAACTGATGCAGTTGGTGAGGAGACGCAGCCAAGCCCAGAAGCAACACCCCTCTGCACACCTGGACCTGTTCTAGCATCTCTGAGAATTTCCAGGAAGGCAGGTAAGGGTGACAGGTTTTCTTCTGCTGAGAACGTCTGGGAGATGGGCTGTCAATCAATAAGAGCGAATGTTCAGCAGCCATCCAAGACCAAGACCCAGGATTCTCTGGGCAGAAGCCTGACATTTAACCTGGCACAGAACCAATGCAAATTCCTATTATCAACATACCAGGCAGAATTGGGGTTTATGAGGAAAGTGGAGGAGGAGTTTGATTTGGCTTTAAAAGAGCATTTCAGTTCCTGTTTCTGAATGAAAACCAGGCTGGAATAGAACCGACTCTCACCTTTCCCAGGTGCCCATGTCCACCTGAGGGAGGGAAACTACTGAGAAAAACAGGAGGACTCTGGGAATCCCTCCTGCAGCTTCCGTGGACCGAACCCCCCCTAATGGGGAAAGTTCTGTCCCTAAATGTGTGTGGAGAGTCCATCACTGAGCTCTGCCGTCCTGCATAACCCCCTCAGGATCACTGATGGCAGTTGCCCCTCCTTCGGGTGGGGATGGTCCCTTCTCCTCCCTTCCAGACCCCCTTTACACACATTCTTTTCACTGATTTGACCTGCACTGAATAAGCCTTGTCTTCCTTTTTCCTGCCACTCCTCTCCCTGTCTTCTCAGAAGTCAGCCCCAGTAGTGCAGCCCAAGAGCAGCCCCCAACTCGGCTCTGGCTCTAACAAGGCGCCCTTTCCCCGCGCTTCTCCGACCAGCCTCGCCTCTTCCTCTCTGCCTCCACAAAATGGCCGCGCTCCAGAACAGCGAGTGCCACCACTTTCACCAGGAGTCTGGAGCCGCAGCAGAGAGCTGAAAGAGCCGCATGTGGCTCTAGAGCCACAGGTTGCCGACCCCAGATCTATGCAATTGGCTTGGAATTCATCTAATTCACGTTCTGTCCCAGGGAGTGCGGGAAAGGTGCATCCACTGCGCCAAAGATGATCTTGTTCACATAAGCAGTAATTAAATAGCTTGTTTGTCATGTCTGTAAAGTCACAAGACACGATGGGAAAGAAAGGACATTGCAGCTTGCAGGATAATAAAGACATTAAGGAAAGAAAGGACATTATTGCAGGATAATAAAATCTCTGGCCCGATGGGAAGTTTGTTGGTCTGCAGGTCTGCAGCGGTGAGTGTTGGAGTTTCTGCAGACTCATCTCATAGACTGTAAAGGAGCCTGCATTAGAGGCACGTGCCAGCGGCCCTCCAGGATGAGCAGCTTCTGTCTATGATCTTTGGTTTGTGCCTCATAAAAGCTGAATATTATCAAGGTGTCCTTGAGCAGCAGTTTGTGGGTGTTCTTTACAGGGAAGGCCAGTGCCAACGAAAGAAAGGGACGTGTCATGTTGGGCTTCCCACCTCACTAAGTGGCCTCATTCAGCATTTTGACGGCACAAACCAACAAGACCACCAGGATGCTTTTGGCAATGTCTTGTCAGCCCTGTCTGGGTGGAGCCACGTAGGCAATTTCTGGCCAACCCCCACCCCAAACTCATCCTGGAACACTCTATAAGCTGCCCCGGCTGCTGGACTCACAGTACCCTGCGGGATCCAACCATGCCATCCAGCACTTTCCTCCTGCTTGTGGGGCTCCTCGCTCCTGGGCTCAGCCTGCCTCTTCCTCCTGCACAGCAAGATAGAGGCGAGTGCAGCTCTCCAGCCTTCCTGTGGGCCTCAGGTTCAGATTCATTTTCCCTCTTAGGGCCAACTGCGTATTATTCGTGTTATGTATGCAGGTTATGCAGGATCAAAATCCTACCATCCAATTGGCCCTCTAGTTAAGGTTTCAATTGCACCCATCATGGGGAGTCTGGGCAGAGCTAAAGGTCTAAAAGCCAGGGGTGTTTGCCTTGTGTCAGATTCCTTGCCAGGTCCTCTTCTGAAGATGGAATAATTGTATTGAGCTGTTATCTCTAAGCCTTCCTTCATTCGCATGAACCCACTAGATAACAATTAGTATGAAATAAATTGTGGAGGGGGGCAGGTAGCAGGAGCTAAACGTGGCTTTTTTATCACCAAATGCCAGCAGCTCCCCACGCAGTAGTTCAATGCCTGCCTGCCCATGAGATGGGTCAGGATTCCCACTTGAATGCCTGGTTGAAATTGCGGAGGGGCAATCTTTGCATGCAAGAAGCACGCACGCCTCCCCCAGAATGGCTTCTTTTGCTTTTCTAGTCATAGTTTTCCATTGATCCTGAATGTGTTTCTTTTTGTTTGTATTTTATTTTTTGGTTGCTGAGTGTTCTCCTTCCATTGTGAGAATGCCAGAGATGGCACAAACAGAGGTAGGACTCACATGTGTCAGGGAGGAATGTGCCACCCCTGATTTCCTTGGACAAATCTTGGCAAGGGGCCCTAAATAGCAGAGAACATGGGATATACAGAGCAAGGACAAGTCGGGAGTGTTTCCTGCTTAATAGGATCCTGATTGCAAAGGTGATCAACAGGTGAGCGGAAGTGATCCAGGCAGGGAGTCTGAGCTGGCTGGGCTAGAGGGCTGGGTCACAAACAGGTCACTAAGGCAGGTCAGGTCAAGAATGTCTAAAGGATTAAAGAAGGTCTAGAGAGAAATATGTTGGGTTGAAGGGGTGGGAGAAGTGGCTGAAGGATGAGGGGCTAGAAGCAGTTCCTTTCTTTCTTGAGATTTAGGGCTCTTGGTTTTTGAACCTTAAAACCCTCAAGGCCCCTTGCCCGGTAGTACTGCCACCACCCTTTACATGCCAGTGCCTCAGTCCAGGGACCCTGAGACCCTCTAGGCTTAATGCTATTCCTTGCAGGCGCTGAGCTCTTTCTCCAATTAAAGCCTCAGTCCTCAAGTTACTAGACCTCAAGGAGCACTTGGTAGCTTGCTGAACATCTAGGCAGGATTCTGAAACTTTGTCCCCAACAGACAATGAAACAACATAGCAAAAGATAGTTTATTAAGTACATAAGGTTACACACTCTACAATAAGGCAGCAAATGCTAGAGGCATAAACCTCTAGGAAACATATCAGCAATAAAATAATAAAGCTAGCTGGCTATCTCTATTCATCCCTATCTCTCACCTGGGTCAGTTACTCTTGTAGATCTCTTAGCTCCAGGGCTACCTATGGGGCCAGGTGCCCATGATGGACAATGGAGCTTACACGTGTGCAGATCGTGGCACCTGAAACTCTCCCTCCAAGAGGGAACTTCCCACACACCCCGGGCACTCATTGTTATACCTCTTATGCTAATAGTACTGAGGTGACTTCATAATTATTAGACTGTCCAATCAGAACCCTTGATGAACAGAACCTTCCGGAAGTTGGTCTTGTTGCTAGCCCCTCGTAGTTCTTACCCCTGCAAGCTGGAGATCCACAGCTGCACTCCATCACCCTTGCTGAGGCCACTCTCTGTCTGCTAAGGTGCTAGCATTCCAATTGGTCCTAATTCCTGTTATCTGTCCTTCCTGCCCAACAAAGGAGAGACAACACATTCCTTCCTCTTGGTTGATTGACCCACATTCCTGCAGCTGGGAACTGTTAGCAACTTCTCAGTTACACTTTCTTAGTTTGGTTCAGGCTTCTCATGCCCACTTAGGCCTAACCTGGACTTATTCAGGACAAAGGAAGTGGTTGAACACAGCTGGGAAACATCTAGCAGAGTCACAAACTGGAAGCCCTTTTCGGGAGGTCCCAGGTGGCCACCAGGCTCTGTTTTCCTATCTAGTCACCTGAGGTGTACGTGCCAGAGATCTCCTGCACAATGTATAGGAGGTCTATAAGGAGAGCGTCTGGGGTCACTCTCTCTCTCCTGCCTTCTGGAATGCTGACCTTCAGGCTCTGTACATAGAAAAGGGAACGTGGATTTTCTGAACGCTGCATTCATTCATCCCACAAGCAAACTCTGTGGAATGTTTTGTAACTGTTAGGTAGATAAATGACGTTCGAGCTTTTGTTAGTTTATTTGCTGTGGGATATCCCCTGAATGTTTTATACTGGAGAGCATTTGTTCTCCTTATGCAATTTTATTACTTTGAGTAGACCCCTTTTAAAATGAGCTTGGATTTGCTTGGGTGGATCTCAAGGTGTACTGAGTCTACATCCTGAAGCCTTAGATAAGACTTGGCTAATTTGGGTAATTTGGGGTTATTTAAAGGCGTATTGGCTCTTTTGCCTGGGGCCCCGAGTAAGGGAGTGTGCACAGGTAATGGTGGCAGTAAGTAGCAGAGTCTTTGAATGGGATAAGGTTTGAGCAAACCTGTAGGAGGGGGCTGTGAGACAGTGTTCCTGAGAGCCAGCTGACTGGGGTGCTGTGCTGAAAGAGTTAACGCTTTTGTTGGACATAGTTCTGTCCCCTGCTCCTGAAGTTGGACTGTCTCAAATCATAGAGAGGCTAACCCAAACTCAGCTACTGTTAGAACGGGGGACTGGATATGGGTGTTTTTAACCTCTAGGTCAGGGGTGTCAAACATACAGTCCACGGGCCAGATACAGACCGTGGAGCCTTTTCCGGTGGTCCTTGTGCTCTGGGGGAATTCTGGGGCCGCCCCACCGCTGTGAGCTCCAACTGTGACCAGAGCAGAGCTCCAGTTGCATCCAGAGGAGCATTCTGAGGGTCATGGTGGTCGCGCATGGCACCCCCGGTCTTCATTATGATGTTTTGAGGCCTTGGAGTGCTGTTCCAAAGCTTGCAGTGACTTGCAAGTAGCAAGAAAAATAAATAGCACAACAGTGATGCATTTGTATGTATTTCTATTGTTTCACAATTACTTAGTTGTGAGTAACAGCACGATGTCTCTGTTGGCATACAAATATGATGTACAACACCGACCCTCAGTAAATTCCATGAATCCAAAGTGTTCCCCGAGACACCCCTGCTCTAGGTGTCAGCAATCCAGGAGTTAAAGTCTGTGCCCATCGCCCAGTCCCTGAAGATTTGTATTTGAACAGGCAAGCCAAACTCACCTGCATAGTGGTCAACTTGGCAGGTAAAAAGGAACTGGCAGTGAGCTGGTCGCAACTGAATCCAGGAATCCTGAACCTTGAACCACTGCATTTTAGTCGTCGCATCAAGGTCAAGATCATTTTCGCTCCCATAAATGACCGTACCAAAACTGGAGAAAATCGGAATATCTCAACCAACGAAGTGCAACTTGCACAAGAATTGGCAAATCCCATCTAGAAGAAGATTTCCAAGGAGACAGGTAAGGGGGCAACTCTCTCCTTTGGGGATGCTCTCCGTGAAGCTTGGACGTTCTTAACCATTCTTGGGAACATACACACAGCACTTCAGACAGTTTGAGGTTCT
This sequence comes from Tiliqua scincoides, assembly GCF_035046505.1. Lineage (NCBI taxonomy): Eukaryota > Metazoa > Chordata > Lepidosauria > Squamata > Scincidae > Tiliqua > Tiliqua scincoides. The sequence goes on from NC_089825.1 coordinate 129,039,865, forward strand.
TCATTTCCTGCTTCAGGACCTCTGAACACACTGGGAAACAGGCTGCATCAGGCACCCTAAATCTGGCAGCTCCCAAATATGTTGCTCCAGATTGCATTTTTGTCTAAATCAGGGGTGTCAAACTCATTTCGTACCGAGGGCCAAATAGCATTCATGATGTCTGCTGAGGGTCAGAAGTGATGCCATTAGGCAGGAAGTGATGTCATTAAACAGGTCAGAACCAAAAATAAGCACTTTTTCCTTGCTTAGGAATTCAATAGCTGCAAATGACAGAAGAGAAAGTATGGAAATCTCGATCTTATTTCAAGATACGGGAGAGTCCAATTTTCATGTGGGCTGCCCTTTCAGCAGTCATACCTCAGCACTGCTCAGCAGCTGAGAGCCTAAGGGCCAGATAAAAAGGTTCCACAGGCCACATCCGGCCCCCGGGCCTTATGTTTGACACCCCTGTTCTAAGTGGTATCGCTTTAGCATTCCCGAGTTTGCCAAATGGCTGAATGCACCTTCGTCACAATCCAGCCTCCTTCAGTCCCCTTGTATAGGAAACTAGGCTAGACCCTTTGCTATCTAGTTTTCCTTGTGGGGTAATCTTTGCATGGAGGGGCAATAAGATATAGCTGTCTCCCACCCCTCACAATGGCTTCTTTGGCTTTTATAGGCAGTGTTTGGATTGATCCTGGTATCCTCTTCTTTTTATTCAAAAGAAGAATCAATGTTCAGAAAGCTCCATTGTCTCACTCCACATTTGGGTGACTAAAAGTCCTGCCCACCACTGTCAAAATCCCTTTCGCTTCCCCACTAGGCCACCAAAGCATGCCCTCCTTCTCACAGACTGCACATGGAGGCTATAAGCAGGGATGGGTACTTGAGTCCTGATTACTTGTCACAAGTTCTGAAAAGTTGTGTTTTTCTGCGACTCTTGTCAACTTCAGTCACCAATGTCACTGCTCTGGTTGTGACTCGTGGCAGTGACTTGGAAAATAGTCGTGATTGTAAGTGCTCGAGTCACGTAGTCTTGTGATTTTTGTGCCTGCGACTTGGTTTTGTGCCTGTGTGTGCTTGCTTGCTTTTCCCTGATAGTGGAACACTGTCCTGGATATCAGCAGTCACCTGCTTGCTTCCTTCAGTGATGGCCGGCAGAGGTGGACCTGTTGCTCCCCTTGATTCTGCTGTGAGAAAGAGTCTCTTGGAGTGCTCCAAGGTAGCAGATCCCTCAGGGGTTACCCAGCAGGGCCTGTTGCAGGTATTCTGATTAATGGGATCACTACCGGAAAAGCAAGCAGGGGCAAAAAGGCAGGATGGGTGAGCCAATGGAGGGGCTGGCAGTGGTCAATTCAATGAGAGACACTCAAGACCATGGAGCTGTAAGCAGAATGAAAGGAGAGAATGAGGATGGGCGGCTTTGGGCCTGACAAGGGTTTCTGTATTCCCAGATGACAGTCAATGTCTGCTGATTCCAGCACCTTTGACATAACTCGACCTGCCCCAAACTCCAACAAAGGACTCTGGTTCTCCCGTGCAGTACCTGAGCGAAAATTGATGCAGTTGGTGAGGAGCCCCAGCCAAGCCCAGAAGCAACACCACTCTGCACACCTGGACCTGTTCTAGCATCTCTGAGAATTTCCAGAAAGGCAGGTAAGGGTGACGGTTTTTTTTCTGCTAAGGTCTGTGGGATGGGCTATCAATCAATAGGAGTGAATGTTCAGCAGCCATCCAAGACCAAGACCCAGGATTGTCTGGGCAGAAGCTGGAACAGGGCTGGCTCCCCCTTATTTAATTATTTCTTTTAATTTAATTTAATGATTTAGTTATTTCAATTTGCTTGATGATGTCACTTCTGGCTGTGACATCACTTCCAATGGGTCCCGGTGCTAAAAGTTTGAGAACTGCTGCAATAAGGTGTTAGTAAGTTGACACCCGGGGTGGGGGGTTGGGTGTGTGTGTGACACCACTAGTGACCAAAATCATTAAAATTACAGTTTGTAAAAATAATACCATCACGTTGTATCAGTCACTGCGTCTTTTCATGCAGAATGCAATGAAACAAACCAAATTGGATGTCTGTGTTCTCTCCAAAGGTACAGCCAAAAAACCAGTGGGAGCGGGTGATGGTACTTCACCACGCCCACCACCTGGGGCGTTGCCCCGCCCACTGCATGGGGTAACACGCAGGCCTCCCGCATTGGGTGACGCAAATCCTAGTGACGCCACTGAGGAGTCCCCTCCCCCCAAATGGCTGATTATGCTTTTCTAGTCAGTTTTAATTAATTCTGAATATGTTTCTCTTTCCATTTTTGTAGTTGCTGACTGGAATTCTTACAACTGAAGGAAAACACTAAGCAACCTCCCCCCCCCCCTCAAAAACATGAAAAAAGAAACACATTTAGAATAAATTAAAACCATGACTAAATGGCCCAGTCATGGCACAAATTTAGGCAGGGCTCAGAGATGTCAGGGAGGAATGTGCCACCCCAGATAGAAAAGGCTTGGGGGGCAGCTTTTTCTCACACACTGTGGCTGTCAGAATGCCTTAGTCTGGTTACCCTGAATTCAGATGAATTACTGCCCTGGGGATGGAGGGCACTTGAGCTTGGCTCAGTTACTTGAGACACCTGCACATTTGTACCTATTGATGGGGCTGTGTGAATCTCCAGAAAGGCAGGTAAGCAGTGAAGGGGTTTCTTCTGCTCAGAAGCAGGGTTGGCCTTAGGAACTATGGGGGTGCAATTGGAAACATTTTTGCACCCCCCCAGTATACAGTATTTTATATCAAAACGTGTGCTAAAGAGTGCATGTGAGCTACTAGTGCAAGTAGATCTAAGAACATTTTAAAATAAAATGACTGTTTTTAGAATCCAAGGCAACAAGACTGCTGTTCTTTCCATCCAGAATAGGTAAATGACTCAAGAGGTCCACCTCTCATTTGTACTTAGAATACTTGGCTGAAGGGGGGGCCTTTTAGAATGTTCAAAGAGCTCCTCTGAAAGGGGAAGCCTGGCTAGGTGGAAGAATCAGGGAGAGTCTTTAGACAGGGAGCAGAGACAGTTTTTGGGTTCTGGGAAGGAGAAGGTTTCTTGCTGTGAAGGAAAGAAGTGTTTTGATTTTACTTACTTACCTATGTACCTTCCTTTTCTGACTTCCCATTTGCCTTCCTTCTAGTTCCTTGTTTTGGTTGGATTAATCAATATTGTTTTATGTTTCAACTGCTCAGACACCATTTTCTCTGGTCAGGTTGGCTGGTTCTCTCTCTAGCGCAGCGACAAATATTGCTGCAGGGGCTTTGGGATTGGGGAATTTTTGTTAACAAATCTGGCATCCCAGATGGGGCACCTGCTGTGATTTCTGGGTGTCCCAGACTCCAAATCAGGGAGAGATATGCCTGAGCCCCTGAGAGAAAAGTTCTGCTTCCTGGCGAAGAGGAACAGGTGTGACACTACATGGTGCTTGATTAGTGAGCGGGCTAGTTTATGGCTGGATGCGGAGCATGGTGGGTGCTGCCCTGATTGCTTCACCTCCCTAAGCCCATGATCCTCAACCGATGTGCTTAGTAGCCTGGAGTCTGGGGTGCAGTGGCGTAGTTAGGTCTTTTGACACCCGGGACCCATAAATTTTTGTCACCCCATATGACATAATTAATTATTTTTTCAAGTGATGTCATGGCTGGAAGTGACATCAACAAGCAAATTAAAATAATTATAAATAGTTAAATTAATGAAAAACAAATAATTAAATTGGGGGAAGCCAGCACTGTTCCACCAAGTGAATTTTCTCTGTAGCCTGCCTGCAATAACACCTCCCCCCCAGAAAAAAAAAAAATCTGTGAGATTTTCAGCCCTACGCAGTGCCCAGTTCAATTTAAATTCTTATGTTTAAAGCACATCACTGTCAGGACCCACCTGGATTTGCAAGTCTGAAAAAGGAAAAAGTTCACCTTCCCAGCTGAAGCCTCTGTTTTTATTGTTTTTAGTGGGGGGGGGGGGAGGGACTTGCATTGTGGAGAATTTACAGATTGGGAACATTCTGGTGGCCTCACATTCCCCTTTGCCTGGTCCAGCCAGAGCCAAGGCACATTTGCTTCCTTGCATGTAAACGTGACCATTTGGCTTAGTTTTGCTTTTCATAGGGCTCAATACATTCGCCAGCTTGGAGGCATTGACTTCCTTATTGGGTGAAGATCATGGCTGTGTCTTTGCTTCTGAATTCCACACTGCACAGTGCAGAGTGCCATTCTGAGCATGTGCAGAGAGAAGCCAATGTGAATCGGGAGACAGAATGTGGGAATTGGATCAGCAGTTTATGGTTTGAGGTAAAGGAACAGCATAGCCATGAAGCTCACTGAGTGGACTCCCTTCCTCCCTTCTCTCTCTCTCTCTCTCTCTCTCTCTCTCTCTCTCTCTCTCTCTCTCTCTCTCTCCATTCTCCCTGACTTCCCTCTTTGGGCTAATGTTACCCCACATGCACAGCTCTGAGCTGTTTGACACAGAAGTGGGATGAAGAAGATGGGCTACTTGTGAGTTCTCCCCTGATGGCAACCATGCCCTCAGGCCATTTTTTAAGACATAGTAGACCCTTTCCCATTTCTTTCCAGTTCCCATCCACCCACCCCATCCAAGTCAATGGTGCTCCAAAAATAGATCACACTTAGGGGTATCTGCAGGGGGGGTATCATTTATTCAATCTTAGGCCACACAGGAATGCAGGGAAAATATGTGCCAATGCCAGAGAAATCTGCTAGAGAAGGGGACATAGTGCTGGATGAGGACAGTCTGGAGTACTTGGGCCAACGGGTGGAAATATCTTTGAGACAGAGCCCTGTGACCACGAAGGTGAGGGTCTTGGCTGGTCCATGATGAAGGGAGATCTTCTCATGGTGGGATGTGCAGAGGAAGATGCTGGGAGCCATTCTCTTTTCCTGTGGAGTGTCGAGGAGAAGAGTGTGGCAGGGAAAAAAGGAAGACAAGGTTATTCAGTTCGGGTCAAACAGTGGAAGGAATGTGGAGAAGGCGTTCTTGAAGGAAGGAGATGGGACAGTCTCCACATTCTCATGAGGGTCTGTCAACTGCCATCAGTGCTCCTGGGGGGTTGTGCAAGACGGCAGGGGTTAATGCTGGACTCTCCACACACATTTCAGGACAGAACATCTCCCTGGGGAAAGGTAGAGCCGGTTCTACTCTGGCCTTACTTTCCTTCAGAAATAGGGGTTGAAATGCTATTTGAAAGCTGAATTGAACTCCTCTGAAACATTCATTGGAAACCTCCATCTTAACAATTCTACCTGGTATGTTGGCAATATGAATTTTGCATCTGTTCTGTGCCAGATTAACTGTCAGGTCTTTGCCCCAGAGAATCCCGGGGCTTGCCTGGCTGCTGAACAAAAAGGTTTCCACTTGTGCCCCACAGCTCCTAAGGCCAGCCCTGCTTCTGAGCAGAGGAAGCCCCTTCACTCCTTACCTGCCTTTCAGGAGATTCACAGATATACGGGTGTAACTGAGCACTCGAGAATCACTTCCTTGTTAACGACAGAGATGGAACAATTTTCCAACCGGTCACGTACTGGACCAGTTTGAAGGTAGTTAGAGAGGTTGAAATCCAGGGACACACCATGGATGTCACCTGAGGAATACAAAAAGCCACGTCAGGCCCAAACTCACCCATCCGCTGTCTCTTTTCTTTCTTTCTGCTTACAGGGTCATGGCCTTCAATGTATCTCTATGAATTGACCACCTCCAGCCCCTCCATGGGCTCATCCATCCTGCCTGTTTGCAGTGACCCCATTAACCAGCATACCTGCAACAGCCCCTGCGGGGTAACCCAAAGAATCTGCTACCATGGAACACTCTGACGGACTCTTTCTTATAGCAGAGTCAAGGACTGCAAGAAGTCCTCATCCACTAGCCTTCACTAATGGAAGCAAGCAGGTGTCCAGTGGTGTAGCTAAAGAGAGGCTGGGGGGGTCAATTGCCCTCAGTACAACCCCTTGATGGGGTGCCATTTCACACCCCCAGTGGCAGACCTTAGGCCTAAAGCAGACTAGTGAGGCTAGGAAGGCTGCGTGCTGTCTTCCCAACCATCAGAAGGCCTCAAGACAGAGCACTTAAAAAAGCACTTCTGGTTTTTGCTGAAAACTCAAAATGGCTTTCTAAGGCCTTCTGAGGCGGGGGGGAGGTGTTCAAAATGTTGTGCCCCTAGGTGTCAGATGTTGTCACTACATCACCACAGGTGTCTGGTGAAGTTCAGTGTTCTGTTATCAGTGCCAGAGCAGCAAAGGACAGTCTCCCCAGCAGTCCACCAACCCTACCAACCTCTGTTTCCACTGTCCAGGCCAGTGTTCCACCATCAGGGAGCCTTTCCACAGCACGTGGCTCGAGTAACTGAGCCAAGCTACATTATGCAGAGGAATCCAATTTGTGTGTGTGTCCCCCACACCCCCAGGGTAGTAATTAATCTGAATTCGGGTAACCAAACTATGGCATTCTGACAGCCCTTGACTGTGAGAAAAAGCCACCTGCCCAGAATTGTCCAAGGAAATCTGGGGTGGCACATTCCTCCCGGACACCTCTGAGTCCTGCCTCTGTTTGTGCCCTCTCTGGAATTCTCACAGTTGCGGGAGAACACTCAGTAACCCCCCAAAAATGGACAAAATGAAAGAAAAAATTCAGGCTCCATTAAAACAATGACTCTTAAAGCAAGAGAAGCCATGATGGGAGGGGAATCATAATTTCTTGCATGCAGAAACCTCCCCTCAGGAAAGAAAACCAGGCGTTGTAGGAGGGAATTCTGTCACATCTCATGGGTGGACAGGCTGTGTACTACTAGGTGTGAAGCTGCCCGCATTTGGAGATAAAAAAGCAAGTTCACAGCCCCTGCTACCTGCCCACCCTCATATTTGTCATAATATAAATATGCAGGTGGCCCTAAGAAGGAAAAGGATCTGAACCTAAGACCTGCAGGGTGGCTGGAGAACTGCACTCACCTGTATCTTGCTGGCCAGGAAGAAGTGGCAGGCTGAGTCCAGGAGCGAGGAGCCCCACAAGCAAGAGGAAAGTGCTGGAGATCATGGTGGGATCCCGCAGGGTTGTCTGAGCCCAGCAGCCAGGCAGGTTATATAGCGTGGCCAGAAAGTTTGGGGTGGGGATTGACCAACAATCATTTACATGGTGCCACCCAGACAGTCTTGGCAAGATGATAACAAAAGCAACCTGGACCTCTGGTTGGTTTGTGCAATCAAAATGCTTCAGGCCACAGAGTCAGAAGTGAAGCCCAGCAGGACACGGCCCCTTCCTTGCGTTGGCACTGGCCTTCCCTGTGAAGAACACCCAGAAACCGAATCACATGCTGCTCAAGTACACCTTGATATTATTCAGCTTTCATGAGATACTAATCAAAGATCCAAAATGAAATGTTCTCCGCTCAGTGAATTATGCAGGGGATGGACAGAGTGGATAGGGAGATGCTCTTTACACTCTCACATAATACCAGAACCAGGGGACATCCACTAAAATTGAGTGTTGGGCGGGTTAGGACAGACAAAGGGAAATATTTCTTTACTCAGTGTTTGGTTGGTCTGTGGAACTCCTTGCCACAGGATGTGGTGATGGCGTCTAGCCTAGACGCCTTTTAAAGGGGATTGGACAGGTTTCTGGAGGAAAAATCCATGATGGGGTACAAGCCATGATGTGTATGCGCAACCTCCTGATTTTAGAAATGGGTTAGGTCAGAATGCCAGATGCAAGGGAGGGCACCAGGATGAGGTCTCTTGTTATCTGATGTGCTCCCTGGGGCATTTGGTGGGCCGCTGTGAGATACAGGAAGCTGGACTAGATGGGCCTATGGCCTGATCCAGTGGGGCTGTTCTTATGTTCTTATGTTTTATGTTCAGTGATGAAACCTGATCTCAGGCCCCAGTCGTGGTGGGCGTTCTCTACAGACAGGATCACAAGAGCTGTTGTGGGACTCTTGTGAATGCTGTCTTGGAATTGGAACTGAAGGCATATAGGTTGGAAGAAAGAGGCTGGGATGAAATGGGATAGATCAACCACTTTTAACCACTGTGCCATGACACACTGGTGTGCCGTGAGTGGTCCACAGGTCTGCCATAGGAATTTGTGGGAAGGTCATTTATTAGTAGGGCCAATGGGAGATGTGAGCCTCCCATTGGCAGCATGGTGTGCCTTGTCAATTGTCAAAAACTTGGTGGTGTGCCTTGACCATTTTAGTGCCTTGTCAGTGTGCCGTGAGATGAAAAAGGTTGAAAATCACTGGGATAGATACCTATATAAAGTATTCTGTGATTCTCATTCCAACAGAGGCCAGTCAGATGCTTGGTTGGTCACTCTCTAGCCCACAGACTGTCGCTTCATCAGGGTAGAAGTTGCCTTTGGAAACTTCCTGCTGTCTTTCAAGGAGACAGATACTTGGGTGGGGGGCTTGCACATTCCTAGCCTAGTTTCAGCTGGGGCAGACGAGGCAGCCCACTCACTCCCTGCCAACTTCCTGAAAGTCTGCTGCTCCGGAAGGTTTTTATAACCAGAATGGGGTGCTGCCAGTGGCATTACTAGGGCGTATGGCGGGTGCAGACCGCACTGGGTGATGCACTCGGGGGGGGGGGGGAAGTGACACCACACCACCAATGGCAAAAATTGTGAATATCTTGGTATTTTTGAATTACCCCGTCATGTTATATATCATCTGATGGGTAATTTAATGCAGAATACTGTTTAAAATAAAAAATGCGTTGAAAGATCTGTTTTCAATCAAACGTTATAGCCAATTAAGAAGGTTGATGTCCTCGTGGTGGGAGGCGTAGAGGATGACACTGGAAGGCGTTCTTTTAGCCAGATACAGCCCGTGGAGCCTTTTCCGGTGGTCCTTGTGCTCTGGGGGAGTTCTGGGCCCCCCCCCACCCTGCAAGCTCCAACTGTGATGGGAGCAGAGCTCCAGTTGCATCCAGAGGATCATTCTGAGGGCCGTGGTGGCTGCGCACGGCCACCGGGGTGGGCTTCAAGCAGCAGCAGCAGTGAAGGAAAGCAGGCCTTGCATTGGTGCAGGGCTTTTTGTGGGCCTCGAGCTCAGGGGAGCCACTGCCTAGTGCTCCTCCACTGTGCTTCGGGTTTTCGGCGGAATGGACCTCAGCAAATGGAAACCTTGGCCTCTGAGCATCCCGCTTGGAGGCAGGCTGTGCAGCATGGCCTCTCCCGGTTGGAAGAGACACTTGCCCAACAGACTGAGGCAAAGAGGGAAAGAAGGAAGGCCCATAGCCAGGGAGACAGACCAGGGACAGACTGCACTTTCTCCCAGCGTGGAAGGGACTGTCACTCCCAAATCGGCTTTTCCAGCCACACCAGACACTGTTCCAGAACCGCCATTCAGAGCGCGATACCAGAGACTGAAGGATGCCAACAGCAAGAAGGACCGCTCAGGATGCTTTTGGCCTTCTCATGCCAGGTCTGTCTGGGTGGCACCAAGTAGGAGTTTCCTGGCCAATCCCCGCCCCAGCTCTCAGGGCCAACTGCATATTAGTACCATGACATCAATTGTGGAGGGGGGCAGGTCCCAGGGGCTTAATCTGGCTTTTTTTGTTTTTTAAAGCTTGATCTTCATGCCATGAAAAGTTTCACCTCTTCTGTTTCTGAGTATCCTGAATGGGATCTGGGCCAGGAGAATGGTGGACAACCCAATGTAAAATGACAGGCTTTAGGGCCCGATCCTAAACAACAGCACTGATACCACTAGCAATTTCAGCTGCACTGCAAATGTTCCCTTACCTTGAGGAGGACTCTGTGACTGCTCTGTCCACTGCTGTCCTGCTGGCACAGCTGCATTGGCGATGGAAAGTTGGATAGGTTTGGGCCCTTAGAGTGTCCTATTAGTAGTTTACAAGCTGCTGAGTCATTCAAGGAAGGCTCTTCTGCAGAGGAAAGGTCCACCCCTCCTGGTCCAGACCAAAGGTCTGTGAAGGGCAAATGCCTGCTCCAAATGCGTCAACCCAGATCTCCCTTGTGCTGAGTGGTGTCACATCAGACTTCCTATATTTGTCCCATGACCGAATGCTCCTCCTTCATCTCAATGGCGTAGCTGGAGGGAGTGCAAAGCACTATGTTTTGCAGGATGCAAGGGGCGCACGCCTCTGTTCTGCTCCCCACATGGAATGGCTCCAAAGGGAGTGGGAGGGGCCCCTTGCACACTGCGGTGTGGCTCCCTTCAAAACTTAGTGCTTTCCACCCCCTCTAGCTATGCCACTACTCCATCTGTCCCCCTGAGGAGAAAGAGAAATGGTGCACTGCATCCCAGATGGTTTTTGTCCATTTTATGGTCATGGTTTTAATTGATCCAGAATATTTTTCCCTTTTTGTTGCTGAGGGTTCAGAGTGTCCCTATGGCCATAAGTGTGATATGCAAATCTGCTAATTAAAGAAAGGGACAACACACATGGATATTCCTGGTTCCCTGTGGGGGTCTTATTTAAAAAGAAATTTGTACTGCATCTTCCCATCGGGCCAGAGATTTTATTATCCTGTTCTCATAAGACATACATGGATTGGTGGGAAGCAGCCAGAATGATCAGTGGTGGGATTCAGCCGGTTTGCACCAGTTCTGTAGAACCGCTTCCTAAATTACGTCTTGGTTCTGCGAACCGTTTGCTAATAAGCGCCAGCTGCGCTGCTCACAGGGGCTGGAGCGGCGAGCATGGCGGCGGCTGCGCACCAGGCGGCCTCATGCCAGAGCCCGATTGCCTGCAGCTGAGCGCCTTGAAAAGTCCCTGCAGGAGCCTGGCTGCACCTGCCTGCAGCGCAGGCTCCAGCACTCCTCTCGTGCCCAGCCCTGCGCCCCGGGCTTGTTAACCCCCCCCCACTGCCACTTGCTTGCACAGCCCCATGACCTGGAGGAGCGCAGCCCGAGGGATGCCGGGGGGGAGAGCCGAGCCGAGCCGATCTGAGCCCGGGCACGTCACGTGGCGCGCGCGCCCAGCTCCGAGCAGGGGAGCATCCCTGGTGCCGCAGCCTCGGCGCCGGTTCTTCTGCCTGCTCCGGCCTCCCCCCACTTCCCTCCCCGCCTCCCTGCCCCTGGGCATGCGCGCGCCTCCTGCCAGACTGTAGGGCGCACGCCAGGCTCACAGCCTCCCCGGTTCGTGCAGACAGATGGCGTGGGCAGGCGGGCAGCAGCAGGGTCATGCAGAAGGGCAGAAGTCCCTCAGCGAGCAGGTAGTGCGGGGGCACGAGTGGACTGTGTGGCCACCCTCACCCATGCAGCTCTGACCCCCCTTCCCAGCAGCCCTGACACCCAAATAGCCCTGACCCCCCTTCCAAAAAGCAGCCCTGACTCCCCTTCCCACAAGCAGCCCTGACCCCCATGCAGCCCTGACCCCCTTCCCAGAAACAGCCTTGACTCCTCTTCCCACAAGCAGCCCTGACCACTGTGGAGCCCTGACCCCCAAACAGCCCTGACCCCCCTTCCCAGAAGCAGCCCTGACCCCCATGCAACCCTGACCCCCCTTCCCATGTGCAGCCCTGACCCCCAAACAGCCCTGACCCCCCTTCCCAGAAGCAGCCCTGACCCCCATGCAACCCTGACCCCCCTTCCCATGTGCAGCCCTGACCCCCAAACAGCCCTGACCCCCCTTCCCAGAAGCAGCCCTGACCCCCATGCAACCCTGACCCCCCTTCCCATGTGCAGCCCTGACCCCCATGCAACCTTGACTCCACTTCCCACAAGCAGCCCTGACCCCTGTGTAGCCCTGACCCCCAAGCAGCCCTGAACCCTCTTCCCACAAGCAGCCCTGACCCCCCTTCCCAGAAGCAGCCTTGACTCCCCTTCCCACAAGCAGCCCTGACCCCTGTGGTGCCCTGACCCCCAAACAGCCCTGACCCCCTTCCCACAAGCAGCCCTCACCCCCCTTCCCAGAATCAGCCCTGACCCCCCTTCCCACATGCAACCCTGACCCCCATGCAGCCTTGACTTCCCTTCCCACAAGCAGCCCTGACCCCTGTGGAGCCCTGACCCCCAAGCAGCCCTGACCCCCCTTCCCACAAGCAGCCCTGAAACCCTTTCCCATACAACCCTGGCTCCCTTTCCCACATGCAGCCCTGACCCCCCCTTCGCACATGCAGCCCTGACCCCCAAACAGCCCTGACCGCCCTTCCCACATGCAGCCCTGACCCCCAAGCAGCCCTGACCCCCTTCCCACAAGCAGCCCTCACCCCCCTTCCCAGAATCAGCCCTGACCCCCCTTCCCACATGCAACCCTGACCCCCATGCAGCCTTGACTCCCCTTCCCACAAGCAGCCCTGACCCCTGTGGTGCCCTGACCCCCAAACAGCCCTGACCCCCTTCCCACAAGCAGCCCTCACCCCCCTTCCCAGAATCAGCCCTGACCCCCCTTCCCACATGCAACCCTGACCCCCATGCAGCCCTGACCCCCCTTCCCACAAGCAGCCCTGAAACCCTTTCCCATACAACCCTGGCTCCCTTTCCCACATGCAGCCCTGACCCCCCCTTCGCACATGCAGCCCTGACCCCCAAACAGCCCTGACCCTCCTTCCCACATGCAGCCCTGACCCCCAAGCAGCCCTGACCCCCTTCCCACCAGCAGCCCTGACCCCATGCAGCCCTGACCCCCAAACAGCCCTGACCCCCCTTCCCACATGCAGCCCTAACCCCCATGCAGCCCTGACTCCCCTTCCCACAAGTAGCCCTGACTCCCATGCAGCCCTGACCCCCCTTCCCACAAGCAGCCCTAACCCCCAAGCAGCCCTGACCCCCCTTCCCACAAGCAGCCCTGACCCCCATGCAGCCCTGACCCCCAAACAGCCCTGACCCCCCTTCCCACATGTAGCCCTGACCCCCAAACAGCCCTGACCCCCCTTCCCACAAGCAGCCCTAACCCCCATGCAGCCCTGACCCCCCTTCCCACAAGCAGCCCTGACCCCCATGCAGCCCTGACCCCCCTTCCCACATGTAGCCCTGACCCCCAAACAGCCCTGACCCCCCTTCCCACAAGCAGCCCTAACCCCCATGCAGCCCTGACCCCCTTCCCACAAGCAGCCCTGACCCCCATGCAGCCCTGACCCCCAAACAGCCCTGACTCCCCTTCCCACATGTAGCCCTGACCCCCAAACAGCCCTGACAGCCCTTCCCACATGCAGCCCTGACCCCCAAACAGCCCTGACTCCCCTTCCCACAAGCAACCCTGATCCCTGTGGAGCCCTGACCCCCAAGCAGCCCTGACCCCCTTCCCACATGCAGCCCTGACCCACATGCAGCCCTGACCCCCCCTTCCCACAAGCAGCCCTAACCCCCATGCAGTCCTGACCCCCCTACCCACAAGCAGCCCTGACCCCCATGCAGCCCTGACCCCCTTCCCACAAGCAGCCCTGACCCCCATGCAGCCCTGACCCCCAAACAGCCCTGACTCCCCTTCCCACATGTAGCCCTGACCCCCAAACAGCCCTGACAGCCCTTCCCACATGCAGCCTTGACCCCCAAACAGCCCTGACTCCCCTTCCCACAAGCAACCCTGATCCCTGTGGAGCCCTGACCCCCAAGCAGCCCTGACCCCCCTTCCCACATGCAGCCCTGACCCCCAAGCAGCCCTGACCCCCCTTCCCACAAGCAACCCTGATCCCTGTGGAGCCCTCACCTCCAAGCAGCCCTGACCCCCCCTTCCCACATGCAGCCCTGACCCCCATGCAGCCCTGACCCCCCTTCCCACATGCAGCCCTGACCCCCAAGCAGCCCTGACCCCCCTTCCCACAAGCAACCCTGATCCCTGTGGAGCCCTGACCCCCAAGCAGCCCTGACCCCCCTTCCCACATGCAGCCCTGACCCCCAAGCAGCCCTGACCCCCCTTCCCACAAGCAACCCTGATCCCTGTGGAGCCCTCACCTCCAAGCAGCCCTGACCCCCCCTTCCCACATGCAGCCCTGACCCCCATGCAGCCCTGACCCCCCTTCCCACAAGCAACCCTGATCCCTGTGGAGCCCTCACCTCCAAGCAGCCCTGACCCCCCCTTCCCACATGCAGCCCTGACCCCCATGCAGCCCTGACCCCCCTTCCCACAAGCAACCCTGATCCCTGTGGAGCCCTCACCTCCAAGCAGCCCTGACCCCCCCTTCCCACATGCAGCCCTGACCCCCATGCAGCCCTGACCCCCCTTCCCACAAGCAGCCCTAACCCCCATGCAGCCCTGACCCCCCTACCCACAAGCAACCCTGATCCCTGTGGAGCCCTGACCTCCAAGCAGCCCTGACCCCCCCTTCCCACATGCAGCCCTGACCCCCATGCAGCCCTGACCCCCCTTCCCACAAGCAGCCCTAACCCCCATGCAGCCCTGACCCCCCTTCCCACAAGCAGCCCTAACCCCCATGCAGCCCTGACCCCCCTTCCCACAAGCAACCCTGATCCCTGTGGAGCCCTGACCCCCAAGCAGCCCTGACCCCCCCTTCCCACATGCAGCCCTGACCCCCATGCAGCCCTGACCCCCCTTCCCACATGCAGCCCTGACCCCCATGCAGCCCTGACCCCCTTCCCACAAGCAGCCCTGACCCCCATGCAGCCCTGACCCCCAAACAGCCCTGACCCCCCTTCCCACATGTAGCCCTGACCCCCAAACAGCCCTGACCCCCCTTCCCACATGCAGCCCTAACCCCCATGCAGCCCTGACCCCCTTCCCACAAGCAGCCCTGACCCCCATGCAGCCCTGACCCCCAAACAGCCCTGACCCCCCTTCCCACATGTAGCCCTGACCCCCAAACAGCCCTGACCCCCCTTCCCACAAGCAGCCCTAACCCCCATGCAGCCCTGACCCCCTTCCCACAAGCAGCCCTGACCCCCATGCAGCCCTGACCCCCAAACAGCCCTGACCCCCCTTCCCACAAGCAGCCCTAACCCCCATGCAGCCCTGACCCCCTTCCCACAAGCAGCCCTGACCCCCATGCAGCCCTGACCCCCAAACAGCCCTGACTCCCCTTCCCACATGCAGCCCTGACCCCCAAACAGCCCTGACAGCCCTTCCCACATGCAGCCCTGACCCCCAAACAGCCCTGACCCCCCTTCCCACAAGCAGCCCTAACCCCCATGCAGCCCTGACCCCCTTCCCACAAGCAGCCCTGACCCCCATGCAGCCCTGACCCCCAAACAGCCCTGACTCCCCTTCCCACATGCAGCCCTGACCCCCAAACAGCCCTGACAGCCCTTCCCACATGCAGCCCTGACCCCCAAACAGCCCTGACCCCCTCTTCCCACATGCAGCCCTAACCCCCATGCAGCCCTGACTCCCCTTCCCACGCGCAGCCCTGACCCCCATGCAGCCCTGATCCCCCTTCGCAGAAGCAGCCCTGACCCCCTCTCCCATGCAGCCCTGACCAAGCAGCCCTGACCATGTCCCATGTGCACCCATGGGTGTCTGGATAATTGATGGGAATACTGGGGGGGGGGGCCTACTGGACACCTGATGGGGGATACTGGGGGGACTACCAGGATTGTCACAACTGAGAGCCTCTGCTCCTTTCTACTCAACCCCCAGCTCAGTCTGCAACTGCCTTGCTAGGTTCTCTGTGACTCCAAAAAGCCTGGTGAAGACTATCAGTTAAGGCCTTGTAGCTCTCATTTGTTCAGTAGCTCTCGTGTCAAAAAGGATATTTCCAAAACTGTATTTCACTGTTGAGCTCCAGCTGCATTTATAAAATAACACGAGAATTAGTTTCAGTTCCCCATTGTTCCAACTGATGTCAGATTTCCCATTTTGCTAAAACCATGAGAGGAGTCATTTTTGGTACAAATTGCGGAAAATAACACTCATATGCAGAGGGACAAATGGTACATTTTAAAAAAAAACCTGTTGATTCTACTTAAATATATTAATTAAAGAAGTACTTTGCTACAAAAACATTTCACTTTTATGGTTCCAATCTTCATGCATCTGGCGGAAACACTTAAAATAATAGGAAAGAAACATTCCACAGGGTCTGTCTGCCACAGAGAGATGGCCTTATCTCAGCACCTCAATGGAGAATTATTTCTCATCTCTTAATTGTTTGTCGCTTATCAGTTTCCTTTGGTGTCATCCATCTATGTGAGTCCAATCCAATTATAAGTGATCAGTCCCTGGTATTGGTAGTTCTGGCAATGAATTTACAATTTATAAATTGGCTCATGACCCACCTAGTGGGTCCTGACCCACAGTTTGAGAAACACTGGCCTAGCCTTTCTCCTCATTTCATGCCAGCCCCTAGTTGTGTCTTCAGCCAGTGCACTTGGTCCCTGCACCCAGAGTTTAATTTCACATAACACGGGCACAAGGATTGTCTTCCTGCCCACCCCATGAGAGATCTTCTTTGGCTGCAATCCTAACCTCACTTTCCTGGGAGTAAGTCATGACTGTGAGTCCTGATCTGCTTTCCCTCTTAGGGACAAGGACTTACCAGTACTATGACATCAATTGTGGAGGGGGGCCGGTAGCAGGGGCTTCACCTGACTTTTTGATCCCCAAATGTGAGCTGCTCCACACCCAGTAGTGCAGGGCTGGTTCTCCCATGATGCAGCCTGAAGCCAACAGGTGCTCAAAGGTGAAGGGGAAGGGTCCATGTCTCAGAAACCGGTATCAGGACCTGGTTGCCATCGGGGAAAATGCATTCAGAAATATCCCATGTTCTTCATCCCACTCTTTGGTCAAAATCCTCAGTGTTGCATATGTGGGGTTGCCCCATGGTATCATCACATCAACCCAATGAAGGAAGGGGGTCAGAAAACTACACCCAGGGCACCCACTGAGCTTCATGGTTATGTTGTAGTTTGACCCCAAATCAAACACACGCAGGCCAAGGCCAACAATCTATCGCCCATTTCACACTGGCTTCTCTGCACATGCTCAGATGAGCTCTCTTCTTATTGTACAGAACAGAATTCAGAACAAAAGAGACATTTGTGTCATTAATAGATCTTTGCATTTACTTAGCAAGTTTTCAGTGTGCAAAGCCATTTAGATCTATTGTTGGACTTGGTTCAACTTCGTCTGCTGTCCAGAGGGGGCAGTAAGTAAGCAAGAGTAAGCCACAGGGTTGCATTTACTTGCGAGTAAGCAAATGAGCCTTGACCAGGAGCAAAGGGAAATGCAAGGCTAGCTGCATGGTCCCAGTCTGATGAAAGAGGAGCTCAACAAATGCTCCAGAAGGCAGCCCCCCCCCCCCAAAGAATAAAGCAGAGGCTTCGCTGGCAAGGTCCATTTTCATTTGTTTTCAGACTTGCAGAGCCAGGTAGTTCCTGACAGTGCTGTGCTTGAAAGAGAAGAATTTGTTCACTTTTTTTCCAGAGTGAAACAAGCTGCTGGTGCTGACAACTTGTTTCGTTTGATAAGAAAGTGAATCCGCACCAGTCTCACTGCCGCCCCCCCCTTTTAAAGGGGCAGCCCTCAGATCAGCGCAGAAGCGAAGCCACTATCAGCGCTGTTCCGGATCTTGTCGACCTGAGGGTAGCCCCCCTTCTTCCCCCTTTAAAAAAGGGGAAAGAAGGGGGAAGCAGGCAGATCTGTGCTCAAAACAGAAGCAATTGTGGTGCTGTGATGATGTCACCACAATTCCTTCCAGTCATGGGGTGGCGTTTTTATGGGCCACCACTGTGCTGCAGACCTGTGATTTCCAATATTTTTCTTTTCATGGCACATGGACCTCTCTGGTCTTTGCCTCTTGGGATGCCACTTCTGAGCAAACCTCTAGGACCCCATGCGAGCCTCTCTGAGGTTTCCCAGAAACAGAGTTGATAGTCCTGGGTTGATAGCCTCTGTGAGCCTCAGGTGAGTGGGGGGGGTGGATTTTCGCACAGGGGGGTGGCAACAGTTCAAGGGGAGGGGCCATCGCAGGCCTTTGTGTATACAGATGGCCAGGGGTCCAGTCTCAGGATTTCGGGTCTCCAGCTCAGGACCCCAGCCCAATTCAAGGCTGTATTAGACAACATAAAATATATAAGATGATCTGGTCATCTTGAACCTCCAGAGAATTCACAGGAAGTTCTGGTCAGTTTGAGTCTCGGGGGAAGGGCAAAGAAAATTAAGCAACGAAGAAGGCCAAATGACGGCAAACAAAAGCCAATCTAGAGCACATATGCATATTTGGGGTGGTTCCATTATGGCAGAGGCAATGTGCACAGGGGTCGTGGGATGGCAATGGGCCCCTGGCTGCTGGTCCTGCTGCTAACCCTGGTTACGGATCTGGAAATATAAGATGGGTCTCTCTGAACACTTGAAAATCAGAGCAAGGCAGGTCTGAAATGGGAAGGCAAAACAGCACTGCAGAGAGATGGCAGCTCAGGCAGGGAAGCCTCCCAAAAGCCCCGTCTGCAATTCTTCTTTTACTTGTTGACTTTTTTGGCTTTACAGTCATGACCTGTGAATTTCAATTAAGTGATTTAATTATTGCTTCTTTGAACAAGGTCTTCTTTGGCGCAGCAGGTGCACCTTTTCCACCCTCCTTCAGCCAGAACATTCAGAAATGTGATACTACTATGTCATGTGACTGCATTTGGGAAAATGTGACAGACCTGTACTTTTAACAAGCTACTATGTATGTTCTTTTAACAGTGATAGTCAAATGGACTTACTCCTGGGTAAGTGTGGGTACATAAGAACATAAGAACAGCCCCACTGGATCAGGCCATAGGCCCATCTTGTCCAGCTTCCTGTATATCACAGCGGCCCACCAAATGCCCCAGGGAGCACACCAGATAACAAGAAACCTCATTCTGGTGCCCTCTCCTGCCTCTGGCATTCTGACATAACCCATTTCTAAAATCAGGAGGTTGCACATACATATCATAGCTTGTAACCCATAATGGATTTTTCCTCCAGAAACTTGTCCAATCCCCTTTAAAAGGCATCCAGGCCAGATGCCATCACCACATCCTGTGGCAAGGAGTTCCACAAACTGACCACATGCTGAGTAAAGAAATATTTTCTTTTGTCTGTCCTAACTCTCCCAACACTCAATTTTAGCGGATGTCCCCTGGTTCTGGTGTTATGTGGCAGTGTAAAGAGCATCTCTCTATCCACTCTGTCCATCCCCTGCAGCCTGGGATTGTGAAAAATTTTCCTGCTTGACGATGTCACTTCTGGTCACAACATCACTTCCGGTGGGCCCTGACAGATTCTCATTCTAAAAAGTGGGTCCAGACTCAAGAGCTGGTTTGGGGGAATGAGGGCCCAATCTTGAGCCTTGTGTGTCGGCTCACCGCTGGCATGCACTGCTGCAAACTTGCCATAAGGCACATGGACAAGACTTACCGTGGGCCTAGCACCGGAGCTAGTCGAGAGCAAGCTCCTTGGTGGGTTGCGTGGCCCGACACAGGACTTTTTTATTCTGTGCTCGCTAAAGAGCTGGCCAAAGAGCCACCACAGAATTGAGCAGTCCCATTGTGGAGCTACTTCCCCCAAGGAGTCACTAGTGGCTGCCTGGCATGTTTAGGATGCTGCAGCAGCCATTTTTTGGCACCTCAGAAGCCCTGCGCGCCGGGTAGCTCAGAACTGGGCTGTGAGTGAGTTACACAACTCTGTTGGAACAGAGATCTAAGACTGGATTAACAAACCAGCATATTGCAGAAAATCCCTTAAGAAAGAGACGGAGGGCCCAATCCCATTCAGCTTTCCAGCTCTGATGCAGCTGTGCAAACTTTGTGAGTTGTGTCCTGCAGTTGGAGGGGCAGTCACACAGGGAACCCCACAGGGAACCAGGAATATTATTAATTATTATAATATAATAATTAATAATTATATTATTATTATATATTATATTATAATATATTATAATTATTATAATATTATAATATATATAATTATATACATCCAGAGAAAATTTAGTCACCGAAGAAGCACTGAACAACATTGAGTGCCTGCCTGTTCTGGAAGAGCTTGACAGTGAACCAACCCTAGAAGAACTTCACGTGGCCCTGGACTCCCTTGCCTTTGGCAAGGCACCTGGAAAAGACAGCATCCCTGCTGAAGTCCTAAAATGCTGCAAAGAGATCATCGTCACTGAGCTGCATGAAATCCTCTGTCTCTGCTGGAGAGAAGGTGGAGTATCTCAAGACATGAGGGATGCAAACATCATCACGCTGTACAAGAACAAAGGTGACAGGGGTGACTGCAACAACTACCGCGGCATCTCTCTCCTTAGCGTTGTAGGAAAGCTGTTTGCCCGAGTTGTACTAAAGAGGCTCCAGGTACTTGCAGAGAGCGTCTATCCAGAATCGCAGTGTGGATTCCGAGCCAACAGGTTCACCACTGATATGGTATTCTCCCTTAGACAACTGCAGGAGAAATGCAGGGAACAACGACAGCCACTCTTTATAGCCTTCATAGATCTCACAAAGGCTTTTGACCTGGTCAGCAGAGACAGCAAGATTCTCCCCAAGATTGGATGTCCACCCAGGCTCCTCAGCATCATCAGATCTTTCCACAAGGACATGAAGCGCACTGTTGTCTTCGATGGCTCCACATCAGACCCTTTTGACATCCGAAGCGGAGTGAAGCAGGGCTGTGTTCTTGCACCAACCTTGTTTGGGATTTTCTTCGCTGTCCTGCTGAAGCAGGCCTTTGGAACTGCAACAGAAGGCATCTATCTCCGGACCAGATCAGATGGAAAGCTCTTCAACCTCTCCAGACTGAGAGCAAAGTCCAAAGTCCAGCTGAAATGTCTGCGTGACTTCCTCTTTGCCGACGATGCAGCTGTCACTACCCACTCTGCCAAAGATCTCCAGCAGCTCATGGATCGTTTTAGCAAGGCCTGCCAAGATTTTGGACTGACAATCAGCCTGAAGAAAACACAGGTCATGGTTCAGGATGTGGACTCACCTCCCTGCATTACAATCTCTGAGCATGAACTGGAGGTTGTCCATGACTTTGTGTACCTTGGCTCAACGATCTCCGACACTCTTTCTCTCGATGCCGAGCTAAACAAGCGCATCGGTAAAGCAGCTACCACGTTTTCCAGACTCACAAAGAGAGTCTGGTCCAACAAGAAGCTGACGGAACATACCAAGATCCAGGTCTACAGAGCTTGCGTCCTGAGTACACTTCTGTACTGCAGCGAGTCATGGACTCTTCGCTCACAACAGGAGAGGAAACTGAGCGCTTTCCACATGCGCTGCCTCCGACGCATCCTCGGCATCACCTGGCAGGACAAAGTTCCAAACAACACAGTCCTGGAACGTGCTGGAATCCCTAGCATGTATTCACTGCTGAAACAGAGACGCCTGCGTTGGCTTGGTCATGTCGTGAGAATGGATGATGGCCGGATCCCAAAGGATCTCCTCTATGGAGAACTCGTGCAAGGAAAGCGCCCTACAGGTAGACCACAGCTGCGATACAAGGACATCTGCAAGAGGGATCTGAAGGCCTTAGGGATGGACTTCAACAAGTGGGAAACCCTGGCCTCTGAGCGGCCCGCTTGGAGGCAGGCTGTGCAGCATGGCCTTTCCCAGTTTGAAGAGACACTTTGCCAACAGTCTGAGGCTAAGAGGCAAAGAAGGAAGGCCCATAGCCAGGGAGACAGACCAGGGACAGACTGCACTTGCTCCCGGTGTGGAAGGGATTGTCACTCCCGGATTGGCCTTTTCAGCCACACTAGACGCTGTGCCAGAACCACCTTTCAGAGTGCGATACCATAGTCTTTCGAGACTGAAGGTTGCCAATACTATTATTATTAAATTCAAAACTAGATTAGTATATAATTTATTGATTGCAAGAAGGCTATGTGTTGCCTGCAGGGGCTGCTCATGGGGAAAAGGAGGACATTTAAGTTATTTTCCAGGACATGAGGTAAAAGAAGAAAACATGTCCTGGAAAAAGAGGACATCTGGTCACCCTGACCTGGGCTCAGGCTAGTGTCTACATCTCAGAGTGGACCACCAGCTGCTTCTGAAAGGCAGGCTCCTCTCCCAGCAGGACGGTTCCCCCACAAGGTGGGGTGGTCTCGCAAAAACTACCATGTCTGCCCAATTCTATCCTTCCACTGCACGTTTGCCTGCATATTGAGGTCCCGCCTCCATTCACTTCCCTGCAAGTTCCCTGCACTGCCCATTCATAAGAGGTGTGTAGCTTATTCGTTCCCAGGGAAAGCTCAGGGCAGGCCGCAAGCTTTAAAAACTGGAACATTGTTGTGCAAAAGTTCCAAGAAACAGCAAAAGGTGTACACAAATTAAAGCACAACAAGGCTGGGAAAACCGAAAGCAACACACCATTATTGAGTGATGTTCTCATTCATTTCCCTGAAGGATGCAGGCCAAACTTGCACAGGAGTCTTTCCTAATCCTCTGCTGCTCTCTGGTGTACAGAAAGTGAATTGCAGCACTTTCAATCCAAGCCCGATTAATTAGAATTGAACACAACCAAGAGCAGCAGTCCTTGATTCAGCTGCAATGTGAGGCCAGGAGTCCCTTCCACTCATTCTTTTCTACATCCCAAGGAGCATCTGCTCATCAAGTCCTTCCATTTGTCTTCACTGCTTTCCCTGAAGCTTTCCTTGCCCATCAACTGAGCCTGTTAGATTCTTTGCCGATCTTCTGCTGACCTCTGGTGGACATACAGTAGTATTGCAAAATCATAAGGCAACCACACACAAACATACCAAAGAAATGTACCCCACAGTGCCAGACCCTTGTAGCCTTAATACAATCACAGCAGCCCCACACTTAAGACTCTCCAGCAGTGGTATAGCTATGGGGGGAGGGGGGTGGCATGGCAAGTACTGCAAGAAGTGCATCATGCCATGGAAGCAACCCCTCCCACTCGCCGTCAGAGCCGTTCTAGGCAGCGATGCCAACATAGACACGAAGCTCAGTGTGGCCCTGGATGTAATGTCCTCTCTCTCTCTCTCTCCCCCCCCCCCATGGAGTGATATGAGGATACAGTGGGACAACCTCACATAAGCATTTCTGATGCCAGTTTCTGAGACTTGGACACTCCCTCCCCTTCATTCCGGTTCCCATCCACCTACTCCACACAAATCACCTGTGCTCCCGAAACCACCCCTAGAGATATCTATGAGTGGGCTCTCATTGATTCAGCCACAGGCCACCCACCCAGGCAGGTGATAAAGCTGCAGACAATTCTGGGGCAGAGTGAAGGGGACTCAATGCTGGATGAAGATGATTTTCATTATTGAGCTGGGATTTTTCAACAGCATATCATGGGCAGGTCTTTGTGGACAACATTGCAGGGCAGTCTTTCTCCACGGCACTCAAACACAGAGATGTGCAACTTGCTCTAGCTACATTAGAAATGGTTGGCTTTTCCCTCAAGACTGGAGCATTAATGTGGTTGCCTTCAGACAGGGTGTTGTGATTCCTCAGCCACTGGATGGAAATAGCTGCAGGCTTGAAGTCAGTGACTATGCACTTGAGGGTCAGACATGCACTATGAAGGGTGATCTCCTCTTGGTGGGGTGGGGAGAGGTAGCCACCAGATGCCCTGCTCTCAACTGATTCAGTGTCAAGAAGGAGAGAGTGGCAGGGAAAAAGGAAGACAGGGTTATTCAGTGCAGGTCAAGTCAGTGGGAGGACTGTGAGGAAAGGGGCTCTGGAGGGGAAGGAATGGGACAGTCTCCACAGCCGCATGAAGGAGGGACAACTGCCAGCAGTGATCCTGAGGGGTTTAGCAGGAAGGGCGAGCTTAGTGTTGGACTCTCCACACCCATTTAGGGACTGATCATTTCCCTTGTATTCCCTGTTGAATGGATCAGGTCCACGGAAGTGGCAGGAGGGTTTCCCAGAGTCCTCCTGGGTTCTGCTTTCTACAGCAGTTCCCCTCTCTAAGGTGAGCAGAGGCACCTGGGGAAAGGTAGAACGGGCTCTACTCTGGCCTTATTTTCATTCAGAAATAGGGGTTGAAATGCTGTTGGAAAGAAGGATTGAACTCCCCCTAAACGTACCCGGGACTGTGATATGGAGGAATCTCGTTTTTAGCTTCCCATTTCCTCAAAATCAAGTGACTTCCCCAAAATGACATCCACAAAACTTGTTTCTGTGATATAACCCTCCGGCAATACATCATTCCTTGATCCTGCGCATCTTGGGACTTTTTAATTGATTGACTTAAGAACCAGCCAATGGGGGCAGAATTGCAGTCATATGTGCCAGTTAAACCAGCTCCACCAGCTGATTAAAATATTCTGTGTGCTTCATGCCAAAGGCTGATACGTAATGCAGAGAGGTCCCTGTGAGCCTCAGTTCACACGCAGCCACAGCCTGGAGTGGAGAAGCAGGCGGTGGTATAGCTAAGGGGGTAGGGGGATTCATCCCCCAGGTACCAGGCCTTGAGGGGACATCAAAGGGAGTCTGACACTGGTGGCCACAACTGTGGGAACCTTCGTATTTAGGGATTACGCCATCATGTCATATATCATTGGAAAGGTGCATTAATTCAGAGTGAAAAGAAACAAAGCACAGTGAATTAGCAGCATTCTATTAAATGTTATATATGCTATCGAATGCTATAGCACAAGTTCTTGTGCTGGCTCCTGAGTGTGGCGAACATGCCATAGATCAGAAGGTGTGTTGGGAGGGGGTGTTTTGGGGTAGGGGAGGGCAATCCGGGAGGGGGTGGGATCGGCCATGGCAGCGCAGGCCAGATCCTGACCCTCATCTCAGGCCCAAGCGGCCTTACATGGGCTACTCGGATATGCACCCTTGAAATCACGGGCACAGATCCAAGTACCCCATAGGGCTACTTGAGGCATTTTTAAGGACAAGAGGAATAAAATCCCAGCCCCTACCTGCCTTGTCCGAGCCCCAACCTACCTCAACCTAGCTAGGCCGATGCAAGGCTCTGGGGTGGGCAGGAGGGAGGCATTCCTGGGTGGGGGGAGTGTGGGCGCTGGGTGGCCCTGGGGGCGGGTGAGGAGCAGGAGGCAGGATGATGATCCGGCAGTTATGACAGATTCCAACCCCCATTCCCGGGGAGATTGGAGTGGCTTCAAGCCTCTCCACTCTCCTCGGACTTGCGCCACCTCAAGAGGTGGCGCAAGTTTGAGGAGACCCATAGGGGAAAAGCGCCATACCTGGGGGAAGGGGAAAAGTTTCCTCTTGCCTCTGGCTGAGCCGCCTTGGGCCCCCATCCTGTGCTGGATACAGTGCAAGCCTCTTGGCTTGCCAGTCCCAGCGCAGGGTAGGATTGCACTCTTAGTTCTTTGTTTCTGGCCATAAACCGCTTTCTGAACTTTTTTGTTGAAAGCACAGCACAGTGGTGGCCCATAAAAACGCCACCCCATGACTGGAAGGAATTGTGGTGATGTCATCACATCGCAATTGCTTCTGTTTTGAGCACAGATCTGCCGGCCTCCCCCTTCATTCCCCTTTTTTAAAGGGGAAGAAGGGGGGCTACCCTCAGGTCGACAGGATCTGGAACAGCGCTGATAGTGGCTTCGATTCTGCGCTGATCTGAGGGCTGCCCCTTTAAAAGGAGGGGACGGCAGTGAGACTGGCGCTGATTCACTTTCTTATCAAACAAAACAAGTTGGCAGCACCTGCAACTTGTTTCACTCTGGGAAAAAAAGTGAACAAATTCTTCTCTTTCAAGCACAGCACTGTCAGGAACTACCTGGCTCTGCAAGTCTGAAAACAAATAAAAATGGACCTTGCCAGCTGAAGCCTCTGCTTTATTCTTTGGAGGGTGAGGGGCTGCCTTCTGGAGCATTTGTTGAGCTCCACTTTCATCAGACTGGGACCATGCAGCTAGCATTTCACTTTGCTCCTGGTCAAGGCTCATTTGCTTACTCGTGAGTAAATGCAACCCTGTGGCTTACTTACTGCCCCCTCTGGATAGCAGACGGAGTTGCACCAAGTCCAACAATAGCTCTAAATGGCTTTGCACACTGACAACTTGCTAAGTAAATGCAAAGATCTATTAATGACACAGATGTCTCTTTGGTTCTGAATTCTGTTCTGTACAATGTGAGGAGAGCTCATCTGAGCATGTGCAGAGAAGCCAGTGTGAAATGGGCGATAGATTATTGGCCTTGGCCTGCATGAGAAGTGAGCCTCATTTGCAAACGAAATACAATGGGATAGAAACGAAACAATGCCGGGGTTTCAGTGCCTCTCTGAGAATCCAAGTTGTATGAGTCCTGCAGAAACATCTGCCCAGGGCATGATTTCTCACACATTTAGCACCGGGACCCACTTTTTAGAAGGAGAATCTGTCAGGACCCACCGGAAGTGATGTCATGACCAGAAGTGGCATCATCAAGCAGGAAATTTTTCACAATCCTAGGCTGCAGTCCTACCCACACTTACCCAGGAGTAAGTCCCATTGGCTGTCATTGTTAAAAGAATATACCTAGTAGCTTGTTAAAAGCACAAGTCTGTAACATTGCCCCAAATGCAGTCACATACCATGGTAGCATCATCTAATATATTAAAAATATAAATGGGGACACACTTGAAATTGGCTTGTGACCTATCTAGTGGGTCCTGACCCACAGTTTGAGAAACACTGCCTTAGGAAGTAGGAAAGTGTGAGTAGAAGGGACTCATGGCCCCAGACTGCAACTGAGTCAAGGACTGCAGCTGGTGTTGCTGTTAAATGAGAATTAATTTGGCTGGACTTGAAAGTGCTGCAGTTCGCTTGGTGTCCACCAGGGAGCGGCAGAGGATGAGGAAAGACTCTCAGGTGTGCAGGTTTGGTCTGCATCCTGCAGGGAAATGAATGAGAACAGCCTGAACTGCTGGTGTGTGGCTTTCAGTGCTCCAGCTCTGTTGTGCTCTAATTGTCTGTCCCTGATCTGTGTTCCTTCGGTAATGATGTTCCAGGCTTTAAAACTTGCAAACTGCCCTGAGCTTTCCCTGGAAACGAATAAGCAACACACTCCCCTGCAGAGACCCTTTCCCTCCAGAGACTGGGGGTCGCTTTGGGGAGGGGCTGAGCACCCAGGGACACAGCCAGGCAGTGCCCTGCGAGCCTCCTCGGAAGTCAGCCCCAGTCCCAGCAGCTAAGTGTGTAGCAGAGGGTGGCAGCCTCTGTTTCTGAGGTTTCCATGCTAGACACACTGACGTACCTGGGAGTAAGGCTCTGTTAACTCTGTGGGACTTACTTTGGAGTAGATGCGCTCAGGATGCTGCTGCCCTTTCCCTTGCCAGGAAGAAGCACCATCACTGAGCAGAGTGGGAATAAGACCATCATGTTCTACATCATTCAATGTGTAATTTCATGCAGAATGCAGAATGCAAATTGCACAAACCACATCAAAATTTCTGTTCTATGAGAAGTTATAGCCAAAAAAAACACCAGTGGGGTGGGGGAATGGGACACCACCACACCCACTGCCCAGGGTGTTACCCCACTGCATGGGAGGAGGTCCATCATGGGGGTGCTTCCCACACTGGGTGAAATAAACCCAGTGACGCCACTGTGATTTGATAAGAGAAGAAGCGTCTTCAGTGCATGGGTCACTTAGAGAAGACAGAAGTGTTGGGGGAATTGAGCACCAGCAGTGCTCTTTTCCGATTCACCATGGAACAAAAACGGTTCTGTCTTTACTGCACCTCAGTTTCAGACTCTTGTGGCCCTGCAGTCCTTGTGGAACTCGTCCCTCCAGCCTTTGTTGATACTTTCCAGACAATGACAATGGCCTTGTTAGTTGGAGAGAGGGCAGCTGGCTGACAATCCATCCATCATTCTCTCTCCTGGTACTTAGCTTCACTCCAAGGGACCCCTCCATTCCCCCTGAGCAGCTGAAAGAAAGATAATCACTTTGCTCTGGATGAAGGGAGGGGTCGCTGGCTCCCCTGGAGAGAGACTGACTGATGGATTGTTTGCGGAATGACTCTGTCTGAAACATCCCAAAGGGCAGCAAGGCTGTTTTGAAAGCACAGAGCAAAGGGAATTTGTTTTTTTAAATTGATCTGCATTAGAGAGAATTTTGCCAGGCACCTGAGCTCTGGGAATGGAACCCTCACAGATGATGAGACTCAACCCGATATATTAACCTCTTCAAGGCTTCCAGCTTTGCTTCCAACAGGTAGAGAAAAACCTTTAGTTTGGGGCCGCTGAAGTGTGCTGGCAAGCCTCACTCCCTCTGGCAACATTCTTCTACAGCAGCAATTTCCCACTGGTGTGTGTGGCACATTGGTGTGCCAAAAAAATATGCAGGCGTGACACAGAAGTTTGGAGCACAACAGTTGAAAATTGCTGAAAAACTCATCTGGGTTCTGTGGCTCTGTTTCTGGGGCGACTGTCTTAGCAATAACTTGTTGCTTTCTCTGCTGTGGTGGGGAAGAGGGACAGACCTGCAGTGGACTTCCCCAGCCCCACGCCCTGGCAGATGTTTCTGCAGGACTCACACCACTTGGATTCTCAGAGAGGCACTGAAACCCTGGCAGGGGTTCAGTCAGATCCCTTTGTATTTCGTTTGCAAGTGGGGCTCACTTCTCACTGAAATGAGCAAAGACCTCAGGCTTTTACTTGGCATATGTACTCTTTGAGCTTGCTGGAGGAAGGAGGGGCAGTGCAAGGGGAGGGGGAGGGGAGGAGTAGGGAGGGGAGGAAACAGAAGAGGGACATGGCAGGGGAGATGAGGAAAACAGGATGGATGGGAGGGGGAGGAGAGAGGCAGATTGGCACAAACTGGGTGCCAGCAGTTCATCAATATGACAACCATCAGCAAGTTCCAGCAGGCTCAGCTTGTGTTCTGCTTGCATATGTGCTCTAGATTGGCTTTTGTTTGCCGTCATTTGGCCTTCTGTGTTGTTTAATGTTCTTTGCCCTTCCCCCGAGACTCAAACCAACCAGAACATCCTGTGAATTCTCTGGAGGCTCAAGATGACCAGATCATCTTATATATTTTATGTTGTCGAATACAGCCTTGAACTGGGCTGGGGTCCTGAGCTGGAGACCCCAAATCCCGAGGCTCTGGACCCCTGGCCATCTGTATACACAAAGGCCTGTGATGGCCCCTCCCCTTCAATTGTTGCCACCCCCCTGTGCGAAAATCCACCCCCCCCCCACTCACCTGAGGCTCACGGAGCCTCACGCAACCCAGGGCTATCAACTCTGCTTCTGGGAAACCTCAGAGAGGCTCGCATGGGGTCCTAGAGGTTTGCTCCTGGGGCATTTGCCCCATTGGACTCAATGGTAGATCCGCAACTGGGACAGACAGTTTGTTCACAAACAATTGCCCTAGAAACAGCCATCGGACCCAGAAGAGTCTCCCAGAAGTGGCATCCCAAGAGGCAAAGACCAGAGAGGTCCGTGTGCCATGTAAAGAAAAATATTGGAAATCACAGGTCTGCAGCACAGTGGTGGCCCATAAAAACACCACCCCATGACTGGAAGGAATTGTGGTGACAACATCACATCACTGCAATTGCTTCTGTTTTAAGCACAGATCTGCCTGCCTCGCCCTTCTTTCCCCGTTTTTTAAGGGGAAGAAGGGGGGCTACCTTCAGGTCGACAAGATCCGGAACAGCGCAGATAGTGGCTTCGATTCTGTGCTGATCTGAGGGCTGCCCCTTTAAAAGGAGGGGACGGCAGTGAGACTGGCGCTGATTCACTTTCTTACCAAACGAAACAAGTTGTCAGCACCAGCAGCTTGTTTCACTCTGGAAAAAAAGTGAACAAATTCTTCTATTTCAAGTACAGCACTGTCAGGAACTACCTGGCTCTGCAAGTCTGTATTGTATTGGCAACCTTCAGTCTCGAAAGACTATGGTATCGCGCTCTGAAAGGTGGTTCTGGCACAGCGTCTAGTGTGGCTGAAAAGGCCAATCCGGGAGTGACAATCCCTTCCACACCGGGAGCAAGTGCAGTCTGTCCCTGGTCTGTCTCCCTGGCTATGGGCCTTCCTTCTTTGCCTCTTTGCCTCAGACTGTTGGCAAAGTGTCTCTTCAAACTGGGAAAGGCCATGCTGCACAGCCTGCCTCCAAGCGGGCCGCTCAGAGGCCAGGGTTTCCCACTTGTTGAGGTCCATCCCTAAGGCCTTCAGATCCCTCTTGCAGATGTCCTTGTATCGCAGCTGTGGTCTACCTGTAGGGCGCTTTCCTTGCACGAGTTCTCCATAGAGGAGATCCTTTGGGATCCGGCCATCATCCATTCTCACGACATGACCAAGCCAACGCAGGCGTCTCTGTTTCAGCAGTGAATACATGCTAGGGATTCCAGCACGTTCCAGGACTGTGTTGTTTGGAACTTTGTCCTGCCAGGTGATGCCGAGGATGCGTCGGAGGCAGCGCATGTGGAAAGCGCTCAGTTTCCTCTCCTGTTGTGAGCGAAGAGTCCATGACTCGCTGCAGTACAGAAGTGTACTCAGGACGCAAGCTCTGTAGACCTGGATCTTGGTATGTTCCGTCAGCTTCTTGTTGGACCAGACTCTCTTTGTGAGTCTGGAAAACGTGGTAGCTGCTTTACCGATGCGCTTGTTTAGCTCGGTATCGAGAGAATGTGTGTCGGAGATCGTTGAGCCAAGGTACACAAAGTCTGCAAGTCTGTAAACAAATGAAAATGGACCTTGCCAGCGAAGCCTCTGCTTTATTCTTTGGGGGGGGGGGGCTGCCTTCTGGAGCATTTGTTGAGCTCCACTTTCATCAGACTGGGACCATGCAGCTAGCCTAGCATTTCCCTTTGCTCCTGGCCAAGGCACATTTGCTTACTCATGAGTAAATGCAACCGTGTGGCTTACTTTCTTTTACTTACTGCCCCCACTGGACAGCAAACGGAGTTGCACCATGTCCAACAATAGATCTAAATGGCTTTGCACACTGAAAACTTGCCACGTAAATGCAAAGATTTATTAATGACACAGATGTCTCTTTGGTTCTGAATTTTGTTCTGTACAATGAGAAGAGAGCTCATCTGAGCATGTGCAGAGAAGCCAGTGTGAAATGGACGACAGAATGTTGGGCTTGGCCTGTGTGTGTTTGATTTGGGTTCAAACTACAAGGTAACCATGAAGTTCAGTGGGTGCCCTGCGTGTAGTTTTCTGACCTCCTTTCTTCATTGGGTTGATGTGATGATACCATGGGGCAACCCCACATATGCAACACTGAGGATTTTGACCAAAGAGTGGGATGAAGAACATGGGATACTTCTGAATGCATTTTCCCCCATGGCAACCAGGTCCTGATACCGGTTTCTGAGACATGGACCCTTCCCCTTCATTCGAGTTCCCACCCGCCCACCCCACACAAATCACTGGTTCTCCCAAAACAGATCACCCCAAGAGATATCTGTGAGTGGGCTCTCATTTATTCAGCCAGACCACACATACATGTGATCATGCTAGAGACAATTCTGTGGCAACGCTGGGTGAGGATGCTCTTCATTTTTGACCCTGGGATTTCTCCGCGGTCCTTTGGGGGAACTTCACGGAGAGACCTTCTTTGACAATCCAGCAGGAAAAAGTGTCCCTGCGATGTGCAGGGATCTTCATCTGGAGGTAGGTAAAATAAGAACCATCACCGTTTTCCTCTGTAACTTCAGAGCCAATGTGGTTGTCTTCAGGCAAGGGGCTGTTATTCTTGAGCCGCTGGACTTCAGGATAGAACTCTTTGACCATGCAAAAGAGGGTCGCAGATGGTTCACTATGAAGTGTGATCTCCTCATGGTTGGGTGGGGAGAGGTAGCCATGGGATGCCCTGCTCTCTACTGCTTCAGTGTCAAGAAGAGTGTGGCAGAAAAAAAAGAAGGCAAGGATTATTCTGTACAAGCCAAAGCAGTGAAAGACGTGGGGAAAGTAGCTTTGGAAGGAAGGAGATTGGACAGTCCCCACATTCTCATGAAGGAGGGGCAACTGCCGTCCGTGCTCTTGAGGAGGTTATGCAAGATGGCAGGGCTTAGTGCTGGACTCCCCACACACATTTCGGGACAGAAATCCTTCATGAGGATGTGATACTGCAGGAGACAGTTCTGGGGCAGGGTGAAGAATGACACAATACTAGATAAAGTTGGTCTTCAGTTTTCGTCGTGGAATTTCTCCACAATCCTCTAGGTGAGCTTTGTGGGGTGCCACCATTGAGCACCTGTTGGCTTCAGGCTTCGTCATGGGAGAACCAGCCCTGCACTGCTGGGTGTGGAGCAGCTCACATTTGGGGATGAAAAAGTCAGGTAAAGCCCCTGCTACCGGCCCCCCTCCACAATTGATGTCATAGTACTAGTAAGTGGTTGTCCCTAAGAGGGAACGAAGATCAGAACGTGAGCCTCACAGGAGGGCTGGAGAGCTGCACTCACCTGGATCCTGCTGGCTGGGAGGAAGGGGCAGGCTGAGCCCAGGAACAAGGAGGCCCACAAGCAGGGGGAAAGTGCTGGAGAGCATGGTGAGATCCGCACTTGTTGTCAGCTGTCCGTGCGCAGGAGCCAGGGCAGGTTATATAGAGTTCCAGGAGGAGTTTGGGGAGGGGACTGGCCGGCAAGCCCTTCGTGGAGCCATCCAGCTGTTCCTTGCAAGAGGATGCCAAAAACATCCTGGGCAGTCCTTCCAGAGAGCTGACAGGTGTGCTCAGAAGGCATCATGAGGCTACACAGGTAGGAGCAAAGCTCATCAGTGACACCATCATTGGCACTGGCCTTCCTTGTGAATGACACCCAAAACCAAATCATGCGCTGTTGAAGTCACCTTGCGATTTCGTCTGATGTAGGATAAATACCTGATATGAAATGAACTCTGCCCAGGGATTCCAGGGGAGAGTCTGGCTGGCCGTGGGCCCTTGGCTGCTGCTCAAGGATGCTGGCATGGAAAAGCCAAGTCAGGTCCTTCGGAACACCTGAGAGGCTCAGAGAAAGGCAGGGATGGAGTGAAAAGGGAAAGCAGTCCTGGGAAAAGATGGCGGCTCCAGCAGGGAAGCCTCCCAAAAGCCACGTCTGCAGGTCTTGTTTATTCTTCGTGTCTTTTGGCTTTGCAATCATGAATGGAAATCAACACGTTCTGCCAGGAAGTGGGGTGGTTGACTCTGCCATGTCTTCTTCTTGTCAGTGCCGAGATGGAGAACGTGGCGTTCCAGAAGATGCTGAGCTGGATCCCAAGCCACTCCAGCTGAACAGATCGCAGGAACCTCCAAGGCCTCCAAGGAAAAGCAGCAAATGTAAAATACAGGAGCAGCTGGTGATGTTTCTCACAAGGCTTGCTGTAGGTCACACATAACATGAGCACAAGGGTAAAATGACCCTTGATGACACTCCCCCAATGGAATAGGAGTACTTGCATTATTAGCTCTGATTATTATTATTAATTAAAGGTTATTATATTATTAATATAAAGGTTGGTTGCCAGTTGCCAAAAGGGGGGCCAGTTGAGGCTGCAAAACTCCCAGGCAGGCTCTTTTTTGACCTTTTTTTTTTTAAGTCCCAGGTAGGACTTAACCCACAGCCTCCAGCAGGGGGCTCACTCCAGGAGCTTAACTGTGGGTTAAGTCCTATCTGGGACTTAAAAAAAAAAAGGTTAAAAAAAAAAAAAAAGCCTGCCTGGGACTGAACATTGAGGAGTTTTGCAGCCTCAACTGGCAACCAACCTTTATATTTTGCAGCCATCGAGCACCTTCCCAACTTAAAAAGAATTGTCTCTAGCATGATCACATGCATGTGTGGTCTGGCTGAATAAATGAGAGCCCACTCACAGATATCTCTTGGGGTGATCTGTTTGGGGAGTGCCAGTGATTTGTGTGGGGTGGGTGGGTGGGAACTGGAATGAAGGGGGAGGGTCCATGTCTCAGAAACCGGTATCAGGACCTGGTTGCCATGGGGGAAAATGCATTCAGAAGTATCCCATGTTCTTCATCCCACTCTTTGGTCAAAATTCTCAGTGTTTTATAAGTGGGGTTGCCCCATGGTATCATCACATCAACCCAATGAAGGAAGGGGGTCAGAAAACTACACCCAGGGCACCCACTGAGCTTCTTCTCAGAGACTCTTCTGGGTCCGATGGCTGTTTCTAGGGCAATTGTTTGTGAACAAACTGTCTGTCCCAGTTGCGGACCTACCATTAAGTCCAATGGGGCAAATGCCCCAGGAGCAAACCTCTAGGACCCCATGCGAGCCTCTCTGAGGTTTCCCAGAAGTAGAGTTGATAGCCCCGGGTTGCGTGAGGCTCTATGAGCCTCAGGTGAGTGGGGGGGGTTGAATTTTTGCACAGGGGGTGGCAACAGTTCAAGGGGAGGGGCCATCGCAGGCCTTTGTGTATACAGATGGCCAGGGGTCCAGAGCCTCGGGATTTCGGGTCGCCAGCTCAGGACCCCAGCCCAATTCAAGGCTGTATTAGACAACATAAAATATATAAGATGATCTGGTCATCTTGAGCCTCCAGAGAATTCACAGGATGTTCTGGTCAGTTTGAGTCTCAGGGGAAGGGCAAAGAACATTAAGCAACGAAGAAGGCCAAATGACGGCAAACAAAAGCCAATCTAGAGCACATATGCAAGCAGAACGTACGCTGAGCCTGCTGGAACGTGCTGACGGTTGTCGTATTGATGAACTTCTGGCACCCCGTTTGTGCCAATCCGCCTCTCTCCTCCCCCTCCCATCCATCCTGTTTTCCTCATCTCCCCTGCCATGTCCCTCTTATGTTTCCTCCCCTCCCCTACTCCTCCCCTCTCCCTCCCCTTGCACTGCCCCTCCCTCCTCCAGCAAGCTCAAAGAGTACATATGCCAAGTAAAAGCCTGAGGTCTTTGCTCATTTCAGTGAGAAGTGAGCCCCGCTTGCAAACGAAATACAATGGGATCTGATTGAACCCCTGCCAGGGTTTCACTGCCTCTCTGAGAATCCAAGTGGTGTGAGTCCTGCAGAAACATCTGCCCAGGAGGTGGGGCTGGGGAAGTCCACTGCAGGTCTGTCCCTCTTCCCCACCACAGCAGAGAAAGCAACAAGTTCTTGCTAAGAGAGTCGCCCCAGAAACTGAGCCACAGAACCCAGATGAGTTTTTCAGCATTTTTCAACTGTTGTGCTCCAAACGTCTGTGTCACCCCTGCATATTTTCCCCACACGAAGGAGGGGCAACTGCCCTCAGTGATCCTGAGGGGGTTATGCAGGACAGCAGAGCTCAGTGATGGACTCTCCACACACATTTAGGGACAGAACGTATTCCCCATGAGGGGGATTCGGTCCACGGAAGCTGCAGGAGGGATTCCCAGAGTCCTCCTGTTTTCCCCAGTAGTTTCCCTCCCTCAGGTGGACAGGGGCACCTGGGGAAAGGGGAGAGTCGGCTCCTCTCCAGCCTGGTTTTCATTCAGAAATAGGAACTGAAATGCTCTTTCAAAGCCAAATCAAATTCCTCCTCAACGTTCCTCATAAACCCCAATTCTGCCTGGTATGTTGATAATACGAATTTGCATTGATTCTGTGCCAGGTTAAATGTCAGGCTTCTGCCCAGAGAATCCTGGGTCTTGGTCTTGGAAGGCTGCTGAACGTTCGCTCTTATTGATTGACAGCCCATTCCACAGACCTTAGCAGAAGAAAAACTAGTCACCCTTACCTGCCTTCCTGGAAATTCTCAGAGACGCTAGAACTGGTCCAGGTGTGCAGAGGGGTGTTGCTTCTGGGCTTGGCTGGGGCTCCTCACCAACTGCATCAGTTTTCGCTCAGGTACTGCAGGGGAGACCCAGAGTCCTTTGATGGAGTTTGGGGCAGGTCGAGTTAAGTCAAAGGTGCTGGAATCAGCAGACACACTGTGGCTGTCATCTGGGGAATACAGAAACCCTTGTCAGGCCCAAAGCCACCCATCCTCATTCTCTCCTTTCATTCTGCTTACAGCTCCATGGTCTTGAGTGTCTCTCATTGAATTGACCACTGCCAGCCCCTCCACGGGCTCACCCATCCTGCCCTTTTGCCCCCTGCTTGCTTTTCCGGTAGTGATCCCATTAACCAGAATACCTGCAACAGGCCCTGCTGGGTCACCCCAGAGGGATCCGCTACCTTGGAGCACTCCAAGAGACTCTTTCTCACAGCAGAATCAAGGGGAGCAACAAGTCCACCTCTGCCGGCCATCACTGAAGGAAGCAAGCAGGTGTCTGGTGATATCCAGGTCAGCGTTCCACTCTCAGGGAAAAGCAAGCAAGCACACACAGGCACAAAACCGAGTCGCAGGCACAAAAATCACAAGACTACTTGACTCAAGCACTTACAATCGCGACTATTTTCCAAGTCACTGCCACGAGTCACAACCAGAGCAGTGACATTGGTGACTGAAGTTGACAAGAGTCACAGAAAAACACAACTTTTCAGAACTCGTGACAAGTAATCAGGACTCAAATACCCATCCCTGCTTATAGCCTCCATGTGCAGTCTATAAGAAGGAGGGCATGCTTTGGTGGCCTAGTGGGGAAGCGAAAGGGATTTTGGCAGTGGTGGGCAGGACTTTTAGTCACCCAAATGTGGAGTGAGACAATGGGGCTTTCTGAACTTTCTTCTTCTTTGTAATAAAAAGAAGAGGAAACCAGGATCAATCCAAACACTGCCTGTAGAAGCCAAAGAAGCCATTGTGGGGGGTGGGAGACAGCTAGAGCTTATTGCCCCTCCATGCAAAGATTACCCTCACAAGGAAAACTAGCCTAGTTTCCTATACAAGGGGACTGAAGGAGGCTGGGTTGTGATGAAGGCACATTCAGTCATGTGGCGAACTTGGGAATGCTAAAGTGATACCACTTAGACCAGGGGTGTCAAACATAAGGCCCGGGGGCTGGATGTGGCCCTTGGAACCTTTTTATCTGGCCCTTAGGCTCTCAGCTGCTGAGCAGTGCTGAGGTATGACTGCTGAAAGGGCAGCCCACATGAAAATCGGGCTCTCCCGTATCTTGAAATATGATCGAGAGTTCCATACTTTCTCTTCTGTCATTTGCAGCTAATGAATTCCTAAGTGAGGAAAAAGTGCTTACTTTTGGTTCTGACCTGTTTAATGACATCACTTCCTGCTTAATGACATCATTTCTGGCCCTCAGCAGACATAATGAATGCTATTTGGCCCTCGGTACGAAATGATTTTGACACCCCTGACTTAGATACAAATGCGAGCTGGAGCAACATATTTGGGAGCTGCCAGATTTAGGGTGCCTGATGGAGCCTGTTTCCCAGTGTGTTCAGAGGTCCTGAAGCAGGAAATGAAGAACCTCAAGCTGTCTGAAGTGCTATGTGTACGTTCCCAAGAATGGTTAAGAACTTCCAAGCTTCACGGAGAGCTGCCCCAAAGGACAGAGTTTCCCCCTTACCTGTCTCCTTGGAAATCTTCTTATAGATGGGACTTGCCAATTCTTGTGCAAGTTGCACTTTGTTGGTTGAGATATTCCGATTTTCTCCAGGTCAACCCAAATCACACTTGTGCTGAGTGGTGTCACATCAGACTTCCTATATTTGTCCCATGACCGAATGCTCCTCCTTCAGTCTTCCCACCTCCATCTCAATGGCATAGCTGGAGGGAGTGCAAAGCACTATGTTTTGCGGGATGCAAGGGGCGTACGCCTCTGTTTTGCTCCCCACATGGAATGGCTCCAAAGGGGAGTGGGAGGGGCCCCTTGCACACTGCGATGTGGCTCCCTTCAAAACTTAGGGCTTTGCACCCCCTCTGGCTATGCCACTACTCCATCTGTCCCCCTGAGGAGAAAGAGAAATGGTGCACTGCATCCTAGATGGTTTTTGTCCATTTTATAGTCATGGTTTTAAGTGATCCAGAATATTATTTCTCTTCTTGTTGCTGAGGGTTCAGAGTGTCCCTATGGCCATAAGGGTGATATGCAAACGTGCTAACTAAAGAAAGGGACAACACACATGGATATTCCTGGTTCCCTGTGGGGGTCTTACTTAAAAAAGAATGCCACACCTCACTCCCATTTGTATGGCATCTTCCCATTGGGGCCAGAGATTTTATTATCCTGTTCTCATAAGACATACGTGGATTGGTGGGAAGCGGCCAGACGAGTACCTTTCAAGCTGCAATGTCCTTTCTTTCCCATCACAGCTTGTGACTTTACAGACATGACAAACAAGTGATTTAATTATTGCTTATGTGAACAAGATCATCTTTGCACCTTTCCCACACGCCCTGGGACAGAACATTTAGGAACCTGCAAATTAATTGATTCACTATGCCTGGAGCTTGGGTTTGCCACATCATTCTAGTGCCCAAACAAGCGTTCCCTTCCCTTGAGGAGGCCTCCGTGACTGCCTCTCCAACTGCAGGACGCAACTCACGCCCTGTTTGCACAACTGCATCAGAGCTGGACAGCTGAATGGGATTTGGCCCTCCGTCTCTTTCTTAAGGGATTATCTGCAATATGCTGCTTTGTAATCCAGTCTTAGATCTCTGTTCCAAAAGAGCTGTGTAATTCACTCATAGCCCAATTCTGAGCTACTCAGCACACAGGTGGTGCCAAAAATGGCTGCTGCAGCATCCTAAGCAGGCCGGGCAGCTGCCAGTGACTTTTGGGGGGATGGGAAGTAGCCCCGCAATGGGGCTACTCAATTCTGTGGCAGCTCTTTAGTAGCCACAGAATCAAGGAGTCCTGTGTTGGGCTGCGCAACCCAACACGGGGCTCGTGCTGGGCTAGCTCCGGTGCTGGGCCCACAGTAAGTCTCGCAAATGTGCCTGATGGCATGTTTGCAACAGTGCATGCCAGCGATGAGCTGGCGCACAAGGCTCAAGATTGGGCCCTCACTCCCCCAGACCAGCTCTTGAGTCTTCAGCAACACAATAGCCTCGCCTTTCTCCTCATTTCATGCCAGCCCCTAGTTGTGTCAGGAGCCTGTGCACTTGGTCCCCACACCCATCGTCCACTTCACATAACATGGGCACAGGGATTTGTCTTCCTGCCGAACCCATGAGAGATCTTCTTTGGCTACAATCCTAACCTCACTTTCCTGGGCGTAAGTCCCATTGAACACAGTAGGACCTACTTCTGAGTAGACCTGGTTCGGATTGTGCCCTTTGTCACTAACTGCAAGGCAAACCTGCATTTTGCATTTGCTGCTTTCACTGGAAGTCCTGGGGGGGGGTCTGGGCTTGTCAGCATGAGTGGAATGGGATCCGGCTCAGCCTCTCCTGCAACTCCACATTCCCCATTTGGACACAAAGAGAATACAGACGTGACAGAGGAAAAACTGCCTGCGGGCACAGCAGGTGAATTAATTGGCACATTTCTGGATGCTCTGTCTGAAGGAGGGTGGAAAAGGAGCATCTGCTGCGCCAAAGAAGATCTTGTTCAAGGAAGCAATAATTAAATCACTTAATTGAAAGTCACACGTCATGACTGTGAAGCCAAAAATGTCAACAAGTAAATGAAGACTTGAAGACGGGGCTTTTGGGAGGCTTCCCTGCCTGAGCTGCCATCTCTCTGCAGTGCTGTTTTGCCTTTCCATTTCAGACCTGCCTTGCTCTGATTTTCAGGTGTTCAGATGGACCCATCATATATTTCCAGATCCGTAACCAGGGTTAGCAGCAGGACCAGCAGCCAGGGGCCCATTGCCAACCCAAGACCCCTGTGCACATTGCCTCTGCCATAATGGAACCACTCCCCTCCCGCTGGCCTCAGAGAGTCACTGCAGTGTCAAAATTGGAATCGGGTTCTGATCTTTTTTTTTACGCTTTCTGAGGCTTGGGGAACCCTGCAGAGGCATCTGCAGGACCTTCTGCACCCCCCAGAGGTTGGCACTGCTCATGACAGGTACAAAAATGACCCTTCTGTCCCTGGCAGTGGTTCAGTCTTCGGGATTTCGTCATTGCCTGAGCTCAGCCACTGCACCTACTTAGGTGGTTTCACTGGTATAAGCAGAACTTTGTGAATCATGGAAGTCTTTTAACCATTGGACTCTTTCAACCATTCCTGCCTTTCAGACATCCCTCTGCACAGTTATCTGAACAGACGCATTGAACATCAGAGACAGCCTGGCAGGAGGTCAAGGCCCCCTTAAATGATAAGGCAGGAGGGTCTGGTCTAGAGTGTTGAGCCTCCGTTTGCCTGAAGATAGCATCCGAAGGTCGCCAGTTCGAGGCCTCCGGCACCGTGCGACCTTAAAGCAGCTGACAAGCTGAGCCGAGTTATTCCATCTGCTCTGAGCTTGGGAGGATGGAGGCCAGGTTGGAGGCCAGATCAGAACGAAACATCTGAATTGTTGTAGCTCTTGAAAGATAGAGCCTTCTTTCAATTGTAAAAATCCCTACAGGGATTTAAATAGCCTGCCTATGTAAACCGCCTTGAATAAAGTCTGAGGAGAAATCTGAGGACCTAGAAAGGCGGTATATAAATACCTGTATTATTATTATTATTATTATTATTATTAGGCTCCAAAAAGCACAAGCTTAGCCCAGTCCAGCACTGCTGGAAATGCCTTTCTAAGGCTTTCAGGAGGCCTTCTCATGATCGCAAAGTTTCTGCTCTGCCTTCCCAAGCCTCAGAAGACTGCTTTTCCACCTCAGGTCCACCATTGGAGGTGCAAGTTGACACCCCCTCAAGGTGTGGTACCCTGGGCAGATGACCTCCTGGCCCATCCTTAACTATGCCACTGGACACTTGCATGATGGCCAGCAGAGGTGGACTTCTTGCTTCCCTTGACTTGACTTTAAGAAAGAGTTTCTTGGAGTGCTCCATAGCAGCAGATCCCTGCTCTTTCCCTCTCGCATCATACCAGGACCAGGGGACATCCACTAAAATTGTTTGTGAGGAGAGTTAGGACTGAGAAAATAAAATATTTCTTTACTCGGCGTGTAGTTGGTCTGTGGAACTCCTTGCCACAAGATGTGATGATGGCATTGGACCTAGATGCCTTTAAAAGGGAATTGGACACATTTCCGGAGAAAAAGTCCATTATGGGTTACAAGCCATGATGTGCATGTGCAACCTCCTGATTTTAGAAATGGGCTACGCCAGATGCAAGGGAGGGCACCAGGATGCAGGGCTCTTGTTATCTGGTGTGTTCCCTGGGGCATTTGGTGGGCTTTTGTGAGATACAGGAAGCTGGACTAGATGGGCCTATGGCCTGATCCAGTGGGGCTGTTCTTATGTTCTTATGTACCCACACTCACCCAGGAGTAAGTCCCTTTGACTATCACTGTTAAAAGAACATACATAGTAGCTTGTTAAAAGTACAGGTCTGTCACATTTTCCCAAATGCAGTCACATGCCATGGTAGTATTAAGTCTATTGTGTTAAAAATAAAATATTGAAATGAATGGGGACCCACCTGAAATTGGCTCGTGACCCACCTAGTGGTTCCTGACCCACAGTTGGAGAAACACTGGCCTAGCCTTTCTCCTCATTTCATGCCAGCCCCTAGTTCTGTCTTGAGCCAGTGCACTTGGTTCCCGCACCCAGAGTTTAATTTCACATAACATGGGCACAAGGATTGTCTTCCTGCCCACCCCATGAAAGATCTTCCTTGGCTGCAATCCTAACCTCACTTTCCTGGGAGTTAGTCCCATTGAACACAATGGAACCTACATCTGAGTAGACCTGGTTCGGATTGTGCCTTTGTTACTAACTGCAAGGCAAACCTGCATTTTGCATTTGCTGCTTTCACTGGAAGTCCTTCGAGGGGTCTGGGCTTGTCAGCATGACCGGAATGGGATCCGGCTCAGCCTCTCCTGCAACTCCACATTCTCCATTTGGACACAAAGAGAATACAGACGTGGCAGAGGAAAGACTGCCTGCGGGCACAGCAGGTGAATTAATTGGCGCGTTTCTGAATGCTCTGTCTGAAGGGGGGGGAAGGTGCATCTGCTGCGCCAAAAAGATCTTGTTCAAGGAAGCAATAATTAAATCACTTAATTGAAAGTCACAGGTCATGACTGTAAAGCCAAAAAGTAAATGAAGACTTGCAGACGTGGCTTTTGGGAGGCTTCCCTGCCTGAGCTGCCATCTCTCTGCAGTGCTGTTTTGCCTTCCCATTTCAGACCTGCCTTGCTCTGATTTTCAGGTGTTCAGACGGACCCGTGTTAGATTTCCAGATCTGTAACCAGGGTTGGCACCAGGACCAGCAGCCAGGAGCCCATTGCCAACCCACGACCCCTGTGCACATTGCCTCTGCCATAATGGAACCACCCCCTCCTGCTGGCCCCAGAGAGTCACTGAAGTGTCAAAACTGGAATCGGGTTCTGATCTTTTTTTTTACGCTTTCTGAGGTTTGGGGAACCCTGCAGAGGCATCTGTGGGACTTTCTGCACCCCCCAGAGGTTGGCACTGCTCATGATAGGTGCAAAAATGACCCTTCTGTCCCTGGCAGTGGTTCAGTCCTCGGAATTTCGTCACTGCCTGAGCTCAGCCACTGCACCTACTTAGGTGGTTTCACTGGTATAAGCAGAACTTTGTGAATCATGGAAGTCTTTTAACCATTGGACTCTTTCAACCATTCCTGCCTTTCAGACATCCCTCTGCACAGTTATCTGGTATTATGTGAGAGGGAAAAGAGCATCTCTCTATCCACTCTATCCTTCCTGTGCATAATTTTGTATGTCTCAATCATGTCCCGTCCCCCCCCCCAGGCACCTCTTTTCTAGGCTGAATTGGACAGATTTCTGGAGAAAAAGTCCAGTACGGGTTACAAGCCATGATGTGTATGTGCAACCTCCTGATTTTAGAAATGGGCTATGTCAGAATGCCAATGCAAGGGAAGGCACCAGGATGAGGTCTTTTGTTATCTGGTGCTTTAAAGACTCCCTGGGGCTTTAAAGACACACTTCCAGGTTTCTTGCTCTTCCATTGCTCCTTATGGAATAATTTTATTCCATTAGATTCCATTATTGGGCCCATCTTGTTGCTGAATGCAGAATAGTGTGTACTCATGTATTCTGGGGTGAGTCTGGAGGAGCCAGAAACCTGGAAGTGTGTCTTTATAGCTATTTGTAACCCTGAGAAGCTTGCAACTGGTGCAGTTAAACAGCACAAAGGTAGGGAATTGGATTCTGGTGCTTCCCCCCCCCTTCTTACAAGGCATTTAAACAGAAATGACCCTGTTTCTGCCTTGCAGTCCTGCTGGACCCCACCTCCAGGGTAGATTGCCTCTTCAACCTGCAGAGGTCCTCTCTCCTGCCAGCAGCCTCCCACCACTACAGCAGGTCTTGGGCACAGCAGCCACACACCAAACTCCAGTTTCTCCGAAGTCTGTTCCAGCAGTCTCCAAAGTCCATTCACCCATCAATTCCTCAGTCCAATAATCCAGTCTGCCCTTCCTCAAGTTTGGCTCCTTCTGCTACCCACATCCAACTCTCCCTTCATCAGGTGCTTTTATGCCTGAGGGCCCTGTGGCCTTCAAGTGGCTGCAGCTGTGCAGCACACTCCCTGCTGAAATGCCCAGGCCTTCACCCTTAAAGAGGCCACTGCTGAAACCACATCCTACCTCCTCACCAGCTGGTCTGTGATTCCAATACAGTGGGACCCAACATTCATGATGCTGGTCTAGCACCAACCCTGCTGCCTTGGGTGGTGACGGAGCTAGGCAAAGAGAACCCCTACCTCCAAAACACTGGTGGAGGGCCACCATTGTGCTTACCACACCAGAATCTGAGTTAACACAAGTGTGAAGTACATAACATTTTTCGGATCTGTAGTGCTGACACAGGGAACGCTTGTCAGTGGTGGGCCTGGAGGGGGGCAGGGATACAAATGGCCTGAGTGCTGCATCCACACTGCGCCCCAGACCATGCGGGAAGCCTTCCAATGCAATCGTAAGACAGCACAGCCAATGTGGGCAGGTCAGCCCCCCCCCCATCCCAGCTAAATTCTTGTATGAATAGGGACAGACATCCACCTCTGACTGATGTGTCTCCCTGGAAGTGGAGCGCAATGGCTGCGCTTTCACTTTGGAAGACGTGGGGAGCCTGCAGACACCCCCAGGACGCTGCAGCAGGGACCGGTAAGTGCACGCCAGTCGCTGGCTCAGACACACCAGGACTGGGAGATTCGAGGCCAACACGAGGGCTTGCAGTGCCCCCACACACAGCATCTCCTTCCCACAGGGTGACCAGCTGCAAAGGGGGCAGAGTGGCTGTATCTTTAACCATTGCAGAGAAGACGGAATTTTGGCAGGTGCAGCTCAACATGGAAGGGTTTGAAAAGCTGCACCTGTCCCAGGACAAAAGA
This sequence comes from Tiliqua scincoides, assembly GCF_035046505.1. NCBI lineage: Eukaryota > Metazoa > Chordata > Lepidosauria > Squamata > Scincidae > Tiliqua > Tiliqua scincoides. The sequence goes on from NC_089825.1 coordinate 129,083,882, forward strand.
GCCATTTCCTTGACTCAGTTGCAGTCTGGGGCCCTGAGTCCCTTCTACTCACACTTTTCTACTTCCTAAGGCAGTGTTTCTCAGTGTGGGTCGGAACCCACTAGGGGGGTCGCGAGCCAATTTCAGGTGGGTCCCCATTCATATTTTTAATATATTAGACCTGATGCTGCCATGGTATGTGACAATATTTGGGGAAATGTTACAGGTCTGTACTATTAACAAGCTACTATGTATATTCTATACTATGTATAATGTATATTGTATACTATTAACAAGCTACTATGTATATGTCATGACATCACATCTGGTGGGTCCTGACAGATTCTCCTTCCAAAAAGTGGGTCATGGCGCTAAATGTGTGAGAACCACTGTCCTAAGGAGTTGTGTGAGATTCTCTGCCAATTCTCTACTGCCCTCCTGTGGATGTCATAATATTGCAGGAGCTGAAGGTTAAAAAGGACAGAGACACACCCCTCAGCATCAAATGGTGGCAGCCTTAATAAAAGCAGCCCCACACTTGGGCCCCTCCACCCCTCGCCTTGCTGCCAAACCACCCCAAATCCCAAACTGGCTTCCGTTAGTGTTGGCAAGCAGGGCACGACTGGCGCTGCCTGGCATGAAGGCATCTGCTGCCCCTGCTTGCATAGCACCAAGGAAAGATAAAGGAAAACAATTCAGGAAAAATTCCCAGAAGCCCCACTGACAGCAGAGCTCCATCCTTGTGCCCTCCCTTGCATCTGGCATTCTGACATAGCCCATTTCTAAAATCAGGAGGTTGCACATACACATCATGGCTTGTAAGCCATAACGGATTTTTCCTCCAGAAACTTGTCCAATCCGCTTTTAAAGGCTTCTAGGCCAGATGCTGTCACCACATCCTGTGGCAAGGAGTTCCACAAACTGAACACACGCTGAGTAAAGAAATATTTTCTTTTGTCTGTCCTAATCCTCCCAACACTCAATTTCAGTGGATGTCCCCTGGTTCTGGTGTTATATGAGAGTGTAAAGGGCATCTCTCTATCCACTTTATCCTTCCCATGCATAATTTTGTATGTCTCAATCATGTCCCCCCCTTTTCTAGGCTGAAGAGGCCCAAACGCCGTAGCCTTTCCTCATAAGGAAGGTGCCCCAGCCCAGTAATCATCTTAGTCGCTCTCTTTCGCACCTTTTCCATTTCTACTATGTCCTTTTTAAGATGTGGCGACCAGAACTGGACATAATACTTTTCACTCCATACCTGCATTTCTCTGATTCTCAGGTGTTAGGACAGACCTGCTTTTGCTTTTCCACTCCAGTATTCAGGGTCAAAAAAGCAGCCCACTATTCTCTTGCCTGCACACTGGGGACCCCCAAACACCCACTTCCATTCAATTCCCTGGCAGTTCCCTGCACTGCCAATTATCTAGAGGGGTGTAGCAAAGCGCTTTAGACATGTTTGCTTGATGTCATCTCTTATCAGTGCCTCTCAAATGTTTTAACAATGGGACCACTTTTTAGAATGACAGCCTATTGAGACACACCAGAAGTGATGTCATTAACCTGGAAGTGATGTCATGGCCCACAGTGACATCATCAAGCAGGAATATTTTTTTTTTGCCTCGAAACAGAGTGTTAAAAATACCCTAGCAGAACGAGGCACTGCATTTCATAACTTGGTCTGATTCTTCATCCCGTGGCTCAGAGGGAGTGAACTAGAGAAAGTCATAAAATGGAGATATTTCATTCCATTTTTTTTTCATTGCATTCTGCTGTAAATTAAAGTAGTGTCACCTGAAGAAGAAACCCCTTCACTGCTTACCTGCCTTTCTGGCGATTCACACAGCCCCATCAATAGGTACAAATGTACAGGTGTCTCAAGTAACTGAGCCAAGCTCAAGCGCCCTCCATCCCAGGGCAGTAATTCATCTGAAATCAGGGTAACCAGACTATGGCATTCTGACAGCCACAGTGTGTGAGAAAAAGCCGCCTGCCAAGCCCTTTCTATCTGGGGTGGCACATTCCTCCCTGACATCTCTGAGCCCTGCCTAACTTTGTGCCATGACTGGGCCATTTAGTCATGGTTTTAATTTATTCTAAATGTGTTTCTTTTTTCATTTTTTTGAGGGGGGGGGAGGTTGCTTAGTGTTTTTCTTCAGTTGTAAGAATTCCAGTCAGCAACCACAAAAATGAAAAGAGAAACATATTCAGAATCAATTAAAACTGTGACTACAAAAGCTTAAGCCATTTGGGGGGAAGGGACTCATACCTTCTTGCACGCAGATATAGACCATCAGCAAAGAAAACCAGGCACGAAAGGAGGGAATTCCAGCCCATCTCATGGGCGGAAAGGCTCTGTACCACAGGTGTGGAACTGCCCACATCTGAGAATCAAAAAGCCACATTAAGCCCCTGCTACCTTCCCACCTCCATCATTCACAGCATAGTTTAAATATGCAGTTGGCCCTAAGAGGGAAAAGGATCTGAACCCGAGACCTGCAGGAAGGCTGGAGAGCTGCACTCACCTGTGTCTTGCTGACCAGGAGGAAGAGGCAGACTGAGCCCAGCAGCCAGAAGCCCCCCCAGCCCCAAGGAAGGTGCAGCAGGGCATGGTGGGATCCCACAGGGCTGTCTGAGCCCCCATGGATAATGTGGGACAAGCTGCAGAAACACAAAGATTTATGAAGGTCCTGGCTGTCTCTCTGCTTCTGAATTCCACACCATGCAATAAAAAGAGTGCCCTTCTGAGCATGTGCAGAGAGAAGCCAGGAGGAATCAGGAGCCTCAGAATGTTGGCCCAGGGGTTTGTGATTTGGGGTAGAGGCATAACACAGCCGTGTAGCTCACTGAGTGGCCCTGAACACTCTCTCCCTGTCCCCCCTTCCTCTTCTCCTCCCCCTTTTCCCTCTTGGGAATGATGTGAGGATCATACAATGGAGTGACCCCACAAGTGCAGCTCTGAGCTCTCTGACACAAAAGTGAGAGGAAGAAAATGGGATACGTGTGAATACTTTGCCCCCTGATGGCAACCATGCCCTGAGGTCATTCGTTAACATATAGTAGACCCTTCCCCCCAGTTCCCATCCACCCATCCCATGCAAGTCACTGGGACTCCTAAAAGAGATGACACTCAGGGATATCTGCAGGGGGGTCTCCTTTATTCAGTCGTGGGCCACACGGACATGCGGGAAACTATGTGATGATTCCAGAGAAAATGCTGGGGAAGAGTGAAGGGGACGTAATGCTGGATGAGGAGAGTCTGCAGTTCTTGGGCTTGGGTCTTGGCTGCAGGTGAGGGTCGGCTGTTGCATTAAGAAGGGTGATCTTCTCATGGGATGTGTACAAGAAGACACTGGAAGGCGTTCTTTTGGCTTGTGGAGAGGAGAAAAGAGTGGCAGGAAGAAAGGAAGACAAGGCTTATTCAGTACAGGTCAAATCAGTGGAAGGAATGTGTGGAAAGGGGGTCTGGAAGGGAGGAGGTGGGACCGTCCCCACATGAAGGAGGGGCAACTGCCATCAGTGATCCTGAGGGGGTTATGCAGGATGGCAGAGCTCAGTGATGGACTCTCCACACACATTTAGGGACAGAACTTTCCCCATTAGGGGGGTTCGGTCCACGGAAGCTGCAGGAGGGATTCCCAGAGTCCTCCTGTTTTCCCCAGTAGTTTCCCTCCCTCAGGTGGACAGGGGCACCTGGGAAAAGGTGAGAGTCGGCTCCACTCCAGCCCTGTTTTCATTCAGAAATAGGAACTGACGCCTTTTTATGACTGGATAAATAATTTTAGTTAAACAATAGTACGGTTTAGTTAAATCATTAATTAGTATAATGACAAATATGATAATTTTTGAATCAATGACTTTTTTTCTGTCGTTGTTGATTTCTTTTTTGGATTAAGACACGTTGTAATCTATGGCCAATATCCTCATGTGTAACCTATGTATAGGTTATATAGTTTATACAGAATAGGCCCTCAGTTTGGCTGTACTTTTCGTAAGAGGTGACTAAACAGCCACCGGGTAGATGGGACCCGTCAGCCTGGGAAGGCAGCTCATCTGAGAGAAGGAAAACTCTGATCCCAAACCTCCACTGCCTCTTGGCTACATCCAGTTATGGAAAAGGCTTCAGGAGTCAACCTCGAGGCAAAATCCGGAGCTGGAGTCCCTGAGGCAGTTCATGGCTGAACACAGTCACGTTCTGGCAACTCCTGCGACGCCGCTGGAACCAACCGTATTGGCCTCTGCCTTTCCATTGGACCATTTCAGCGACGTGGAGAGGGGGGATTTGCTGCATGGATAACAGCCTATCCTCCATATCTACCTTACCCAGGCTTCGCGCACTGGAGTGGACACTCTGTTCCAGAACCACCATTCAGAGCGTGACACCATGGTCTTCCGAGACTGAAGGACGCCAACAACCTATGTAGTCCAAGTCCTAAGTTTAACCCCTTTACCTTACCTGTGCCTGTAATAAATAAATAAACTTTGCACACGCACACGCACACGCACACACACACACACACACACACACACACACACACACACACACACACACACACACACACACACACACACACACAAATAAAGCCAAATCAAACTCCTCCTCCACTTTCCTCATAAACCCCAATTCTGCCTGGTATGTTGATAATATGAATTTGTCTCAGTTCTGTGCCAGGTTAAATGGCAGGGCTTCTGCCCAGAGAATCCTGGGTCTTGGTCTTGGATGGCTGCTGAATGTTCACTCTTATTGATTGACAGCCCATCCCACAGACCTTAGCAGAAGAAAACCTGTCACCCTTATCTGCCTTCCTGGAAATTCTCAGAGATGCTAGAACAGGTCCAGGTGTGCAGAGGGCTGTTGCTTCTGGGCTTGGCTGGGGCTCCTCACCAACTGCATCAGTTTTCGCTCAGGTACTGCACGGGAGACCCGGAGTCCTTTGATGGAGTTTGGGTCAGGTCGAGTTAAGTCAAAGGCGCTGGAATCAGCAGACACACCGTGGCTGTCATCTGGGAATACAGAAACCCTTGTCAGGCCCAAAGCCACCCATCCTCATTCTCTCCTTTCATTCTGCTTACAGCTCCATGGTCTTGAGTGTCTCTCATTGAATTAACCACTGCCGGCCCCTCCACGGGCTCACCCATCCTGCCCTTTTGCCCCCTGCTTGCTTTTCCAGTAGTGATCCCATTAACCTAATTTGTTCTCCTTATGCAATTCTATTACATGGGAGGGGGAGGAGAGAGGCAGATTGGCACAAACTGGGTGCCAGCAGTTCATCAATACGACAACCAACCGTCAGCAAGTTCCAGCAGGCTCAGCATGCGTTCTGCTTGCATATGTGCTCTAGATTGGCTTTTGTTTGCCGTCATTTGGCCTTCTTCGTTGCTTAATGTTCTTTGCCCTTCCCCCGAGACTCAAACTGACCAGAACTTCCTGTGAATTCTTTGGAGGCTCAAGATGACCAGATCATCTTATATAAGAACATAAGAACAGCCCCACTGGACCAGGTCATGGGCCCATCTAGTCCAGCTTCTGTATCTTACAGCTGCCCAGCAAATGGACCTTACCAGCTGAAGCGTCTGTTTTATTCTTGGGGGGGGGGCTGCCTTCTGGAGCATTTGTTGAGCTCCACTTTCATCAGACTGGGACCATGTAGCTAGCCTTGCATTTCCCTTTGCTCCTGCTCAAGGCACATTTGCTTACTCGGGAGTAAATGCAACCCTGTGGCTTATTTTCACTTACTTACTGTCCCCTCTGGACAGCAGACGGAGTTGCACCAACTCCAACAATAGATCCAAATGGCTTTGCACACAAGGAAAGAGAGGCCTGAGGGGGGACATGATTGAGACTTACAAATTTATGCACAGGAAGGATAAAGTGGATAAAGAGATGCTCTTTACACTCTCACATAACACCAGAACCAGGGGACATCCACTAAAGTTGAGTGATGGGAGGGTTAGGACAGGCAATAGAAAATATTTCTTTACTCAGCATGTGGTTGGTCTGTGGAACTCCTTGCCACAGGATGTGGTGATGGCATCTGGCCTAGATGCCTTTAAAAGGGGATTGGAAAGGATTCTGGAGAAAAAATCTATTACCCCTGACCCCCCAAATAAGACTCCAGGCTGAGGTTTCTTGGGTTGAACTAGGGCCACTTTATTAACAACACAACACAACACAGCAGCAGGGCTAGATGGGGCCAGGGGGCCTAAAATTGGGGGAAACGGACCTAGCCGTCTACCTCCCCTGGGGCTCAAGGGCGAACCAACTGACTTGGGGTGCCACCAGTCGATCGACTGGGTACAGCCTGTCTACGTCACCCCCAAAGGGGGCAGGGGAGCTGGCCAGCTGGCTCGCTGGGCAAACCATGCAAGCATAGCCAGACCAGTCAGGGGGGTTTGCCAGCCTACCTCTTCGAGCTGGCTAGGCCTCATTTGGGCAGTTCTGGCTCGCCCCCTTGATCTTGCTGCCCTGGATGGACACTGAGTTGCCCTACCTACCCCACCCCGCACGCATCACGCCAAGTGACCGAAGGAATGAGAACCTATCAGAACCACACCTCCCAATACAGCAGTCTGGGGTAGGCGAAAAAACTGACACCTACGGCCAGTCAAGGTGCCAGCAAAAAATTCCTACCCGGCCCTACAAGAGCGACCAGCTAATCTCAGACTGTGCAAAGGGAGGGCGGGAGGGGTTGCTGCTGCTCCCTGGACTGAGCTCCTGCGGCCCACGTGAGCTCAGCCCCCACCGCGCCAAACTGCACGACCCAATGGGAGCCTGCCTCCTCAGCCTGCCTGCACGAGGTGGGCGGGGCAATGCCGGTAGCGCGCACAGCGCTAATGTTCTTTACAGGTTACAAGCCATGATGTGTATGTGCAAGCTCCTGATTTTAGAAATGGGCTATGACAGAATGCCAGATGCAAGGGAGGGCACCAGGAGGCAGGTCTCTTGTTATCCAGTGTGCTCCCTGGGGCATTTGGTGGGCCGCTGTGAGATACAGGAAGCTGGACTAGATGGGCCTATGGCCTGATCCAGTGGGGCTGTTCTTATGTTCTTAACTACAATTCCCAGGAAGCCTTGCAGGTCTCTTGTTATCCGGTGTGCTCCCTGGGGCATTTGGCGGGCCGCTGTGAGATACAGGAAGCTGGACGAGATGGGCCTATGGCCTGATACAGTGGGGCTGTAACACATGAAACACACTTAGACTCAGTTAAAACCATGACTAAATGGCCCAGTCGTGGCACCAAGTTAGGCAGGACTCAGAGGTGTCCGGGAAGAATGTGCCACCCCAGATAGAAAAGGCTTGGGGGGCAGCTTTTGCTCACACACTGTGGCTGTCAGAATGCCATCGTCTGGTTACCCTGAATTCAGATGAATTACTGCCCTGGGGATGGAGGGTGCTTGAGCTTGGCTCAGTTACTTGAGACACCTGCACATTTGTACCTATTGATGGGGCTGTGTGAAACTCCAGAAAGGCAGGTAAGCAGTGAAGGGGTTTCTTCTGCTCAGAAGCAGGGTTGACCTTAGGAGCTACGGGGGTCCAATTGGAAACATTTTTGCACCGCCAATATACAATATTCTATATCAAAATGTGTGCTAAAGAGTGCATGTGAGCTACTAGTGCAAGTAGATCTAAGAACACTTTAAAATAAAATGACTTTGTTTTCAGAATCCAATGCCACAAGGCAACCTTCAGTCTCAAAAGACTCTGGTATCACACTCTGAATGGTGGTTCTGGAACAGCGTCTAGTGTGGCTGAAAAGGCCGATTCGGGAGTGACAATCCCTTCCACACCGGGAGCAAGTGCAGTCTGTCCCTGTTCTGTCTCCCTGGCTATGGGCCTTCCTTCTTTGCCTCTTAGCCTCAGACTGTTGGCCAAGTGTCTCTTCAAACTGGGAAAGGCCATGCTGCACAGCCTGCCTCCAAGCGGGCCACTCAGAGGCCAGGGTTTCCCACCTGTTGAGGTCCATCCCTAAGGCCTTCAGATCCCTCTTGCAGATGTCCTTGTATCGCAGCTGTGGTCTACCTGTAGGGCGCTTTCCTTGCACGAGTTCTCCATAGAGGAGATCCTTTGGGATCCGGCCATCATCCATTCTCACGACATGACCAAGCCAACGCAGGCGTCTCTGTTTCAGCAGTGAATACATGCTAGGGATTCCAGCACGTTCCAGGACTGTGTTGTTTGGAACTTTGTCCTGCCAGGTGATGCCGAGGATGCGTCGGAGGCAGCGCATGTGGAAAGCGCTCAGTTTCCTCTCCTGTTGTGAGCGAAGAGTCCATGACTCGCTGCAGTACAGAAGTGTACTCAGGACGCAAGCTCTGTAGACCTGGATCTTGGTATGTTCCGTCAGCTTCTTGTTGGACCAGACTCTCTTTGTGAGTCTGGAAAACGTGGTAGCTGCTTTACCGATGCGCTTGTTTAACTCGGTATCGAGAGAAAGAGTGTCGGAGATCGTTGAGCCAAGGTACACAAAGTCATGGACAACCTCCAGTTCATGCGCAGAGATTGTAATGCAGGGAGGTGAGTCCACATCCTGAACCATGACCTGTGTTTTCTTCAGACTGATTGTCAGTCCAAAATCTTGGCAGGCCTTGCTAAAACAATCCATGAGCTGCTGGAGATCTTTGGCAGAGTGGGTAGTGACAGCTGCATCGTCGGCAAAGAGGAAGTCACGCAGACATTTCAGCTGGACTTTGGACTTTGCTCTCAGTCTGGAGAGGTTGAAGAGCTTTCTGTCTGATCTGGTCCGGAGATAGATGCCTTCTATTGCAGTTCCGAAGGCATGCTTCAGCAGGACAGCGAAGCAAATCCCAAACAAGGTTGGCGCAAGAACACAGCCCTGCTTCACTCCACTTCGGATGTCAAAGGGATCTGATGTGGAGCCATCGAAGACAACAGTGCCCTTCATGTCCTTATGGAAAGATCTGATGATGCTGAGGAGCCTGGGTGGACATCCGATCTTGGGGAGAATCTTGAAGAGGCCGTCTCTGCTGATCAGGTCAAAAGCCTTCGTGAGATCTATGAATGCCACAAGACTGCTGTTCTTTCCATCCAGAACAGGTAAATGACTCAAGGGGTCCACCTCTCATTTGTACTTAGAATACTGGGCTGAAGGGGGGGGCCTTTTAGAATGTTCAAAGAGCTCCTCTGAAAAGGGAAGCCTGGCTAGGTGGAAGAATCAGGGAGGGTCTTTAGACCGGGAGCAGAGAGAGTTTTTGGGTTCTTGGAAGGAGAAGATTTGTTGCTGTGAAGGAAAGAAGTGTTTTGTTTTTTACTTACTTACCTTTTCTGACTTCCCATTTACCTTCCTTGTTTTGGTTGGATTATTAAATATTGTTTTGTTTCAACTGCTCAGACACCATTTTCTCTGGTCAGGTTGGCTGGTTCTCTCTCTAGCGCAGCAACAAATATTGCTGCTTAGGGAATTTGGGAATTTAGGGGCTTAGGGATTGGGGAATTTTTGTTAACAAATCTGGCATCCCAGAAGGAACACCTGCTGTGATTTCTGGGTGTCCCAGACTCCAAATCAGGGAGAGATATGCCTGAGCCCCTGAGAGAAAAGTTCTGGATCCTGGCGAAGAGGAACAGGTGTGACACTACATTGTGCTTGATTAGTGAGCGGGCTGGTTTATGCAGCAGTGGAACTTTGCTTGGAATGCAGTGGCATTGCTGGGTGGGTGCAGGACTGCACCAGGTGATGTGCCGGGGGGGGGGTGACACTACTAATGACCAGATTGCTGAAATTGCAGTTTGTAGGAATACCTTCATGTTCTATACCTTTCAATGCATAATTTACTGCAGAATGCAATCAACAAAAATGGAATGAAATCTCTCCATTCTACGGCTTTCTCTCGTTCTCTCCCTCTGAGCCACGGGATGAAGAATCAGACCAAGTTATGAAATGCAGTGCCCCGTTCTGCTAGGGAATTTTTAACACTTTGTTTTGAGGCAAAAAAAAAAAAAATTCCTGCTTGATGATGTCACTGTGGGCCATGACATCACTTCCAGGTTAATGACATCACTTCTGGTGTGTCTCAAAAGTAGTCCCAAGGTTAAAACATTTGAGAAGCACTGATTAGAGATGACATCAAGCAAACATGTCTAAAGCGCTTTGCTACACCCCTCTAGTTAATTGGCAGCGCAGGGAACTGGCAGGGAACTGAATGGAAGTGGGTGTTTGGGGGTCCCCAGTGTGCAGGCAAGAGAATAGTGGGCTGCTTTTTTGACCCTGAATACTGGAGTGGAAAAGCAAAAGCAGGTCTGTCCTAACACCTGAGAATCAGAGAAATGCAGGTATGGAGTGAAAAGGATTGTGTCCAGTTCTGGTCGCCACATCTCAAAAAGGATATAGTAGAAATGCTATGAGGGACTTGGGGGTTCAGTTCAAGACACATCTGCTGAGGTTTCTTGAGAGTCTCTGGACAAGTTCAGCCTGGAGCTGCAGGCCCAGTCCCGTGGAGCTTGGGCTTCTGTCCAAAGGAAATTTCATCAGGGTTGGTGCTCCATGGTCAAAGGGCTGTAGGGAAGGGAGCAGCAGAATGGAGCTCTGCTGTCAGTGGGGCTGCTGGGAATTTTTCCTGAATGGTTTTCCTTGGTGCTATGCAAGCAGGGGCAGCAGATGCCTTCATGCCAGGCAGCGCCAGTCATGCCCTGCTTGCCAACACTAACGGAAGCCAGTTTGGGATTTGGGGTGGTTTGGCAGCAAGGCGAGGGGTGGAGGGGCCCAAGTGTGGGGCTGCTTTTATTAAGGCTGCCACCATTTGATGCTGAGGGGTGTGTCTCTGTCCTTTTTAACCTTCAGCTCCTGCAATATTATGACGTCCACAGGAGGGCAGTAGAGAATTGGCAGAGAATCTCCCAAAACTCCTTAGGACAGCGGTTCTCACACATTTAGCACCGAGACCCACTTTTTAGAAGGAGAATCTGTCAGGACCCACCGGAAGTGATGTCATGACCGGAAGTGGCATCATCAAGCAGGAAATTTTTCACAATTCTAGGCTGCAATCCTACCCACACTTATCAAGGAGTAAGTCCCATTGACTGTCATTGTTAAAAGAATATACCTAGTAGCTTGTTAAAAGTACAAGTCTGTAACATTTCCCCAAATACTGTCACATACCATGGCTGCATCAGGTCTAATATATTAAAAATATGAATGGGGACCCACCTGAAATTGGCTCGTGACCCCCCTAGTGGTTCCGACCCACACTGAGAAACACTGCCTTAGGAAGTAGAAAAGTGTGAGTAGAAGGGACTCACTGCCCCAGACTGCAACTGAGTCAAGGAAATGACTCTTTTGTCCTGGGACAGGTGCAGCTTTTCAAACCCTTCCATATTGAGCTGCACCTGCCAAAATTCTGGCTTCTCTGCAATGGTTAAAGATACAGCCACTCTGCCCCCTTTGCAGCTGGTCACCCTGTGGGAAGGAGATGCTGTGTGGGGGGGCACTGCAAGCCCTCGTGTTGGCCTCACATCTCCCAGTCCTGGTGTGTCTGGGCCAGCGACTGGCGTGCACTTACCGGTCCCTGCTGCAGCGTCCTGGGGGTGTCTGCAGGCTCCCCACATCTTCCAAAGTGAAAGCACAGCCATTGCGCTCCACTTCAGTCAGAGGTGGATGTCTGTCCCTATTCATACAAGAATTTAGCTGGGACGGGGGGGGGGGGGGCTGACCTGCCCACATTGGCTGTGCTGTCTTACGATTGCATTAGAAGCCTCAGAAGGCTTCCCGCATGGTCTGGGTTGCTGTGTGGATGCAGCACTCAGGCCATTTGTATCCCTGCCCCCCTCCAGGCCCACCACTGACAAGCGTTCCCTGTGTCAGCACTACAGATCCGAAAAATGCTATATACTTCACACTTGTGTTAACTCAGATTCTGGTGTGGTAAGCAAAATGGTGGCCCTCCACCAGTGTTTTGGAGGTAGGGGTTCTCTTTGCCTAGCTCCGTCACCACCCAAGGCAGCAGGGTTGGTGCTAGACCAGCATCATGAATGTTGGGTCCCACTGTATTGGAATCACAGAGGAGCTGGTGAGGAGGTAGGATGTGGTTTCAGCAGTGGCCTCTTTAAGGGTGAAGGCCTGGGCATTTCAGCAGGGAGTGTGCTGCACAGCTGCAGCCACTTGAAGGCCACAGGGCCCTCAGGCATAAAAGCACCTGATGAAGGGAGAGTTGGATGTGGGTAGCAGAAGGAGCAAAACTTGAGGAAGGGAAAGACTGGATTATTGGACTGAGGAATTGATGGGTGAATGGACTTTGGAGACTGCTGGAACAGACTTTGGAGAAACTGGAGTTTGGTGTGTGGCTGCTGTGCTGTAGTGATGGGAGGCTGCTGGCAGGAGAGAGGACCTCTGCAGGTTGAAGAGGCAATCTACCCTGGAGGTGGGGTCCAGCAGGACTGCAAGGCAGAAACAGGGTCATTTCTGTTTAAATGCCTTGTAAGAAGGGGGAGGGGGGAGGAAAGCACCAGAATCCAATTCCCTACCTTTGTGCTGTTTAACTGCACCAGTTGCAAGCTTCTCAGGGTTACAAATAGCTATAAAGACACACATCCAGGTTTCTGGCTCCTCCATACTCACCCCAGAATACATGAGTATACTCTATTCTGCATTCAGCCACGAGGTGGGGCCAATAATGGAATCTAACGGAATAAAATTATCCCATAAGGAGCAATGGAAGAGCAAGAAACCTGGAAGTGTGTCTTTAAAGCCCCAGGGAGCACACCAGATAACAAAAGACCTCATCCTGGTGCCTTCCCTTGCATTGGCATTCTGACATAGCCCATTTCTAAAATCAGGAGGTTGCACATGCACATCATGGCTTGTAACCCATAATGGACTTTTTCTCCAGAAATGTGTCCAATTCAGCCTAGAAAAGTGGTGCCTGGGGGGGGGGGGGAACATGATTGAGACATACAAAATTATGCACAGGAAGGATAGAGTGGATAGAGAGATGCTCTTTTCCCTCTCACATAATACCAGATAACTGTGCAGAGGGTTGTCTGAAAGGCAGGAATGGTTGAAAGAGTCCAATGTTTAAAAGACTTCCATGATTCACAAAGTTCTGCTTATACCAGTGAAACCACCTAAGTAGGTGCAGTGGCTGAGCTCAGGCAGTGACAAAATCCCGAAGACTGAACCACTGCCAGGGACAGAAGGGTCATTTTTGCACCTATCATGAGCAGTGCCAACCTCTGGGGGGTGCAGAAAGTCCCACAGATGCCTCTGCAGGATTCCCCAAGCCTCAGAAAGCGTAAAAAAAAAAAAGATCAGAACCCGATTCCGGTTTTGACACTTCAGTGACTCTCTGGGGCCAGCGGGAGGGGGTGGTTCCACTATGGCAGATGCAATGTGCACAGGGGTCTTGGGTTGGCAATGGGCCCCTGGCTGCTGGTCCTGCTGCTAACCCTGGTTACGGATCTGGAAATCTAAGATGGGTCCGTCTGAACACCTGAAAATCAGAGCAAGGCAGGTCTGAAATGGAAAGGCAAAACAGCACTGCAGAGAGATGGCAGCTCAGGCAGGGAAGCCTCCCAAAAGCCACGTCTGCAAGACTTCATTTACTTTTTGGCTTTACAGTCATGACCTGTGACTTTCAATTAAGTGATTTATTTACTGCTTCTCTGAACAAGATCTTCTTTGGCGCAGCAGGTGCACCTTTTCCCTCCCCTTCAGTCAGAGCATACAGAAACGCGCCAATTAATTCACCTGCTGTGCCCGCAGGCAGTCTTTCCTCTGCCACGTCTGTATTCTCTTTATGTCCAAATGGAGAATGTGGAGTTGCAGGAGAGGCTGAGCCAGATCCCATTCCGGTCATGCTGACAAGCCCAGACCCCTCCAAGGACTTCCCGTGAAAGCAGCAAAGGCGAAACACAGGTTTGCCTTGCAGTTAGTGACAAAGGGCACAATCCGAACCAGGTCTACTCAGAAGTAGGTTCCATTGTGTTCAATGGGACTAACTCCCAGGAAAGTGAAGTTAGGATTGCAGCCAAGGAAGATCTTTCATGGGGTGGGAAGGAAGACAAATTCTTGTGCCCATGTTATGTGAAATTAAACTATGGGTGCAGGAACCAAGTGCACTGGCTCAAGACAGAACTAGGGGCTGGCATGAAATGAGGAGAAAGGCTAGGCCAGTGTTTCTCCAACTGTGGGTCAGGAAGCACTAGGTGGGTCACGAGCCAATTTCAGGTGGGTCCCTATTCATTTCAATATTTTATTTTTAACACAATAAACTTAATACTGCCACGGCATGTGACTGCATTTGGGAAAATGTGACAGACCTGTACTTTTAACAAGCAACTATGTATGTTCTTTTAACAGTGATAGTCAAAGGGACTTACTCCTGGGTAAGTGTGGGTACATAAGAACATAAGAACAGCCCCACTGGATCAGGCCATAGGCCCATCTAGTCCAGCTTCCTGTATCTCACAAAAGCCCACCAAATGCCCCAGGGAACACACCAGATAACAAGAGACCTGCATCCTGGTGCCCTCCCTTGCATCTGGCGTAGCCCATTTCTAAAATCAGGAGGTTGCACATACACATCATGGCTTGTAACCCATAATGGACTTTGTCTCCAGAAATATGTCCAATTCCCTTTTAAAGGCATCTAGGCCCAATGCCATCATCACATCTTGTGGCAAGGAGTTCCGCAGACCAACTACACGCCGAGTGAAGAAATATTTTATTTTCTCAGTCCTAACTCTCCTCACAAACAATTTTAGTGGATGTCCCCTGGTCATGCTATTATGTGAGAGGGAAAAGAGCATCTCTCTATCCACTCTATCCTTCCTGTGCATAATTTTGTATGTCTCAATCATGTCCCCCCTCAGGCACCTCTTTTCTAGGCTGAAGAGGTCCAAACACCGTAGCCTTTCCTCATAACGAAGGTGCCCCAGCCCGGTAATCATCTTAGTCGCTCTCTTTTGCACCTTTTCCACTATGTCATTTTTGAGATGCGGCGACCAGAACTGGACACAATACTCCAGGTGTGGCCTTACCATCGAATTGGCCTTCTTCACTGCTGCTGCACATTGGACACTTTCCTTTCATCCTGCTTACAGAGTCATGGTTTTGCGTCTCTCTCTTTGAACTGACCACTTCCAGGCCATCCACTGACTCACCCACTCTGCATGTTTGGTCCCTTCTTGCTTTTCCAGTAGTGACTCCATTAACCGGAATATCTGCAACAGACTCAGTAGGAAAAACGCAGGGATCTGCTGCCATGGAGCACTCCAAGAAACTCTTTCTTAAAGTCAAGTCAAGGGAAGCAAGAAGTCCACCTCTGCCGGCCATCATGCAAGGACACAAGAAAGTGTCCAGTGGCATAGTTAAGGATGGGCCAGGAGGTCAACTGCCCAGGGTACCACACCTTGAGGGGGTGTCAACTTGCACCTCCAATGGTGGACCTGAGGTGGAAAAGCAGTCTTCTGAGGCTTGGGAAGGCAGAGCACAAACTTTGCGATCATCAGAAGGCCTCCTGAAGGCCTTAGTAAGGCACTTCCAGTTTTTGCTGAAAACCAGAAGTGCATTTCTAAGGTCAGTCTGAGGCAGCCATTTTCAACCACTGTGCAGTGGCACACTGGCGTGTCATGACTTGTCTGCAGGTGTGCCGCAGAAGTTTGGGGGACAGTCATATATAAGTGGAGCCAAAGGGGATATGAGCCCCCCACCAGCAGCATGGTGTACCTTGTCAATTGTCAAAAACCTGATGGTGTGCCCTGACAATTTGAATGCCTTGTCAGTGTGCCGCAAGATGAAAAAGGTTGAAAATGGCTGGTCTGAGTTCAGGGGTGTTATGAAATTTAGGTCCCCCAAGTGCCAGGTGGTGTAGCTACATCACTGCAGGTGTCTGGTGAAGTTCAGTTTTCCGTTCTCAAGATCAGAGCAGCAAAGGACAGTGTCCCCAGCAGGCCACCAACATGACCAAGCTCTGCTTTGAAGATCCAGGCCAGTGTTCAGCCATTAGGGAGCCATTCACAGTATGTGGCTTGAGTAACTGAGTCAGGTTACGTCTTGCAGAGGTAGACATATGTGGCCCCATCCCAAGGGCAGTAATTAATCTGAATTGGGGGTATTCCACTATGGCATTCTGACAGCCCTTGATTGTGTGAAAATCTGCCTACCAGCAGTGCTGGACTGGGATAAGCTTGCGTTTTCCAGAGCCTTATCATTTAGGGGGGCCTTGACCTCCTGCCAGGCTGTCTCTGATGTTCAATGCGTCTGTTCAGATAACTGTGCAGAGGAATGTCTGAAAGGCAGGAATGGCTGGAAGAGTCCAATGGTTAAAAGACTTCCATGATTCACAAAGTACTGCTTATGCCAGTGAAACCACCTAAGCAGGTGCAGTGGCTGAGCTAAGGCAGTGACGAAATCCCGAAGACTGAACCACTGCCAGGGACAGAAGGGTCATTTTTGCACCTATCATGAGCAATGCCAACCTCTGGGGGGTGCAGAAAGTCCCACAGATGCCTCTGCAGGGTTCCCCAAGCCTCAGAAAGCGTAAAAAAAATATCAGAACCCGATTCCGGTTTTGACACTTCAGTGACTCTCTGGGGCCAGCAGGAGCGGGTGGTTCCACTATGGCAGAGGCAATGTGCACAGGGGTCTTGGGTTGGCAATGGGCCCCTGGCTGCTGGTCCTGCTGCTAACCCTGGTTACGGATCTGGAAATCTAAGATGGGTCCATCTGAACACCTGAAAATCAGAGCAAGGCAGGTCTGAAATGCAAAGGCAAAACAGCACTGCAGAGAGATGGCAGCTCAGGCAGGGAAGCCTCCCAAAAGCCACGTCTGCAAGTCTTCATTTACTTTTTGGCTTTACAGTCATGACCTATGACTTTCAATTAAGAGATTTAATTATTGCTTCCTTGAGCAAGATCTTTTTGGCGCAGCAGATGTACCTTTTCCACCCTCCTTCAGACAGAGCATTCAGAAACGCGCCAATTAATTCACCTGCTGTGCCCGCAGGCAGTCTTTCCTCTGCCACGTCTGTATTCTCTTTGTGTCCAAATGGGGAATGTGGAGTTGCAGGAGAGGCTGAGCCGGATCCCATGCCAGTCCTGCCGACAAGCCCAGACCCCTCCAAGGACTTCCAGTGAAAGCAGCAAAGGCGAAACACAGGTTTGCCTTGCAGTTAGTGACAAAGGGCACAATCCGAACCAGGTCTACTCAGAAGTAGGTTCCATTGTGTTCAATGGGACTAACTCCCAGGAAAGTGAGGTTAAGATTGCAGCCAAGGAAGATCTTTCATGGGGTGGGCAGGAAGACAAATCCTTGTGCCCTTTTTATGTGAAATTAAACTATGGGTGTGGGAACCAAGTGCGCTGGCTCAAGACAGAACTAGGGGCTGGCATGAAATGAGGAGAAAGGCTAGGCCAGTGTTTCTCCAACTGTGGATCAGGAAGCACTAGGTGGGTCACGAGCCAATTTCAGGTGGGTCCCTATTCATTTCAATATTTTATTTTTAACACAATAGACTTGATACTACCATGGCATGTGACTGCATTTGGGAAAATGTGACAGACCTGTACTTTTAACAAGCTACTATGTATGTTCTTTTAACAGTGATAGTCAAAGGGACTTACTCCTGGGTAAGTGTGGGTACATAAGAACATAAGAACAGCCCCACTGGATCAGGCCATAGGCCCATCTAGTCCAGCTTCCTGTATCTCACAAAAGTCCACCAAATGCCCCAGGGAACACACCAGATAACAAGAGCCCTGCATCCTGGTGCCCTCCCTTGCATCTGGCGTAGCCCATTTCTAAAATCAGGCTGCAGAAGTTTGGGGGACAGTCATATATTAGTGGAACCAATGGGGATATGAGTGTTCCCGAATGAACACACACACGATTCTTTGGATTTTGGAGAGGCAATCAAACAGGCGACAGGAGAATTCAAAGGACTTCTTACGTTTACTCTCGTTTGCAAACGGGACCCTCCACAAACATACACACACATGTGGAGAGACCCCGAACAATTACAATGATGCTGGTTTTATAGGGTAGACTAGGTAGGGGAGGGGGGACAAAAGAGCACACAAAGAGAGCAAAACACATCCATGGCAAGCATGGGAAAAATAACAGACCAACAGTCCCACAAACATTTGGCTTGGCTATCAGATCAACTTCTTGATCCTCAGGATGTTCAGGAGGGCAATTCGATACGCATCGGCAATTTGTTTACAGAGATATCCATTACAAAGGATCTGGTACTCTATGCATCCCTTTTATTTGTTTATGACTTTCTGTTTACCCTTGTGAACATACCACAGCTAGCTTGTTCTCTGAGAGGGATTTTTAGATGCTGGCGTTTGGTCAGAGAAGAGCCTTGTGGGTATTTCATATTGTGAACTGGGCATCTTGGGATATTTCTATATTGTGAGCTCAGCATATTGGTATCATGAGCCCCCCACCAGCAGCATGGTGTACCTTGTCAATTGTCAAAAACCTGATGGTGTGCCTTGACAATTTTAATGCCTTGTCAGTGTGCCACGAGCTGAAAAATGTTGAAAATGGCTGGTCTGAGGCCAGGGGGTGTTATGAAATTTTGTGTCCCCAAGTGCCAGGTGGTGTAGCTACACCACTGCAGGTGTCTGGTGAAGTTCAGTTTTCCGTTCTCAAGATCAGAGCAGCAAAGGACAGTGTCCCCAGCAGGCCACCAACATGATCAACCTCTGCTTTGAAGATCCAGGCCAGTGTTCAGCGATTAGGGAGCCATTCAAAGTATGTGGCTTGAGTAACTGAGTCAGGTTACGTCTTGCAGAGGTAGACATATGTGGCCCCCATCCCAAGGGTGGTAATTAATCTGAATTGGGGGTATTCCACTATGGCATTCTGACAGCCCTTGATTATGTGAAAATCGGCCTACCAGCAGTGCTGGACTGGGCTAAGCTTGTGCTTTTTGGAGCCTTATAATAATAATAATAATAATAATAATAATACATGTATTTATATACCGCCTTTCTAGGTCCTCAGATTTCTCCTAAGACTTTATTCAAGGCGGTTTACATAGGCAGGCTATTTAAATCCCTGTAGGGATTTTTACAATTGAAAGAAGGCTCTATCTTTCAAGAGCTTCAGCAATTCAGATGTTTCGTTCTGATCTGGCCTCCAACCTGGCCTCCATCCTCCCAAGCTCAGAGCAGATGGAATAACTCGGCTCAGCTTGTCAGCTGCTTTAAGGTCGCACGGTGCCGGAGGCCTCGAACTGGCGACCTTCGGATGCTATCTTCAGGCAAACGGAGGCTCAACACTCTAGACCAGACCCTCCTGCCTTATCATTTAAGGGGGCCTTGACCTCCTGCCAGTCTGTCTCTGATGTTCATTGCGTCTGTTCAGATAACTGTGCAGAGGGATGTCTGAAAGGCAGGAATGGCTGAAAGAGTCCAATGGATAAAAGACTTCCATGATTCACAAAGTACTGCTTATGCCAGTGGAACCACCTAAGTAGGTGCAGTGGCTGAGCTCAAGCAGTGACAAAATCCCGGGGACTGAACCACTGCCAGGGACAGAAGGGTCATTTTTGTAGCTATCATGAGCAGTGCCAACCTCTGGGGGGTGCGGAAAGTCCTGCAGATGCCTCTGCAGGGTTCCCCAAGCCTCAGAGAGTGTAAAAAAAATTATCAGAACTACTACCGGTTTTGGAACTGCAAAACTGACACTGCAGTGACTCTCTGGGGCCAGCGGGAGGGGAGTGGTTCCATTATGGCAGAGGCAATGTGCACAGGGGTCTTGGGTTGGCAATGGGCCCCTGGCTGCTGGTCCTGCTGCTAACCCTGGTTACGGATCTGGAAATCTAAGATGGGTCCGTCTGAACACCTGAAAATCAGAGCAAGGCAGGTCTGAAATGGGAAGGCAAAACAGCACTGCAGAGAGATGGCAGCTCAGGCAGGGAAGCCTCCCAAAAGCCCCGTCTGCAAGTCTTCATTTTCTTGTTGACTTTTTTGGCTTTACAGTCATGACCTGTGACTTTCAATTAAGTGATTTAATTATTGCTTCTTTGAACAAGATCTTCTTTGGTGCAGCAGATGCACCTTTCCCCCCTCCTTCAGACAGAGCATTCAGAAACGCGCCAATTAATTCACCTGCTGTGCCCGGAGACAGTCTTTCCTCTGCCACGTCTGTATTCTCTTTGTGTCCAAATGGGGAATGTGAAGTTGCAGGAGAGGCTGAGCCGGATCCCATGCCGGTCCTGCTGACAAGCCCAGACCCCTCCAAGCACTTCCAGTGAAAGCAGCAAAGGCGAAACACAGGTTTGCCTTGCAGTTAGTGACAAAGGGCACAATCCGAACCAGGTCTACTCAGAAGTAGGTTCCACTGTGTTCAAAGGGACTTACGCCCAGGAAAGTGAGGTTAGGATTGTAGCCAAAGAAGATCTCTCATGGGGTGGGCAGGAAGACAAATCCCTGCGCCCATGTTATGTGAAGTTGACGATGGGTGTGGGGACCAAGTGCACAGGCTCCTGACACAACTAGGGGCTGGCATGAAATGAGGAGAAAGGCGAGGCTATTGTGTTGCTGAAGACTCAAGAGCTGGTCTGGGGGAGTGAGGGCCCCATCTTGAGCCTTGTGCGCCAGCTCATCGCCGGCATGCACTGTTGCAAACATGCCATCAGGCACATTTGCGAGACTTACTGTGGGCCCAGCACCAGAGCTAGCCCAGCACGAGCCCCTTGTTGGATTGCGCAGCTCGACACAGGACTCCTTGATTCTGTGCTGGCTAAAGAGCTGCCACAGAACTGAGTAGCCCCATTGCAGGGCTACTTCCCATCCCCCCAAAAGTCATTGGCAGCTGCCCGGCACGCTTAGGATGCTGCAGCAGCCATTTTTGGCACCACCTGTGTGCTGAGTAGCTCAGAATCGGACTGTGAGTGAATTACACAGCTCTTTTGGAACAGAGATCTAAGACTAGATTACAAAGCAGCATATTGCAGAAAATCCCTTAAGAAAGAGACGGAGGGCCCAATCCCATTCAGCTGTCCAGCTCTGATGCAATTGTGCAAACAGGGTGTGAGTTGCATCCTGCAGTTGGAGGGGCAGGCACGGAGGTCTCCTCAAGGTAAGGGAACGCTTGTTTGGGCACTAGAAAGATGGGTCAAACTCAAGCTCCAGGCACAGTGAATCAATTAATTTGCAGGTTCCTGAATGTTCTGTCCCAAGGAGTGCGGGAAAGGTGCAAAGATGATCTTGTTCACATAAGCAATAATGAAATCACTTATTTGTCATGTCTGTAAAGTCACAAGACATGGTGGGAAAGAAAGGACATTGCAGCTTGAAAGGTACTCGTCTGGCCGCTTCCCACCAATCCACGTATGTCTTATGAGAACAGGATAATAAAATCTCTGGCCCTGATGGGAAGATGCCATACAAATGGGAGTGAGGTATGCCATTCTTTTTTAAGTAAGACCCCACAGGGAACCAGGAATATCCATGTGTGTTGTCCCTTTCTTTAGTTAGCAGATTTGCATATCACCCTTATGGCCATAGGGACACTCTGAACCCTCAGCAACAAGAAGAGAAAAAATATTCTGGATCAATTAAAACCATGACTATAAAATGGACAAAAACCATCTGGGATGCAGTGCACCATTTCTCTTTCTCCTCAGGGGGACAGATGGAGTAGTGGCATAGCCAGAGGGGGTGCAAAGCCCTAAGTTTTGAAGGGAGCCACACCACAGTGTGCAAGGGGCCCCTCCCACTCCCCTTTGGAGCCATTCCATGTGGGGAGCCAAACAGAGACGTACACCCCTTGCATCCTGCAAAACATAGTGCTTTGCACTCCCTCCAGCTACGCCATTGAGATGGAGGGGGGAAGACTAAAGGAGGACCATTTGATCATGGGACAAATATAGGAAGTCTGATGTGACACCACTCAGCACAAGTGAGATATGGGTTGACCTGGAGAAAATCGGAATATCTCAACCAACAAAGTACAACTTGCACAAGAATTGGCAAGTCCCATCTATAAGAAGATTTCCAAGGAGACAGGTAAGGGGGAAACTCTGTCCTTTGGGGCTGCTCTCCGTGAAGCTTGGAAGTTCTTAACCATTCTTGGGAACGTACAGATAGCACTTCAGATAGCTTGAGGGTCTTCATTTCCTGCTTCAGGACCTCTGAACACACTGGGAAACAGGCTCCATCAGGCACCCTAAATCTGGCAGCTCCCAAATATGTTGCTCCAGATCGCATTTGTAGCTAAGTCAGGGGTGTCAAAATCATTTCGTACCGAGGGTCAAATAGCATTCATGATGTCTGCTGAGGGCCAGAAATGATGTCATTAGGCAGGAAGTGATGTCATTAAACAGGTCAGAACCAAAAATAAGCACTTTTTCCTCACTTAGGAATTCATTAGCTGCAAATGACAGAAGAGAAAGTATGGAACTCTCGATCATATTTCAAGATACGGGAGAGCCCGATTTTCATGTGGGCTGCCCTTTCAGCAGTCATACCTCAGCACTGCTCAGCAGCTGAGAGCCTAAGGGCCAGATAAAAAGGTTCCAAGGGCCACATCCAGCCCCCGGGCCTTATGTTTGACACCCCTGGTCTAAGTGGTATCACTTTAGCATTCCCAAGTTTGCCACATGACTGAATGTGCCTTCATCACAACCCAGCCTCCTTCAGTCCCCTTGTATAGGAAAGTTTTCCTTGTGAGGGTAATCTTTGCATGGAGGGGCAATAAGCTCTAGCTGTCTCCCACCCCCCACAATGGCTTCTTTGGCTTCTATAGGCAGTGTTTGGATTGATCCTGGTTTCCTCTTCTTTTTATTACAAAGAAGAAGAAAGTTCAGAAAGCCCCATTGTCTCACTCCACATTTGGGTGACTAAAAGTCCTGCCCACCACTGCCAAAATCCCTTTCGCTTCCCCACTAGGCCACCAAAGCATGCCCTCCTTCTCATAGACTGCATATGGAGACTATAAGCAGGGATGGGTACTTGAGTCCTGATTACTTGTCACGAGTTCTGAAAAGTTGTGTTTTCTGCGACTCTTGTCAACTTCAGTCACCAATGTCACTGCTCTGGTTGTGACTCGTGGCAGTGACTTGGAAAATAGTCGTGATTGTAAGTGCTCGAGTCACGTAGTCTTGTGATTTTTGTGCCTGCGACTCGGTTTTGTGCCTGTGTGTGCTTGCTTGCTTTTCCCTGAGAGTGGAACACTGACCTGGATCTGAGCAGACACCTGCCTGCTTCCTTCAGTGATGGCCGGCAGAGGTGGACTTGTTGCTCCCCTTGATTCTGCTGTGAGAAAGAGTGTCTTGCAGTGCTCCAAGGTAGCGGATCCCTCTGGTGTCACCCAGCAGGACCTGTTGCAGGTATTCTGGTTAATGGGGTCACTACCGGAAAAGCAAGCAGGGGGCAAAAGGGCAGGATGGGTGAGCCCGTGGAGGGGCTGGCAGTGGTCAATTCAATGAGAGACACTCAAGACCATGGAGCTGTAAGCAGAATGAAAGGAGAGAATGAGGATGGGCGGCTTTGGGCCTGACAAGGGTTTCTGAATTCCCAGATGACAGCCACAGTGTGTCTGCTGATTCCAGCACCTTTGACTTAACTCCACCTGCCCCAAACTCCATCAAAGGACTCCGGTTCTCCCCTGCAGTACCTGAGCGAAAACTGATGCAGTTGGTGAGGAGCCCCCGCCAAGCCCAGAAGCAACACCCCTCTGCACACCTGGACCAGTTCTAGCGTCTCTGAGAATTTCCAGGAAGGCAGGTAAGGGTGACAGGTTTTCTTCTGCTGAGAAGGTCTGGGAGATGGGCTGTCAATCAATAAGAGCGAATCTTCAGCAGCCATCCAAGACCAAGACCCAGGATTCTCTGGGCAGAAGCCGTGGCATTTAACCTTGCACGGAACTGATACAAATTCATATTATCAACATACCAGGCAGAATTGGGGTTTATGAGGAACGTTGAGGAGGAATTTGATTTGGCTTTAAAAGAGCATTTCAGTTCCTGTTTCTGAATGAAAACCAGGCTGGAGTGGAGCCGACTCTCACCTTTCCCAGGTGCCCCTGTCCACCTGAGGGAGAGAAAATACTGGGAAAAACAGGAGGACTCTGGGAATCCCTCCTGCAGCTTCCGTGGACCAAATCCCCCTCATGGGGAATACGTTCTGTCCCTAAATGTGTGTGGAGAGTCCATCACTGAGCTCTGCCGTCCTGCATAACCCCCTCAGGATCACTAAGGGCAGTTACCCCTCCTTCGTGTGGGGAAAATATGCAGGCGTGACACAGAAGTTAATAATAATAATAATAATATACAGTATTTATATACCGCCTTTCTTGGTCTTTATTCAAGACTTTATTCAAGGCGGTTTACACAGGCAGGCTTATTAAATCCACGCAGGGATTTTTACAAATTGAAAGAAGGTTCTCTCTTTCAAGAACCACCACATTCAAGGTGTTACACTCCGATCTGGTTTAACATTCTGGCCTCCATCCTCCCACGCTCCGAGC
This sequence comes from Tiliqua scincoides, assembly GCF_035046505.1. Taxonomy (NCBI): domain Eukaryota; kingdom Metazoa; phylum Chordata; class Lepidosauria; order Squamata; family Scincidae; genus Tiliqua; species Tiliqua scincoides. The sequence continues at coordinate 129,108,294 of NC_089825.1, forward strand.
AGATGGAACAGCTCAGCTGCAGCTTGCCAGCTGCTTCAAGGTCGCACGGTGCCGGTGGCCTCGAACTGGCGACCTTGTGGATGTTAATCTTCAGGCAAATGGAGGCTCTAGCACAACAGCTGAAAAATGCTGAAAAACTCATCTGGGTTCTGTGGCTCTGTTTCTGGGGCGACTGTCTTAGCAAGAACTTGTTGCTTTCTCTGCTGTGGTGGGGAAGAGGGACAGACCTGCAGTGGACCTCCCCAGCCCCACGCCCTGGGCAGATGTTTCTGTAGGACTCACACCACTTGGATTCTCAGAGAGGCACTGAAACCCTGGCAGGGGTTCAGTCAGATCCCATTGTATTTCGTCTGCAAGTGGGGCTCACTTCTCACTGAAATGAGCAAAGACTTCAGGCTTTTACTTGGCATATGTACTCTTTGAGCTTGCTGGAGGAAGGAGGGGCAGTGCAAGGGGAGGGGGAGGGGAGGAGTAGGGAGGGGAGGAAACAGAAGAGGGACATGACAGTGGAGATGAGGAAAACAGGATGGATGGGAGGGGGAGGAGAGAGGCAGATTGGCACTAACTGGGTGCCAGCAGTTCATCAATATGACAACCGTCAGCAAGTTCCAGCAGGCTGAGCGTGCCTTCTGCTTGCATATGTGCTCTAGATTGGCTTTTGTTTGCCATCATTTGGCCTTCTGTGTTGTTTAATGTTCTTTGCCCTTCCCCCAAGACTCAAACTGACCAGAACATCCTGTGAATTCTCTGGAGGCTCAAGATGGCCAGATCATCTTATATATTTTATGTTGCCGAATACAGCCTTGAATTGGGCCGGGGTCCTGAGCTGGAGACCCGAAATCCCGAGGCTCTGGACCCCTGGCCATCTGTATACACAAAGGCCTGCGATGGCCCCTCCCCTTCAATTGTTGCCACCCCCCTGTGCGAAAATCCACCCCCCCCAACTCACCTGAGGCTCACAGAGCCTCACGCAACCCGGGGCTATCAACTCTGCTTCTGGGAAACCTCAGAAAGGCTCGCATGGGGTCCTAGAGGTTTGCTCCTGGGGCATTTGCCCCATTGGAGTCAATGGTAGATCCGCAACTGGGACAGACAGTTTGTTCACACAAACAATTGCCCTAGAAACAGCCATCGGACCCAGAAGAGTCTCTGGGTGGCTCTGAGAAGAAGCTCAGTGGGTGCCCTGGGTGTAGTTTTCTGACCCCCTTCCTTCATTGGGTTGATGTGATGATACCATGGGGCAACCCCACATATGCAACACTGAGGATTTTGACCAAAGAGTGGGATGAAGAACATGGGATACTTCTGAATGCATTTTCCCCCATGGCAACCAGGTCCTGATACCGGTTTCTGAGACATGGACCCTCCCCCTTCATTCCAGTTCCCACCCACCCACCCCACACAAATCACTGGTACTCCCCAAACAGATCACCCCAAGAGATATCTGTGAGTGGGCTCTCATTTATTCAGCCAGACCACACATACATGTGATCATGCTAGAGACAATTCTTTTTAAGTTGGGAAGGTGCTCCATGGCTGCAAAATATAAAGGTTGGTTGCCAGTTGAGGCTGCAAAACTCCTCAAAGTTCAGTCCCAGGCAGGCTTTTTTTTTTTTTTTTAAACCTTTTTTTTTTTAAGTCCCAGGTAGGACTTAACCCACAGTTAAGCTCCTGCAGTGAGCCCCCTGCTGGAGGCTGTGGGTTAAGTCCTACCTGGGACTTAAAAATAAAAGGTCGAAAAAGAGCCTGCCTGGGACTGAACTTTGAGGAGTTTTACAGCCTCAACTGGCCCCCCTTTTGGCAACTGGCAACCAACCTTTATATTAATAATATAATAACCTTTAATTAATAATAATAATCAGAGCTAATAATGCAAGAACTCCTATTCCATTGGGGGAGTGTCATCAAGGGTCATTTCACCCTTGTGCCCATGTTATGTGTGACCTACAGCAAGCCCTGTGAGAAACATCACCAGCTGCTCCTGTATTTTACATTTGCTGCTTTTCCTTGGAGGCCTTGGAGGTTCCTGCGATCTGTCCAGCTGGAGTGGCTTGGGATCCAGCTCAGCATCTTCTGGAACACCACGCTCTCCATCTCGGCACTGACAAGAAGAAGACATGGCAGAGTCAACCACCCCACTTCCTGGCAGAACGTGTTAATTTCCATTCATGATTGCTAAGCCAAAAGACACAAAGAATAAACAAGACCTGCAGACGTGGCTTTTGGGAGGCTTCCCTGCTGGAGCCGCCATCTTTTCCCAGGACTGCTTTCCCTTTTCACTCCATCCCTGCCTTTCTCTGAGCCTCTCAGGTGTTCCGAAGGACCTGTCTTGGCTTTTCCATGCCAGCATCCTTGAGCCGCAGCCAACGGCCCACGGCCAGCCAGACACTCCCCTGGAATCCCTGAGGAGAGTTCATTTCATATCAGGTATTTATCCTACATCAGACGAAATCGCAAGGTGACTTCAACAGCGCATGATTTGGTTTTGGGTGTCATTCACAAGGAAGGCCAGTGCCAATGATGGTGTCACTGATGAGCTTTGCTCCTACCTGTGTAGCCTCATGATGCCTTCTGAGCACACCTGTCAGCTCTCTGGAAGGACTGCCCAGGATGTTTTTGGCATCCTCTTGCAAGGAACAGCTGGATGGCTCCACAAAGGGCTTGCCGGCCAGTCCCCTCCCCAAACTCCTCCTGGAACTCTATATAACCTGCCCTGGCTCCTGCGCACGGACAGCTGAGAACAAGTCCGGATCTCACCATGCTCTCCAGCACTTTCCCCCTGCTTGTGGGCCTCCTTGCTCCTGGGCTCAGCCTGCCCCTTCCTCCCAGCCAGCAGGATCCAAGTGAGTGCAGCTCTCCAGCCCTCCTGTGAGGCTCACGTTCTGATCTTCGTTCCCTCTTAGGGACAACCACTTACTAGTACTATGACATCAATTGTTGAGAGGGGCCGGTAGCAGGGGCTTCACCTGACTTTTTCATCCCCAAATGTGAGCTGCTCCACACCCAGTAGTGCAGGGCTGGTTCTCCCATGACGCAGCCTGAAGCCAACAGGTGCTCAATGGTGGCCCCCCACAAAGCTCACCCAGAGGACTGTGGAGAAATCCCAGGACCAAAACTGAAGACCACCTTTATCTAGTATTGTGTCCTCTTCACCCTGCCCCAGAACTGTCTCCTGCAGTATCACATCCTCATGAAGGATTTCTGTCCCAAAATGTATGTGGGGAGTCCAGCACTAAGCCCTGCCATCTTGCATAACCTCCTCAAGAGCACGGACGGCAGTTGCCCCTCCTTCATGAGAACGTGGGGACTGTCCAATCTCCTTCCTTCCAGAGCTACTTTCCCCACGTCTTTCACTGCTTTGACTTGTACTGAATAATCCTTGCCTTCTTTTTTTTTCTGCCACACTCTTCTTGACACTGAAGCAGTAGAGAGCAGGGCATCCCATGGCTACCTCTCCCCACCCAACCATGAGGAGATCACACTTCGTAGTGAACCATCTGCGACCCTCTTTTGCATGGTCAAAGAGTTCTATCCTGAAGTCCAGGGGCTCAAGAATAACAGCCCCTTGCCTGAAGACAACCACATTGGCTCTGAAGTTACAGAGGAAAACGGTGATGGTTCTTATTTTACCTACTTCAAGTTAAACATCTCTGCACATCGCAGGGACACTTTTTCCTGCTGGATTGTCAAAGAAGGTCTCTCCGTGAAGTTCCCCCAAAGGACCGCGGAGAAATCCCAGGGTCAAAAATGAAGAGCATCCTCACCCAGCGTTGCCACAGAATTGTCTCTAGCATGATCACATGTATGTGTGGTCTGGCTGAATAAATGAGAGCCCACTCACAGATATCTCTTGGGGTGATCTGTTTTGGGAGAACCAGTGATTTGTGTGGGGTGGGCGGGTGGGAACTCGAATGAAGGGGAAGGATCCATGTCTCAGAAACCAGTATCAGGACCTGGTTGCCATGGGGGAAAATGCATTCAGAAGTATCCCATGTTCTTCATCCCACTCTTTGGTCAAAATCCTCAGTGTTGCATATGTGGGGTTGCCCCAAGGTATCATCACATCAACCCAATGAAGAAAGGAGGTCAGAAAACTACACGCAGGGCACCCACTGAACTTCATGGTTACCTTGTAGTTTGAACCCAAATCAAACACACGCAGGCCAAGGCCAACATTCTGTCATCCATTTCACACTGGCTTCTCTGCACATGCTCAGATGAGCTCTCTTCTCATTGTACATAACAAAATTCAGAACCAAAGAGACATCTGTGTCATTAATAAATCTTTGCATTTACGTGGCAAGTTTTCAGTGTGCAAAGCCATTTAGATCTATTGTTGGACATGGTGCAACTCCGTTTGCTGTCCAGTGGGGGCAGTAAGTAAAAGAAAGTAAGCCACACGGTTGCATTTACTCATGAGTAAGCAAATGTGCCTTGGCCAGGAGCAAAGGGAAATGCTAGGCTAGCTGCATGGTCCCAGTCTGATGAAAGTGGAGCTCAACAAATGCTCCAGAAGGCAGCCCCCCCCCCCAAAGAATAAAGCAGAGGCTTCGCTGGCAAGGTCCATTTTCATTTGTTTACAGACTTACAGAGCCAGGTATTTCCTGACAGTGCTGTACTTGAAATAGAAGAATTTGTTCACTTTTTTTCCAGAGTGAAACAAGCTGCTGGTGCTGCCAACTTGTTTCGTTTGGTAAGAAAGTGAATCAGCGCCAGTCTCACTGCCGTCCCCTCCTTTTAAAGGGGCAGCCCTCAGATCAGCACAGAATCGAAGCCACTATCAGCGCTGTTCCGGATCCTGTCGACCTGAGGGTAGCCTCCCTTCTTCCCCTTTAAAAACGGGGAAAGAAGGGGGAGGCAGGCAGATCTGTACTCAAAACAGAAGCAATTGCGGTGATGTGATGATGTCACCACAATTCCTTCCAGTCATGGGATGGTGTTTTTATGGGCCACCACAGTGCTGCAGACCTGTGATTTCCAATATTTTTCTTTTCATGGCACACGGACCTCTCTGGTCTTTGCCTCTTGGGATGCCACTTCTGGGAGACTCTTCTGGGTCCGATGGCTGTTTCTAGGGCAATTGTTTGTGTGAACAAACTGTCTGTCCCAGTTGCGGATCTACCATTGAGTCCAATGGGGCAAATGCCCCAGGAGCAAACCTCTAGGACCCCATGCGAGCCTCTCTGAGGTTTCCCAGAAGCAGAGTTGATAGCCCCGGGTTGCGTGAGGCTCTGTGAGCCTCAGGTTAGTGGGGGGGTGGATTTTCGCACAGGGGGGTGGCAACAGTTCAAGGGGAGGGGCCATCGCAGGCCTTTGTGTATACAGATGGCCAGGGGTCCAGAGCCTTGGGATTTCGGGTCTCCAGCTCAGGACCCCGGCCCAATTCAAGGCTGTATTCGGCAACATAAAATATATAAGATGATCTGGTCATCTTGAGCCTCCAGAGAATTCACAGGATGTTCTGGTCAGTTTGAGTCTCAGGGGAAGGGCAAAGAACATTAAACAACACAGAAGGCCAAATGACGGCAAACAAAAGTCAATCTAGAGCACATATGCAAGCAGAACGCACGCTGAGCCTGCTGGAACTTGCTGGTGGTTGTCATATTGATGAACTGCTGTTTGTGCCAATCTGCCTCTCTCCTCCCCCTCCCATCTATCCTGTTTTCCTCATCTCCCCTGCCATGTCCCTCTTCTGTTTCCTCCCCTCCCCTCTCCTCCCCTCCCCCTCCCCTTGCACCGCCCCTCCTTCCTCCAGCAAGCTCAAAGAGTACATATGACAAGGAAAAGCCTGAAGTCTTTGATCATTTCAGTGAGAAGTGAGCCCCACTTGCAAACGAAATACAATGGGATCTGATTGAACCCCTGCCAGGGTTTCAGTGCCTCTCTGAGAATCCAAGTGGTGTGAGTCCTGCAGAAACATCTGCCCAGGGCGTGGGGCTGGGGAAGTCCACTGCAGGTCTGTCCCTCTTCCCCACCACAGCAGAGAAAGCAACAAGTTCTTGCTAAGACAGTCGCCCCAGAAACAGAGCCACAGAACCCAGCATTTTTTCAGCATTTTTCAACTGTTGTGCTCCAAACTTCTGGGTCACGCCTGCATATTTTCCCCACACGAAGGAGGGGCAACTGCCCTCATTGATCCTGAGGGGGTTATGCAGGACAGCAGAGCTCAGTGATGGACTCTCCACACACATTTAGGGAAAGAACGTTTCCCCCGTATTCCCCATGAGGGGGATTCGGTCCCCGGAAGCTGCAGGAGGGATTCCCAGAGTCCTCCTGTTTTCTCCAGTAGTTTCCCTCCCTCAGGTGGACAGGGGCACCTGGGAAAGGTGAGAGTCAGCTCTACTCCAGCTTGGTTTTCATTCAGAAATAGGAACTGAAATGCTCTTTTAAAGCCAAATCAAACTCCTCCTCAACTTTCCTCATAAACCCCAATTCTGCCTGGTATGTTGATAATGTGAATTTGTATTGGTTCTGTGCCAGGTTAAATGTCAGGGCTTCTGCCCAGAGAATCCTGGGTCTTGGAGATGGATGGCTGCTGAACATTCGCTCTTATTGATTGACAGCCCATCCCACAGACCTTCTCAGCAGAAGAAAACCTGTCACCCTTACCTGCCTTCCTGGAAATTCTCAGAGACGCTAGAACAGGTCCAGGTGTGCAGAGGGCTGTTGCTTCTGGGCTTGGCTGGGGCTCCTCACCAACTGCATCAGTTTTCGCTCAGGTACTGCAGGGGAGACCCGGAGTCCTTTGATGGAGTTTGGGGCAGGTGGAGTTACGTCAAAGGTGCTGGAATCAGCAGACACACCGTGGCTGTCATCTGGGAATACAGAAACCGTTGTCAGGCCCAGAGCCGCCCATCCTCATTCTCTCCTTTCATTCTGCTTACAGCTCCATGGTCTTGAGTGTCCCTCTTCGAATTGACCACTGCCAGCCCCTCCACGGGCTCACCCATCCTGCCTTTTTGCCCCCTGCTTGCTTTTCCAGTAGTGATCCCATTAACCAGAATAACTGCAACAGGCCCTGCTGGGTCACCCCAGAGGGATCCGCTACCTTGGAGCACTCCAAGAGACTCTTTCTCACAGCTGAATCAAGGGGAGCAACAAGTCCACCTCTGCCGGCCATCACTGAAGGAAGCAAGCAGGTGACTGGTGATATCCAGGCCAGTGTTCCACTCTCAGGGAAAAGCAAGCAAGCACACACAGGCACAAAACCGAGTCGCAGGCACAAAATCACAAGACTACGTGACTCGAGCACTTACAATCGCGACTATTTTTCAAGTCACTGCCACGAGTCACAACCAGAGCAGTGACATTGGTGACTGAAGTTGACAAGAGTCGCAGAAAAACACAACTTTTCAGAACTCGTGACAAGTAATCAGGACTCAAGTACCCATCCCTGCTTATAGCCTCCATGTGCAGTCTATGAGAAAGAGGGCATGCTTTGGTGGCCTAGTGGGGAAGCAAAAGGGATTTTGGCAGTGGTGGGCAGGACTTTTAGTCACCCAAATGTGGAGTGAGACAATGGGGCTTTCTGAACTTTCTTCTTCTTTGTAATAAAAAGAAGAGGAAACCAGGATCAATCCAAACACTGCTTATAAAAGCCAAAGAAGCCATTGTGGGGGGTGGGAGACCGCTAGAGCTTATTTGTATCATTTCCGTGCAAAGATTACCCCCACAAGGAAAACTAGATAGCAAAGGGTCTAGCCTAGTTTCTTATACGAGGGGACTGAAGGAGGCTGGGTTGTGATGAAGGCACATTCAGTCATGTGGCGAACCTGGGAATGCTGAAGCAATACCACTTAGACCAGGGGTGTCAAACATAAGGCCCGGGGGCCGGATGTGGCCTGTGGAACCTTTTTATCTGGCCCTTAGGCTCTCAGCTGCTGAGCAGTGCTGAGGTTTGACTGCTGAAAGGGCAGCCCACATGAAAATCGGGTTCTCCCGTATTTTGAAATATGATCGAGAGTTCCATACTTTCTCTTCTGTCATTTGCAGCTAATGAAATCCTAAGTGAGGTAAAAGTGCTTATTTTCGGTTATGACCTGTTTAATGACATCACTTCCTGCCTAATGGCATCACTTCTGGCCCTCAGCAGACATCATGAATGCTATTTGGCCCTCGGTATGAAATGATTTTGACACCCCTGACTTAGATACAAATGCGATCTGGAGCAACATATTTGGGAGCTGCCAGATTTAGGGTGCCTGATGGAGCCTGTTTCCCAGTGTGTTCAGAGGTCCTGAAGCAGGAAATGAAGAACCTCAAGCTGTCTGAAGTGCTATGTGTACGTTCCCAAGAATGGTTAAGAACTTCCAAGCTTCACGGAGAGCATCCCCAAAGGAGAGAGTTTCCCCCTTACCTGTCTCCTTGGAAATCAGGGGGGTGGCAACAGTTCAAGGGGAGGTCCATCACAGGCCTTTGTGTATACAGATGGCCGGGGGTCCAGAGCCTCGGGATCTGGGGTCTCCAGCTCATTACCCCAGCCCAATTCAAGGCTTTATTAGACAACATAAAATATATAAGATGGTCAGGTCATCTTGAGCCTCCAGAGAATTCACAGGATGTTCTGGTTGGTTTGAGTCTCAGGGGAAGGGCAAAGAACATTAAACAACACAGAAGGCCAAATGATGGCAAACAAAAGCCAATCTAGAGCACATATGCAAGCAGAACGCATGCTGAGCCTGCTGGTTGTCATATTGATGAACTGCTGGCACCCAGTTTGTGCCAATCTGCCTCTCTCCTCCCCCTCCCATCTATCCTGTTTTCCTCATCTCCCCTGCCATGTCCCTCTTATGTTTCCTCCCCTCCCTACTCCTCCCCTCCCCCTCCCCTTGCACCGCCCCTCCTTCCTCCAGCAAGCTCAAAGAGTACATATGGGAAGTAAAAGCCTGAAGTCTTTGCTCATTTCAGTGAGAAGTGAGCCCCACTTGCAGACGAAATACAATGGGATCTGACTGAACCCCTGCCAGGGTTTCAGTGCCTCTCTGAGAATCCAAGTGGTGTGAGTCCTGCAGAAACATCTGCCCAGGGCGTGGGGCTGGGGAAGTCCACTGCAGGTCTGTCCCTCTTCCCCACCACAGCAGAGAAAGCAACAAGTTCTTGCTAAGAGAGTCGCCCCAGAAACTGAGCCACAGAACCCAGATGAGTTTTTCAGCAATTTTCAACTGTTGTGCTCCAAACTTCTGTGTCACGCCTGCATATTTTCTTGGCACACCAATGTGCCACACACACCAGTGGGAAACTGCTGCTGTAGAAGAATGTTGCCAGAGGGAGTGAGGCTTGCCAGCACACTTCAGCGGCCCCAAACTAAAGGTTTTTCTCTACCTGTTGGAAGCAAAGCTGGAAGCCTTGAAGAGGTTAATATATCGGGTTGAGTCTCATCATCTGTGAGGGTTCCATTCCCAGAACTCAGGTGCCTGGCAAAATTCTCTCTAATGCAAATCAATTTTAAAAACCAATTCCCTTTGCTCTGTGCTTTCAAAACAGCCTTGCTGCCCTTTGGGATGTTTCAGACAGAGTCATTCCGCAAACAATCCATCAGTCAGTCTCTCTCCAGGGGAGCCAGCGACCCCTCCCTTCATCCAGAGCAAAGTGATTATCTTTCTTTCAGCTGCTCAGGGGGAATGGAGGGGTCCCTTGGAGTGAAGCTAAGTATCAGGAGAGAGAATGATGGATGGATTGTCAGCCAGCTGCCCTCTCTCCAACTAACAAGGCCATTGTCATTATCTGGAAAGTATCAACAAAGGCTGGAGGGACGAGTTCCACAAGGACTGCAGGGCCGCAAGAGTCTGAAACTGAGGTGCAGTAAAGACAGAACCGTTTTTGTTCCATGGTGAATCGGAAAAGAGCACTGCTGGTGCTCAATTCCCCCAACACTTCTGTCTTCTCTAAGTGACCCATGCACTGAAGACGCTTCTTCTCTTATCAAATCACAGTGGCGTCACTGGGTTTATTTCACCCAGTGCGGGAAGCACCCCCATGATGGACCTCCTCCCATGCAGTGGGGTAACACCCTGGGCAGTGGGTGTGGTGGTGTCCCATTCCCCCACCCCACTGGTGTTTTTTTTGGCTATAACTTCTCATAGAACAGAAATTTTGATGTGGTTTGTGCAATTTGCATTCTGCATTCTGCATGAAATTACACATAAGAACATAAGAACAGCCCCACTGGATCAGGCCATAGGCCCATCTAGTCCAGCTTCCTGTATCTCACAGCAGCCCACCAAATGCCCCAGGGAGCACACCAGATAACAAGAGACGTCATCCTGGTGCTCTCCCCTACATCTGGCATTCTGACTTAACCCATTCCTAAAATCAGGAGGTTGCGCATACACATCATGGCTTGTACCCCATAATGGATTTTTCCTCCAGAAACTCGTCCAATCCCCTTTTAAAGGCGTCTAGGCTAGACGCCAGCACCACATCCTGTGGCAAGGAGTTCCACAGACCGACCACACGCTGAGTAAAGAAATATTTTCTTTTGTCTGTCCTAACCCGCCCAACACTCAATTTTAGTGGATGTCCCCTGGTTCTGGTATTATGTGAGAGTGTAAAGAGCATCTCCCTATCCACTCTGTCCATCCCCTGCATAATTTTGTATGTCTCAATCATGTCCCCCCTCAAGCGTCTCTTTTCTAGGCTGAAGAGGCCCAAACGCCGTAGCCTTTCCTCATAAGGAAGGTGCCCCAGCCCCGTAATCATCTTAGTCGCTCTCTTTTGCACCTTTTCCATTTCCACTATGTCTTTTTTGAGATGCGGCGACCAGAACTGGACACAATACTCCAGGTGTGGCCTTACCATCGATTTGTACAACGACATTATAATACTAACCGTTTTGTTCTCAATACCCTTCCTAATGATCCCAAGCATAGAATTGGCCTTCTTCACTGCCACCGCACATTGGGTCGACACTTTCATCGACCTGTCCACCACCACCCCAAGATCTCTCTCCTGATCTGTCACAGACAGCTCAGAACCCATCAGCCTATATCTAAAGTTTTGATTTTTTGCCCCAATGTGCATGACTTTACACTTACTGACATTGAAGCGCATCTGCCATTTTGCTGCCCATTCTGCCAGTCTGGAGAGATCCTTCTGGAGCTCCTCACAATCACTTCTGGTCTTTACCACTCGGAAAAGTTTGGTGTCGTCTGCAAACTTAGCCACTTCACTGCTCAACCCTGTCTCCAGGTCATTTATGAAGAGGTTGAAAAGCACCGGTCCCAGGACAGATCCTTGGGGCACACCGCTTTTCACCTCTCTCCATTGTGAAAATTGCCCATTGACACCCACTCTCTGCTTCCTGGCCTCCAACCAGTTCTCAATCCACAAGAGGACCTGTCCTCTAATTCCCTGACTGTGGAGTTTACACATTACACATTTACACATTACACATTCAATACACATTGAATGATGTAGAACATGATGGTCTTATTCCCACTCTGCTCAGTGATGGTGCTTCTTCCTGGCAAGTGAAAGGGCAGCAGCATCCTGAGCGCATCTACTCCAAAGTAAGTCCCACAGAGTTAACAGAGCCTTACTCCCAGGTACGTCAGTGTGTCTAGCATGGAAACCTCAGAAACAGAGGCTGCCACCCTCTGCTACACACTTAGCTGCTGGGACTGGGGCTGACTTCCGAGGAGGCTCGCAGGGCACTGCCTGGCTGTGTCCCTGGGTGCTCAGCCCCTCCCCGAAGCGACCCCCAGTCTCTGGAGGGAAAGGGTCTCTGCAGGGGAGTGTGTTGCTTATTCGTTTCCAGGGAAAGCCCAGGGCAGTTTGCAAGTTTTAAAGCCTGGAACATCATTACCGAAGGAACACAGATCAGGGACAGACAATTAGAGCACAACAGAGCTGGAGCACTGAAAGCCACACACCAGCAGTTCAGGCTGTTCTCATTCATTTCCCTGCAGGATGCAGACCAAACCTGCCCACCTGAGAGTCTTTCCTCATCCTCTGCCGCCCCCTGGTGGACACCAAGCGAACTGCAGCACTTTCAAGTCCAGCCAAATTAATTCTCATTTAACAGCAACACCAGCTGCAGTCTTTGACTCAGTCGCAGTCTGGGGCCATGAGTCCCTTCTACTCACACTTTCCTACTTCCTAAGGCAGTGTTTCTCAAACTGTGGGTCAGGACCCACTAGATAGGTCACAAGCCAATTTCAAGTGTGTCCCCATTTATATTTTTAATATATTAGATGATGCTACCATGGTATGTGACTGCATTTGGGGCAATGTTACAGACTTGTGCTTTTAACAAGCTACTAGGTATATTCTTTTAACAATGACAGCAAATGGGACTTACTCCTGGGTAAGTGTGGGTAGGACTGCAGCCTAGGATTGTGAAAAATTTCCTGCTTGATGATGCCACTTCTGGTCATGACATCACTTCCGGTGGGTCCTGACAGATTCTCCTTCTAAAAAGTGGGTCCCGGTGCTAAATGTGTGAGAAACCATGCCCTGGGCAGATGTTTCTGCAGGACTCATACAACTTGGATTCTCAGAGAGGCACTGAAACCCCGGCATTGTTTCGTTTCTATCCCATTGTATTTCGTTTGCAAATGAGGCTCACTTCTCACGCAGGCCAAGGCCAATAATCTATCGCCCATTTCACACTGGCTTCTCTGCACATGCTCAGATGAGCTCTCCTCACATTGTACAGAACATAATTCAGAACCAAAGAGACATCTGTGTCATTAATAGATCTTTGCATTTACTTAGCAAGTTTTCAGTGTGCAAAGCCATTTAGAGCTATTGTTGGACTTGGTGCAACTCCGTCTGCTATCCAGAGGGGGCAGTAAGTAAGCCACAGGGTTGCATTTACTCACGAGTAAGCAAATGAGCCTTGACCAGGAGCAAAGTGAAATGCTAGCTGCATGGTCCCAGTCTGATGAAAGTGGAGCTCAACAAATGCTCCAGAAGGCAGCCCCTCGCCCTCCAAAGAATAAAGCAGAGGCTTCAGCTGGCAAGGTCCATTTTTATTTGTTTACAGACTTGCAGAGCCAGGTAGTTCCTGACAGTGCTGTGCTTGAAAGAGAAGAATTTGTTCACTTTTTTTCCCAGAGTGAAACAAGTTGCAGGTGCTGCCAACTTGTTTTGTTTGATAAGAAAGTGAATCCGCGCCAGTCTCACTGCTGTCCCCCCCTTTTAAAGGGGAAGCCCTCAGATCAGCGCAGAATCGAAGCCACTATCAGCGCTGTTCCGGATCCTGTCGACCTGAGGGTAGTCCCCCTTCTTCCCCTTTAAAAAAGGGGAATGAAGGGGGAGGCAGGCAGATCTGTGCTCAAAACAGAAGCGATGGCGGTGATGTGATGACGTCACCACAATTCCTTCCAGTCATGGAGTGGCGTTTTTATGGGCCACCACTGTGCTGTGCTTTCAACAAAAAAGTTCAGAAAGCAGTTTATGGCCAGAAACAAATAACTAAGAGTGCAATCCTACCCTGCGCTGGGACTGGCAAGCCAAGAGGCTTGCACTGTATCCAGCACAGGATGGGGGCCCAAGGCCGCGCAGCCAGAGGCAAGAGGAAACTTTTCCCCTTCCCCCAGGTATGGCGCTTTTCCCCTATGGGTCTCCTCAAACTTGCGCCACCTGCTCGAAGCCGCTCCAATCTCCCAGGGAATGGGGGTTGGAATCTGGCATAACTGCCGGATCACCACCCCGCCTCCTGCTCCCCACCCGCCCCCAGGGCCACCCAGCGCCCGCACTCCCCCCACCCAGGAATGCCTCCCTCCTGCCCACCCCAGAGCCTTGCATCGGCCTAGCTAGGTTGAGGTAGATTGGGGTTGGGACAAGGCAGGTAGGGGCTGGGATTTTATTCCCCTTGTCCTTAGAAATGCCTCAAGTAGCCCTATGGGGTACTTGGATCTGTGCCCGTGATTTCAAGGGTGCATATCCGAGTAGCCCATGTAAGGCCGCTTGGGCCTGAGATGAGGGTCAGGATCTGGCCTGCGCTGCCATGGCCAATCCCACCCCCTCCCGGACTGCCCTCCCCTACCCCAAAACACCCCCTCCCAACACACCTTCTGATCTATGGCATGTTCGCCACACTCAGGAACCAGCACAAGAGCTTGTGCTACGACAGTCGATAGCATATATAACATTGAATAGAATGCAGCTAATTCACTGTGCTTTGTTTCTTTGCACTCTGAATTAATGCACCTTTCCAATGATATATGACATGATGGCGTAATCCCTAAATACAAAGGTTCCCACAGTTGTGGCCACTAGTGTCAGACTCCCTTTGACGTCCCCTCAAGGCCTGGTACCTGGGGGAATGACTCCCCCTAACCCCTTAGCTATACCACTGCCTGCTTCTCCACTCCAGGCTGTGGCTGCGTGTGAACTGAGGCTCACAGGGACCTCTCTGCATTATGTATCAGCCTTTGACATAAAGCACACAGAATATTTTAATCAGCTGGTGGAGCTGGTTTCGTTGGCACATATGATTGCAATTCTGCCCCCATTGGCTGGTTCTTAAGTCAATCAATTAAAAAGTCCCAAGATGCAGGATCAAGGAATGATGTATTGCCGGAGGTTTGTATCACAGTAACAAGTTTTGGGGATGTCATTTTGGGGAAGTCACATGATTTCGAGGAAATGGGAAGCTAAAAACGTGATTCCTCCATATCAGAGTCCCGGGCACGTTTAGGGGGAGTTCAATCCTTCTTTCCAATAGCATTTCAACCCCTATTTCTGAATGAAAATAAGGCCAGAGTAGAGCCCGTTCTACCTTTCCCCAGGTGCCTCTGCTCACCTTAGAGAGGGGAACTGCTGTAGAAAGCAGAACCCAGGAGGACTCTGGGAAACTCTCCTGCCACTTCCGTGGACCTGATCCATCCAACAGGGAATACAAGGGAAATGATCAGTCCCTAAATGGGTGTGGAGAGTCCAACACTAAGCTCGCCCTTCCTGCTAAACCCCTCAGGATCACTGCTGGCAGTTGTCCCTCCTTCATGCGGCTGTGGAGACTGTCCCATTCCTTCCCCTCCAGAGCCCCTTTCCTCACAGTCCTCCCACTGACTTGACCTGCACTGAATAACTCTGTCTTCCTTTTTCCCTGCCACTCTCTCCTCCTTGACACTGAATCAGTTGAGAGCAGGGCATCTGGTGGCTACCTCTCCCCACCCCACCCCACCCCACCATGAGGAGATTACCCTTCATAGTGCATGTCTAACCCTCAAGTGCATAGTCACTGACTTCAAGCCTGCAGATATTTCCATCCAGTGGCTGAGGAATCACAACACCCTGTCTGAAGGCAACCACATTAATGCTCCAGTCTTGAGGGAAAAGCCAACCATTTCTAATGTAGCTAGAGCAAGTTGCACATCTCTGTGTCTGAGTGCCGTGGAGAAAGACTGCCCTGCAATGTTGTCCACAAAGACCTGCCCATGATATGCTGTTGAAAAATCCCAGCTCAATAATGAAAATCATTTTCATCCAGCATTGAGTCCCCTTCACTCTGCCCCAGAATTGTCTGCAGCTTTATCACCTGCCTGGGTGGGTGGCCTGTGGCTGAATCAATGAGAGCCCACTCATAGATATCTCTAGGGGTGGTTTCGGGAGCACAGGTGATTTGTGTGGAGTAGGTGGAAGGGAACCAGAATGAAGGGGAGGGAGTGTCCAAGTCTTAGAAACTGGCATCAGAAATGCTTATGTGAGGTTGTCCCACTGTATCCTCATATCACTCCATGGGGGGGGGGGGAGAGAGAGAGGACATTACATCCAGGGCCACACTGAGCTTCGTGTCTATGTTGGCATCGCTGCCTAGAACGGCTCTGACGGCGAGTGGGAGGGGTTGCTTCCATGGCATGATGCACTTCTTGCAGTACTTGCCATGCCACCCCTCCCCCCATAGCTATACCACTGGTGGAGAGTCTTAAGTGTGGGGCTGCTGTGATTGTATTAAGGCTACAAGGGTCTGGCACTGTGGGGTACATTTCTTTGGTATGTTTGTGTGTGGTTGCCTTATGATTTTGCAATACTACTGTATGTCCACCAGAGGTCAGCAGAAGATCGGCAAAGAATCTAACAGGCTCAGTTGATGGGCAAGGAAAGCTTCAGGGAAAGCAGTGAAGACAAATGGAAGGACTTGATGAGCAGATGCTCCTTGGGATGCAGAAAATAATGAGTGGAAGGGACTCCTGGCCTCACATTGCAGCTGAATCAAGGACTGCTGCTCTTGGTTGTGTTCAATTCTAATTAATCGGGCTTGGATTGAAAGTGCTGCAATTCACTTTCTGTACACCAGAGAGCAGCAGAGGATTAGGAAAGACTCCTGTGCAAGTTTGGCCTGCATCCTTCAGGGAAGTGAATGAGAACATCACTCAATAATGGTGTGTTGCTTTCGGTTTTCCCAGCCTTGTTGTGCTTTAATTTGTGTACACCTTTTGCTGTTTCTTGGAACTTTTGCACAACAATGTTCCAGTTTTTAAAGCTTGCGGCCTGCCCTGAGCTTTCCCTGGGAACGAATAAGCTACACACCTCTTGTGAATGGGCAGTGCAGGGAACTTGCAGGGAAGTGAATGGAGGCGGGACCTCAATATGCAGGCAAATGTGCAGTGGAAGGATAGAATTGGGCAGACATGGTAGTTTTTGCGAGACCACCCCACCTTGTAGGGGAGCCGTCCTGCTGGGAGAGGAGTCTGCCTTTCAGAAGCAGCTGGTGGTCCACTCTGAGATGTAGACACTAGCCTGAGCCCAGGTCAGGGTGACCAGATGTCCTCTTTTTCCAGGACATGTTTTCTTCTTTTACCTCATGTCCTGGAAAATAACTTAAATGTCCTCCTTTTCCCCATGAGCAGCCCCTGCAGGCAACACATAGCCTTCTTGCAATCAATAAATTATATACTAATCTAGTTTTGAATTTAATAATAATAGTATTGGCAACCTTCAGTCTCGAAAGACTATGGTATCGCGCTCTGAAAGGTGGTTCTGGCACAGCGTCTAGTGTGGCTGAAAAGGCCAATCCGGGAGTGACAATCCCTTCCACACCGGGAGCAAGTGCAGTCTGTCCCTGGTCTGTCTCCCTGGCTATGGGCCTTCCTTCTTTGCCTCTTAGCCTCAGACTGTTGGCAAAGTGTCTCTTCAAACTGGGAAAGGCCATGCTGCACAGCCTGCCTCCAAGCGGGCCGCTCAGAGGCCAGGGTTTCCCACTTGTTGAAGTCCATCCCTAAGGCCTTCAGATCCCTCTTGCAGATGTCCTTGTATCGCAGCTGTGGTCTACCTGTAGGGCGCTTTCCTTGCACGAGTTCTCCATAGAGGAGATCCTTTGGGATCCGGCCATCATCCATTCTCACGACATGACCAAGCCAACGCAGGCGTCTCTGTTTCAGCAGTGAATACATGCTAGGGATTCCAGCACGTTCCAGGATTGTGTTGTTTGGAACTTTGTCCTGCCAGGTGATGCCGAGGATGCGTCGGAGGCAGCGCATGTGGAAAGCGCTCAGTTTCCTCTCCTGTTGTGAGCGAAGAGTCCATGACTCACTGCAGTACAGAAGTGTACTCAGGACACAAGCTCTGTAGACCTGGATCTTGGTATGTTCCGTCAGCTTCTTGTTGGACCAGACTCTCTTTGTGAGTCTGGAAAACGTGGTAGCTGCTTTACCGATGCGCTTGTTTAGCTCGGTATCGAGAGAAAGAGTGTCGGAGATCGTTGAGCCAAGGTACACAAAGTCATGGACAACCTCCAGTTCATGCTCAGAGATTGTAATGCAGGGAGGTGAGTCCACATCCTGAACCATGACCTGTGTTTTCTTCAGGCTGATTGTCAGTCCAAAATCTTGGCAGGCCTTGCTAAAACGATCCATGAGCTGCTGGAGATCTTTGGCAGAGTGGGTAGTGACAGCTGCATCGTCGGCAAAGAGGAAGTCACGCAGACATTTCAGCTGGACTTTGGACTTTGCTCTCAGTCTGGAGAGGTTGAAGAGCTTTCCGTCTGATCTGGTCCGGAGATAGATGCCTTCTGTTGCAGTTCCAAAGGCCTGCTTCAGCAGGACAGCGAAGAAAATCCCAAACAAGGTTGGTGCAAGAACACAGCCCTGCTTCACTCCGCTTCGGATGTCAAAAGGGTCTGATGTGGAGCCATCGAAGACAACAGTGCCCTTCATGTCCTTGTGAAAAGATCTGATGATGCTGAGGAGCCTGGGTGGACATCCAAACTTGGGGAGAATCTTGAAGAGGCCGTCTCTGCTGACCAGGTCGAAAGCCTTTGTGAGATCTATGAAGGCTATAAAGAGTGGCTGTCGTTGTTCCCTGCATTTCTCCTGCAGTTGTCTAAGGGAGAATACCATATCAGTGGTGGACCTGTTGGCTCGGAATCCACACTGCGATTCTGGATAGACGCTCTCTGCAAGTACCTGGAGCCTCTTTAGTACAACTCGGGCAAACAGCTTTCCTACAACGCTAAGGAGAGAGATGCCGCGGTAGTTGTTGCAGTCACCCCTGTCACCTTTGTTCTTGTACAGCGTGATGATGTTTGCATCCCTCATGTCTTGAGGTACTCCACCTTCTCTCCAGCAGAGACAGAGGATTTCATGCAGCTCAGTGATGATGATCTCTTTGCAGCACTTTAGGACTTCAGCAGGGATGCTGTCTTTTCCAGGTGCCTTGCCAAAAGCAAGGGAGTCCAGGGCCACGTGAAATTCTTCTAGGGTTGGTTCACTGTCAAGCTCTTCCAGCACAGGCAGGCACTCAATGTTGTTCAGTGCTTCTTTGGTGACTACATTTTCTCTGGAATATAGCTCAGAGTAGTGCTGCACCCAGCGTTCCATCTGCTGCGCCCGATCCTGGATGACCTCGCCTGTGGCAGACTTCAGAGGGGCAATTTTCCTCTGTGTTGGACCTAGGGCCTGCTTGATACCATCATACATCCCCTTGATGTTGCCCGTGTCAGCTGCTATCTGTATCTCGGAACAGAGCTGGAGCCAGTTGTCGTTAGCACATCTCCTGGCAGTCTGTTGGACTTTGCTGCGAGCAGTTCGGAGGACCTGCAGGTTGCGCTCACTGGGACAGGCCTTGTATGCTGCTTGAGCTCTCCTCTTTTCCTCAATGACTGGTGTCAACTCCTCAGAGTGGGCTTCAAACCAGTCTGCCGTCTTGTTGGTCTTCTTGCCGAATATGGACAAGGCGGTGTTGTAAACGGTATTCTTGGTCAGTGTCGCAGGCAGCACCATGATAACTGCGTGTGATCTTGATGCTGGGAAGGCTGGAGCGTCTGGTGAGGATCAGGTTGAGCTGGTGCCAGTGCTTTGATCTTGGATGTCTCCAAGAGACTCTATGTTGGGGCTTTGTGTTGAAGAACGTGTTGCTGACACAGAAACCGTGATGACAGCAAAACTCTAGCAGGCGTTGGCCATTTTCGTTGATCCTCCCAGTGCCAAACTGACCTAAGCAAGTGGGCCATGAACTGTTATCAGCACCAACTCTAGCATTGAAATCGCCGAGGATGAACAATGGCTCTTTTACAGGGATTTTCTTGACAGTGGTGGCCAGGTCATCATAGAATTTGTCTTTGGCTTCTGCTGGAGACGACAGAGTCGGTGCATAAGCACTGATGAGAGTGACAGGTCCTGCTGATGACTGGAGCTGCAGGGACAAAATTCTTTCACTTCCCACAGTAGGTGGGATGATGGATTTCAGCAGGGTATTTCTGACCGCAAAGCCAACGCCATGTTCCCTGGTTTCGTTTGGTGGTTTTCCCTGCCAGAAAAATGAGAAGTAGATGGGTAGATGGGACTCGTCAGCCTAGGAAGGCAGCTCATCTAAGAGAAGGAAACTCTGACCTCAAACCTCCACTGCCTTGTGGCTACATCCAGTTGTGGAAAAGGCTTCAGGAGTCAACCTCAAGGCAAAATCAGGAGCCGGAGTCCCTGAGGCAGTTCATGGCTGAACACAGTCACGTTCTGGCAACTCCTGCGACGCCGCTGGAACCAACCGTATTGGCTTCTGCCTTTCCATTGGACCATTCCAGCGACGTGGAGAGGGGGGATTTGCTGCATGGGTAACAGCCTATCCTCCATACCTTCTTTACCCAGGCTTCGCGCACTGGAGAGGACACTCCAACTTCGCCATACGGTGTCGGCACAACACGGGAAGCAGCAGTTTACCGGTTATAAGTCTTTGCTCGATTGGCGTAGAGCATGACGCCAGGGGCTGCTTCCGACGGTGGGAGAGATCATTGCATCTCATTGGGCAGCTACCGCCCGCCTTAAGCTGGGCAGTCCCCAGCCAGTAAGGTGTTGCCTCGCCACGGTCCGTTAACCTCATGGGGTGCGTGGGGTTTAGGGTGAAAACCGACAAGCGGATCGACAACTCTGCACCATGCAACAGAAAACAGAAAACTACTGTCCTAAAGCTGGGCACCTGGAATGTTAGGACAATGACACCTGGCTTCTCTGATGACCTGCAAGAAATAGATGACACACGCAAAACAGCTGTCATCGACATGGAGCTGAGCAGACTGCAGATGGACATCGTCGCCCTTCAAGAGACTAGGCTGCCAGATTCCGGGTCCGTCAAGGAGAGAAATTAATAATAATATGGTGTTTTAATTAACCACGTGAAATCAATGTATGAGTGTTTTTAGCTTTTATTTTGTCATGTCCTACATTTTTGTTGGATGTCCCACATTTTGGGGTGCCTTGTCCTCTTTTAAGGTTATGACATCTGGTTTCCCTGGTCCAGGAGGGCTTTTTTAATGTACTTTTGGGTTTAGCATCTTGTTTGGAGTTCAAGACTTTGCGAACTGAATATGTCCAGCAGAGGGCAGCAGAGGCTCAGGAAAGACTCCAGAAAGCTTTAGGGGCAGGAGCTAGACATTTATGAAGTCTCTAGAACAGCACTTCCCAAACTTTGTTAGCACCGGGACTCACTTTTTAAAGCAAGTCTTTTTATTTAACTAGACCAAAAAAGGGATCTAGAAAGAAATGTTTTATTAATTGTTGTTGGCAGTGCTTTTTTTGTAAAAGAAAAGGTGCAGGAACTCACAACTTGTTAAATAAATAAATAAAAGATTATTTATTTATTTATTTATTTATTTATTTATTTATTTATTTATTTATAAACCATTTTTTATTGGAGAAATAAAATATTTTTTATGTGCTTTCCCCCTAAAGATGAACTTACTTCGGAGTAGACATGCATAGGATTGGGCTGTCAATCTCCACATCCCCTACCCTGTAGCTACTTTTTCTACACATGGGGAAAAATATTGTACAGGTGCACTTGTAGCATGTAGTATGTAGTGTGGCACTACTTTGAGGAGAGGAAGCAGTGAATGGATTCCAAAAAATGGCTTACATGAGTTCCATGTAGTAAAATCACTCTAAGCAACTTTGGGAGTAAGAACAAAAAAGGAATTCTTACACGAGAGTGGTCCTTAGGTGCACATAGAAACAGCTACGTTTGCAAACAAGGGATTAAATATGGTTTAATTCAGGTATCAGAATACTCTGTGTCTTTGGGAAGGCGCTTGGCATGCAATTGTATGTTCTCTGCTGCCCTGAGCAGCTGCTGTGCATTGCTGGAGAGGAGCTGCAAACGCTGGCTGGCGGAGGGCATGCTTGTGGGGGAAGGATGAGGAGGATCTCTGGCAAGGCTGGACAGCAAGTTGTACACACATAGAATCCCTTTTCACCTGCCCTTAGCATGTGAAAATGCATGCAGATAAATATCTCTGCCAGGATTAAGAGCCCAATCCTAGGTATGTCTACTCTGAAGTAAGTCTTGTTCTAGTCAATGGAACTTACTCCTAGGAAAATGCCTAGGATTGCAGCCTAAGAGCCCAATCCTATGCATGTCTACTCAGAAGTCCACTTTAGTGAATGGAGCTTACTGTGGATAGGATGGCAGCCTTAGAGTCCAAGCCTGTGCATGTCTACTCAGAAGTAAGTTCCATTAGAGGCAGTGGGGCTTCCTCCCAGGAAAGTGTGGAGAGGACTGCAGCCTCAGAGCCCCTCCTCTGCCTGTCTACTCAGGCTGCAAGGCTATGCACTCTTTCCCAGGAGCAAGCCCCATTGAGCACAATGAGACTTACTTCTGAGTAGACACACCTAGGCTTGCGCTGCAGATTGGCATGGGGACTGCACCAGCCAGCTTCCTCCCCCTCCTCCTCCGCCAAGCCAGTACCTGGGAGTTCCGTGGGTGCCGCAGCCTGTCTGCCTGGCTGGCTGGCTGGCTGGCTGGCTGTCCGTCCTCCTCCTAGGTGTCGGCGCATGTCCCCCGCGCCCTCCACCAGCTTGGAAGCGGCTTGGGGGGAAGGGAGGCGGGCTGGGCTCAGGCGAGAGCTTGGAGATGGGGGCAGGAGGGGGTCGTTGTGCGGTCAGGCAGGGGCCAGGCGCCCGCCGACCCTGCACCCCCAGCACCCACCCAGCGAATGCCTCTGTTTTGCTCCCCCCCTCCTGGAATGCCTCCGAAGGGGAGGGGCCCCTGCAAAAAGTTGCCGGAACTCCGTCCCCCCGCGTTCCATTAGAAAAAAAGTCCTGGTTGTTGGCAACCTTCAGTCTCGAGAGACTCTGGTATCGCGCTCTGAAAGGTGGTTCTGGAACAGTGTCTAGTGTGGCTGAAAAGGCCAATTTGGGAGTGACAATCCCTTCCACAGCGGGAGCAAGTGCAGTCTGTCCCTGTTCTGTCTCCCTGGCTATGGGCCTGGCTTCTTTGCCTCTTTGCCTCAGTCTGTTGGGCAAGTGTCTCTTCCAACTGGGAGAGGCCATGCTGCACAGCCTGCCTCCAAGTGGGATGCTCAGAGGCCAAGGTTTCCATCTGCTGAGGTCCATTCCGCCGAAAACCCGAAGCACAGTGGAGGAGCACTAGGCAGTGGCTCCCCTGAGCTCAAGGCCCACAAAAAGCCCTGCACCAATGCAAGGCCTGCTTTCCTTCACTGCTGCTGCTGCTTGAAGCCCACCCCGGTGACCATGCGCGGCCACCACGGCCCTCAGAATGATCCTCTGGAGGCAACTGCAGCTCTGCTCCCATCACAGTTGGAGCTTGCAGGGTGGGGGGCCCCAGAACTCCCCCAGAGCACAAGGACCACCGGAAAAGGCTCCACGGGCTGTATCTGGCAGGTAGGTTAAAAGAACGCCTTCCAGTGTCATCCTCTACACCTCCCACCATGAGGACATCACCCTTCTTAATTGGCTATAACGTTTGATTGAATGCAGATCTTTCAATGCATTTTTTATTTCTTCTAGGGTTGGTTCACTGTCAAGCTCTTCCAGAACAGGCAGGCACTCAATGTTGTTCAGTGCTTCTTCGGTGACTAAATTTTCTCTGGATGTATATAATTATATATATTATAATATTATAATAATTATAATATATTATATAATAATATTCCTGGTTCCCTGTGGGGTTCCCTGTGTGACTGCCCCTCCAACTGCAGGACACAACTCACAAAGTTTGCACAGCTGCATCAGAGCTGGAAAGCTGAATGGGATTGGGCCCTCCGTCTCTTTCTTAAGGGATTTTCTGCAATATGCTGGTTTGTTAATCCAGTCTTAGATCTCTGTTCCAACAGAGTTGTATAACTCACTCACAGCCCAATTCTGAGATACCCAGCGCGCAGGGCTTCTGAGGTGCCAAAAAATGGCTGCTGCAGCATCCTAAACATGCCAGGCAGCCACTAGTGACTCCTTGGGGGAAGTAGCTCCACAATGGGACTGCTCAATTCTGTGGTGGCTCTTTGGCCAGCTCTTTAGCGAGCACAGAATAAAAAAGTCCTGTGTCGGGCCACGCAACCCACCAAGGAGCTTGCTCTCGACTAGCTCCGGTGCTAGGCCCACGGTAAGTCTTGTCCATGTGCCTTATGGCAAGTTTGCAGCAGTGCATGCCAGCGGTGAGCCGACACACAAGGCTCAAGATTGGGCCCTCATTCCCCCAAACCAGCTCTTGAGTCTGGACCCACTTTTTAGAATGAGAATCTGTCAGGGCCCACCGGAAGTGATGTTGTGACCAGAAGTGACATCGTCAAGCAGGAAAATTTTTCACAATCCCAGGCTGCAGGGGATGGACAGAGTGGATAGAGAGATGCTCTTTACACTCCCACATAACACCAGAACCAGGGGACATCCGCTAAAATTGAGTGTTGGGAGAGTTAGGACAGACAAAAGAAAATATTTCTTTACTCAGAGTGTGGTTGGTCTGTGGAACTCCTTGCCTCAGGATGTGGTGACGGCATCTGTCCTGGATGCCTTTAAAAGGGGATTGGACAAGTTTCTGGAGGAAAAATCCATTATGGGTTACAAGCTATGATATGTATGTGCAACCTCCTGATTTTAGAAATGGGTTATGTCAGAATGCCAGATGCAGGAGAGGGCACCAGAATGAGGTTTCTTGTTATCTGGTGTGCTCCCTGGGGCATTTGGTGGGCTGCTGTGAGATACAGGAAGCTGGACTAGATGGGCCTATGGCCTGATCCAGTGGGGCTGATCTTATGTTCTTATGTACCCACACTTACCCAGGAGTAAATCCCTTTGACTATCATTGTTAAAAGAACATACATAGTAGCTTGTTAAAAGTACAGGTCTGTCACATTTTCCCAAATGCAGTCCCATGCCATGGTAATATTAAGTCTATTATGTTAAAAATAAAATATTGAAATGAATGGGGACCCACCTTAAATTGGCTCGTGACCCACCTAGTGGTTCCTGACCCACAGTTTGAGAAACACTGCCCTAGCCTTTCTCCTCATTTCATGCCAGCCCCTAGTTGTGTCTTGAGCCAGTGCACTTGGTCCCTGCACCCAGAGTTTAATTTCACATAACACGGGCACAAGGATTGTCTTCCTGCCCACCCCATGAGAGATCTTCTTTGGCTGCAATCCTAATCTCACTTTCCTGGGAGTAAGTCATGACTGTGAGTCCTGATCTGCTTTCCCTCTAAGGGACAAGGACTTACCAGTACTATGACATCAATTGTGGAGGGAGGCCGGTAGCAGGGGCTTCACCTGACTTTTCATCCCCAAATGTGAGCTGCTCCACACCCAGTAGTGCAAGGCTGGTTCTCCCATGATGCAGCCTGAAGCCAAAAGGTGCTCAATGGTGGCCCCCCACAAAGCTCACCCAGAGGACTCTGGAGAAATCCCAGGACCAAAACTGAAGACCACCTTTATCTAGTATTGTGTCCTCTTCACCCTGCCCCAGAACTGTCTCTAGCAGTATCACAACCTCATGAAGGATTTCTGTCCCGAAATGTGTGTGGGGAGTCCAGCACTAAGCCCTGCCATCTTGCATAACCTCCTCAAGAGCACGGACGGCAGTTGCCCCTCCTTCCTGAGAACGTGGGGACTGTCCAATCTCCTCCCTTCCAGAGCTACTTTCTCCACATGTCTTTCACTGATTTGCCTTGCACTGAATAATCCTTGCCTTCTTTTTTTTCTGCCACACTCTTCTCAACACTGAACCAGTAGAGAGCAGGGCATCCCATGGCTACCTCTCCCCACCCAACCATGAGGAGATCACACTTCGTAGTGAACCAAGTGAGATCCTCGCTTGCATGGTCACAGGATTCTTTCCTAGTGACTCTACTATCCAGCGGCTCAAGAATATCAGCCCCTTGCCTGAAGACAACTACATTGGCTCTGAAGTTACAGAGGAAAAAGGTGATGGTTCTTATTCTACCTACCTCCAGTTGGACATGCCTGCATATTACTTGCCAGCTTTTTCCTGCTGGATTGTCAAAGAAGGTCTCTCCGTGAAGTTCACCCAAAGGACCGTGGAGAAATCCCAGGGTCAAAAATGAAGAGCATCCTCACCCAGCATTGCCCCAGAATTGTCTCTAGCATGATCACATGCATGTGTGGTCTGGCTGAATAAATGAGAGCCCACTCACAGATATCTCTTGGGGTGATCTGTTTGGGGAGTACCAGTGATTTGTGTGGGGTGGGCGGGTGGGAACTGGAATGAAGGGGGAGTGTCCATGTCTCAGAAACCGGTATCAGGACCTGGTTGCCATTGGGGAAAATGCATTCAGAAGTATCCCATGTTCTTCATCCCACTCTTTGGACAAAATCCTCAGTGTAGCATATGTGGGGTTGCCCCATGGTATCTTCACATCAACCCAATGAAGGAAGGGGGTCAGAAAACTACACCCAGGGAACCCACTGAGCTCCATGGATATGTTGTAGTTTGACCCCAAATCAAACACATGCAGGCCAAGGCCAACATTCTGTCGCCCATTTCACACTGGCTTCTCTGCACATGCTCAGATGAGCTCTCTTCTCATTGTACAGAACAGAATTCAGAACAAAAGAGACATCTGTGTCATTAATAGATCTTTGCATTTACTTAGCGTTTTCAGTGTGCAAAGCCATTTAGATCTATTGTTGGACTTGATGCAACTTCATCTGCTGTCCAGTGGGGGCAGTAAGTAAGCGAGAGTAAGCCACAGGGTTGCATTTACTTGCGAGTAAGCAAATGAGCCTTGAGCAGGAGCAAAGGGAAATGCAAGGCTAGCTGCATGGTCCCAGTCTGATGAAAGTGGAGCTCAACAAATGCTCCAGAAGGCAGTCCCCCCCCCCTAAAAAAAAGAATAAAGCAGGGCTTCACTGGCAAGGTCCATTTTCATTTGTTTTCAGACTTGCAGAGCCAGGTAGTTCCTGACAGTGCTGTGCTTGAAAGAGAAGAATTTGTTCACTTTTTTTCCAGAGTGAAACAAGCTGCTGGTGCTGCCAACTTGTTTCGTTTGGTAAGAAAGTGAATCCGCGCCAGTCTCACTGCCGTCCCCCCCTTTTAAAGGGGCAGCCCTCAGATCAGTGCAGAATCGAAGCCACTATCAGCGCTGTTCCGGATCTTGTCGACCTGAGGGTAGCCCCCCTTCTTCCCCATTAAAAAAGGGGAAAGAAGGGGGAGGCAGGCAGATCTGTACTCAAAACAGAAGCGATTGCGGTGATGTGATGATGTCACCACAATTCCTTCCAGTCATGGGGTGGCGTTTTTATGGGCCACCACTGTGCTGCAGACCTGTGATTTTCAATATTTTTCTTTTCATGGCACACGGACCTCTCTGGTCTGTGCCTCTTGGGATGCCACTTCTGGGAGACTCTTCTGGGTCCGATGGCTGTTTCTAGGGCAATTGTTTGTGTGAACAAACTGTCTGTCCCAGTTGCGGATCTACCATTGAGTCCAATGGGGCAAATGCCCCAGGAGCAAACCTCTAGGACCCCATGAGAGCCTCTCTGAGGTTTCCTAGAAGCAGAGTTGATAGCCCTGGGTTGCATGAGGCTCTGTGAGCTTCAGGTGAGTGGGGGGGGGGGGTGGATTTTAGCACAGGGGGTGGCAACAGTTCAAGGGGAGGGGCCATCGCAGGCCTTTGTGTATACAGATGGTCAGGGGTCCAGAGCCTCGGGATTTCGGGTCTCCAGTTCAGGACCTCGGCCCAATTCAAGGCTGTATTCGACAACATAAAATATATAAGATGATCTGGTCATCTTGAGCCTCCAGAGAATTCACAGGATGTTCTGGTCAGTTTGAGTCTTGGGGGAAGGGCAAAGAAAATTAAGCAACGAAGAAGGCCAAATGACGGCAAACAAAAGCCAATCTAGAGCACATATGCATATTTGGGGTGGTTCCATTATGGCAGAGGAAATGTGCACAGGGGTCATGGGTTGGCAATGGGCCCCTGGCTGCTGGTCCTGCTGCTAACCCTGGTTACGGATCTGGAAATCTCAGATGGGTCAGTCTGAACACCTGAAAATCAGAGCAAGGCAGGTCTGAAATGGGAAGGCAAAACAGCACTGCAGAGAGATGGCAGCTCAGGCAGGGAAGCCTCCCAAAAGCCACGTCTGCAAGTCTTCATTTACTTGTTGACTTTTTTGGCTTCACAGTCATGACGTGTGACTTTCAATTAAGTGATTTAATTATTGCTTCTTTGAACAAGATCTTCTTTGGCGCAGCAGGTGCACCTTTTCCTTCCTCCTTCAGACAGAGCATTCAGAAATGCGCCAATTAATTCACCTGCTGTGCCCGCAGGCAGTCTTTCCTCTGCCACGTCTGTATTCTCTTTGTGTCCAAATGGAGAATGTGGAGTTGCAGGAGAGGCTGAGCCGGATCCCATGCCGGTCCTGCTGACAAGCCCAGACCCCTCCAAGGACTTCCAGTGAAAGCAGCAAAGGCAAAACACAGGTTTGCCTTGCAGTTAGTGACAAAGGGCACAATCCGAACCAGGTCTACTCAGAAGTAGGTTCTACTGTGTTCAATGGGACTAACGCCCAGGAAAGTGAGGTTAGGATTGTAGCCAAAGAAGATCTCTCACGGGGTGGGCAGGAAGACAAATCCTGTGCCCATGTTATGTGAAGTGGACGATGGGTGTGGGGACCAAGTGCACAGGCTCCTGACACAACTAGGGGCTGGCATGAAATGAGGAGAAAGGCGAGGCTATTGTGTTGCTGAAGACTCAAGAGCTGGTCTGGGGGAGTGAGGGCCCAATCTTGAGCCTTGTGCGCCAGCTCATCGCCGGCATGCACAGTTGCAAACATGCCATCAGGCACATTTGCGAGACTTACTGTGGGCCCAGCACCGGAGCTAGCCCAGCACGAGCCCCTTGTTGGGTTGCGCAGCCCAACACAGGACTCCTTGATTCTGTGGCGACTAAAGAGCTGCCACAGAATTGAGTAGCCCCATTGCGGGGCTTCTTCCCGTCCCCCAAGAAGCCACTGGAAGCTGCCCGGCCTGCTTAGGATGCTGCAGCAGCCATTTTTGGCACCACCTGCGTGCCGAGTAGCTCAGAACTGGGCTGTGAGTGAATTACACAACTCTGTTGGAACAGAGATCTAAGACTGGACTACAAAGCAGCATATTGCAGAAAATCCCTTAAGAAAGAGACGGAGGGCCCAATCCCATTCAGCTGTCCAGCTCTGATGCAGTTGTGCAAACAGGGCGTGAGTTGCGTCCTGCAGTTGGAGGGGCAGTCACGGAGGCCTCCTCAAGGTAAGGGAACGCTTGTTTGGGCACTAGAAAGATGGGTCAAACCCAAGCTCCAGGCACAGTGAATCAATTAATTGTCAGGTTCCTGAACGTTCTGTCCCAAGGAGTGCAGGAAAGGTGCAAAGATGATTTGTTCACATAAGCAATAATGAAATCACTTGTTTGTCATGTCTGTAAAGTCACAAGCCGTGATGGGAAAGAAAGGACATTGCAGCTTGAAAGGTACTCATCTGGCCGCTTCCCACCAATCAACGTATGTCTTATGAGAACAGGATAATAAAATCTCTGGCCCGATGGGAAGATGCAGTACAAATTTCTTTTTAAATAAGACCCCACAGGGAACCAGGAATATCCATGTGTGTTGTTCCTTTCTTTAGTTAGCAGATTTGCATATCACCCTTATAGGGACACTCTGAACCCTCAGCAACAGAAAGAGAAAAATATTCTGGATCAATTAAAACCATGACTATAAAATGGACAAAAACCATCTAGGATGCAGTGCACCATTTCTCTTTCTCCTCAGGGGGACAGATGGAGTAGTGGCATAGCCAGAGGGGGTGCAAAGCCCTAAGTTTTGAAGGGAGCCACATCGCAGTGTGCAAGGGGCCCCTCCCACTTCCCTTTGTAGCCTTTCCATGTGGGGAGCCAAACAGAGACGTACGCCCCTTGCATCCCGCAAAACATAGTGCTTTGCACTCCCTCCAGCTACGCCATTGAGATGGAGGGGGGAAGACTGAAGGAGGACCATTCGGTCATGGGACAAATATAGGAAGTCTGATGTGACACCACTCAGCACAAGTGAGATTTGGGTTGACCTGGAGAAAATCGGAATATCTCAACCAACAAAGTGCAACTTGCACAAGAATTGGCAAGTCCCATCTATAAGAAGATTTCCAAGGAGACAGGTAAGGGGAAACTCTGTCCTTTGGGGCTGCTCTCCGTGAAGCTTGGAAGTTCTTAACCATTCTTGGGAACGTACAGATAGCACTTCAGATAGCTTGAGGGTCTTCATTTCCTGCTTCAGGACCTCTGAACACACTGGGAAACAGGCTCCATCAGGCACCCTAAATCTGGCAGCTCCCAAATATGTTGCTCCAGATTGCATTTGTGTCTAAGTCAGGGGTGTCAAAATCATTTCGTACTGAGGGCCAAATAGCATTCATTATGTCTGCTGAGGGCCAGAAGTGGTCATTGGGCAGGAAGTGATGTCATTAAACAGGTCAGAACCTGTAGCATTTTGGTGCTACATGAGGAGCAGCCTGAGATGCTGCGTTAACATGCTGAGATGCTGCGTTAACGAAAACATTAAAACTCAATCAGTTGGTTAAAATGGGAACATCATTACACGTTAACTAACACAACATTTTGCTTCTTTACTTAAATTGGCTAAAATACAATTGAAGGTTTCACTTTTACATATCAGAACTTTTCAAAAAATAATAACACATCATTAAACTGGTTTTCATGGGCATACAGAGTTGTTATGGCTTTGAATTCTGTTTTTTACATACTGAAATCAGATAAGTCTTTTGTAGTTCATTGGGAACTGCTGTAGTGTACAGGTTGTGATTGTGCCATGGCATTTTCAAATGTTGTTTAAAAGTTCTTTGGTTCCTTTTTCCATCATGACAAGCAATTGCTTCTGGGTTTTTTTTGAACGTCAATGTTTTTTTTTAATCTTTCCATGATGCTAAAAGTGGGACTGCTTAGGCCTCCCCCTTGTCTCTTGCTGTTATGGGAGGTAAACAAGGCTTGAGGCCTTGTTGCTGGGTTGTTTGGTTTTGAGTTTTGTTTTTGTAGCTGGAAATTGGAAATTGGATTCTTTTCTTTTCAGGCCTTGGTTCTCCTGGCTGATGGAACACACGTGTTGGCTCCAAAACGTTTCTATAAAATTAAACACAATAACAACACAGCCTGCCCTAAATTCTTAATGGGGGTCTGGGCTTGTCCCTTTTTTGGGTCTCACAATTGTCTAAACATATGGGTTAGTTACTTAATTTATTGGCTAAAAGGCAATACTGTGCCTTTTTGTGGGGGGTGCTTTTCTTGAAAAATGAATCCTTTCTGCATCTAATATTAAACAAACAAACAAACAATTACATTGTCATATCCCTCATTTTAATTCTTTTAAAAAAATTGGAAGATACACTTTGTATGTATTAGTGGGGAAAAAACATAAAACTAATTTTTCTTATGTGGGGTGCTATCTTTAAATACATATATTTCTCACTGGAAACAATTCTGTTTAATTTTATACATACATTATCGCTCTTATTTACATACTTTCAACAGTGGTATGGTACTTTTACCTTCGCTCACATGACCTCATTTATTAAAACTTACATGCTTTTGCCTTCTTTGTGAGATCTTAAACTTTGAACTTTTTGATGTAATTAAACCACCACAATTGACTTAAAATATTACTATTTGCTAATCATTTATACATATACATTAAAAAAATAAAAAAAATAAATTGACTGGTATCTTTCTATACCAGATCTGGGGGATCTGATATGGTTTTCTTTAGATGGTATTCTGAAGAGGTTTGCAAACCGAAAAATTTAAACTGTCAGAGCATTTTTTTTTTCTTCTCTTCTGTGATTGAAAACACAGCAAGACTTTCACGGTTGTTTACAATTTCTTATCTATGTTTGGGAACACTGTAGTTTACTACTAAACTAAACAAACTGCTGGTGACTTTCGGTTTGCTTTTAATATTTAAAAACATAACTTTAAATGCTATAATGACTGCTACTAATGGGTAAAATGGTTAATAACTACAGTTTTAAAAAATATGGAATGAGAGATACTATGAAGTTTAAAATCTATCATAGTAGCTTCAACTTATGGGGAAAAAAGTTTGGGAAATTTTTTTATGGAAACTTACCGAACTTAAAATGGCTGGTGGTTGCTGTCTTAAAGGGTGTGGAATAAATAACACTAAAAAAGATGGCTATGGTTTACTTACACGTTTTATAGCTCATCATTGGTTGTTGGTGCTTTTTATAAAATCTTTTTACTAATAATGTGCTTTTTTCATCTTCAATTAGAAAATGGATCTGTTTTTTAAAGGCACTGGACCAAACTAAAAGGCCAGTGCTGTTGCTATTGTTGCAGCTTTTCTGAGCTCTTAAAGTGACTGGACTCACAGGACTCTCCTGCATTTGATGCAGGAATTAAAACTTAGGGGTTAGCCTTAAGGGCTTTTCTTACTGTAAGATTTTTCTTAAGGTGATAGCTGGTTTGCTATATTTTACAAGTCTTTGGCATATACTAGTGATAATGCAATCTGTACCTATAAAAGGCACAGAATGAAGGGGAATTTATTGTTTTTTGAGGGCTTGCCAGTGGCATTGTACCACAGGGCAAATCATGGTTTTTTGTTCTGTTGAACTAATACACAAAAAAAGAGGAGGCTAACACAAAGTTGGGCTGTTAGACTTACTTTAAAGGAAAACTTGCTAATAATTTTTTTTTTTTTTGGTCCTTCCTTTAAGGTGGTTGATGCTTATGGAGCCATACTACATTTTGTGCAGTAGTTAAAACTATGCGCTTTAGGAGCTTCTGATGGCTAAAAATGTGGCATCACGTTTTAAATAAAACGTATGCTTGATGGTTAGGATAAGAAGCTTGTGGTTTTGCTGTGTTAAATGCTTCTTCACCTAACAGCATGTAAAAAAGCTGTTTATGGTGGGGGGTTGGTTTGAACTATTGGAATGATGTCTGTCCTGACAAAGTCAGGAGCATTGGTATGCTACATTTAACTTTTTTGGCAGGGTGGCTGCTTATTTACTATACTTTGTGAATTGGCCACACCTGGAGTATTGTGTCTAGTTCTGGTCGCCACATCTCAAAAAAAAAAAAACATAGTGGAAATGGAAAAGGTGCAAAAGAGAGCAACTAAGATGATTACGGGGCTGGGGCACCTTCCTTATGAGGAATGGCTACGGCGTTTGGGCCTCTTCAATCTAGAAAAGAGATGCCTGAGGGGGGACATGATTGAAACATACAAAATTATACAGGGCATAGACAGAGTGGATAGGGAGATGCTCTTTACACTCTCACATAATACTAAAATCAGGGGACATCCACTAAAATTGAGTGTTGGGCAGGTTAGGACAAACAAAAGAAAATACTTCTTTACTCAGTGTGTGGTTGGTCTGTGGAACTCTTTGCCACAGGATGTGGTGCTGGCGTCTAGCCTAGACGCCTTTTAAAGGGGATTGGACAAGTTTCTGGAAAAAAATCCATTACGGGGTACAAGCCATGATGTATATGCGCAACCTCCTGATTTTAAAAATGAGTTATGTCAGAATGCCAGATGCAAGGGAGGGCACCAGGATGAGGTCTTTTGTTATCTGGTGTGCTCCCTGGGGCATTTGGTGGGCCGCTGTGAGATACAGGAAGCTGGACTAGATGGGCCTATGGCCTGATCCAGTGGGGCTGTTCTTATGTTTTTAAGTACAATCTGTACTTTTTGTGGCACAAAATGAGGAGGAGTTTACTATTTTTTAAGGACTGGCTTATTTTATTAAAGCAAGCTCCTAATTTTTGGGAATATCTGTTTGTGCTATTTGATTTAAAATTGAGGGCTTGCTCCATAATTAAATGGCTGCAAGGCTTGATTTACCTATTATTAACACAAGATGGGGTTATTTTACATCATAAAAATTAAATTTGGATTTGGGAGGCCAAATTAACATGGTTCCATGGGTTGAATTCGTTTGTTTACTTCAAGAAGATTATACAAGTGTCTCCATTTTCTAAATGTCTTTTCTTATGACGAATATTGATATATTCTATAGACTAATGAAAAGAACAATATGTTTGACTTATAATTGTTCTTAAATTAATGTGTGCAATGCCTCCAATTTTTCTTTAGACAGAGGCTATTGCTTTACCTAAACTGGGCTACCTGGTAGCCAGGTAAGTGGCAGGACATTGCCTGTGGAATTGTGCCACATGGCAAATTATAGTTTTTATTCTAACAGAATAAATACACAAGGAGGATTATGGATAGCTTAAGAGTTTCTTTTGTTCTGTTTGCAAAGCACCATGTTTAAAGGTGCTTCTCTCGGAATACCGAGGGCATTGTTTTTGTTGTTCTTGTGGAGGTCTAGTTTTGGCTTTGCTGTGTGTTACCTATGCTTGCTTACTATGGAGTTCTTTTCTTACTAAGTTGGTACAAAGGGGAGAAAAATACAAGCTAACAAAAAGGGTTTTTTAAAGAGCACTTGGAGGAACACAGATTAGTGCTTTTAAGAGTTAATCTCTTGCTCTGTGGCTTGGGCTAAAGAGCAGTTTCTGGTAAGAGGATAGATGTATTACTGTTTATTTCCTCTAACTGCTTTACCACTGCAGAGTGAAAGTTTGGATGGTAAATTAAGTCTGTGACCTCTTAGAAGGAAACAAGGTGCTAAGCTTTGCTAAAGAGAAAAAATAGATCATTGCTGTGGTTTTGATAAGCTTATACTTACTTATCAATGCTATACTTACCTAGATAGTTGAGCTCTGTAACCCGTGCTGGGCGGATAAGCTAGTTGTTGTCGTGGCCCCTCTTTCAGGGTCAGACGCAGCAATGAATGAGGAGCAACCCAAAAAACAGGTTACTTGATTTTGTCGTGGCCCCTCTTTCAGGGTCAGACGCATGTGGAGCAACCCAGAAAACAGGTTACTTGATTTAGAAAAAAGTAAAGCAGCTTGTCTGCTATACTTGGCTGGCCCACGTCTGGGCACCCAGTATAGCCACAATAGTGTTAAGAAGCAACCTGACCTCAAAAGTCAGGATGCTTATAAAAGCAAGTGCAGTGAAAAATCAGAGAGGCAGCCACTAAAAGTTGTAATGCAAGGCTGCTTAAAAGGCACACAAGGGGTACCTTGTTGCCTGAGGGAGAGTGCTAAGACAGAAGCACTCTAAGGGATTGAAAATCATAACTGGAGCAAGTCAAGGCAATGAGTTCGGAGGCAGAGGACAGGCCGTTTGATCAAGACCACCTGGCTCTACTGTACCTGCTCATTGCAGAAAGTCTCTGCCTGCTGCGCCAAATGTAGCAGTAATGTCACCTGGAGCAGCCCGAGACCCCGGAAGTCAAGGACTGCTTGATGTGGCGCAGAAGCCAGAGCAAGAAAGGGTCCCCATTTGCTGTGCTAGATGTAGCAGCGAATGGGGAACAACAAAGAAAGTCAGGCTGCTAGAAATAAGAAAAAGCAAGGGTTCCTATGCCAGGGCACCAGAAGTCCCTGTGCTAGGGCTAGAAGTTGAAGAGGGTCCCTGTTCCAGGGCGCCAGATGTAGCACCTGGTCCCTGTTCCGGGAGCCAGATGTAGCATTTTGCAGAGAGTCTCTGTCCTAGGACAAGAAGTCTCTGTCCCAGGATTAAAGGTCCCTGTTCGGGCGCCAGATGTACCATTTTGGTGCTACATGAGGAGCAGCCTGAGATGCTGCGTTGGTGTGGCAGAAAAGCCATGGCAAGAATTAGACAACAGACACAGGTTTCAGAGAGGTTGAAAGTGCTGGAAGCAGGAGCAGGAATGAAATCAAGGGAGAAGTGAAGTGCTGTCTCCCAGCTCCTGACCCAGCTATTTATTAAGTCTCAAAACACATGATATAAGGTTACATAGTTGGAGAATTTCCACAAGGATGCTACCTTGCTTCATACCAGCTAGTTCTAGCTTAACCACAAACACATTCCTAGATAAGATTCTTCTAAACATCCTGCGTTTACAGGCTCTGGGCGAAGATCCTCAGCGTATCATCAAGGCCAAGAGTGTGCTCTTGTTCAGACGAAGGTGTGCCTGAGTCATTATTGCCAAATACTGCTAAGACATCTTAAACTTTAGTGCCTGTGCATGTATATTTACTACAAGAACCAAAAATAAGCACTTTTTCCTCACTTAGGAATTCATTAGCTGCAAATGACAGAAGAGAAAGTATGGAAATCTCGATCATATTTCAAGATACGGGAGAGCCCGATTTTCATGTGGGCTGCCCTTTCAGCAGTCATACCTCAGCACTGCTCAGCAGCTGAGAGCCTAAGGGCCAGATAAAAAGGTTCCACAGGCCATATCCGGCCCCCGGGCCTTATGTTTGACACCCCTGGTCTAAGTGGTATCGCTTAGCATTCCAAGTTCGCCACATGACTGAATGCACCTTCATCACAACCCAGCCTCCTCCAGTCCCCTTGTATAGGAAACTAGGCTAGACCCTTTGCTATCTAGTTTTCCTTTTGGGGGTAATCTTTGCACGGAATGGATACAAATAAGCTCTAGCGGTCTCCCACCCCCCACAATGGCTTCTTAGGCTTTTATAGGCAGTGTTTGGATTGATCCTGGTTTCCTCTTCTTTTTATTACAAAGAAGAAGAAAGTTCAGAAAGCCCATTGTCTCACTCCACATTTGGGTGACTAAAAGTCCTGCCCACCACTGCCAAAATCCCTTTCGCTTCCCCACTAGGCCACCAAAGCATGCCCTCCTTCTCACAGACTGCACATGGAGGCTATAAGCAGGGATGGGTACTTGAGTCCTGATTACTGTGGTCTCCCTGCCCTCTGCCTGCCTCCCCCCGGAAGTCATCCTACCCGCCTCCTCCCACATCCCTACCTACCTCTCTGCTGCTCCGCAGTCCATGCGACTGCTGAGTGCTGGAGCTACAGCAGCCACCCGGTACTAACACAGCACCAGCTAGTGCTGGGCTACCATCGGTGCTCGCTCGGTGGTAGGGCCCGCAAACGTGTCTTGTGGCACATTTGTGACAGTGTGCGTGGGCAGTAAGCCAGGATTGGGCTTAAAAATTAACCTTTTAGGATCTCACTTTAAGATCCTTCCACCACCAATAGGATCCTGACAGCAAAAGGAGGAAGGTGACCAACAGGTGAGCCAAAGTGATCCAGGCAGGGAGTCTGAGCTGGCTCGGCTAGAGGGCTGGGTCCAGGCCTCTGAGATGAATTTTATTAGGGGGGGGGGGCAAAGTTTCTATTGGGCTCCTTCCCAAAGGCAGAAGGGGGCAATGGGAGCAGGCAGAACAGGGGGCAAAATAGGGCAGGGGGAGGCTGCTGACAGCCAGAATAGTCTTTGGAGCCCAGGTCCATCTGGCTTCTAGGTGCAGAGTCCAGGTCTACCCAACCATGCGGCTCTGGCAGCTGGAGAAAGGAAAACGGAAACCCAACACACTCCTAAGTCTCTCTAAAAACTTTGAAATCAAGAAAATCAGCAGCATCACCGTTAGACTTGCACTAGAATGGACAGTGTGCTGTGTGCACCAAAATGAACTTCTGCAGCAGCTGCAGCCCCAACTGTGTCCCTGAACTCCTACACACTCCTTCATGGTTGTGGCCTCCACAAGCCAAAGAGCTACTGGAGCAATCCGGTCTCCTCCCAGGTCTGACTCTGTGTTAGGGAGGGTCATGGATGCATTTCTGGGCCAGGTGTGTGTGGCAGTTGCCACTTCCTGCCTGCAGTTGTGCCCCAGCATCATGTCCAGGCAGTGAGTTTGGGTGAGATTGTAAAACATAAGATCCGAAAAACTTTCTGGGCCCCCTCCTTTGGTTCCTGGGCCCCCTTTCTGACCCTGGGCCTGGGTACCAATTACCCCTTTAACCCCCTCCTAAGCCCTGGCTGGGTCACAAACAGGTCAATCAGGCAGGTTAGGTAAGAATGTTTGAAGGATTAAAGAAGGTCTAGAGAGAAATAGGATGGGGTGATGGGGTTGGAGAAGCGGCTAAAGGGTTAAGTGCTGGAAGCAGTTCCTTTCTTTCTTGTTTACCCTAAAGCAAGACAAGGGAAGTGGTTGAGCACAGCTGGGAAACATCTAGCAGAGTCACAAATTGGAAGCCCTTTTTGGGAGGTCCCAGGTGGCCACCAGGCTCTGTTTTTCCTGTCTAGTCACCTGAGGTGTATGTGCCAGAGATCTCCTGCACAATGTATATGAGGTCTATAAGGAGAGCTTCTGGGGGTCGATCTCTCTCTCCTGCCTTCTGGAATGCTGACCTTCAGGCTCTGTATGTAGAAGAGGGAACATGGATTTTCTGAATGCTGCATTCATTCAGCCCGCAAGCAAACTGTGTGGAATGTTTCTTAACTGTTAGGTAGATAGATGACGTTAGAGCTTCTGATAGTTTATCTGCTGTGTGTTATCCCCTGAATGTTTTATTTTGGAGAGCATTTGTTCTCCTTATGCAATTCTATTACTCTGAGTAGACCCCTTTTAAAATGAGCTTGGATTTGCTAGTGTGGATCTCAAGGTGTGCTGAGTCTAGTCCTGAAGCCCCAGATAAGACTTGGCTAATTTGGGTAATGAAAGTGTTTATTTAAAGGTGTATTGGCTCTTTTGCCAATAAGGGAGTGCGCACAGGCAATGGTGGCAGTAAGTAGCAGAGTCTTTGAATGGGATAAGGTCTGAGCGAAACCTGAAGGAGGGGGCTGTGAGACAGAGTTCCTGAGAGCCAGCTGACTGGGGTGCTGTGCTGAAAGAGTTAACGCTTTTGTTGGACATAGTTCTGTCCCCTGCTCCTGAAGTTGGGCTGTCTCAAATCAGAGATACTGATACTGAGATACCAAATCCAGCTACTGTTACATGGGGGGCTTGATATGGGTGTTTCTAACCTCTAGGTCAGGGGTGTCAAACATATAGCCCACGGGCCAGATACAGCCCATGGAGCCTTTTCCGGAAGTCCTTGTGCTCTGGGGGTGTTCTGGGGCCGCCCCAGCCCTGCGAGCTCCAACTGTGACCGGAGCAGAGCTCCAGTTGAATCCAGAAGAGCATTCTGAGGGCTGTGGTGGCCGCATATGGCACCCTTGGCCTTCAGTATGATGTTTTGAGGCCTCGGAATGCATTTTAATTTATTTCTATTGTTTCACAATTGCTTAGTTATGAGTAACTGCACTATAGGAGTAGGTGGATCTAGCTGTAATGGCTTACAATGGCTGTGATTACCCGCTCTAGTAATCATTGTCTCTGTTGGTATACAACTATGATGTACAACACCGGCCCTCAGTAAATTCCATGAATCCAATGTGGCCCCTGAGATGAAATGAATTTGACACCCCTGCACTAGGTGTTAGCAATCCAGGCATTCAAGTCAACACCCATCGCCCAGTCCCTGAAGATTTGGCAAGAAGGCAAGACAAACCTACCTACATATTTGTCAACTTTGCAGGTAAAAAGGAGCTGGCAGTGAGCTGGTCGCAACTGAATCCAGGAATCGAGAACCTTGAATCACTGAAACTTTTAAACAATATCTTGGTCATTTCCTTAACCGAAAATGACTGTACCAAAGCTGGAGAAAATCAGAATATCTCTACCAATGAAGCGCAACTTGCACAAGAATTGGCAAGTCCCATCTATAAGAAGATTTCCAAGGAGACAGGTAAGGGGGCAACTCTCTCCTTTGGGGCTGCTCTTCATGAGCCTTGGAAGTTCTTAACCATTCTTGGGAATGTACACATAGCACTTCAGACAGCTGGAGGTTCTGCATTTCCTGCTTCGGGTCCGCTCAACACACTGGGAAACAGGCTCCATCAGGCACCCTAAATCCGGCAGCTCCCAAATATGTTGATCGAGATCTCATTGGGGTCTAAGTCAGGGGTGTCAAATGCATTTCGTACCGAGGGCCGAATAGCATTCATGATGTCTGCTGAGGGCCAGAAGTGATGTCATTAGGCAGGAAGTGATGTCATTAAACAGGTCAGAACCAAAAACAAGCACTTTTTCTCACTTAGGAATTCATTAGCTGCAAATGACAGAAGAGAAAGTATGGAAATCTTGATCATATTTCAAGATAGGGAGAGCCCAATTTTCATGTGGGCTGCCCTTTCAGCAGTAATACCTCAACACTGCTCAGCAGCTGAGAGCCTAAGGGCCAGATAAAAAGGTTCCACAGTCCACATCCGGTCCCTGTTCTAAGTGGTATCACTTTAGCATTCCCAAGTTTGCCACATGACTGAATGTGCCTTCATCACAACCCAGCCTCCTTCAGTCCCCTTGTATAGGAAACTAGGCTAGACCCTTTGCTATCTAGTTTTCCTTGTGGGGGCAATCTTTGCATGGAGGGGCAATAAGCTCTAGCGGTCTCCCAACCCCCACAATGGCTTCTTTGGCTTCTATAGGCAGTGTTTGGATTGATCCTGGTTTCCTCTTCTTTTTATTCTGAAGAAGAATCAATGTTCAGAAAACTCCATTGTCTCACTCCACATTTTGGGGACTAAACGTCCTGCCCACCACTGCCAAAATCCCTTTCGCTTCCCCACTAGGCCACCAAAGCATGCCCTCCTTCTCACAGACTGCACATGGAGGCTATAAGCAGGGATGGGTACTTGAGTCCTGATTACTTTTCTCAAGTCCTGAAAACATGTGTTTTTCTGCGACTCTTGTCAACTTCAGTCACCAATGTCACTGCTCTGGTTGTGACTCATGGCAGTGACTTGGAAAATAGTCGCGATCGTAAATGCTCGAGACACGTAGTCTTGTGATTTTAGTGCCTGCGACTTTGTTTTGTGCCTGTGTGTGCTCGCTTGCTTTTCCCTGAGAGTGGAACACTGGCCTGGATATCACCAGTCACCTGCTTGCTTCCTTCAGTGATGGCCGGCAGAGGTGGACTTGTTGCTCCCCTTGATTCTGCTGTGAGAAAGAGTCTCTTGCAGTGCTCCATGGTAGCAGATCCCTCTGGGGTCACCCAGCAGGGCCTGTTGCAGGTATTCTGGTTAATGGGATCACTACCGGAAAAGCAAGCAGGGGGCAAAAAGGCAGGATGGGTGAGCCAATGGACAGGCTGACAGTGGCCAATTCAATGAGAGACACTCAAGACCATGGAGCTGTAAGCAGAATGAAAGGAGAGAGTGAGGATGGGCGGCTTTGGGCCTGACAAGGGTTTCTGTATTCCCCAGATGACAGCCATGGTGTGTCTGCTGATTCCAGCACCTTTGACTTATCTCCACCTGCCCCAAACTCCATCAAAGGACTCCGGTTCTCCCGTGCAGGACCTGAGCGAAAACTGATGCAGTTGGTGAGGAGCCCCAGCCAAGCCCAGAAGCAACACCCCTCTGCACACCTGGCCTGGTTCTAGCATCTCTGAGAATTTCCAGGAAGGCAGGTAAAGGTGACAGGTTTTCTTCTGCTGAGAAGGTCTGGGAGATGGGCTGTCAATCAATAAGAGCGAATGTTCAGCAACCATCCAAGACCAAGACCCAGGATTCTCTGGGCAGAAGCCCTGACATTTAACCTGGCACACAACCGATACAAATTCATATTATCAACATACCAGGCAGAATTGGGGTTTATGAGGAAAGTTGAGGAGGAGTTTGATTTGGCTTTAAAAGAGCATTTCAGTTCCTGTTTCTGAATGAAAACCAGGCTGGAGTGGAGCCGACTCTCACCTTTCCCAGGTGCCCCTGTCCACCTGAGGGAGGGAAACTACTGGGAAAAACAGGAGGACTCTGGGAATCCCTCCTGCAGCTTCCGTGGACCGAACCCCCCTAATGGGGAATACGGGGGAAACGTTCTGTCCCTAAATGTGTGTGGAGAGTCCATCACTGAGGTCTGCCGTCCTGCATAACCCCCTCAGGATCACTGATGGCAGTTGCCCCTCCTTCGTGTGGGGACGGTCCCTTCTCCTCCCTTCCAGACCCTCTTTCCATGCATTCCTTCCACTGATTTGACCTGCACTGAATAAGCCTTGTCTTCCTTTTTCCTGCCACTCTTTTCTCCTCTCCACAAGCCAAAAGAACGCCTTCCAGTGTCTTCCTCTACGCATCCCGCCATGAGAAGATCGCCCATCTTAATGCAACAGCCGACATTCACCTGCAGCCAAGACCCAGGCCCAAGAACTGCAGACTGTCCTCATCCAGCATTACTTCACTCTTCCCCAGCATTTTCTCTGGAATGGTCACGTAGCTTCCCTGCATGTCTGTGTGGCCTAAGATTGAATAAATGAGACCCCCCTGCAGATATCCCTGAGTGTGATCTCTTTGAGGAGCCCCAGTGACTTGCATGGGATGGGTGGATGGGAACTGGGGGGAAGGGTCTACTATATGTTAACAAATGACCTCAGGGCATGGTTGCCATCAGGGGGCAAAGTATTCACAGGTATCCCATTTTCTTCATCTCACATTTGTGTCAGAGAGCTCAGAGCTGCACTTGTGGGGTCACTCCATTGTATAATCCTCACATCATTCCCAAGAGAGAAAGTGGGGGAGGAGGAGAGGAAGGGGGGAGAGAGTGTTCAGGGCCACTCAGTGAGCTTCACGGCTGTGTTATGCCTCTACCCCAAATCACAAACCCCTGGGCCAACATTCTGAGGCTCCTGATTCATCCTGGCTTCTCTCTGCACATGCTCAGAAGGACACTCTTTTCATTGCATGGTGTGGAATTCAGAAGCAGAGAGACAGCCAGGACCTTAATAATTCTTTGTGTTTCTGCAGCTTGTCCCGCATTATCCATGGGTGTTCCTTTCCAGGGTATAAGGAAATCTGTGGATCTCGGGGCCCCTTAATCCTGGGGGGTGGGGGTGGGGTGTTTAGAAAAGGTGCTTCTGGGAAACCTGTGGCTCTCTGCTTGGTGAGGTGGTGACCTTATGTGGTGCTTCTGCAAAGCATCTGCAGAGCTTCAGATTGGGAAGCAGGTTGAATGAGAGGAACATGAACAGACCTCATTTCAGGAGGCTGCACTTGCAACAGTAAAGCAGGATGGACCTTGCTGGGCTGGGGCACCTTCCTTATGAGGAAAGGCTACGGCGTTTGGGCCTCTTCAGCCTAGAAAAGAGACGCCTGAGGGGGGACATGATTGAGACATACAAATTTATGCACGGGAAGGATAAAGTGGATAGAGAGATGCCCTTTACACTCTCACATAACACCAGAACCAGGGGACATCCACTAAAATTGAGTGTTGGTAGAGTTAGAACAGACAAAAGAAAATATTTCTTTACTCAGCGTGTGGTTAGTCTGTGGAACTCATTGCCACAGGATGTCGTGATGGCGACTGGATGGACACCTTTAAAAGCGGATTGGACAAGTTTCTGGAGGAAAAATCCATTACGGGCTACAAGCCATGATGTGTATGTGCAACCTCCTGATTTTAGAAATGGGTTATGTCAGATGCAAGGGAGGGCACCAGGATGAGGTCTCTTGTTATCTGGTGTGCTCCCTGGGGCATTTGGTGGTCCGCTGTGAGATTCAGGAAGCTGGACTAGATGGGCCTATGGCCTGATCCAGTGGGGCTGTTCTTATGTTCTTATGACACTGTCCCCTTAGCTCAGGGGTGCCTAAACCCCGGCCCTCAATGCGGCCCTCAGGGAGCCCCCAGTCTCCAATGAGCCTCCGGCGCTCCGGAAATTTGTTAGAGCCCGCACTGGCCTGACGCAACTGCTCTCAGCACGAGGGCAACTGTTTCACCTCTCATGTGAGCTGTGGGATGAGGGCTTCCTCCACTGCTTGCTGTTTCACGTCTGTGATGCAGCAGAGGCAGCAAAGGAAAGGCTGGTCTTGCTTTGTGCAAGGCCTTTTATAGGCCTTGAGCTATTGCAAGACCTTCATTCATTCATATAAGTTCATCTTTAATATATTGATTTATGAAAACTTATATAAATTTATTCAAATTTTAAATGTAAATTAATTATTTTTTTCCCGGCCCCCGACACAATGTCAGAGAGATGATGTGGCCCTCCTGCCAAAAACTTTGGACACCCCTTCCTTAGCTGGACAGGCCTTCCCTGTGAAGAACACCCACAAACCAAAGGTGATGCAATAGCATCCTGGGCGTTTCTTCCAGAGAGCTGGTTTCAGAACATATCATGAAGTCATGTAGATGTAGCCAGGGGCAAAACACAGAAGTGACGCCATCATTGACACTTGCCTTCCCTGCGAACAACACCCTCAAACCAAATGACAAGCTGTTGAGTTACACCTCAACATAAACAGATTTATATCCCGCCTTTCTGTCCAATGAAGGACACTCAAGGCGACTTACAATTAAAAACATATAAAACATTTATATATATAAACATTAAAAACAATAAACCACAATAAAAAACCTGGATCCAGAATTGAAATACATTTAAACAGCACCATGCCCCCTGGTGTCAGCATAAAAGGCCTTCCTAAATAAAAAGATCTTCAGCCCCCACCAAAAGGACTCTAAAGAGGGAGCTGTCCTCAGTTCCAGGGGAAGGGAGTTCCACAGGCGGGGAGCCACCACTGAGAAGGCCCTCTTTCCAGCCGCCACCCCCTCACCTCCGTCAGTGGTGACACAGTCAGAAAGGCCCCCTCTGATGACTTGAGAGGACGGGTCGGATTGCATGGAAGGAGGCAGTCCCTCAGATACTCTGGACCCAAGCCGTAGAGGGACATCTTATTTTAGCACCATTATCAGTAAAGTGACCTTAAAGCCTGTGTAACACAAGATGCAGGTAGCACAGCAGCTGCTCTGGAGGCTGAGACCTGGCGGGGCCAGTAACATGCTAATCAAACGGCTGTTCAAGGGCTGCACCAGGACTCACCTTCCAGGGCCCCAGACCTTGGCAGGGGAAAATCACTCAGTCATTCATAGGCATTCTTGCACTATACCCAACATGGCCAGCTGCCTACACTGCCCCCTGTGGGCCAACAGCCTGCAAAG
Source organism: Tiliqua scincoides (assembly GCF_035046505.1). Taxonomy (NCBI): domain Eukaryota; kingdom Metazoa; phylum Chordata; class Lepidosauria; order Squamata; family Scincidae; genus Tiliqua; species Tiliqua scincoides. Next base: position 129,152,810 of record NC_089825.1, read on the forward strand.
CAACAGCAGATGTTGACAGGTCTATAGGGTTGCAGAGGTAGCAGCTTTCCTCAGTCATCCTATATTCTCTTTGGTCATCTCTGTGCAACTTGAAGCAGATTAAATGACAGCCAAAAAAAAGCCCAGTCTTGGAGGCACTGGTTTAGGGAGAACTTCATGCCAACAACTCCTTCCAATTGCATTCTCCTGCATACTCATTCCAGGGATGTTTGCCAGGAGCACATCACAACAATGTCCATAACCGTGTCACTAAAACTACACAACAAAATAAACAACTGCAAATTGATTTGTGACAGTGACTTCTTCTCCTGTACACAATTGTTAGGCCTTTAGCAGCCTCAGGAGCATAGGACCCCGATTATTAATTAATAATTTATTAATTAATAAAACATTTCTTTCTAGATCCCTTTTTTGGTCTAGTTAAATAAATAGACTTGCTTAAAAAGTGAGTCCCGGTGCTAACAAAGTTTGGGAAGTGCTGTTCTAGAGACTTCATAAATGTCTAGATCCTGCCCCTCCCCACTAAAGCTTTCTGGAGTCTTTCCTGATCCTCTGCTGCCCTCTGCTGGACATACTCAGTTCGCAGCCTTGAACTCCAAACAAGATGCTGAACCCAAAAGTACATAAGAAAAGCCCTCCTCAACCAGGGAAACCAGATGTCATAACCTTAAAAGAGGACAAGGCACCCCAGAATGTGGGACATCCAACAAAAATGTAGGACATGACAAAATAAAAGCTAAAAACGCTCGTAAACACTATATTATTATTAAATTCAAAACTAGATTAGCATATAATTTATTGATTACAAGAAGGCTATGTGTTGCTTGCAGGGGCTGCTCATGGGGAAAAGGAGGACATTTAAGTTCTTTTCCAGGACATGAGGTTAAAAAAGAAAACATGTCCTGGAAAAAGAGGACATCTGGTCACCCTGACCTGGGCTCAGGCTAGTGTCTACATCACACAGTGGCCCACCAGCTGCTTCTGAAAGGCAGGCTCCTCTCCCAGCAGGACGGCTCCCCCACAAGGTGGGGTGGTCTCCCAAAAACTACCATGTCTGCCCAATTCCATCCTTCCACTCTACATGCTTGCCTGCACATTGGGGACCTGCTTCCATTCACTTCCCTGCAAGTTCCCTGCACTGCCCATTCACAAGAGGTGTGTAGCTTATTCGTTCCCAGGGAAAGCTCAGAGCAAGTCGCAAGCTTTAAAAACTGGAACATTGTTGTGCAAAAGTTCCAAGAAACAGCAAAAGGTGTACACAAATTAAAGCACAACAAGGCTGGGAAAACTGAAAGCAACACACCATTATTGAGTGATGTTCTCATTCACTTCCCTGAAGGATGCAGGCCAAACTTGCACAGGAGTCTTTCCTAATCCTCTGCTGCTCTCTGGTGTACAGAAAGTGAATTGCAGCACTTTCAATCCAAGCCCGATTAATTAGAATTGAACACAACCAAGAGCAGCAGTCCTTGATTCAGCTGCAATGTGAGGCCAGGAGTCCCTTCCACTCATTCTTTTCTGCATCCCAAGGAGCATCTGCTCATCAAGTCCTTCCATTTGTCTTCACTGCTTTCCCTGCAACTTTCCTTGCCCATCAACTGAGCCTGTTAGATTCTTTGCTGATCTTCTGCTGACCTCTGGTGGACATACGGTAGTATTGCAAAATCATAAGGCAACCACACACAAACATACCAAAGAAATGTACCCCACAGTGCCAGACCCTTGTAGCCTTAACACAATCACAGCAGCCCCACACTTAAGACTCTCCACCAGTGGTATAGCTATGGGGGGAGGGGGTGGCATGGCAAGTACTGCATCATGCCATGGAAGCAGCCCCTCCCTCTTGCCACTTTCTAGGCACCGATGCCAACATAGACACGAAGCTCAGTGTGGCCCTGGATGTAATGCCCTCTCTCCCCCCTCCCATGGAGTGATATGAGGATACAGTGGGACAACCTCACATAAGCATTTCTGATGCCAGTTTCTGAGACTTGGACACTCCCTCCCCTTCATTCCGGTTCCCATCCACCTACCCCACACAAATCACACCCACCCAGGCAGGTGATAAAGCTGCAGACAATTCTGGGGCAGAGTGAAGGGGACTCAATGCTGGATGAAGATGATTTTCATTATTGAGCTGGGATTTTTCAACAGAATATCATGGGCAGGTCTTTGTGGACAACATTGCAGGGCAGTCTTTCTCCACGGCACTCAGACACAGAGATGTGCAACTTGCTCTAGCTACATTAGAAATGGTTGGCTTTTCCCTCAAGACTGGAGTATTAATGTGGTTGCCTTCGGACAGGGCGTTGTGATTCCTCAGCCACTGGATGGAAATATCTGCAGGCTTGAAGTCAGTGACTATGCACTTGAAGGTCAGACATGCACTATGAAGGGTGATCTCCTCTTGGTAGGGAGGGGATAGGTAGCCACCAGATGCCCTGCTCTCAACTGATTCAGTGTCAAGGAGGAGAGAGTGGCAGGAAAAAAGGAAGACAGGGTTATTCAGTGCAGGTCAAGTCAGTGGGAGGACTGTGAGGAAAGGGGCTCTGGAGGGGAAGGAATGGGACAGTCTCCACAGCCGCATGAAGGAGGGACAACTGCCAGCAGTGATCCTGAGGGGTTTAGCAGGAAGGGCGAGCTTAGTGTTGGACTCTCCACACCCATTTAGGGACTGATCATTTCCCTTGTATTCCCTGTTGGATGGATCAGGTCCACGGAAGTGGCAGGAGAGTTTCCCAGAGTCCTCCTGGGTTCTGCTTTCTACAGCAGTTCCCCTCTCTAAGGTGAGCAGAGGCACCTGGGGAAAGGTAGAATGGGCTCTACTCTGGCCTTATTTTCATTCAGAAATAGGGGTTGAAATGCTATTGGAAAGAAGGATTGAACTCCCCCTAAACGTGCCCGGGACTCTGATATGGAGGAATCACGTTTTTAGCTTCCCGTTTCCTCGAAATCATGTGACTTCCCCAAAATGACATCCCCAAAACTTGTTACTGTGATATAAACCTCCGGCAATACATCATTCCTTGATCCTGCGCATCTTGGGACTTTTTAATTGATTGACTTAAGAACCAGCCAATGGGGGCAGAATTGCAATCATATGTGCCAACGAAACCAGCTCCACCAGCTTATTAAAATATTCTGTGTGCTTCATGCCAAAGGCTGATACATAATACAGAGAGGTCCCTGTGAGCCTCAGTTCACACGCAGCCACAGCCTGAGTGGAGAAGCAGGCAGTGGTATAGCTAAGGGGGTAGGGGGAGTCATTCCCCAGGTACCAGGCCTTGAGGGGACGTCAAAGGGAGTCTGACACTAGTGGCCAAAATTGTGGGAACCTTCGTATTTAGGGATTACGCCATCATGTCATATATCATTGGAAAGGTACATTAATGCAGAATGCAATGAAACAAAGCACAGTGAATTAGCTGCATTCTATTAAATGTTACGAGAATATATGCTTGTATATATGCTATCGACTGTCATAGCACAAGTTCTTGTGCTGGCTCCTGAGTGTGGCGAACGTGACATAGAGCAGAAGGTGTGTCGGGAGGGGGTGTTTTGGGGTAGGGGAGGGTGGTCCCCAGGGCTTTTTTTCTAATGGAACGCGGGGGAACGGAGTTCCGGCACCTTTTTGCAGGGGCCCCTCTCCTTCGGAGGCATTCCAGGTGGGGGGGAGCAAAACAGAGGCATTCGCTGGGTGGGTTCTGGGGGGGTGCAGGGTGGGCGGGCGCCTGGCCCCTGAATGACCGCACAATGACCCCCTCCTGCCCCCATCTCCAAGCTCTTGCCTGAGCCCAGCCCACCTCCCCTCCCCCCGCGCTGTGCTTCCCCGCACAGCTTCTAAGCCGGTGGAGGGCGTGGGGGACACACGCCGACGCTGAGGAGGAGGACGGCCGGCCAGCCAGGCAGCCAGGCAGGGAGATGGGCTGTGGCACCCACGCAGCACCCAGGTACTGGCTTGGCGGAGGAGGAGGGGCAGGAAACTGGCTGGTGCAGCCCCCGTGCCAATCTGCAGCACGACCCTAGGCGTGTCTACTCAGAAGTAAGTCTCATTGTGCTTAATGGGGCTTGCTCCTGGGAAAGGGTACATAGCCTTACAGCCCGAGAGCCCAAGCCTATGCATGTCTACTCAGAAGTAAGTTCCATTGTGTTCAATGGGGCTTACTCCCGGGAAAGTGTCATAGCCTTGCAGCCTGAGTAGATAGGCAGAGGAAGGGCTCTGAGGCTGCAGTCCTCTCCACACTTTCCTGGGAGGAAGCCCCATTGACTCTAATGGGACTGACTTCTGAGTAGACAGGCACAGGATTGGGCCCTGAAGCTGCCATCCTATCCACAGTAAGCCCCATTCATTAAAGTGGACTTCTGAGTAGACATGCATAAGATTGGGCTCTTAGGCTGCAATCCTAGGCACTTTCCTGGGAGTAAGCTCCATTGACTAGAATGAGACTTACTTCGGAGTAGACATACCTAGGATTGGGCTCTTAATCCTGGCAGAGATATATATCTGCACCCGTTTTCACATGCTAAGGGCAGGTGAAAAGGGATTCTACATGTGTACAACATGCTGTCCAGCCTTGCCAGAGATCCTCCTCATCCTTCCCCCACAAGCATGCCCTCCGCCAGCCAGCGTTTGCAGCTCCTCTCCAGCAATGCACAGCAGCTGCTCAGGGCAGCAGAGAACATACAATTGCATGCCAAGCGCCTTCCCCAAGACACAGAGTATTCTGATGCCTGAATTAAGCCATATTTAATCGCTTGTTTGCAAAGGTAGCTGTTTCTATGTGCACCGAAGGACCCCTCTCGTGTAAGAATTCCTTTTTTGTTCTTACTCCCAAAGTTGCTTAGAGTAATTCTACTACATGGAACTCACGTAAGCCATTTTTCAGAATCCATTCACTGCTTTCTCTCCTCGAAGTAGTGCCACACTACATACTACACACTACAAGTGCACCTGTACAGTATTGTTCCCCATGTGTAGAAAAAGTAGCTAGGGGGAAGGGGATGTGGAGATTGAAGGCCCAATCCTATGCATGCCTACTCAGACGTAAGTTCATCTTTAGGGGGGAAGCACATAAAAAATATTTTATTTCTCCAATAAAAAATGGTTTAAAAATAAATGAATGAATGAATGAATGAATGAATGAATGAATGAATGAATGAATTAAATAAAAGATTAACAAGTTGTGAGTTCCTGCACCTTTTTTTTTTTTTTTTTTACAAAAAAAGCCCTGGCGGTCCGGGAGGGGGTGGGATCGGCCATGGCAGCGCAGGCCAGATCCTGACCCTCATCTCAGGCCCAAGCAGCCTTACATGGGCTACTCGGATATGCACCCTTGAAATCACGGGCACAGATCCAAGTACCCCATAGGGCTACCTGAGGCATTTCTAAGGACAAGGGGAATAAAATCCCAGCCCCCACCTGCCTTGTCCAATCCCCAACCTACCTCAACCTAGCTAGGCCGATGCAAGGCTCTGGGGTGGGCGGGAGGGAGGCGTTCCTGGGCAGGGGGAGTGCGGGCGGTGGGTGGCCCTAGGGGCGGGTGGGGAGCAGGAGGCGGGGTGGTGATCCGGCAGTTATGCCAGATTCCAACCCCCATTCCCGGAGAGATCGATTACAAGAAGGCTATGTGTTGCCTGCAGGGGCTGCTCGTGGGGAAAAGGAGGACAATCAATCCAGCGCAGCGTAGGATTGCACTCTTCGTTATTTATTCCTCTTTTTGCTAATTGGCTCCCTTGCCTTCCCAAAATTGGCCCTAGTTTTATGCTGCAGCACTGCTGGACTCCCGAGTGCTCCAGACACGCAGTCTTGTGATTTTGTGCCTGCAACTCGGTTTTGTGCCTGTGTGTGCTTGCTTGCTTTTCCCTGAGAGTGGAACAGTGGCCTGGATTTCAGCAGTCACCTGCCTGCTTCCTTCAGTGATGGCCGGCAGAGGTGGACTTGTTGCTCCCCTTGATTCAGCCGTGAGAAAGAGTCTCTTGGAGTGCTCCAAGGTAGCGGATCCCTCTGGGGTCACCCAGCAGGGCCTGTTGCAGGTATTCTGGTTAATGGGATCACTACTGGAAAAGCAAGCAGGGGGCAAAAGGGCAGGATGGGTGAGCCCGTGGAGTGGCTGGCAGTGGTCAGTTCAATGAGAGACACTCAAGGCCATGGAGCTGTAAGCAGAATGAAAGGAGAGAATGAGGATGGGTGCCTTTGGGCCTGACAAGGGTTTCTGTATTCCCAGATGACAGCCACGGTGTGGCTGCTGATTCCAGCACCTTTGACTTAACTCCACCTGCCCCAAACTCCATCAAAGGACTCCGGTTCTCCCCTGCAGTACCTGAGCGAAAAATGATGCAGTTGGTGAGGAGCCCCAGCCAAGCCCAGAAGCATCACCCCTCTGCACACCTGGACCGGTTCTAGCGTCTCTGAGAATTTCCAGGAAGGCAGGTAAGGGTGACAGGTTTTCTTCTGCTGAGAACGTCTGGGAGATGGGCTGTCAATCAATAAGAGCGAATGTTCAGCAGCCATCCAAGACCAAGACCCAAGATTCTCTGGGCAGAAGCCTGACATTTAACCTGGCACAGAACTGATACAAATTCATATTATCAACATACCAGGCAGAATTGGGGTTTATGAAGAAAGTGGAGGAGGAGTTTGATTTGGTTTTAAAAGAGCATTTCAGTTCTTATTTCTGAATGAAAACCAGGCTGGAGTAGAGCCGATTCTCACCTTTCCCAGGTGCCCCTGTCCACCTGAGGGAGGGAAACTACTGGGAAAAACAGGAGGACTCTGGGAATCCCTCCTGCAGCTTCCGGGGACCGAACCCCCCTCATGGGGAATACGGGGGAAACGTTCTGTCCCTAAATGTGTGTGGAGAGTCCATCACTGAGCTCTGCCGTCCTGCATAACCCCCTCAGGTTCACTGATGGCAGTTGCCCCTCCTTCATGTGGGGACGGTCACATCTCCTTCCTTCCAGACCCCCTTTCCACACATTCATTCCACTGATTTGACCTGCACTGAATAAGCCTTGTCTTCCTTTCTTCCTGCCACTCTTTTCTCCTCTCCACAAGCCAAAAGAACACCTTCCCTTTGTCCTGATAAGTCCAGGTTAGGCCTAAGTGGGCATGAGAAGCCTGAACCAAACTAAGAAAGTGTAACTGAGAAGTTGCTAGCAGTTCCCAGCTGCAGGAATGTGGGTCAATCAACCAAGAGGAAGGAATGTGTTGTCTCTCCTTTGATGGCCGGGAAGGACAGATAACAGGAATTAGGACCACTTGGAATGCTAGCACCTTAGCAGACAGAGAGTGGCCTTAGCAAGGGTAATGGAGTGCAGCTGTGGATCTCCAGTTGGGAGGAGTAAGAACTACAGGGGCTAGCAACAGGGGCTAGCTACAGGGGCTAGCAACAAGACCAACTTCTGGAAGGTTCTGTTCATCAAGGGTTCTGATTGGACAGTCTAATAATTATGAAGTCGCCTCAGTACTATTAGCATAAGAGGTATAACAATGAGTGCCCACGGGGGTGTACGGGAAATTCCCTCTTGGAGGGAGAGTGTCGGGTGCCACGATCTGCACACGTGTAAGCTCCATTGTCCATCAAGGGCACCTGGCCCCATAGGTAGCCCTGGAGCTAAGAGATCTACAAGAGTAACTGACCCAGGTGAGAGATAGGGATGAATAGAGATAGCCAGCTAGCTTTATTATTTTATTGCTGATATGTTTCCTAGAGGTTTATGCCTCTAGCATTTGCTGCCTTATTGTAGAGTGTGTAACCTTATGTACTTAATAAACTAAAATATCTTTTACTAAGTTGTTTCATTGTCTGTTGGGGACAAAGGTTCAGAATCCTGCCTAGCCGTTCAGCAAGCTACCAAGTGCTCCTTGAGGTCTAGTAACTTAAGGACCGAGGCTTTAATTGGAGAAAGAGCTCAGCGCCTGCAAGGGATAGCATTAAGCCTAGAGGGTCTCAGGGTCCCTGGACTGAGGCACTGGCATGTACAGGGTGGTGGCAGTACTACCGGGCAAGGGGCCTTGAGGGTTTCAAGGTTCAAAAACCAAGATCCCTAAGTCTCCAACCCCCTTTGTTTATGACACCTTTATCTTGCTTTAGGGTAAACAAGAAAGAAAGAAACTGCTTCTAGCCCCTCATCCTTCAGCCACTTCTCCCACCCCTTCAACCCAACATATTTCTCTCTAGACTTTTTTTAACCCATTAGACATTCTTGACCTGACCTGCCTTAGTGACCTGTTTGTGACCCAGCCCTCCAGCCCAGCCAGCTCAGACTCCCTGCCTGGATCACTTCCGCTCACCTATTGATCACCTTTGCAATCAGGATCCTATTAAGCAGGAAACACTCCCGACTTGTCCTTGCTCTGTATATCCCATGTTCTCTGCTATTTAGGGCCCCTTGCCAAGATTTGTCCACGGAAATCAGGGGAGGCACATTCCTCCCTGACACATGTGAGTCCTACCTCTGTTTGTGCCATCTCTGGCATTCTCACAATGGAAGGAGAACACTCAGCAACCAAAAACTCAAATCAAATCGCAAAGAAACACATTCAGGATCAATGGAAAACCATGACTAGAAAAGCAAAAGAAGCCATTCTGGGGGAGGCATGCGTACTTCTTGCATGCAAAGATTGCCCCTCCGCAATTTAAACCAGGCATTCAAGTGGGAATCCTGGCCCATCTCATGGGCAGGCAGGCATTGAACTACTGCGTGGGGAGCTGCTGGCATTTGGTGATAAATAAGCCACATTTAGCTCCTGCTATCTGCCCCCCTCCACAATTTATTTCATACTAATTGTTATCTAGTGGGTTCATGCAAATGAAGGAAGGCTTAGAGATAACAGCTCAATACGATTATTCCATCTTCAGAAGAGGACCTGGCAAGGAATCTGACACAAGGCAAACACCCCTGGCTTTTAGACCTTTAGCTCTGCCCAGACTCCCCATGATGGGTCCAATTGAAACCTTAACTAGATGGCCAATCGGATGGTAGGATTTCGATCCATCACCCGATTGGCCAGAACTTACATTAACTAGAGGGCCAATTGGATGGTAGGATTTCGATCCTGCATAACCTGCATACATAACACGAATAATACGCAGTTGGCCCTAAGAGGGAAAATGAATCTGAACCTGAGGCCCACAGGAAGGCTGGAGAGCTGCACTCGCCTCTATCTTGCTGTGCAGGAGGAAGAGGCAGGCTGAGCCCAGGAGCGAGGAGCCCCACAAGCAGGAGGAAAGTGCTGGATGGCATCGTTGGATCCCGCAGGGTACTGTGAGTCCAGCAGCCGGGGCAGCTTATAGAGTGTTCCAGGATGAGTTTGGGGTGGGGGTTGGCCAGAAATTGCCTACGTGGCGCCACCCAGACAGGGCTGACAAGACATTGCCAAAAGCATCCTGGTGGTCTTGTTGGTTTGTGCCGTCAAAATGCTGAATGAGGCCACTTAGTGAGGTGGGAAGCCCAACATGACACGTGCCTTTCTTTCGTTGGCACTGGCCTTCCCTGTAAAGAACACCCACAAACTGCTGCTCAAGGACACCTTGATAATATTCAGCTTTTATGAGGCACAAACCAAAGATCATAGACAGAGGCTGCTCATCCTGGAGGGCCGCTGGCATGTGCCTCTAATGCAGGCTCCTTTACAGTCTATGAGATGAGTCTGCAGAAACTCCAACACTCACCGCTGCAGACCTGCAGACCAACAAACTTCCCATCGGGCCAGAGGTTTTATTATCCTGCAATAATGTCCTTTCTTTCCTTAATGTCTTTATTATCCTGCAAGCTGCAATGTCCTTTCTTTCCCATCATGTCTTGTGACATTACAGACATGACAAACAAGTGATTTAATTACTGCTTATGTGAACAAGATCATCTCTGGCGCAGTGGATGCACCTTTCCCGCACTCCCTGGGACAGAACGTGAATTAGATGAATTCCAAGCCAATTGCATAGATCTGGGGTCGGCAACCTGCGGCTCTAGAGCCACATGCGGCTCTTTCAGCTCTCTGCTGCGGCTCCAGACTCCTGGTGAAAGTGGTGGCACTCGCTGTTCGTGAGCGCGGCCATTTTGTGGAGGCAGAGAGGAAGAGGCGAGGCTGGTCGGAGAAGGACGGGGAAAGGGCGCCTTGTTAGAGCCAGACCCGAGTTGGGGGCAGCTCTTGGGCTGCACTACTGGGGCTGACTTCTGAGTAGACAGGGAGAGGATCCGCTTGCAGGCTGCACTCCTGTCCACACATCCCAGGAAGTGAGCCTCATTGACTCTCCTGGGGCTGACTTCTGAGTAGGCAGGAAGAGGATCCGCTTGCAGGCTGCACTCCTGTCCGCACATCCCTTGGAGTAAGCCCCATTGACTCTCCAGGGGCTGACTTCTGAGTAGGCAGGGAGAGGAGGGGCTCTGAGGCTGCTGTACTCTCCACACTTTCCTGGGAGTGAGCCCCCGTTGACTCTACTGGGACTTTCTAAAGTCTCTCTAAAATCTTTGAAATATAGAAAATCAGCAGCATCACCGTTAGACTTGCACTAGAATGGACAGTGTGCTGTGTGCACCAAAATGAACTTCTGCAGCAGCTGCAGCCCCAACTGTGTCCTGAACTCCTACACACTCCTTCATGGTTGTGGCCTCCACAAGCCAAAGAGCTACTGGAGCAATCCGGTCTCCTCCCAGATCTGACACTGTGTTCGGAGGGTCATGGATGCATTTCTGGGCCTGGTGTGTGTGGCAGTTGCCACTTCCTGCCTGCAGTTGTGCCCCAGCATCATGTCCAGGCAGTGAGTTTGGGTGAGATTGGAAAACATAAGATCCCAAAAACCTTCTGGGACCCCTACTTTGGTTCCAGGGCCCCCTTTCTGACCCTGGGCCGGGGTACCAATGGCCCCCTTTACCCCCCTCTCCTAGGCCCTGGCTGGGTCACAAACAGGTCAATCAGGCAGGTTAGGTCAAGAATGTTTAAAGGATTAAAGAAGGTCTAGAGAGAAATAGGATGGGGTGATGGGGTTGGAGAAGCGGCTAAAGGTTTAGGTGTTGGAAGCAGTTCGTTTCTTTCTTGTTTACCCTAAAGCAAGATATGGGAAGTGGTTGAACACAGCTGGGAAACATCTAGCAGAGTCACAAACTGGAAGCCCTTTTTGGGAGGTCCCAGGTGGCCACCAAGCTCTGTTTTTCCTATCTAGTCACCTGAGGTGTATGTGCCAGAGATCTCCTGCACAATGTATATCAGGTCTATAAGGAGAGCGTCTGGGGTCGCTCTCTCTCTCTCCTGCCTTCTGGAATGCTGACCTTCAGGCTCTGTACATAGAAGAGGGAACATGGATTTTCTGAACGCTGCATTCTTTCCGCCTGCAAGCAAACTTTGTGGAATGTTTCTTAACTGTTAGGTAGATAGATGACGTTAGAGCTTTTGTTAGTTTATTTGCTGTGGGATATCCCCTGAATGTTTTATACTGGAGAGCATTTGTTCTCCTTATGCAATTTTATTACTCTGAGTAGACCCCTTTTAAAATGAGCTTGAATTTGCTTGGGTGGATCTCAAGGCATGCTGAGTCTACATCCTGAAGCCCCAGATAAGACTTGGCTAATTTGGGTAATTTGGGGTTATTTAAATGCGTATTGGCTCTTTTGCCTGGGGCACCGAGTAAGGGAGTGTGCAGTAAGTAGCAGTAAGTAGCAGAGTCTTTGAATGGGATAAGGTCCTTCTTGAGAATGTGGGGACTGTCAAATCTCCTCCCTTCCAGAGCTACTTTCCCCAAATGTCTTTCACTGCTTTGACTTGCACTGAATAATCCTTGCCTTCTTTTTTTTCTGCCACACTCTCCTCGACACTGAACCATAGAGAGCAGGGCATCCCATGGCTACCTCTCCCCACCCAACCATGAGGAGATCACACTTTGTAGTGAACCAACTGAGATCCTCACTTGCAAGATCACAGGGTTCTTTCCTAGAGTCCAGCGGCTCAAGAATAACAGCCCCTTTCCTGAAGACAACGACACTGGCTCTGAAGTCACAGATGAAAACGGTGATGGTTCTTATTCTACCTACCTCCAGATGAACATCCCTGCATATGACATGCCAAGTTATTCCTGCTGGATTGTCAAAGAAGGTCTCCCTGTGAAGTTCCCCCAAAGGACCATGGAGAAATCCCAGGGTCAAAAATGAAGAGCACCCTCACCCAGCATTGCCCCAGAATTGTCTCTAGCATGATCACATGTATGTGTGGTCTGGCTGAATAAATGAGAGCCCACTCACAGATATCTCTTGGGGTGATCTGTTTGGGGAGTACCAGTGATTTGTGTGGGGTGGGTGGGTGGGAACTGGAATGAAGGGGGAGTGTCCATGTCTCAGAAACCGGTATCAGGACCTGGTTGCCATGGGGGAAAATGCATTCAGAAGTATCCCATGTTCTTCATCCCACTCTTTGGTCAAAATCCTCAGTGTTGCATATGTGGGGTTGCCCCATGGTAACTTCATATCAACCCAATGAAGGAAGGGGGTCAGAAAACTACACCCAGGGCACCCACTGAGCTTCATGGTTATGTTGTAGTTTGACCCCAAATCAAACACACGCAGGCCAAGGCCAACAATCTATCGCCCATTTCACACTGGCTTCTCTGCACATGCTCAGATGAGCTCTCTTCTCATTGTACAGAACAGAATTCAGAACAAAAGAGACATCTGTGTCATTAATAAATCTTTGCATTTACGTGGCAAGTTTTCAGTGTGCAAAGTCATTTAGATCTAATGTTGGACTTGATGCTAATTTGTCTGCTGTCCAGAGGGGGCAGTAAGTAAGCCACAGGGTTGCATTTACTTGCGAGTAAGCAAATGTGCCTTGAGCAGGAGCAAAGGGAAATGCAAGGCTAGCTGCATGGTCCCAGTCTGATGAAAGTGGAGCTCAACAAATGCTCCAGAAGGCAGCCCCCCCAAATAATAAAGCAGAGGCTTCGCTGGCAAGGTCCATTTTCATTTGTTTACAGACTTGCAGAGCCAGGTAGTTCCTGACAGTGCTATGCTTGAAAGAGAAGAATTTGTTCAAGACAAAGGCAGGGTAGGAGAAGAAATTGGGAAAGGTAGGGTGATGGGATGTGATAGACGGTTTGGCACAATGAGAGGATGCGGGGACAAAGGAGCAAATAAGCAGCCCATCCTGGGGCATTCCGTGTATAAATGCTTTTATGCGAATGCCCGAAGTCTATGAGCAAAGGTGGGAGAACTGGAATGTCTGGTGACAAGGGAAAATATTGACATAGTGGGCATAACGGAAACCTGGTGGAATGCGGAGAATCAGTGGGATACTGCAATCCTGGGCTATATACAGGAGGGACAGGCAGGGGCGTGTTGGAGGTGGGGTGGCCGTTTATGTTAAGGAAGGGATAGAATCCAGCAAAGTAGAGATTGAAGGTGGGTCCGACTCCACCGTAGAATCTCTGTGGGTTAAATTACCAGGCTTGTGCAGCGATGTAATACTGGGGGCATGCTATCGTCCTCCAGACCAGAAATCTGATGGGGACCTTGAAATGAGGAAACAGATCAGGGAGGTGACAAGGAGGGACAGGGTTGTAATCATGGGGGACTTCAATTATCCTCATATTGACTGGGTCAATTTGTGTTCTGGTCACGATAAGGAAACCGGATTTCTTGACGTGCTAAATGACTGTGGCTTAGATCAGCTAGTCACGGAGCCCACCAGAGGACAGGTGACTCTGGATTTAATATTGTGCAGTACGCAGGACCTGGTTAGAGATGTAAACGTTACTGAGCCATTGGGGAACAGTGATCATGCTGCGATCCGTTTTGACGTGCACGTTGGGGGAAGAATACCAGGCAAATCTCTCACAAAAACCCTTGACTTCCGACGGGCGGACTTCCCTCAAATGAGGAGGCTGGTTAGAAGGAGGTTGAAAGGGAGGGTAAAAAGAGTCCAATCTCTCCAGAGTGCATGGAGGCTGCTTAAAACAACAGTAATAGAGGCCCAGCAGAGGTGTATACCGCATAGAAAGAAGGGTTCCACTAAATCCAGGAGGGTGCCCGCATGGCTAACCAGCCAAGTTAGAGAGGCTGTGAAGGGCAAGGAAGCTTCCTTCCGTAAATGGAAGTCTTGCCCTAATGAGGAGAATAAAAAGGAACATAAACTGTGGCAAAAGAAATGTAAGAAGGTGATATGGGAGGCCAAGCGAGACTATGAGGAATGCATGGCCAGCAACATTAAGGGGAACAATAAAAGCTTCTTCAAATATGTTAGAAGCAGGAAACCCGCCAGAGAAGCGGTTGGCCCTCTGGATGGTGAGGGAGGGAAAGGGGAGATAAAAGGAGACTTAGAGATGGCAGAGAAATTAAATGAGTTCTTTGCATCTGTCTTCACGGCAGAAGACCTCGGGCAGATACCGCTGCCCGAAGGGCCCCTCCTAACTGAGGAGTTAAGTCAGATAGAGGTTAAAAGAGAAGATGTTTCAGACCTCATTGATAAATTAAAGATCAATAAGTCACCGGGCCCTGATGGCATCCTCCCAAGGGTTATTAAGGAATTGAAGAATGAAGTTGCAGATCTCTTGACTAAGGGCCATGGTGCCAGAAGATTGGAGGATAGCAAATGTCACGCCTATCTTTAAAAAGGGAAAGAGGGGGGACCCGGGAAACTATAGGCCGGTCAGCCTAACATCCATACCGGGTAAGATGGTGGAATGCCTCATCAAAGATAGGATCTCAAAACATATAGACGAACAGGGCTTGCTGAGGGAGAGTCAGCATGGCTTCTGTAAGGGTAAATCTTGCCTCACGAACTTTATAGAATTCTTTGAAAAGGTCAGCAGGCATGTGGATGCGGGAGAACCCGTGGACATTATATATCTGGACTTTCAGAAGGCGTTTGACACGGTCCCTCACCAAAGGCTACTGAAAAAACTCCACAGTCAGGGAATTAGAGGACAGATCCTCTCGTGGATTGAGAACTGGTTGGAGGCCAGGAAGAAGAGAGTGGGTGTCAATGGGCAATTTTCACAATGGAGAGAGGTGAAAAGCGGTGTGCCTCAAGGATCTGTCCTGGGACCGGTGCTTTTCAACCTCTTCATAAATGACCTGGAGACAGGGTTGAGCAGTGAAGTGGCTAAGTTTGCAGATGACACCAAACTTTTCCGAGTGGTAAAGACCAGAAGTGATTGTGAGGAGCTCCAGAAGGATCTCTCCAGACTGGCAGAATGGGCAGCAAAATGGCAGATACGCTTCAATGTCAGTAAGTGTAAAGTCATGCACATTGGGGCAAAAAATCAAAACTTTAGATATAGGCTGATGGGTTCTGAGCTGTCTGTGATAGATTAGGAGAGAGATCTTGGGGTGGTGGTGGACAGGTCGATGAAAGTGTCGACCCAATGTGCGGCGGCAGTGAAGAAGGCCAATTCTATGCTTGGGATCATTAGGAAGGGTATTGAGAACAAAACACCTAGTATTATAATGCCGTTGTACAAATCTATGGTAAGGCCACACCGGGAGTATTGTGTCCAGTTCTGGTTGCCGCATCTCAAAAAAGACATAGTGGAAATGGAAAAGGTGCAAAAGAGAGCGACTAAGATGATTACGGGGCTGGGGCACCTTCCTTATGAGGAAAGGCTACGGCGTTTGGGCCTCTTCAGCCTAGAAAAGAGACGCTTGAGGGGGGACATGATTGAGACATACAAAATTATGCAGGGGATGGACAGAGTGGATAGGGAGATGCTCTTTACACTCTCACATAATACCAGAACCAGGGGACATCCACTAAAATTGAGTGTTGGGCGGGTTAGGACAGACAAAAGAAAATATTTCTTTACTCAGCATGTGGTCGGTCTGTGGAACTCCTTGCCACAGGATGTGGTGCTGGCATCTTTAAAAGGGGATTGGACAAGTTTCTGGAGGAAAAATCCATTATGGGGTACAAGCCATGATGTGTATACGCAACCTCCTGATTTTAGAAATGGATTAAGTCAGAATGTCAGATGTAGAGGAGGGCACCAGGATGAGGTCTGTTGTTGTCTGGTGTGCTCCCTGGGGCATTTGGTGGGCCGCTGTGAGATACAGGAAGCTGGACTAGATGGGCCTATGGCCTGAGCCAGTGGGGCTGTTCTTATGTTCACTTATTTTCCAGAGTGAAACAAGCTGCTGGTGCTGCCAACTTGTTTCATTTGATAAGAAAGTGAATCCGCGCCAGTCTCACTGCCGTCCCCCTCTTTTAAAGGGGCAGCCCTCAGATCAGCGCAGAATCGAAGCCTCTATCAGCGCTTTTCCGGATCTTGTCGACCTGAGGGTAGGCCCCCTTCTTCCCCTTTAAAAAAGGGAAAAGAAGGGCGAGGCAGGCAGATCTGTGCTCAAAACAGAAGCGATTGCGGTGATGTGATGGCATCACCACAATTCCTTCCAGTCATGGGGTGGCGTTTTTATGGGCCACCACTGTGCTGTAGACCTGTGATTTTAAAATAGTTTTCTTTTCATGGCACACGGACCTCTCTGGTCTTTGCCTCTTGGGATGCCACTTCTGAGAGACTCTTCTGGGTCCGATGGCTGTTTCTAGGGCAATTGTTTGTGTGAACAAACTGTCTGTCCCAGTTGCGGATCTACCATTGAGTCCAATGGGGCAAATGCCCCAGGAGCAAACCTCTAGGACCCCATGCGAGCCTCTCTGAGGTTTCCCAGAAGCAGAGTTGATAGCCCCGGGTTGCGTGAGGCTCTGTGAGCCTCAGGTGAGTGGGGGGGGGGGGTGGATTTTCACACAGGGGGGTGGCAACAGTTCAAGGGGAGGGGCCATCGCAGGCCTTTGTGTATACAGATGGCCAGCGATCCAGAGCCTCGGGATTTCCGGTCTGCAGCTCAGGACCCCAGCCCAATTCAAGGCTGTATTAGACAACATAAAATATATAAGATGATCTGGTCATCTTGAGCCTCCAGAGAATTCACAGGATGTTCTGGTCAGTTTGAGTCTCAGGGGAAGGGCAAAGAAAATTAAGAAATGAAGAAGGCCAAATGACGGCAAACAAAAGTCAATCTAGAGCACATATGCAAGCAGAACACAAGCTGAGCCTGCTGGAACTTGCTGATGGTTGTCCTATTGATGAACTGCTGGCACCCAGTTTGTGCCAATCCGCCTCTCTCCTCCCCCTCCCATCTGTCCTGTTTTCCTCATCTCCCCTGCCATGTCCCTCTTATGTTTCCTCCCCTCCCCACTCCTCCCCTCCCCCTCCCCTTGCACTGCCCCTCCTTCCTCCAGCAAGCTCAAAGAGTACATATGCCAAGTAAAAGCCTGAAGTCTTTGCTCATTTCAGTGAGAAGTGAACCCCACTTGCAAACGAAATACAATGGGATCTGACTGAACCCCTGCCAGGGTTTCAGTGCCTCTCTGAGAATCCAAGTGGTGTGAGTCCTGCAGAAACATCTGCCCAGGGAGTGGGGCTGGGGAAGTCCACTGCAGGTCTGTCCCTCTTCCCCACCACAGCAGAGAAAGCAACAAGTTCTTGCTAAGAGAGTCGCCCCAGAAACTGAGCCACATAACCCAGATGAGTTTTTCAGCAATTTTCAACTGTTGTGCTCCAAACTTCTGTGTCACCCCTGCATATTTTCTTGGCACAGCAATGCGCCACACACACCAGTGGGAAATTGCTGCTGTAGAGGAATGTTGCCAGAGGGAGTGAGGCTTGCCAGCAAAATTCAAGTGCAAAATTCTCTCTAATGCATATCAATTTAAAAAACCAATTCCCTTTGCTCTGTGCTTTCAAAACAGCCTTGCTGCCCTTTGGGATGTTTCAGACAGAGTCATTAGGCAAACAATCCATCAGTCAGTCTCTCTCCAGGGGAGCCAGCGACCCCTCCCTTCATCCAGAGCAAAGTGATTATCTTTCTTTCAGGTGCTCAGGGGGAAGGGAGGGGTCCCTTGGAGTGAAGCTAAGTACCTGGAGAGAGAATGATGGATGGATTGTCAGCCAGCTGCCCTCTCTCCAACTAACAAGGCCATTGTCATTGTCTGGAAAGTAACAACAAAGGCTGGAGGGACGAGTTCCACAAGGACTGTAGGGCCACAAGAGTCTGAAACTGAGGTGCAATAAAGACAGAACCATTTTTGTTCCATGGTGAATCGGAAAAGAGCACTGCTGGTGCTCAATTCCCCCAACACTTCTGTCTTCTCTAAGTGACCCATGCACTGAAGACGCTTCTTCTCTTATCAAATCACAGTGGCGTCACTGGGTTTATTTCACCCAGTGCGGGAAGCACCCCCATGATGGACCTCCTCCCATGCAGTGGGGTAACACCCTGGGCAGTAGGTGTGATGGTGTCCCATTCCCCCACCCCACTGGTGTTTTTTTTGGCTATAACTTTTCATAGAACAGAAATTTTGATGTGGTTTGTGCAATTTGCATTCTGCATGAAATTACACACTGAATGATGTAGAACATGATGGTCTTATTCCCACTCTGCTCAGTGATGGTGCTTCTTCCTGGCAAGGGAAAGGGCAGCAGCATCCTGAGCGCATCTACTCCAAAGTAAGTCCCACAGAGCTCACAGAGCCTTACTCCCAGGTACGTCAGTGTGTCTAGCATGAACACCTCAGAAACGGAGGCTGCCGCCCTCTGCTACACACTCAGCAGCTGGGACTGGGGCTGACTTCCGAGGAGGCTTGCAGGGCACTGCCTGGCTGTGTCCCTGGGTGCTCAGCCCCTCCCCGAAGCGACCCCCCAGTCTCTGGAGGGAAAGGGTCTCTGCAGGGGAGTGTGTTGCTTATTCGTTTCCAGGGAAATCTCAGGGCAGTTTGCAAGCTTTAAAGCCTGGAACATCGTTACCGAAGGAACACAAATCAGGGAGAGACAATTAGAGCACAACAGAGCTGGAGCACTGAAAGCCACACACCAGCAGTTCAGGCTGCTCTCATTCATTTCCCTGCAGGATGCAGACCAAACCTGCACAGCTGTGAGTCTTTCCTCATCCTCTGGCGCTCCCTGGTGGACACCAAGCGAACCACAGCACTTTCAAGTCCAGCCAAATTAATTCTCATTTAACAGCAACACCAGCTGCAGTCCTTGATTCAGTTGCAGTCTGGGGCCATGAGTCCCTTCTACTCACACTTTCCTACTTCCTAAGGCAGTGTTTCTCAAAGTGCGGGTCAGGACCCACTAGATGGGTCACAAGCCAATTTCAAGTGGGTCCCCATTTATATTTTTAATGTATTAGACGATGCTACCATGGTATGTGACTGCATTTGGGGCAATGTTACAGACTTGTACTTTTAACAAGCTACTAGCTATAGTCTTTTAACAATCAGTCAATGGGACTTACTCCTAGGTAAGTGTGGGTAGGATTGCAGCCTAGGATTGTGAAAAATTTCCTGCTTGATGATGCCACTTCCAGTCATGACATCACTTCCGGTGGGTCCTGACAGATTCTCCTTCTAAAAAGTGGGTCCCAGTGCTAAATGTGTGAGAACCGCTGTCCTAAGGAGTTTTGGGAGATTCTGTGCCAATTCTCTACTGCCCTCCTGTGGACGTCATAATATTGCAGGAGCTGAAGGTTAAAAAGGACAGAGACACACCCCTCAGCATCAAATGGTGGCAGCCTTAATAAAAGCAGCCCCACACTTGGGCCCCTCCACCCCTCGCCTTGCTGCCAAACCACCCCAAATCCCAAACTGGCTTCCGTTAGTGTTGGCAAGCAGGGCATGACTGGCGCTGCCTGGCATGAAGGCATCTGCTGCCCCTGCTTGCATAGCACCAAGGAAAACAATTCAGGAAAAATTCCCAGCAGCCCCACTGACAGCAGAGCTCCATTCTGCTGCTCCCTTCCCTACGGCCCTTTGACCATGGAGCACCAACCCTGATGAAATTTCCTTTGGACAGAAGCCTAAGGTCCACGGGACTGGGCCTGCAGCTCCAGGCTGAACTTGTCCAGAGACTCTCAAGAAACCTCAGCAGATGTGTCTTGAACTGAACCCCCAAGTCCCTCATAGCATCACGTTCCTGGCTTCCAGGTGCTCATCTGTCCCCCACCAGCTACCCCAAGGGAAGGGATGTCCTGTGTGATATGAACCTCCTCCCTTGGGATGGTACTGAGGGCTCAGGGACCACCAGAGCAGATGTTTATACTTACCAAGTTGACTTGTTGTAAGGAGTAGATCATGATAATAGGCTTTGCACATTGAAAACTGGCTGCATAAATGCAAAGATTTATTAATGTCACGCATGTCTCTTTTGTTCTGAATTCTGCTCTGTACAGTGAGAAGAGAGCTCATCTGAGCTCATGTGCAGAGAAGCCTGTGTGAAATGGGGGACAGAATGTTGGCCTTAACTCCTGTGTGTATGAGTTGAGTTCAAACTACAACATAGCAATGAAGCTCAGTGGGTGTAGTGTCCCTTCTCTGGGTTGATAATGGGGCAACCCCACATATGCAACTGTGATGTCATTGACCAAAAAAAAGTGGGATGAAGAAGGTGAGATTCATGTGTCTACTGAGACACATGAGAGCAACCTGAGAACAACGCCAGGTTCTGAGACATGGACCCTTCCATCTTCCTTCTTCATTCCGCTTCCACTCTCCTCCCACAAATGAATGGTGCACCCAAAACAGATCACCCCTAGAGATATCTGTGAGTGGGCTCTCATTGATTCAGCCACAGGCCACACAGGCATGTGATAATGCTAGAGACAGTTCTGGGGCAATGCTGGTTGAGACTAGTCTTCATTCCTGATCGTGGGATTTCTCCACAATTTTCTGGGTGAACCTCATGGGGATGCCTTCATAATCCATTGTGCAAGAAATTTCATTCCCTGGGTTCAGCCCATATGGAGGGATGTTCAACTAGCTGTAGATCTAAGAAAAACTATCACGCTTTTTCTCTGTAATTTGGGAGCCAACGTGGTGAGTCCCCAAGTTCTCATGAAAGGGTGGCAACTGATGTCAGTGCTCCTGAGGGGTTGTACAGGAAGACAGGGCTTAGTACTGGAATCTCCATACAAGTTTAGGGACAGAACTTTTCTCTTGCATTTCCCATTGGGTGGATTGGGTCCATGGAGGCTGCAGAAAGATTTCCCAGAGTCCTCCTGTGTTCTGCTTTCACCTCTATAAGGTTGGCAGATGCACTTGCAGACATAAGAACATAACAACAGCTGCACTGGATCAGGCCATACGCCCATCTAATCCAGCTTCCTGTATCTCAAAACGGCCCACCAATTGCCCCAGGGAGCATACCAGATAACAAGAGACCTGCATCCTGGTGCCCTCCCTTGCATCTGGCATTCTGACATAGCCCATTTCTAAAATCAGGAGATTGCACTTACACATCATGGCTTGTAAGCCATAAGGGATTTTTCCTCCAGAAATTTGTCCAATCCACTTTTAACGGCATCCAGGCCAGATGCTGTCACCACATCCTGTGGCAAGGAGTTCCACAAACTGAACACACGCTGAGTAAAGAAATATTTTCTTTTGTCTGTCCTAACCCTCCCAACACTCAATTTCAGTGGATGTCCCCTGGTTCTGGTGTTATATGAGAGTGTAAAGGGCATCTCTCTATCCTTCCCATGCATAATTTTGTATGTCTCAATTATCTCCCCCCTTTTCTAGGCTGAAGAGGCCCAAACGCCATAGCCTTTCCACATAAGGAAGGTGCCCCAGCCCAGTATTCATCTTAGTCGCTCTCTTTTGCACCTTTTCCATTTTTACTATGTCCTTTTTGAGATGTGGCGACTAGAACTGGACATAATACTTTTCACTCCATACCTGCATTTCTCTGATTCTCAGGTGTTAGGACAGACCTGCTTTTGCTTTTCCACTCCAGTATTCAGGGTCAAAAAAGCAGCCCACTATTCTGGGGGACCCCCAAACACACACTTCCATTCAGTTCCCTGCCAGTTCCCTGCGCTGCCAATTATCTAGAGGGGTGTAGCAAAGCGCTTTAGACATGTTTGCTTGATGTCATCTCTTATCAGTGACTCTCAAATGTTTTAACAATGGGACCACTTTTTAGAATGACAGCCTATTGAGACACACCAGAAGTGATGTCATTAACCTGGAAGTGATGTCATGGCCCACAGTGACATCATCAAGCAGGAATATTTTTTTTTGCCTCGAAACAGAGTGTTAAAAATACCCTAGCAGAACGGGGCACTGCATTTCATAATTTGGTCTGATTCTTCATCCCTTGGCTCAGAGGGAGTGAACAAGAGAAAGTCATAAAATGGAGATATTTCATTCCATTTTTTTTTTTCATTGCATTCTGCTGTAAATTATAGTAGTGTCACCTGAAGAAGAAACCCCTTCACTGCTTACTTGCCTTTCTGGAGATTCACACAGCCCCATCAATAGGTACAAATGTGCAGGTGTCTCAAGTAACTGAGCCAAGCTCAAGCGCCCTCCATCCCAGGGCAGTAATTCATCTGAAATCAGGGTAACCAGACTATGGCATTCTGACAGCCACAGTGTGTGAGAAAAAGCCGCCTGCCAAGCCTTTTCTATCTGGGGTGGCACATTCCTCCCTGACATCTCTGAGCCCTGCCTAACTTTGTGCCATGACTGGGCCATTTAGTCACGGTTTCAATTTATTCTAAATGTGTTTCTTTTTTTCATTTTTTTGAGGGGGGGGGGAGGTTGCTTAGTGTTTTTCTTCAGTTGTAAGAATTCCAGTCAGCAACCACAAAAATGAAAAGAGAAACATATTCAGAATCAATTAAAACTGTGACTACAAAAGCTTAAGCCATTTGGGGGGAAGGGACTCATATCTTCTTGCACGCAGATATAGACCATCAGCAAAGAAAACCAGGCACGAAAGGAGGGAATTCCAGCCCATCTCATGGGCTGAAAGGCTCTGTACCACTAGGTATGGAACTGCCCACATCTGGGAATCAAAAAGCCACGTTAAGCCCCTGCTACCTTCCCACCTCCGAGCTCAGTCACCCTCCGTCTGCATACCCCCCTAACTGGAGCAGCTGAGCCTATGGATAGCTCTCCTTCTGAAGCCTTTAAGCCTGTGCTGATGAATGAATCGGCCAGTGAGGTGGACTATCTCAATGGAGTGGGTTTGCTGTGCCATTCAACTAACTCGGAGGAGGTCTTGCATCATGTTGTGGCTATCCAACAATTGCCTAGGGACTCAGCCCAGGTCTTGTCATCTTCCCCAAGTTCATCACAGCCTAATATGAACCTCTTATCTAAAGCAACCTCCCAATGCATTTACCTACTGATGACCATTCACTCATTCCAAGGGCGCTCCCAGCCCCCAAAGGCCCCTTGTCAATGGAGCAAGGCCCTAGGGCAGATCCTCCTGCACTGGTGGCTAAAGATCTGATAATGGAATTACAGCTGGAGGGGGATGACATTGTGGAGGGTGCCATCAGCGCCTTCAAGGAACTCACAAGACCAGAACAATTAAATATCATCAGATCCCTGGACAGGGTTAAAGCAGAACTTCTCAATTATAATACGGAAACTTTGATCTATGAAGTACATTCTCTGACCCTTTCAGTGCCAGCATCTGCTCTTCAATCTGCTTCAGAAGTAGCCACTGAGGCAATTCCCGTCCCTTATTCCGGGGATTTTACACCATCTCATGTGACCAACTTAGCCCTGAGTAGATGCATGTCTCATCATCCTTCTGGTGCTGAGTGTCCATCAGGGAGCAAAGATTGACTAATTAATGCTTCTCCAGCCCCTGCTACTTCTTCCCAACTAAGAATTCTTTCCTGGAACATTGCAGGGTGGAAGAATAAGAAAAATGACAGCAGTTTCTTAAGCTATCTCAGAACGTTTGATATTATTCTGTTGCAGGAGACATGGGTTGTGGACCATCTGTACATCCCTGGCTACAAGGCTTTTGCAGTACCTGCAACTAAACCCACCTCTAATGGTCGTCCTTCGGTGGGTTTAGCCAGCCTTGTACTGAAGCGGTTTAAGTCATGCCCTTTAGACATCCTTCCAGGTTGTTGTAAGATACAAGCACTGAGGGTGTCTTTTGCAGACATTGACTTAATCTGCGTCAACACCTATATTCCTCCTTTGCTTAGTAGCTTACAAAGGACCCAGCTCTGGAATGATCTATTGACTTGTATGAATGAGCTTAAAAGGGCCCACCCCCATGCTGAAATTCTTTTGCTGGGCGATTTAAATTCGAGGGTAGGGAACTCAGCGGAAATCTTCCGCAGAGCCTGGGATGTGGATGATGACAGCTCCCTCCCCCCCTTTTGTGCACTAAGCAGGTGGTCCAAAGATGCACACTATAATGCCAACGGTATGGCCCTTGCTAAGTTTTCCATTACCACTAACATGATTTGGCTTAATGGTCTAAAAGAATTCCCCAATGCTGATGAATTTACTTTTGTATCCTCTCGTGGCGCCAGTGTTGTGGATTACATTTTGGTATCCACTAAAATGAAGCACCATGTGAAGGATTTTACCATTGGGGATGTAACCTATAGTGACCATTTACCTTTAATCTTAGTCCTTGACCTCCATTCTGGGAGTGTTCCATCACAAGCTGAGGTAGAGCCAAATCTAGAGTGTAGGTATAAAATTGTGGCTAACAGTGCTCTTTCTTCAAACTTCCATCGTTTATGTACGGAACCAGCAAGCAGAGATTTTTTATCGGCCATTCGACAGGACTCTGATCCCTTTATTCAAATCAAATCCTTTGAAGGTTTTATTGGATACATTTTTAAGGCCCTGAGTACCAGGCCCATGTCAGTTAAGACATGCAGTGCTTTTGACAAAAAGGATTGGTTTGACAGTGAATGTAGGGATCTTAAGATGTGTATCAGGGCTTCTTATTTAGATTTTAGAAAGTACAACGACCCCAGTTGTTTAGTTAAACTCTCCATTCTCAAAAAACAACTCAGAGTTTTATCGACAGAGAAAAAGAAAAAGTTTGTTTTAACTCAATGGAACAAGCTGCATCAAGCGATTCAACACAAAAATAATAAACAATTTTGGGCAGTTGTAGTGGGTTCATGTAGATCAGAAACATACGACCCTGCTATTATCCCTTCGTCCACATGGGTTCAACACTTTACAGATCTTTTTTATGATAAGAGCAAATCCCCGGACACCAACCCAGACTTTACCTCTGTAGTTCTGCCTATCTGGCCTCCTGTGACCCCTGATGAAATTAAAGAGCTAATTATGCAATTGAAGCCAGGAAAGGCCGCAGGGCCAGATGAAATACCACCCGAGCTTTTAAAAGGTGATACAGAATGGTGGGCCCAGTTACTTGCCCACTTTTTTACAATGATCGACAGCTCTGGCCTATTACCCAATGCCTGGCTTACAGCAACAGTCGTGCCTATTCATAAAAAGGGTGACCCTACCATACCAGGAAACTTTCGGCCTGTTAGTTTGCTTTCTGTACTAGGTAAGATCTATGCTAAATATCTTTGCAATAAACTCACTGTCTGGGTTACTTCGCAAGGCATCTTAGGCCCCGAGCAATCTGGCTTCTGTCGGGGCAAATCAACTTTGGATAATTGCCTGATCCTGTCTCATTTGGCCTATAAGCAGGTCAGGATATGTAAGGCCCGTCTTTATGTAGCCTTCCTTGATTTGAAAGGTGCCTTTGATTCTGTGGATAGGGAGCTTCTTTGGGCCAAGTTGGAAGACATGGGGATTGATAAAAGATTACTGCTGCTGATTAGGTCCCTCCATCTAAATACCTCGTGTAGGGTTAGATGCTCCTGGAGGGGGAATCTAACTCACTCCATCATCACTAACAAAGGGATCAAACAGGGCTGTGTCTTGGCCCCCATGCTTTTCAACCTATTTCTAAATGATCTTGCCCCTTCCCTGAAGGAAGTAGATGGCCATTGTCCAAAGCTTGGCGCAAGCCAAGTGCCGCTACTTCTGTACGCGGATGATGCAGTACTGATATCTCGTACTAGAACTGGCCTGAAACGTCTGCTCAGTCGTGCCACAGAGTATTTTTTGACCAACAAATTCAGATCAATTATGCTAAATCTAAGATAATGGTATTTGCTAACAGATGGAAAGCTTTTAAGTGATCTTGTAATGGTAACAAAATGGAACAGGTTAAGCATTTTAAGTACCTGGGTATCAACTTCCATTACAGACTCACTTGGGCTTTTCATCGCAGGGCAGTGCAGAACGCATCCAAACTAGCTTCCTCAGCCATTTCCCGTTTCTTTTTCACCTGCGGAAATGGTTATGTTCCGGCTGCTCTGGAGGCGTTTAAGGGAAAGGTTCTTTCCCAGGTTCTTTATGGTTCTCCTGTCTGGTATAAGGTTATTAACCAATCACTAGAACGCGTCCAAGCCTCCTTTTTACGGAAGATTTTGGGCTTATCCAGGTGTGTTCCCTACTCGGTCCTGTGTCTCGAGGTGGGGTTAATTCGACTAAGGACTACTGTATGGTTAAGACTTTTGAAATTTTGGTTTAGGATTTTATTTAACACCACCTCTTCTGATCTAATGCAACAATTATTATCGGATCCAGTCTTGCCTATTGAGATCACTGATCTTCTAACTAAAATTAAGTCAATAGGGCTGGACACTGAAGAGTTAGGTATGATTGGTTGTGATGCAGCTTACAGAATTGTCAAAGGAAGAATTCTGGATATTGAACAACAAGAGCTGTTTAGTGCCGCCAGAACCACATGTTCTCCACTCCATCTTCACATTCCAGTCAGTTTTGGGAAACCGGCCTCCTTCTTGTACCACCTGGTATGCCCACAGGCCCGGAGAGCGTTTACACTGGCAAGGTGTAACGCTCTTCCATCAGCCTTGTTAACGGGCAGGTTCAGCAGTATCCCCTACTTAGAGAGGAAATGCAAGTGTGGTAGGGATTGCGTTGAGACTTTAATGCTGCGTTGAGACTTTAATGCATACCTTTTTTTATTGCCCGCTACATGTTGTGTCACGCAAGAAATTTCTAGGTCCATTGCTAGCTAGGATGCAGGGCTGGGAGGATTCAACCATGCTTCAGTCTCTCCTTTCCACTCCTGATCCTGAGATTCTGGATAATGTTGCTTCCTTTTTATCTGGGGTAATAGCCAGGCAGAGCCCTGGGACTCTGGGCAGTGACTGATGTTTTTGCTTATGTTGTGTTGTCTTTGTACGTTCCTGTCTTGTTCTGTTCTTTCTCTGTATTTTATGCCAATAAAGGTCTTACTGAACTGAACTTCCCACCTCCATCATTCACAGCATAGTTTAAATATGCAGTTGGCCCTAAGAGGGAAAAGGATCTGAACCCGAGACCTGCAGGAAGGCTGGAGAGCTGCACTCACCTGTGTCTTGCTGACCAGGAGGAAGAGGCAGACTGAACCCAGCAGCCAGAAGCCCCCCCCCCCCAGCCCCAAGGAAGGTGCTGCAGGGCATGGTGGGATCCCACAGGGCTGTCTGAGTCCCCATGGATAATGTGGGACAAGCTGCAGAAACACAAAGATTTATGAAGGTCCTGGCTGTCTCTCTGCTTCTGAATTCCACACCATGCAATGAAAAGAGTGTCCTTCTGAGCATGTGCAGAGAGAAGCCAGGAGGAATCAGGAGCCTCAGAATGTTGGCCCAGGGGTTTGTGATTTGGGTTAGAGGCATAACACAGCCATGTAGCTCACTGAGTGGCCCTGAACACTCTCTCCCTCTCCCCCTTCCTCTTCTCCTCCCCCTTTTCCCTCTTGGGAATGATGTGAGGATCATACAATGGAGTGACCCCACAAATGCAGCTCAGAGCTCTCTGACACAAAAGTGAGAAGAAGAAAATGGGAGACGTGTGAATATTTTGCCCCCTGATGGCAACCATGCCCTGAGGTCATTTGTTAACATATAGTAGACTCTTCCCCCCAGTTCCCATCCACCCATCCCATGCAAGTCACTGGGACTCCTCAAAGAGATGACACTCAGGGATATCTGCAAGGGGTCTCCTTTATTCAGTCGTGGGCCACACGGACATGCGGGAAACTATGTGTTGATTCCAGAGAAAATGGCTCTGGCTCTAACAAAGTGCCCTTTCCCTGCGCTTCTCCGACCAGCCTCGCCTCTTCCTCTCTGCCTCCACAAAAATGGCCGCGCTCCAGAACAGCGAGTGCCACCACTTTCACCAGGAGTCTGGAGCCGCAGCAGAGAGCTGAAAGGGCCACATGTGGCTCTAGAGCCGCAGGTTGCCGACCCCAGATCAATGCAATTGGCTTGGAATTCATCTAATTCACGTTCTGTCCCAGGGAGTGCGGGAAAGGTGCATCCACTGCGCCAAAGATGATCTTGTTCACATAAGCAGTAATTAAATAGCTTGTTTGTCATGTCTGTAAAGTCACAAGACATGATGGGAAAGAAAGGACATTGCAGCTTGCAGGATAATAAAGACATTAAGGAAAGAAAGGACATTATTGCAGGATAATAAAATAGTTTGTTGGTCTGCAGGTCTGCAGCGGTGAGTGTTGGAGTTTCTGCAGACTCATCTCATAGACTGTAAAGGAGCCTGCATTAGAGGCACATGCCAGCGGCACTCCAGGATGAGCAGCCTCTGTCTATGATCTTTGGTTTGTGCCTCATAAAAGCTGAATATTATCAAGGTGTCCTTGAGCAGCAGTTTGTGGGTGTTCTTTACAGGGAAGGCCAGTGCCAACAAAAGAAAGGCACGTGTCATGTTGGGCTTCCCACCTCACTAAGTGGCCTCATTCAGCATTTTGACGGCACAAACCAACAAGACCACCAGGATGCTTTTGGCAATGTCTTGTCAGCCCTGTCTGGGTGGCGCCACGTCGGCAATTTCTGGCCGACCCCCACCCCAAACTCATCCTGGAACACTCTATAAGCTGCCCCGGCTGCTGGACTCACAGTACCCTGAGGGATCCAACCATGCCATCCAGCACTTTCCTCCTGCTTGTGGCGCTCCTCGCTCCTGGGCTCAGCCTGCCTCTTTCTCCTGCACAGCAAGATAGAGGTGAGTGCAGCTCTCCAGCCTTCCTGTGGGCCTCAGGTTCAGATTCATTTTCCCTCTTAGGGCCAACTGTGTATTATTCGTGTTATGTATGCAGGTTATGCAGGATCGAAATCCTACCATCCGATTGGCCCTCTAGTTAATGTAAGTTCTGGCCAATCTGGTGATGGATCGAAATCCTACCATCCGATTGGCCCTCTAGTTAATGTAAGTTCTGGCCAATCGGGTGATGGATCAAAATCCTACCATCTGATTGGCCATCTAGTTAAGGTTTCAATTGCACCCATCATGGGGAGTCTGGGCAGAGCTAAAGGTCTAAAAGCCAGGGGTGTTTGCCTTGTGTCAGATTCCTTGCCAGGTCCTCTTCTGAAGATGGAATAATCGTATTGAGCTGTTATCTCTAAGCCTTCCTTCATTCGCATGGACCCACTAGATAACAATTAGTAGGAAATAAATTGGGGAGGGGGGCAGGTAGCAGGAGCTAAACGTGGCTTTTTTATCACCAAATGCCAGCAGCTCCCCACACAGTAGTTCAATGCCTGCCTGCCCATGAGATGGGCCAGGATTCCCACTTGAATGCCTGGCTGAAATTGCGGAGGGGCAATCTTTGCATGCAAGAAGCACGCATGCCTCCCCCAGAATGGCTTCTTTTGCTTTTCTAGTCATGGTTTTCCATTGATCCTGAATGTGTTTCTTTGTGATTTGATTTGAGTTTTTGGTTGCTGAGTGTTCTCCTTCCATTGTGAGAATGCCAGAGTTGGCACAAACAGAGGTAGGACTCACATGTGTCAGGGAGGAATGTGCCACCCCTGATTTCCGTGGACAAATCTTGGCAAGGGGCCCTAAATAGCAGAGAACATGGGATATACTGAGCAAGGACAAGTCGGGAGTGTTTCCTGCTTAATAGGATCCTGATTGCAAAGGTGATCAACAGGTGAGCGGAAGTGATCCAGGCAGGGAGTCTGAGCTGGCTGGGCTAGAGGGCTGGGTCACAAACAGGTCACTAAAGCAGGTCAGGTCAAGAATGTCTAAGGGGTTAAAGAAGGTCTAGAGAGAAATATGTTGAGTTGAAGGGGTTGGAGAAGTGGCTGAAGGATGAGGGGCTAGAAGCAGTTCCTTTCTTTCTTGTTTACCCTAAAGCAAGATAAGGGTGTCATAAACAAAGGGGGTTGGAGACTTAGGGATCTTGGTTTTTGAATCTTAAAACCCTCAAGGCCCCTTGCCCGGTAGTACTGCCACCACCCTGTACATGCCAGTGCCTCAGTCCAGGGACCCTGAGACCCTCTAGGCTTAATGCTATCCCTTGCAGGCGCTGAGCTCTTTCTCCAATTAAAGCCTCGGTCCTTAAGTTACTAGACCTCAAGGAGCACTTGGTAGCTTGCTGAACGGCTAGGCAGGATTCTGAACCTTTGTCCCCAACAGACAATGAAACAACTTAGTAAAAGATATTTTAGTTTATTAAGTACATAAGGTTACACACTCTACAATAAGGCAGCAAATGCTAGAGGCATAAACCTCTAGGAAACATATCAGCAATAAAATAATAAAGCTAGCTGGCTATCTCTATTCATCCCTATCTCTCACCTGGGTCAGTTACTCTTGTAGATCACTTAGCTCCAGGGCTACCTATGGGGCCAGGTGCCCTTGATGGACAATGGAGCTTACACGTGTGCAGATTGTGGCACCCGAGACACTCCGTCCAAGAGGGAATTTCCCGTACACCCCCGTGGGCACTCATTGTTATACCTCTTATGCTAATAGTACTGAGGCGACTTCATAATTATTAGACTGTCCAATCAGAACCCTTGATGAACAGAACCTTCCAGAAGTTGGTCTTGTTGCTAGCTCCTGTAGCTAGCCCCTGTTGCTAGCCCCTGTAGTTCTTACTCCTCCCGACTGGAGATCCACAGCTGCACTCCATTACCCTTGCTAAGGCCACTCTCTGTCTGCTAAGGTGCTAGCATTCCAAGTGGTCCTAATTCCTGTTATCTGTCCTTCCCGGCCATCAAAGGAGAGACAACACATTCCTTCCTCTTGTTTGATTGACCCACATTCCTGCAGCTGGGAACTGCTAGCAACTTCTCAGTTACACTTTCTTAGTTTGGTTCAGGCTTCTCATGCCCACTTAGGCCTAACCTGGACTTATCAGGACAAAGGGAAGGTGTTCTTTTGGCTTGTGGAGAGGAGAAAAGAGTGGCAGGAAGAAAGGAAGACAAGGCTTATTCAGTGCAGGTCAAATCCGTGGAATGAATGTGTGGAAAGGGGGTCTGGAAGGAAGGAGATGTGACCGTCCCCACATGAAGGAGGGGCAACTGCCATCAGTGAACCTGAGGGGGTTATGCAGGACGGCAGAGCTCAGTGATGGACTCTCCACACACATTTAGGGACAGAACGTTTCCCCCGTATTCCCCATGAGGGGGGTTCGGTCCCCGGAAGCTGCAGGAGGGATTCCCAGAGTCCTCCTGTTTTTCCCAGTAGTTTCGCTCCCTCAGGTGCACAGGGGCACCTGGGAAAGGTGAGAATCGGCTCTACTCCAGCCTGGTTTTCATTCAGAAATAAGAACTGAAATGCTCTTTTAAAACCAAATCAAACTCCTCCTCCACTTTCTTCATAAACCCCAATTCTGCCTGGTATGTTGATAATATGAATTTGTCTCAGTTCTGTGCCAGGTTAAATGTCAGGTTTCTGCCCAGAGAATCCTGGGTCTTGGTCTTGGATGGCTGCTGAACATTCCCTCTTATTGATTGACAGCCCATCCCACAGACATTCTCAGAAGAAGAAAACCTGTCACCCTTACCTGCCTTCCTGGAAATTCTCAGAGACGCTAGAACCGGTCCAGATGTGCAGAGGGGTGATGCTTCTGGGCTTGGCTGGGGCTCCTCACCAACTGCATCATTTTTCGCTCAGGTACTGCAGGGGAGAACCGGAGTCCTTTGATGGAGTTTGGGGCAGGTGGAGTTAAGTCAAAGGTGCTGGAATCAGCAGACACACCGTGGCTGTCATCTGGGAATACAGAAACCCTTGTCAGGCCCAAAGCCACCCATCCTCATTCTCTCCTTTCATTCTGCTTACAGCTCCATGATCTTGAGTGTCTCTCTTTGAATTGACCACTGCCAGCCCCTCCACGGGCTCACCCATCCTGCCCTTTTGCCCCCTGCTTGCTTTTCCAGTAGTGATCCCATTAACCAGAATACCTGCAACAGGCCCTGCTTGGTGACCCCAGAGGGATCCGCTACCTTGGAGCACTCCAAGAGACTCTTTCTCACAGCAGAATCAAGGGGAGCAACAAGTCCACCTCTGCCGGCCATCACTGAAGGAAGCAGGCAGGTGACTGCTGAAATCCAGGCCACTGTTCCACTATCAGGGAAAAGCAAGCAAGCACACACAGGCACAAAACCGAGTCGCAGGCACAAAATCACAAGATTGCGTGTCTCGACCACTCGGGAGTCCAGCAGTGCTGCAGCATAAAACTAGGGCCAATTTTGGGGAAGGCAAGGGAGCCAATTAGCAAAAAGAGGAATAAATAACGAAGAGTGCAATCCTACGCTGCGCTGGATTGATTGTCCTCCTTTTCCCCATGAGCAGCCCCTGCAGGCAACACATAGCCTTCTTGTAATCGATCTCTCCGGGAATGGGGGTTGGAATCTCGCATAACTGCCGGATCACCACCCCGCCTCCTGCTCCCCACCCGCCCCTAGGGCCACCCATCGCCCGCACTCCCCCTGCCCAGGAACGCCTCCCTCCCGCCCACCCCAGAGCCTTGCATCGGCCTAGCTAGGTTGAGGTAGGTTGGGGATTGGACAAGGCAGGTGGGGGCTGGGATTTTATTCCCCTTGTCCTTAGAAATGCCTCAGGTAGCCCTATGGGGTACTTGGATCTGTGCCTGTGATTTCAAGGGTGCATATCCGAGTAGCCCATGTAAGGCTGCTTGGGCCTGAGATGAGGGTCATGATCTGGCCTGCGCTGCCATGGCCGATCCCACCCCCTCCCGGACCGCCAGGGCTTTTTTTGTAAAAAAAAAAAAAAAAAAAAAGGTGCAGGAACTCACAACTTGTTAATCTTTTATTTAATTCATTCATTCATTCATTCATTCATTCATTCATTCATTCATTTATTTTTAAACCATTTTTTATTGGAGAAATAAAATATTTTTTATGTGCTTCCCCCCTAAAGATGAACTTACGTCTGAGTAGGCATGCATAGGATTGGGCCTTCAATCTCCACATCCCCTTCCCCCTAGCTACTTTTTCTACACATGGGGAACAATACTGTACAGGTGCACTTGTAGTGTGTAGTATGTAGTGTGGCACTACTTCGAGGAGAGAAAGCAGTGAATGGATTCTGAAAAATGGCTTACGTGAGTTCCATGTAGTAGAATTACTCTAAGCAACTTTGGGAGTAAGAACAAAAAAGGAATTCTTACACGAGAGGGGTCCTTCGGTGCACATAGAAACAGCTAAGTTTGCAAACAAGCGATTAAATATGGTTTAATTCAGGCATCAGAATACTCTGTGTCTTGGGGAGGGCGCTTGGCATGCAATTGTATGTTCTCTGCTGCCCTGAGCAGCTGCTGTGCATTGCTGGAGAGGAGCTGCAAACGCTGGCTGGCGGAGGGCATGCTTGTGGGGGAAGGATGAGGAGGATCTCTGCAAGGCTGGACAGCACGTTGTACACACGTAGAATCCCTTTTCACCTGCCCTTAGCATGTGAAAACGGGTGCAGATATATATCTCTGCCAGGATTAAGAGCCCAATCCTAGGTATGTCTACTCCGAAGTAAGTCTCATTCTAGTCAATGGAGCTTACTCCCAGGAAAGTGCCTAGGATTGCAGCCTAAGAGCCCAATCTTATGCATGTCTACTCAGAAGTCCACTTTAATGAATGGGGCTTACTGTGGATAGGATGGGAGCTTCAGGGCCCAATCCTGTGCCTGTATACTCAGAAGTCAGTCCCATTAGAGTCAATGGGGCTTCCTTCCAGGAAAGTGTGGAGAGGACTGCAGCCTCAGAGCCCTTCCTCTGCCTATCTACTCAGGCTGCAAGGCTATGACACTTTCCTGGGAGTAAGCCCCATTGAACACAATGGAACTTACTTCTGAGTAGACATGCATAGGCTTGGGCTCTCGGGCTGTAAGGCTATGTAGCTTTCCCAGGAGCAAGCCCCATTAAGCACAATGAGACTTACTTCTGAGTAGACACGCCTAGGGTCGTGCTGCAGATTGGCACGGGGGCTGCACCAGCCAGTTTCCTTCCCCTCCTCCTCCGCCAAGCCAGTACCTGGGTGCTGCGTGGGTGCCACAGCCCATCTCCCTGCCTGGCTGCCTGGCTGGCCGGCCGTCCTCCTCCTCAGCGTCGGCGTGTGTCCCCCACACCCTCCACCGGCTTAGAAGCTGTGCGGGGAAGCACAGCGCGGGGGCAGGGGAGGTGGGCTGGGCTCAGGCAAGAGCTTGGAGATGGGGCAGGAGGGGGTCATTGTGTGGTCAGGCAGGGGCCAGGCGCCTGCCCACCCTGCACCCCCCAGAACCCACCCAGCGAATGCCTCTGTTTTGCTCCCCCCCGCCTGGAATGCCTCCGAAGGAGAGGGGCCCCTGCAAAAAGGTGCCGGAACTCCGTTCCCCCGCATTCCACTAGAAAAAAAGCCCTGGGGACCACCCTCCCCTACCCCAAAACACCCCCTCCCGACACACCTTCTGCTCTATGGCACGTTCGCCACACTCAGGAGCCAGCACAAGAACTTGTGCTATGACAGTCGATAGCATATATACAAGCATATATTCTCGTAACATTTAATAGAATGCAGCTAATTCACTGTGCTTTGTTTCATTGCATTCTGCATTAATGTACCTTTCCAATGATATATGACATGATGGCATAATCCCTAAATACGAAGGTTCCCACAATTTTGGCCACTAGTGTCAGACTCCCTTTGACGTCCCCTCAAGGCCTGGTACCTGGGGAATGACTCCCCCTACCCCCTTAGCTATACCACTGCCTGCTTCTCCACTCAGGCTGTGGCTGCGTGTGAACTGAGGCTCACAGGGACCTCTCTGTATTATGTATCAGCCTTTGGCATGAAGCACACAGAATATTTTAATAAGCTGGTGGAGCTGGTTTCGTTGGCACATATGATTGCAATTCTGCCCCCATTGGCTGGTTCTTAAGTCAATCAATTAAAAAGTCCCAAGATGCGCAGGATCAAGGAATGATGTATTGCCAGAGGTTTATATCACAGTAACAAGTTTTGGGGATGTCATTTTGGGGAAGTCACATGATTTCGAGGAAATGGGAAGCTAAAAACGTGATTCCTCCATATCAGAGTCCCGGGCACGTTTAGGGGGAGTTCAATCCTTCTTTCCAATAGCATTTCAACCCCTATTTCTGAATGAAAATAAGGCCAGAGTAGAGCCCGTTCTACCTTTCCCCAGGTGCCTCTGCTCACCTTAGAGAGGGGAACTGCTGTAGAAAGCAGAACCCAGGAGGACTCTGGGAAACTCTCCTGCCACTTCCGTGGACCTGATCCATTCAACAGGGAATACAAGGGAAATGATCAGTCCCTAAATGGGTGTGGAGAGTCCAACACTAAGCTCGCCCTTCCTGCTAAACCCCTCAGGATCACTGCTGGCAGTTGTCCCTCCTTCATGCGGCTGTGGAGACTGTCCCATTCCTTCCCCTCCAGAGCCCCTTTCCTCACAGTCCTCCCACTGACTTGACCTGCACTGAATAACCCTGTCTTCCTTTTTCCCTGCCACTCTCTCCTCCTTGACACTGAATCAGTTGAGAGCAGGGCATCTGGTGGCTACCTCTCCCCACCCCACCCCACCCCACCATGAGGAGATCACCCTTCATAGTGCATGTCTGACCCTCAAGTGCATAGTCACTGACTTCAAGCCTGCAGATATTTCCATCCAGTGGCTGAGGAATCACAACACCTTGTCCGAAGGCAACCACATTAATGCACCAGTCTTGAGGGAAAAGCCAACCATTTCTAATGTAGCTAGAGCAAGTTGCACATCTCTGTGTCTGAGTGCCGTGGAGAAAGACTGCCCTGCAATGTTGTCCACAAAGACCTGCCCATGATATTCTGTTGAAAAATCCCAGATCAGTAATGAAAATCATCTTCATCCAGCATTGAGTCCCCTTCACTCTGCCCCAGAATTGTCTGCAGCTTTATCACCTGCCTGGGTGGGTGGCCTGTGGCTGAATCAATGAGAGCCCACTCATAGATATCTCTAGGGGTGGTTTCGGGAGCACAGGTGATTTGTGTGGGGTAGGTGGATGGGAACCGGAATGAAGGGGAGGGAGTGTCCAAGTCTCAGAAACTGACATCAGAAATGCTTATGTGAGGTTGTCCCACTGTATCCTCATATCACTCCATGGGGGGGGGGGGAGAGAGAGAGAGAGAGAGAGAGAGAGAGAGGACATTACATCCAGGGCCACACTGAGCTGGTACACTGAGCTTCGTGTCTATGTTGGCATCGCTGCCTAGAACGGCTGTGACGGCGAGTGGAAGGGGCTGCTTCCATGGCATGATGCACTTCTTGCAGTACTTGCCATGCCACCCCCCTCCCCCCATAGCTATACCACTGGTGGAGAGTCTTAAGTGTGGGGCTGCTGTGATTGTATTAAGGCTACAAGGGTCTGGCACTGTGGGGTACATTTCTTTGGTATGTTTGTGTGTGGTTGCCTTATGATTTTGCAATACTATTGTATGTCCACCAGAGGTCAGCAGAAGATCGGCAAAGAATCTAACAGGCTCAGTTGATGGGCAAGGAAAGCTTCAGGGAAAGCAGTGAAGACAAATGGAAGGATTTGATGAGCAGATGCTCCTTGGGATGCAGAAAAGAATGAGTGGAAGGGACTCCTGGCCTCACATTGCAGCTGAATCAAGGCCTGCTGCTCTTGGTTGTGTTCAGTGCGAATTAATCGGGCTTGGTTTGAAAGTGCTGCAATTCACTTTCTGTACACCAGAGAGCAGCAGAGGATTAGGAAAGACTCCTGTGCAAGTTTGGCCTGCATCCTTCAGGGAAGTGAATGAGAACATCACTCAATAATGGTGTGTTGCTTTCAGTTTTCCCAGCCTTGCTGTGCTTTAATTTGTGTACACCTTTTGCTGTTTCTTGGAACTTTTGCACAACAATGTTCCAGTTTTTAAAGCTTGCGACTTGCTCTGAGCTTTCCCTGGGAACCAATAAGTTACACACCTCTTGTGAATGGGCAATGCAGGGAACTTGCAGGGAAGTGAATGGAAGCGGGTCCCCAATGTGCAGGCAAGAGTGTAGAGTGGAAGGATGGAATTGGGCAGACATGGTAGTTTTTGGGAGACCACCCCACCTTGTGGGGGAGCCGTCCTACTGGGAGAGGAGCCTGCCCTTCAGAAGCAGCTTGTGGAACACTCTGTGATGTAAACACTAGCCTGAGCCCAGGTCAGGGTGACCAGATGTCCTCTTTTTCCAGGACATGTTTTCTTTTTTTACCTCATGTCCTGGAAAATAACTTAAATGTCCTCCTTTTCCCCATGAGCAGCCCCTGTAAGCAACACATAGCCTTCTTGTAATCAATAAATTATATGCTAATCTAGTTTTGAATTTAATAATAATAATAATATAGTGTTTACGAGTGTTTTTAGCTTTTATTTTGTCATGTCCTACATTTTGGTTGGATGTCCCACATTTTGGGGTGCCTTGTCCTCTTTTAAGGTTATGACATCTGCTTACCAGGAGGGCTTTTCTTATGTACTTTTGGGTTCAGCATCTTGTTTGGAGTTCAAGACTTTGCGAACTGAATATGTCCAGCAGAGGGCAGCAGAGGATCAGGAAAGACTCCAGAAAGCTTTAGTGGGGAGGGGCAGGATCTAGACATTTATGAAGTCTCTAGAACAGCACTTCCCAAACTTTGTTAGCACCGGGACTCACTTTTTAAAGCAAGTCTATTTATTTAACTAGACCAAAAAAGGGATCTAGAAAGAAATGTTTTATTAATTAATAAATTATTAATTAATAATCGGGGTCCTGTGCTCCTGAGGCTGCTAAAGGCCTAACAATTGTGTACAGGAGAAGAAGACACTGTCACAAATCAATTTGCAGTTGTTTATTTTGTTGTGTAGTTTTAGTGACACGGCTATGGATATTGTTGTGATGTGCTCCAGGCAAACATCCCTGGAATGAGTATGCAGGAGAATGCAATTGGAAGAAGTTGTTGGCATGAAGTTCTCCCTAAACCAGTGCCTTCAAGACTGGGCTTTTTTTGGCTGTCATTTAATCTGCTTCAAGTTGCACAGAGATGACCAAAGAGAATATAGGATGACTGAGGAAAGCTGCTACCTCTGGAACCGTATAGACCTGCTGTCACTTTGCAGGCTGTTGGCCCACAGGGGGCAGTATAGGCAGCTGGCCATGTTGGGTATAGTGCAATAATGCCTATGAATGACTGAGTGATTTTTCCCTGCCAAGGTCTGGGGCCCTGGAAGGTGAGTCCTGGTGCAGCCCTTGAACAGCCGTTTGATTAGCATGTTACTGGCCCCGCCAGGTCTCAGCCTCCAGACCAGCTGCTGTGCTACCTGCATCTTGTGTTACACAGGCTTTAAGGTCACTTTACTGATAATGGTGCTAAAATAAGATGTCCCTCTACGGCTTGGGTCCAGAGTATCTGAGGGACTGCCTCCTTCCATGCAATCCGACCCGTCCTCTCAAGTCATCAGAGGGGGCCTTTCTGACTGTGCCACCACTGACGGAGGTGAGGGGGTGGCGGCTGGAAAGAGGGCCTTCTCAGTGGTGGCTCCCCGCCTGTGGAACTCCCTTCCCCTGGAACTGAGGACAGCTCCCTCTTTAGAGTCCTTTTGGTGGGGGCTGAAGATCTTTTTATTTAGGAAGGCCTTTTATGCTGACACCAGGGGGCATGGTGCTTTTTAAATGTATTTCAATTCTGGATCCAGGTTTTTTTATTGTGTTTTATTGTTTTTAATGTCTTTATATATATATATGTATATTTTATGTTTTATATGTTTTTAATTGTAAGCTGCCTTGAGTGTTCTTCATTGGACAGAAAGGCGGGATATAAATCTGTTTATGTTGAGGTGTAACTCAACAGCTTGTCATTTGGTTTGAGGATGTCGTTCGCAGGGAAGGCAAGTGTCAATGATGGCGTCACTTCAGCGTTTTGCCCCTGGTTACATGACTTCATGATATGTTCTGAAACCAGCTCTCTGGAAGAAACGCCCAGAATGCTATTGCCAGGTTTGTGGGTGTTCTTCACAGGGAAGGCCTGTCCAGCTAAGGAAGGGGTGTCCAAAGTTTTTGGCAGGAGGGCCACATCATCTCTTTGACATTGTGTCGGGGGCTGGGAAAAAAATAATTAATTTACATTTAAAATTTGAATAAATTTATATAAGTTTTCATAAATCAATATATTAAAGATGAACTTATATGAATGAAGGAATGATGGTCTTGCAATAAATAGCTCAAGGCCTATAAAAGGCCTTGCACAAAGCAAGACCAGCCTTTCCTTTGCTGCCTCTGCTGCATCACAGACGTAAAACAGCAAGCAGTGGAGGAAGCCCTCATCCCACAGCTCACGTGAGAGGCCAAACAGTCGCCCTCATGCTGAGAGCAGTTGCGTCAGGCCAGTGCGGGCTCCAACAAATTTCCGGAGCGCCAGAGGCTCATTGGAAACTGGGGGCTCCCTGAGAGCTGCATTGAGAGGCCTCGAGGGCCACAAGTGGCCCCAGGGCCGGGGTTTAGGCACCCCTGAGCTAAGGGGACTGTGTCATAAGAACATAAGAACAGCCCCACTGGATCAGGCCACAGGCCCATCTAGTCCAGCTTCCTGAATCTCACAGCGGCCCACCAAATGCCCCAGGGAGCACACCAGATAACAAGAGACCTCATACTGGTGCCCTCCCTTGCATCTGACATAACCCATTTCTAAAATCAGGAAGTTGCACATACACATCATGGCTTGTAGCCCGTAATGGATTTTTCCTCCAGAAACTTGTCCAATCCCCTTTTAAAGGTGTCCAGGCCAGATGCCATCACCACATCCTGTGGCAAGGAGTTCCACAGACTAACCACACGCTGAGTAAAGAAATATTTTCTTTTGTCTGTCCTAACCCTCCCAACGCTCAATTTTAGTGGATGGCCCCTGATTCTGGTGTTATGTGAGAGTGTAGAGAGCATCTCCCTATCCACTTTATCCTTCCCGTGCATAAATTTGTATGTCTCAATCATGTCCCCCCTCAGGCGTCTCTTTTGTAGGCTGAAGAGGCCCAAACGCCGTAGCCTTTCCTCATAAGGAAGGTGCCCCAGCCCAGCAAGGTCCATCCTGCTTTACTGTTGCAAGTGCAGCCTCCTGAAATGAGGTTTGTTCATGTTCCTCTCATTCAACCTGCTTCCCAATCTGTAGCTCTGCAGATGCTTTGCAGAAGCTCCACATAAGGTCAGCCTCACCAAGCAG
The DNA here is from genome assembly GCF_035046505.1 of Tiliqua scincoides. Classification (NCBI taxonomy): domain Eukaryota; kingdom Metazoa; phylum Chordata; class Lepidosauria; order Squamata; family Scincidae; genus Tiliqua; species Tiliqua scincoides. Next base: position 129,193,120 of record NC_089825.1, read on the forward strand.
AGAGCCACAGGTTTCCCAGAAGCACCTTTTCTAAACACCCCCCCCCCGCCCCAGGATTAAGGAGCCCTGAGATCCACAGATTTCCTTATACCTTGGAATGGAACCCCCATGGATAATGCGGGACAAGCTGCAGAAACACAAAGAATTATTAAGGTCCTGGCTGTCTCTCCGCTTCTGAATTCCACACCATGCAAAGAAAAGAGTGTCCTTTTGAGCATGTGCAGAGAGAAGCCAGGATGAATCAGGAGTCTCAGAACGTTGGCCCAGGGGTTTGTGATTTGGGGTAGGGGCACAACACAGCCGTGAAGCTCACTGAGTGGCCCTGAACACTCTCTCCCCCCTTCCTCTCCTCCTCCCCCATTTCCCTCTTGGGAATGATGTGAGGATCATACAATGGAGTGACCCCCCAAATGCAGCTCTGAGCTCTCTGGGACAAAAGTGAGAGTAAGAAAATGGGATACCTGTGAATACTTTGCCCCCTGATGGCAACCATGCCCTGAGGTCATTTTTTAACATATAGTAGACCCTTCCCCCCAGTTCCCATCCACCCATCCCATGCAAGTCACTGGGACTCCTCAAAGAGATCACACTCAGGGATATCTGCAGGGGGGTCTCATTTATTCAATCTTAGGCCACACAGACATGCAGGGAAGCTACGTGACCATTCCAGAGAAAATGCTGGGGAAGAGTGAAGTAATGCTGGATGAGGACAGTCTGCAGTTCTTGGGCCTGGGTCTTGGCTGGAGGTGAGGGTCGGCTGTTGCATTAAGATGGGCGATCTTCTCATGGGATGCGTAGAGGAAGACACTGGAAGGCGTTCTTTTGGCCTGTGGAGAGGAGAAAAGAGTGGCAGGAAAAAGGAAGACAAGGCTTATTCAGTGCAGGTCAAATCAGTGGAAGGAATGTGTGGAAAGGGGGTCTGGAAGGGAGGAGAAGGGACTGTCCCCACATGAAGGAGGGGCAACTGCCATCAGTGATCCTGAGGGGGTTATGCAGGATGGCAGAGCTCGGTGATGGACTCTCCACACTGCCCCATACTCCAACAAAGGACTCCGGGTTTCCCCGGAGAAGGTTTGTTGCACCCAGTTTGTGCCAATCTGCCTCTCTCCTCCCCCTCCCATCCATCCTGTTTTCCTCATCTCCCCTGCCACGTCCCTCTTAAGTTTCCTCCCCTCCCTACTCCTCCCCTCCCCCTCCCCTTGCACTGCCCCTCCTTCCTCCAGCAAGCTCAAAGAGTACATATGCCAAGTAAAAGCCTGAAGTCTTTGCTCATTTCAGTGAGAAGTGAGCCCCACTTGCAGACGAAATACAATGGGATCTGATTGAACCCCTGCCAGGGTTTCAGTGCCTCTCTGAGAATCCAAGTGGTGTGAGTCCTGCAGAAACATCTGCCCAGGGCGTGGGGCTGGGGAAGTCCACTGCAGGTCTGTCCCTCTTCCCCACCACAGCAGAGAAAGCAACAAGTTCTTGCTAAGACAGTCACCCCAGAAACAGAGCCACAGAACCCAGATGAGTTTTTCAGCATTTTTCAACTGTTGTGCTCCAAACTTCTGGGTCACCCCTGCATAATTTCCCCACACGAAGGAGGGGCAACTGCCCTCAGTGATCCTGAGGGGGTTATGCAGGACGGCAGAGCTCAGTGATGGGCTCTCCACACACATTTAGGGACAGAACGTATTCCCCATGAGGGGGATTCGGTCCACGGAAGCTGCAGGAGGGATTCCCAGAGTCCTCCTGTTTTTCCCAGTAGTTTCCCTCCCTCAGGTGGACAGGGGCACCTGGGAAAGGTGAGAGTCGGCTCCACTCCAGCCTGGTTTTCATTCAGAAACAGGAACTGAAATGCTCTTTTAAAGCCAAATCAAATTCCTCCTCAACCTTCCTCATACACCCCAATTCTGCCTGGTATGTTGATAATATGAATTTGTATCGGTTCTGTGCCAGGTTAAATGTCAGGGCTTCTGCCCAGAGAATCCTGGGTCTTGGTCTTGGATGGCTGCTGAACATTCGCTCTTATTGATTGACAGCCCATCCCACAGACCTTCTCAGCAGAAGAAAACCTGTCACCCTTACCTGCCTTCCTGGAAATTCTCAGAGACGCTAGAACAGGTACAGGTGTGCAGAGGGCTGTTGCTTCTGGGCTTGGCTGGGGCTCCTCACCAACTGCATCAGTTTTCGCTCAGGTACTGCAGGGGAGACCCGGAGTCCGTTGATGGAGTTTGGGGCAGGTCGAGTTACGTCAAAGGTGCTGGAATCAGCAGACACACCGTGGCTGTCATCTGGGAATAAAGAAACCCTTGTCAGGCCCAAAGCCGCCCATCCTCATTCTCTCCTTTCATTCTGCTTACAGCTCCATGGTCTTGAGTGTCTCTCATTGAATTGACCACTGCCAGCCCCTCCACGGGCTCACCCATCCTGCCCTTTTGGCCCCCTGCTTGCTTTTCCGGTAGTGATCCCATTAACCAGAATAACTGCAACAGGCCCTGCTGGGTCACCCCAGAGGGATCCGCTAACTTGGAGCACTCCAAGAGACTCTTTCTCACAGCTGAATCAAGGGGAGCAACAAGTCCACCTCTGCCGGCCATCACTGAAGGAAGCAAGCAGGTGACTGGTGATATCCAGGTCAGCATTCCACTCTCAGGGAAAAGCAAGCAAGCACATACAGGCACAAAATCGAGTCGCAGGCACAAAAATCACAAGACTACGTGACTCGAGCACTTACAATCGCGACTATTTTCCAAGTCACTCCCACGAGTCACAACCAGAGCAGTGACATTGGTGACTGAAGTTGACAAGAGTCACAGAAAATCACAACTTTTCAGAACTCGTGACAAGTAATCAGGACTCAAGTACCCATCCCTGCTTATAGCCTCCATGTGCAGTCTGTGAGAAGGAGGGCATGCTTTGGTGGCCTAGTGGGGAAGCGAAAGGGATTTTGGCAGTGGTGGGTAGGACTTTTAGTCACCCAAATGTGGAGTGAGACAATGGGGCTTTCTGAACTTTCTTCTTCTTTGTAATAAAGAGAAGAGGAAACCAGGATCAATCCAAACACTGCCTATAAAAGCCAAAGAAGCCATTGTGGGGGGTGGGAGACCGCTAGAGCTTATTTGTATCCGTTCCGTGCAAAGATTACCCCCACAAGGAAAACTAGATAGCAAAGGGTCTAGCCTAGTTTCTTATACGAGGGGACTGAAGGAGGCTGGGTTGTGGTGAAGACACATTCAGTCATGTGGCGAACCTGGGAATGCTAAAGCAATATCACTTAGACCAGGGGTGTCAAACATAAGGCCCGGGGGCCGGATGTGGCCTGTGGAACCTTTTTATCTGGCCCTTAGGCTCTCAGCTGCTAAGCAGTGCTGAGGTATGACTGCTGAAAGGGCAGCCCACATGAAAATCGGGCTCTCCCGTATCTTGAAATATGATCGAGAGTTCCATACTTTCTCTTCTGTCATTTGCAGCTAATGAATTCCTAAGTGAGGAAAAAGTGCTTATTTTTGGTTCTTGTAGTAAATATACATGCACAGGCACTAAAGTTTAAGATGTCTTAGCAGTATTTGGCAATAATGACTCAGGCACACCTTCGTCTGAACAAGAGCACACTCTTGGCCTTGATGATACGCTGAGGGTCTTCGCCCAGAGCCTGTAAACACAGGATGTTAAGGAGAATCTTATCTAGGAATGTGTTTGTGGTTAAGCTAGAACTAGCTGGTATGAAGCAAGGTAGCATCCTTGTGGAAATTCCCCAAATATGTAACCTTATATCATGTGTTTTGAGACTTAATAAATAGCTGGGTCAGGAGCTGGGAGACAGCACTTCACTTCTCCCTTGATTTCATTCCTGCTCCTGCTTCCAGCACTTTCAACCTCTCTGAAACCTGTGTCTGTTGTCTAATTCTTGCCATGGCTTTTCTGCCACACCAACGGAGCATCTCAGGCTGCTCCTCATGTAGCACCAAAATGGTACATCTGGCGCCCGAACAGGGACCTTTAATCCTGGGACAGAGACTTCTGGTCCTAGGACAGAGACTCTCTGCAAAATGCTACATCTGGCGCCCGGAAAAGGGACCAGGTGCTACATCTGGCGCCCTGGAACAGGGACCCTCTTCAACTTCTAGCCCTAGCACAGGGACTTCTGGTGCCCTGGCATAGGAACCCTTGCTTTTTCTTATTTCTAGCAGCCTGACTTTCTTTGTTGTTCCCCATTCGCTGCTACATCTAGCACAGCAAATGGGGACCCTTTCTTGCTCTGGCTTCTGCACCACATCAAGCAGTCCTTGACTTCCGGGGTCTCAGGCTGCTCCAGGTGACATTACTGCTACATTTGGCGCAGCAGGCAGAGACTTTCTGCAATGAGCAGGTACAGTAGAGCCAGGTGGTCTTGATCAAACGGCCTGTCCTCTGCCTCCGAACTCATTGCCTTGACTTGCTCCAGTTATGATTTTCAATCCCTTAGAGTGCTTCTGTCTTAGCACTCTCCCTCAGGCAACAAGGTACCCCTTGTGTGCCTTTTAAGCAGCCTTGCATTACAACTTTTAGTGGCTGCCTCTCTGATTTTTCACTGCACTTGCTTTTATAAGCATCCTGACTTTTGAGGTCAGGTTGCTTCTTAACACTATTGTGGCTATACTGGGTGCCCAGACGTGGGCCAGCCAAGTATAGCAGACAAGCTGCTTTACTTTTTTCTAAATCAAGTAACCTGTTTTCTGGGTTGCTCCACATGCGTCTGACCCTGAAAGAGGGGCCACGACAAAATCAAGTAACCTGTTTTTTGGGTTGCTCCTCATTCATTGCTGCGTCTGACCCTGAAAGAGGGGCCACAACAACAACTAGCTTATCCGCCCAGCACGGGTTACAGAGCTCAACTATCTAGGTAAGTATAGCATTGATAAGTAAGTATAAGCTTATCAAAACCACAGCAATGATCTATTTTTTCTCTTTAGCAAAGCTTAGCACTTTGTTTCCTTCTAAGAGGTCACAGACTTAATTTACCATCCAAACTTTCACTCTGCAGTGGTAAAGCAGTTAGAGGAAATAAACAGTAATACATCTATCCTCTTACCAGAAACTGCTCTTTAGCCCAAGCCACAGAGCAAGAGATTAACTCTTAAAAGCACTAATCTGTGTTCCTCCAAGTGCTCTTTAAAAAACCCTTTTTGTTAGCTTGTATTTTCCCCCCCTTTGTACCAACTTAGTAAGAAAAGAACTCCATAGTAAGCAAGCATAGGTAACACACAGCAAAGCCAAAACTAGACCTCCACAAGAACAACAAAAACAATGCCCTCGGTATTCCGAGAGAAGCACCTTTAAACGTGGTGCTTTGCAAACAGAACAAAAGAAACTCTTAAGCTATCCATAATCCTCCTTGTGTATTTATTCTGTTAGAATAAAAACTATAATTTGCCATGTGGCACAATTCCACAGGCAATGTCCTGCCACTTACCTGGCTACCAGGTAGCCCAGTTTAGGTAAAGCAATAGCCTCTGTCTAAAGAAAAATTGGAGGCATTGCACACATTAATTTAAGAACAATTATAAGTCAAACATATTGTTCTTTTCATTAGTCCATAGAATATATCAATATTCGTCATAAGAAAAGACATTTAGAAAATGGAGACACTTGTATAATCTTCTTGAAGTAAACAAAGGAATTCAACCCATGGAACCACGTTAATTTGGCCTCCCAAATCCAAATTTAATTTTTATGATGTAAAATAACCCCATCTTGTGTTAATAATAGGTAAATCAAGCCTTGCAGCCATTTAATTATGGAGCAAGCCCTCAATTTTAAATCAAATAGCACAAACAGATATTCCCAAAAATTAGGAGCTTGCTTTAATAAAATAAGCCAGTCCTTAAAAAATAGTAAACTCCTCCTCATTTTGTGCCACAAAAAGTACAGATTGTACTTAAAAACATAAGATCAGCCCCACTGGATCAGGCCATAGGCCCATCTAGTCCAGCTTCCTGTATCTCACAGCGGCCCACCAAATGCCCCAGGGGGCACACCAGATAACAAAAGACCTCATCCTGGTGCCCTCCCTTGCATCTGGCATTCTGACATAACTCATTTTTAAAACCAGGAGGTTGCGCATATACATCATGGCTTGTACCCCGTAATGGATTTTTTTCCAAAAACTTGTCCAATCCCCTTTTAAAGGCGTCTAGGCTAGACGCCAGCACCACATCCTGTGGCAAAGAGTTCCACAGACCAACCACACACTGAGTAAAGAAGTATTTTCTTTTGTTTGTCCTAACCTGCCCAACACTCAATTTTAGTGGATGTCCCCTGATTTTAGTATTATGTGAGAGTGTAAAGAGCATCTCCCTATCCACTCTGTCTATCCCCTGTATAATTTTGTATGTTTCAATCATGTCCCCCCTCAGGCGTCTCTTTTCTAGATTGAAGAGGCCCAAATGCCGTAGTCATTCCTCATAAGGAAGGTGCCCCAGCTCCGTAATCATCTTAGTTGCTCTCTTTTGCACCTTTTCCATTTCCACTATGTTTTTTTTTTTTTTTTTTTGAGATGTGGCGACCAGAACTAGACACAATACTCCAGGTGTGGCCAATTCACAAAGTATAGTAAATAAGCAGCCACCCTGCCAAAAAAGTTAAATGTAGCATACCAATGCTCCTGACTTTGTCAGGACAGACATCATTCCAATAGTTCAAACCAACCCCCCACCATAAACAGCTTTTTTACATGCTGTTAGGTGAAGAAGCATTTAACACAGCAAAACCACAAGCTTCTTATCCTAACCATCAAGCATACGTTTTATTTAAAACGTGATGCCACATTTTTAGCCATCAGAAGCTCCTAAAGCGCATAGTTTTAACTACTGCACAAAATGCAGTATGGCTCCATAAGCATCAACCACCTTAAAGGAAGGACCAAAAAGAAAAAAAATTATTAGCAAGTTTTCCTTTAAAGTAAGTCTAACAGCCCAACTTTGTGTTAGCCTCCTCTTTTTTTGTGTATTAGTTCAACAGAACAAAAAACCATGATTTGCCCTGTGGTACAATGCCACAGGCAAGCCCTCAAAAAACAATAAATTCCCCTTCATTCTGTGCCTTTTATAGGTACAGATTGCATTATCACTAGTATATGCCAAAGACTTGTAAAATATAGCAAACCAGCTATCACCTTAAGAAAAATCTTATAGTAAGAAAAGCCCTTAAGGCTAACCCCTAAGTTTTAATTCCTGCATCAAATGCAGGAGAGTCCTGTGAGTCCAGTCACTTTAAGAGCTCAGAAAAGCTGCAACAATAGCAACAGCACTGGCCTTTTAGTTTGGTCCAGTGCCTTTAAAAAACAGTTCCATTTTCTAATTGAAGATGAAAAAAGCATCATAACCACATTATTAGTAAAAAGATTTTATAAAAAGCACCAACAACCAATGATGAGCTATAAAACGTGTAAGTAAACCATAGCCATCTTTTTTAGTGTTATTTATTCCACACCCTTTAAGACAGCAACCACCAGCCATTTTAAGTTTGGTAAGTTTCCATAAAAAAATGTCCCAAACTTTTTTCCCCATAAGTTGAAGCTACTATGATAGATTTTAAACTTCATAGTATCTCTCATTCCATATTTTTTTAAAACTGTAGTTATTAACCATTTTACCCATTAGTAGCAGTCATTATAGCATTTAAAGTTATGTTTTTAAATATTAAAAGCAAACCGAAAGTCACCAGCAGTTTGTTTAGTTTAGTAGTAAACCACAGTGTTCCCAAACATAGATAAGAAATTGTAAACAACCGTGAAAATGCTCTGACAGTTTAAATTTTTCGGTTTGCAAACCTCTTCAGAATACCATCTAAAGAAAACCATATCAGCTCCCCCAGATCTGGTATAGAAAGATACCAGTCAATTTAGTTTTTTTTTTTATTTTTTTAATGTATATGTATAAATGATTAGCAAATAGTAATATTTTAAGTCAATTGTGGTGGTTTAATTACATCAAAAAGTTCAAAGTTTAAGATCTCACAAAGAAGGCAAAAGCATGTAAGTTTTAATAAATGAGGTCATGTGAGCGAAGGTAAAAGTACCATACCACTGTTGAAAGTATGTAAATAAGAGCGATAATGTATGTATAAAATTAAACAGAATTGTTTCCAGTGAGAAATATATGTATTTAAAGATAGCACCCCACATAAGAAAAATTAGTTTTATGTTTTTTCCCCACTAATACATACAAAGTGTATCTTCCAATTTTTTTAAAAGAATTAAAATGAGGGATATGACAATGTAATTGTTTGTTTGTTTGTTTGTTTAATATTAGATGCAGAAAGGATTCATTTTTCAAGAAAAGCACCCCCCACAAAAAGGCACAGTATTGCCTTTTAGCCAATAAATTAAGTAACTAACCCATATGTTTAGACAATTGTGAGACCCAAAAAAGGGACAAGCCCAGACCCCCATTAAGAATTTAGGGCAGGCTGTGTTGTTATTGTGTTTAATTTTATAGAAACGTTTTGGAGCCAACACGTGTGTTCCATCAGCCAGAAGAACCAAGGCCTGAAAAGAAAAGAATCCAATTTCCAATTTCCAGCTACAAAAACAAAACTCAAAACCAAACAACCCAGCAACAAGGCCTCAAGCCTTGATTACCTCCCATAACAGCAAGAGACAAGGGGGAGGCCTAAGCAGTCCCACTTTTAGCATCATGGAAAGATTAAAAAAAACATTGACGTTCAAAAAAAACCCAGAAGCAATTGCTTGTCATGATGGAAAAAGGAACCAAAGAACTTTTAAACAACATTTGAAAATGCCATGGCACAATCACAACCTGTACACTACAGCAGTTCCCAATGAACTACAAAAGACTTATCTGATTTCAGTATGTAAAAAACAGAATTCAAAGCCATAACAACTCTGTATGCCCATGAAAACCAGTTTAATGATGTGTTATTATTTTTTGAAAAGTTCTGATATGTAAAAGTGAAACCTTCAATTGTATTTTAGCCAATTTAAGTAAAGAAGCAAAATGTTGTGTTAGTTAACGTGTAATGATGTTCCCATTTTAACCAACTGATTGAGTTTTAATGTTTTCGTTAACGCAGCATCTCAGCATGTTAACGCTGAGCAGCATCTCAGGCTGCTCCTCATGTAGCACCAAAATGCTACAGGTTCTGACCTGTTTAATGACATCACTTCCTGCCCAATGACCACTTCTGGCCTTCAGCAGACATAATGAATGCTATTTGGCTCTTGGTATGAAATGATTTTGACACCCCTGACTTAGACACAAATGCAATCTGGAGCAACATATTTGGGAGCTGCCAGATTTAGGGTGCCTGATGGAGCCTGTTTCCCAGTGTGTTCAGAGGTCCTGAAGCAGGAAATGAAGACCCTCAAGCTATCTGAAGTGCTATCTGTATGTTCCCAAGAATGGTTAAGAACTTCCAAGCTTCACGGAGAGCAGCCCCAAAGGACAGAGTTTCCCCCTTACCTGTCTCCTTGGAAATCTTCTTATAGATGGGACTTGCCAATTCTTGTGCAAGTTGTACTTTGTTGGTTGAGATATTCCGATTTTCTCCAGGTCAACCCATATCTCACTTGTGCTGAGTGGTGTCACATCAGACTTCCTATATTTGTCCCATGATCAAATGGTCCTCCTTTAGTCTTCCCCCCTCCATCTCAATGGCGTAGCTGGAGGGAGTGCAAAGCACTATGTTTTGCGGGATGCAAGGGGCGTACGTCTCTGTTTGGCTCCCCACATGGAAAGGCTACAAAGGGAAGTGGGAGGGGCCCCTTGCACACTGCGATGTGGCTCCCTTCAAAACTTAGGGCTTTGCACCCCCTCTGGCTATGCCACTACTCCATCTGTCCCCCTGAGGAGAAAGAGAAATGGTGCACTGCATCCCAGATGGTTTTTGTCCATTTTATAGTCATGGTTTTAATTGATCCAGAATATTTTTTCTCTTCTTGTTGCTGAGGGTTCAGAGTGTCCCTATGGCCATAAGGGTGATATGCAAATCTGCTAACTAAAGAAAGGGACAACACACATGGATATTCCTGGTTCCCTGTGGGGTCTTACTTAAAAAAGAATGGCACACCTCACTCCCATTTGTATGGCATCTTCCCATCAGGGCCAGAGATTTTATTATCCTGTTCTCATAAGTCATACGTGGATTGGTGGGAAGCGGCCAGACGAGTACCTTTCAAGCTGCAATGTCCTTTCTTTCCCACCATGTCTTGTGACTTTACAGACATGACAAATAAGTGATTTCATTATTGCTTATGTGAACAAGATCATCTTTGCACCTTTCCCACACTCCTTGGGACAGAACATTCAGGAACCTGACAATTAATTGATTCACTGTGCCTGGAGCTTGGGTTTGACCCATCTTTCTAGTGCCCAAACAAGCGTTCCCTTCCCTTGAGGAGGCCTCCGTGACTGCCCCTCCAACTGCAGGATGCAACTCACGCCCTGTTTGCACAATTGCATCAGAGCTGGACAGCTGAATGGGATTGGGCCCTCCGTCTCTTTCTGAAGGGATTTTCTGCAATATGCTGCTTTGTAATCTAGTCTTAGATCTCTGTTCCAAATGAGTTGTGTAATTCACTCACAGTCCGATTCTGAGCTACTCAGCACACAGGTGGTGCCAAAAATGGCTGCTGCAGCATCCTAAGCGTGCCGGGCAGCTGCCAGTGACTTTTGGGGGGACGGGAAGAAGCCCTGCAATGGGGCTACTCAATTCTGTGGCAGCTCTTTAGCCAGCACAGAATCAAGGAGTCCTGTGTTGGGCTGCGCAACCCAACAAGGGGCTCGTGCTGGGCTAGCTCTGGTACTGGGCCCACAGTAAGTCTCGCAAATGTGCCTGATGGCATGTTTGCAACAGTGCATGCCAGCGATGAGCTGGCGCACAAGGCTCAAGATTGGGCCCTCGTTCCCCCAGACCAGCTCTTGAGACTTCAGCAACACAATAGCCTCGCCTTTCTCCTCATTTCATGCCAGCCCCTAGTTGTGTCAGGAGCCTGTGCACTTGGTCCCCACACCCATCGTCCACTTCACATAACATGGGCACAGGAATTTGTCTTCCTGCCCACCCCATGAGAGATCTTCTTTGGCTACAATCCTAACCTCACTTTCCTGGGCGTAAGTCCCTTTGAACACAGTGGAACCTACTTCTGAGTAGACCTGGTTCGGATTGTGCCCTTTGTCACTAACTGCAAAGCAAACCTGTGTTTCGCCTTTGCTGCTTTCACTGGAAGTGCTTGGAGGGGTCTGGGCTTGTCAGCATGACCGGAATGGGATCCGGCTCAGCCTCTCCTGCAACTCCACATTCCCCTTTTGGACACAAAGAGAAAAAAGACGTGGCAGAGGAAAGACTGTCTCTGGGCACAGCAGGTGAATTAATTGGCGCGTTTCTGAATGCTCTGTCTGAAGGAGGGGGGGGAAGGTGCATTTGCTGCGCCAAAAAGATCTTGTTCAAGGAAGCAATAATTAAATCACTTAATTGAAAGTCACAGGTCATGACTGTAAAGCCAAAAAAGTCAACAAGTAAATGAAGACTTGCAGACGTGGCTTTTGGGAGGCTTCCCTGCCTGAGCTGCCATCTCTCTGCAGTGCTGTTTTGCCTTCCCATTTCAGACCTGCCTTGCTCTGATTTTCAGGTGTTCAGACAGACCCATCTTATATTTCCAGATCTGTAACCAGGGTTAGCAGCAGGACCAGCAGCCAGGGGCCCATTGCCAACCCACGACCCCTGTGCACATTGCCTCTGCCATAGTGGAACCACCCCCCTCCCGCTGACCCCAGAGAGTCACTGCAGTGTCAAAACCGGAATCGGGTTCTGATCTTTTTTTTTACGCTTTCTGAGGCTTGGGGAACCCTGCAGAGGCATCTGTGGGACTTTCTGCACCCCCCAGAGGTTGGCATTGCTCATGATAGGTGCCAAAATGACCCTTCTGTCCCTGACAGTGGTTCAGTCCCCGGGATTTTGTCACTGCTTGAGCTCAGCCACTGCACCTACTTAGGTGGTTCCACTGGCATAAGCAGTACTTTGTGAATCATGAAAGTCTTTTATCCATTGGACTCTTTCAGCCATTCCTGCCTTTCAGACATCCCTCTGCACAGTTATCTGAACAGACGCAATGAACATCAGAGACAGCCTGGCAGGAGGTCAAGGCCCCCTTAAATGATAAGGCAGGAGGGTCTGGTCTAGAGGGTTGAGCCTCTGTTTGCCTGAAGATAGCATCCGAAGGTCGCCAGTTCGAGGCCACTGGCACTGTGCGACCTTAAAGCAGCTGACAAGCTGAGCCGAGTTATTCCATCTGCTCTGAGCTTGGGAGGATGGAGGCCAGGTTGGAGGCCAGATCAGAACGAAACCTCTGAATTGTTGAAGCTCTTGAAAGATAGAGCCTTCTTTCAATTGTAAAAATCCCTACAGGGATTTAAATAGCCTGCCTATGTAAACCGCCTTGAATAAAGTCTTAGGAGAAATCCGAGGACCTAGAAAGACGGTATATAAATACATGTATTATTATTATTATTATTATTATTATTATTATTATTATTATTATTATTATTATTATTATTATAAGGCTCCAAAAAGCACAAGCTTAGCCCAGTCCAGCACTGCTGGTAGGCCGATTTTCACATAATCAAGGGCTGTCAGAATGCCATAGTGGAATACCCCCAATTCAGATTAATTACTACCCTTGGGATGGGGGCCACATATGTCTACCTCTGCAAGACGTAACCTGACTCAGTTACTCAAGCCACATACTGTGAATGGCTCCCTAATCGCTGAACACTGGCCTGGATCTTCAAAGCAGAGGTTGATCATGTTGGTGGCCTGCTGGGGACACTGTCCTTTGCTGCTCTGATCTTGAGAACGGAAAACTGAACTTCACCAGACACCTGCAGTGGTGTAGCTACACCACCTGGCACTTGGGGACACAAAATTTCATAACACCCCCTGGCCTCAGACCAGCCATTTTCAACATTTTTCAGCTCGCGGCACACTGACAAGGCATTAAAATTGTCAAGGCACACCATCAGGTTTTTGACAATTGACAAGGTACACCATGCTGCTGGTGGGGGACTCATGATACCAATATGCTGAGCTCACAATATAGAAATATCCCAAGATGCCCAGTTCACAATATGAAATACCCACAAGGCTCTTCTCTGACCAAAAGCCAGCATCTAAAAATCCCTCTCAGAGAACAAGCTAGCTGTGGTATGTTCACAAGGGTAAACAGAAAGTCATAAACAAATAAAAGGGATGCATAGAGTACCAGATCCTTTGTAATGGAGATCTCTGTAAACAAATTGACGATGCGTATCGAATTGCCCTCCTGAACATCCTGAGGATCAAGAAGTTGATCTGATAGCCAAGGCAAATGTTTGTGGGACTGTTGGTCTGTTATTTTTCCCATGCTTGCCATGGATGTGTTTTGCTCTCTTTGTGTGCTCTTTTGTTCCCCCTCCCCTACCTAGTCTACCCTATAAAACCAGCATCATTGTAATTGTTCGGGGTCTCTCCACGTGTGTGTGTGTGTTTGTGGAGGGTCCCATTTGCAAACGAGAGTAAACGTAAGAAGTCCTTTGAATTCTCCTGTCGCCTGTTTGATTGCCTCTCCAAAATCCAAAGAATCGTGTGTGTGTTCATTCGGGAACACTCATATCCCCATTGGTTCCACTAATATATGACTGTCCCCCAAACTTCTGCGGCCTGATTTTAGAAATGGGCTACGCCAGATGCAAGGGAGGGCACCAGGATGCAGGGCTCTTGTTATCTGGTGTGTTCCCTGGGGCATTTGGTGGACTTTTGTCAGATACATGAAGCTGGAATAGATGGGCCTATGGCCTGATCCAGTGGGGCTGTTCTTATGTTCTTATGTACCCACACTTACCCAAGAGTAAGTCCCTTTGACTATCACTGTTAAAAGAACATACATAGTAGCTTGTTAAAAGTACAGGTCTGTCACATTTTCCCAAATGCAGTCACATGCCATGGTAGTATCAAGTCTATTGTGTTAAAAATAAAATATTGAAATGAATAGGGACCCACCTGAAATTGGCTCGTGACCCACCTAGTGCTTCCTGATCCACAGTTGGAGAAACACTGGCCTAGCCTTTCTCCTCATTTCATGCCAGCCCCTAGTTCTGTCTTGAGCCAGCGCACTTGGTTCCCGCACCCATAGTTTAATTTCACATAACACGGGCACAAGGATTTGTCTTCCTGCCCACCCCATGAAAGATCTTCCTTGGCTGCAATCTTAACCTCACTTTCCTGGGAGTTAGTCCCATTGAACACAATGGAACCTACTTCTGAGTAGACCTGGTTCGGATTGTGCCCTTTGTCACTAACTGCAAGGCAAACCTGCATTTTGCATTTGCTGTTTTCACTGGAAGTACTTGGCAGGGTCTGGGCTTGTCAGCATGACCGGAATGGGATCCGGCTCAGCCTCTCCTGCAACTTCACATTCCCCATTTGGACACAAAGAGAATACAGACGTGGCAGAGGAAAGACTGCCTGCGGGCACAGCAGGTGAATTAATTGGCGCGTTTCTGAATGCTCTGTCTGAAAGAGGGTGGAAAAGGTACATCTGCTGCGCCAAAAAGATCTTGTTCAAGGAAGCAATAATTAAATCTCTTAATTGAAAGTCATAGGTCATGACTGTAAAGCCAAAAAGTAAATGAAGACTTGCAGACGTGGCTTTTGGGAGGCTTCCCTGCCTGAGCTGCCATCTCTCTGCAGTGCTGTTTTGCCTTCCCATTTCAGACCTGCCTTGCTCTGATTTTCAGGTGTTCAGATGGACCCATCTTAGATTTCCAGATCTGTAACCAGGGTTAGCAGCAGGACCAGCAGCCAGGGGCCCATTGCCAACCCACGACCCCTGTGCACATTGCCTCTGCCATAGTGGAACCACCCGCTCCTGCTGGCCCCAGAGAGTCACTGAAGTGTCAAAACCGGAATCGGGTTCTGATATTTTTTTTACGCTTTCTGAGGCTTGGGGAACCCTGCAGAGGCATCTGTGGGACTTTCTGCACCCCCCAGAGGTTGGCATTGCTCATGATAGGTGCAAAAATGACCCTTCTGTCCCTGGCAGTGGTTCAGTCTTTGGGATTTCGTCACTGCCTTAGCTCAGCCACTGCACCTACTTAGGTGGTTTCACTGGCATAAGCAGTACTTTGTGAATCATGGAAGTCTTTTAACCATTGGACTCTTCCAGCCATTCCTGCCTTTCAGACATTCCTCTGCACAGTTATCTGAACAGACGCATTGAACATCAGAGATAGCCTGGCAGGAGGTCAAGGCCCCCCTAAATGATAAGGCTCTGGAAAACGCAAGCTTATCCCAGTCCAGCACTGCTGGTAGGCAGATTTTCACACAATCAAGGGCTGTCAGAATGCCATAGTGGAATACCCCCAATTCAGATTAATTACTGCCCTTGGGATGGGGCCACATATGTCTACCTCTGCAAGACGTAACCTGACTCAGTTACTCAAGCCACATACTGTGAATGGCTCCCTAATGGCTGAACACTGGCCTGGATCTTCAAAGCAGAGCTTGGTCATGTTGGTGGCCTGCTGGGGACACTGTCCTTTGCTGCTCTGATCTTGAGAACGGAAAACTGAACTTCACCAGACACCTGCAGTGATGTAGCTACACCACCTGGCACTTGGGGGACCTAAATTTCATAACACCCCTGAACTCAGACCAGCCATTTTCAACCTTTTTCATCTTGCGGCACACTGACAAGGCATTCAAATTGTCAGGGCACACCATCAGGTTTTTGACAATTGACAAGGTACACCATGCTGCTGGTGGGGGGCTCATATCCCCTTTGGCTCCACTTATATATGACTGTCCCCCAAACTTCTGCGGCACACCTGCAGACAAGTCATGACACGCCAGTGTGCCACTGCACAGTGGTTGAAAATGGCTGCCTCAGACTGACCTTAGAAATGCACTTCTGGTTTTCAGCAAAAACTGGAAGTGCCTTACTAAGGCCTTCAGGAGGCCTTCTGATGATCGCAAAGTTTGTGCTCTGCCTTCCCAAGCCTCAGAAGACTGCTTTTCCACCTCAGGTCCACCATTGGAGGTGCAAGTTGACACCCCCTCAAGGTGTGGTACCCTGGGCAGTTGACCTCCTGGCCCATCCTTAACTATGCCACTGGACACTTTCTTGTGTCCTTGCATGATGGCCGGCAGAGGTGGACTTCTTGCTTCCCTTGACTTGACTTTAAGAAAGAGTTTCTTGGAGTGCTCCATGGCAGCAGATCCCTGCGTTTTTCCTACTGAGTCTGTTGCAGATATTCCGGTTAATGGAGTCACTACTGGAAAAGCAAGAAGGGACCAAACATGCAGAGTGGGTGAGTCAGTGGATGGCCTGGAAGTGGTCAGTTCAAAGAGAGAGACGCAAAACCATGACTCTGTAAGCAGGATGAAAGGAAAGTGTCCAATGTGCAGCAGCAGTGAAGAAGGCCAATTCGATGGTAAGGCCACACCTGGAGTATTGTGTCCAGTTCTGGTCGCCGCATCTCAAAAATGACATAGTGGAAAAGGTGCAAAAGAGAGCGACTAAGATGATTACCGGGCTGGGGCACCTTCCTTATGAGGAAAGGCTACGGTGTTTGGACCTCTTCAGCCTAGAAAAGAGGTGCCTGAGGGGGGACATGATTGAGACATACAAAATTATGCACAGGAAGGATAGAGTGGATAGAGAGATGCTCTTTTCCCTCTCACATAATAGCATGACCAGGGGACATCCACTAAAATTGTTTGTGAGGAGAGTTAGGACTGAGAAAATAAAATATTTCTTTACTCGGCGTGTAGTTGGTCTGCGGAACTCCTTGCCACAAGATGTGATGATGGCATTGGGCCTAGATGCCTTTAAAAGGGAATTGGACATATTTCTGGAGACAAAGTCCATTATGGGTTACAAGCCATGATGTGCATGTGCAACCTCCTGATTTTAGAAATGGGCTACACCAGATGCAAGGGAGGGCACCAGGATGCAGGTCTCTTGTTATCTGGTGTGTTCCCTGGGGCATTTGGTGGGCTTTTGTGAGATATAGGAAGCTGGACTAGATGGGCCTATGGCCTGATCCAGTGGGGCTGTTCTTATGTTCTTATGTACCCACACTTACCCAGGAGTAAGTCCCTTTGACTATCACTGTTAAAAGAACATACATAGTAGCTTGTTAAAAGTACAGGTCTGTCACATTTTCCCAAATGCAGTCACATGCCATGGCAGTATTAAGTTTATTGTGTTAAAAATAAAATATTGAAATGAATAGGGACCCACCTGAAATTGGCTCGTGACCCACCTAGTGCTTCCTGACCCACAGTTGGAGAAACACTGGCCTAGCCTTTCTCCTCATTTCATGCCAGCCCCTAGTTCTGTCTTGAGCCAGCGCACTTGGTTCCCGCACCCATAGTTTAATTTCACATAACACGGGCACAAGGATTTGTCTTCCTGCCCACCCCATGAAAGATCTTCCTTGGCTGCAATCCTAACTTCACTTTCCTGGGAGTTAGTCCCATTGAACACAATGGAACCTACTTCTGAGTAGACCTAGTTCGGATTGTGCCTTTGTTACTAACTGCAAGGCAAACCTGCATTTTGCATTTGCTGCTTTCACGGGAAGTCCTTGGAGGGGTCTGGGCTTGTCAGCATGACCGGAATGGGATCCGGCTCAGCCTCTCCTGCAACTCCACATTCTCCATTTGGACATAAAGAGAATACAGACGTGGCAGAGGAAAGACTGCCTGCGGGCACAGCAGGTGAATTAATTGGCGCGTTTCTGTATGCTCTGTCTGAAGGGGAGGGAAAAGGTGCACCTGCTGCGCCAAAGAAGATCTTGTTCAGAGAAGCAGTAAATAAATCACTTAATTGAAAGTCACAGGTCATGACTGTAAAGCCAAAAAGTAAATGAAGACTTGCAGACATGGCTTTTGGGAGGCTTCCCTGCCTGAGCTGCCATCTCTCTGCAGTGCTGTTTTGCCTTTCCATTTCAGACCTGCCTTGCTCTGATTTTCAGGTGTTCAGACGGACCCATCTTAGATTTCCAGATCCGTAACCAGGGTTAGCAGCAGGACCAGCAGCCAGGGGCCCATTGCCAACCCAAGACCCCTGTGCACATTGCCTCTGCCATAGTGGAACCACCCCCTCCCGCTGGCCCCAGAGAGTCACTGAAGTGTCAAAACCGGAATCGGGTTCTGATCTTTTTTTTTTACGCTTTCTGAGGCTTCTTCAGAAAGCCCCTTCTTACAAGGCATTTAAACAGAAATGACCCTGTTTCTGCCTTGCAGTTCTGCTGGACCCCACCTCCAGTGTAGATTGCCTGTTCAACCTGCAGAGGTCCTCTCTCCTGCCAGCAGCCTCCCACCACTACAGCAGGTCTTAGGCACAGCAGCCACACACCAAACTCCAGTTTCTCCCAAAGTCTGTTCCAGCAGTCTCCAAAGTCCATTCACCCATCAATTCCTCAGTCCAATAATCCAGTCTGCCCTTCCTCAAGTTTTGCTCCTTCTGCTACCCACATCCAACTCTCCCTTCATCAGGTGCTTTTATGCCTGAGGGCCCTGTGGCCTTCAAGTGGCTGCAGCTGTGCAGCACACTCCCTGCTGAAATGCCCAGGCCTTCACCCTTAAAGAGGCCACTGCTGAAACCACATCCTACCTCCTCACCAGCTGGTCTGTGATTCCAATACAGTGGGACCCAACATTCATGATGCTGGTCTAGCACCAACCCTGCTGCCTTGGGTGGTGACGGAGCTAGGCAAAGAGAACCCCTACCTCCAAAACACTGGTGGAGGGCCACCATTTTGCTTACCACACCAGAATCTGAGTTAACACAAGTGTGAAGTATATAACATTTTTCGGATCTGTAGTGCTGACACAGGGAACGCTTGTCAGTGGTGGGCCTGGAGGGGGGCAGGGATACAAATGGCCTGAGTGCTGCATCCACACAGCGCCCCAGACCATGCGGGAAGCCTTCCAATGCAATCGTAAGACAGCACAGCCAATGTGGGCAGGTCAGCCCCCGCCCTCCCAGCTAAATTCTTGTATGAATAGGGACAGACATCCACCTCTGACTGATGTGTCTCCCTGGAAGTGGAGCGCAATGGCTGCGCTTTCACTTTGGAAGACGTGGGGAGCCTGCAGACACCCCCAGGACGCTGCAGCAGGGACTGCTAAGTGCACGCCAGTCCCTGCAGCTCCCTTAGCGCTGCCTCCCCCTGCCCTTAGGGAGGCAATCCAGGGCCCTCAGGCTGGGGCGTCGCGACCCCCTAGTTTGAGAAGCCCTGACTTGAGGGATATGGTCAGCAGAAGTTTAGAGAGAGTTCTGTAGAAGCCAGAAGCGGAAGGCCAGGCACACCAGGACTGGGAGATGTGAGGCCAACACGAGGGCTTGCAGTGCCCCCCCCACACAGCATCCCCTTCGCACAGGGTGACCAGCTGCAAAGGGGGCAGAGTGGCTGTATCTTTAACCATTGCAGAGAAGACGGAATTTTGGCAGGTGCAGCTCAACATGGAAGGGTTTGAAAAGCTGCACCTGTCCCAGGACAAAAGAGCCATTTCCTTGATTCAGTTGCAGTCTGGGGCCTTGAGTCCCTTCTACTCACACTTTTCTACTTCCTAAGGCAGTGTTTCTCAGTGTGGGTCGGAACCCACTAGGTGGGTCACGAGCCAATTTCAGGTGGGTCCCCATTCACATTTTCAATATATATTAGACCTGATGCAGCCATGGTATGTGACAGTATTTGGGGAAATGTTACAGGTCTGTACTATTAACAAGCTACTATGTATATTCTTTTAACAATGACAGTCAATGGGACTTACTCCTAGGTAAGTGTGTGTAGGATTGCAGCCTAGGATTGTGAAAAATTTCCTGCTTGATGATGCCACTTCCAGTCATGACCACTTCCGGTGGGTCCTGACAGATTCTCCTTCTAAAAAGTGGGTCCCGGTGCTAAATGTGTGAGAACCGCTGTCCTAAGGAGTTTTGGGAGATTCTGTGCCAATTCTCTACTGCCCTCCTGTGGACGTCATAATATTGCAGGAGCTGAAGGTTAAAAAGGACAGAGACACACCCCTCAGCATCAAATGGTGGCAGCCTTAATAAAAGCAGCCCCAGACTTGGGCCCCTCCACGCCTCGCCTTGCTGCCAAACCACCCCAAATCCCAAACTGGCTTCCGTTAGTGTTGGCAAGCAGGGCATGACTGGCGCTGCCTGGCATGAAGGCATCTGCTGCCCCTGCTTGCATAGCACCAAGGAAAACAATTCAGGAAAAATTCCCAGCAGCCCCACTGACAGCAGAGCTCTATTCTGCTCCTCCCTTCCCTACGGCCCTTCGACCATGGAGCACAAACCCTGGTGAAATTTCCTTTGGACAGAAGCCCAAGGTCCACGGGACTGGGCCTGCAGCTCCAGGCTGAACTTGTCCAGAGACTCTCAAGAAACCTCAGCAGATGTGTCTTGAACTGAACCCCCAAGTCCCTCATAGCATCACGTTCCTGGCTTCCAGGTGCTCATCTGTCCCCCACCAGCTACCCCAAAGGAAGGGATGTCCTGTGTGATATGAACCTCCTCCCTTGGGATGGTACTGAGGGCTCAGGGGCCACCAGAGCAGATGTTTATACTTACCAAGTTGACTTGTTGTAAGGAGTAGATCATGATAATAGACTTTGCACATTGAAAACTGGCTGCATAAATGCAAAGATTTATTAATGTCACGCATGTCTCTTCTGTTCTGAATTCTGCTCTGTACAGTGAGAAGAGAGCTCATCTGAGCTCATGTGCAGAGAAGCCAGTGTGAAATGGGGGACGGAATGTTGGGCTTAACTCCTGTGTGTATGAGTTGAGTTCAAACTACAACATAGCAATGAAGCTCAGTGGGTGTAGTGTCCCTTCTCTGGGTTGATAATGGGGCAACCCCACATATGCAACTGTGATGTCATTGACCAAAAAAAAGTGGGATGAAGAAGGTGGGATTCATGTGTCTACTGAGACACATGAGAGCAACCTGAGAACAACGCCAGATTCTGAGACATGGACCCTTCCATCTCCCTTCTTCATTCCACTTCCACTCACCTCCCACAAATCAATGGTGCACCCAAAACAGATCACCGCTAGAGATATCTGTGAGTGGGCTCTCATTGATTCAGCCACAGGCCACACAGGCATGTGATAATGCTAGAGACGGTTCTGGGGCAATGCTGGTTGAGAATGGTCTTCATTCCTGATCGTGGGATTTCTCCACAATTTTCTGGGTGAACCTCATGGGGATGCCTTCATAAACCATTGTGCAGGAAATTTCATTCCCCAGGTTCAGCTCATATGGAGGGATGTTCAACTAGTTGTAGATCTAAGAAAAACTATCACACTTTTTCTCTGTAATTTGGGAGCCAATGTGGTGAGTCCCCAAGTTCTCATGAAAGGGTGACAACTGATGTCAGTGCTCCTGAGGGGTTGTACAGGAAGACAGGGCTTAGTACTGGAATCTCCACACAAGTTTAGGGACAGAACATTTCTCTTGCATTCCCCATTGGGTGGATTGGGTCCATGGAGGCTGCAGAAAGATTTCCCAGAGTCCTCCTGTGTTCTGCTTTCACCTCTATAAGGTTGGCAGATACACTTGCAGACATAAGGACATAAGAACAGCCGCACTGGATAAGGCCATACGCCCATCTAATCCAACTTCCTGTATCTCAAAACGGCCCACCAAATGTCCCAGGGAGCACACCAGATAACAAGAGACCTGCATCCTGGTGCCCTCCCTTGCATCTGGCATAGCCCATTTCTAAAATCAGGAGGTTGCACATACACATCATGGCTTGTAACCCATAACGGATTTTTCCTCCAGAAACTTGTCCAATCCCCTTTTAAAGGCATCCAGGCCAGATGCTGTCACCACATTCTGTGGCAAGGAGTTCCACAGACTGAACACACGCTGAGTAAAGAAATATTTTCTTTTGTCTGTCCTAAACCTCCCAACACTCAATTTCAGTTGATGTCCCCTGGTTCTGGTGTTATATGAGAGTGTAAAGGGCATCTCTCTATCCACTTTATCCTTCCCATGCATAATTTTGTATGTCTCAATCATGTCCCCCCTCAGGCACCTCTTTTCTAGGCTGAAGAGGCCCAAACGCCATAGCCTTTCCTCATAAGGAAGGTGCCCCAGCCCAGTAATCATCTTAGTCGCTCTCTTTTGCACCTTTTCCATTTCTACTATGTCCTTTTTGAGATGTGGCGACCAGAACTGGACACAATCCTTTTCACTCCATACCTGCATTTCTCTGATTCTCAGGTGTTAGGACAGACCTGCTTTTGCTTTTCCACTCCAGTATTCAGGGTCAAAAAAGCAGCCCACTATTCTCTTGCCTGCACACTGGGGACCCCCAAACACCCACTTCCATTCAGTTCCCTGCCAGTTCCGTGCGCTGCCAATTAACTAGAGGGGTGTAGCAAAGCGCTTTAGACATGTTTGCTTGATGTCATCTCTTATCAGTGCTTCTCAAATGTTTTAACCTTGGGACCACTTTTTAGAATGACAGTCTATTGAGACACACCAGAAGTGATGCCATTAACCTGGAAGTGATGTCATGGCCCACAGTGACATCATCAAGCAGGAATTTTTTTTTTTGCCTCGAAACAGAGTGTTAAAAATACCCTAGCAGAACGAGGCACTGCATTTCATAACTTGGTCAGCTCCTTCATCCGTGGCACAGAATGAGTGAACTTGAGAAAGCCATAGATGGAGATAGTTCATTCCATTTTTTTTTCATTGCATTCTGCTGTAAATTATGCATTGAAAGGTATAGAACATGATGGTATTCCTACAAACTGCAATTTTAGCAATTTGGTCATTAGTAGTGTCACCCCCCCCCCGCACATCACATCACCTGGTGCAGTCCTGCACCCACCCAGCAATGCCACTGCATTCCAAGCAAAGTTCCACTGCTGCATAAACCAGCCCGCTCACTAATCAAGCACCATGTAGTGTCACACCTGTTCCTCTTCGCCAGGATCCAGAACTTTTCTCGCAGGGGCTCAGGCATATCTCTCCCTGATTTGGAGTCTGGGACACCCAGAAATCACAGCAGGTGCCCCATCTGGGATGCCAGATTTGTTAACAAAAATTCCCCAATCCCTAAGCCCCTGCAGCAATATTTGTCGCTGCGCTAGAGAGAGAACCAGCCAACCTGACCAGAGAAAATGGTGTCTGAGCAGTTGAAACAAAACAATATTTAATAATCCAACCAAAACAAGGAAGGCAAATGGGAAGTCAGAAAAGGTAGGTACATAGGTAAGTAAGGAAAAAACAAAACACTTCTTTCCTTCACAGCAACAAATCTTCTCCTTCCAAGAACCCAAAAACTGTCTCTGCTCCCTGTCTAAACACCCTCCCTGATTCTTCCACCTAGCCAGGCTTCCCCTTTCAGAGGAGCTCTTTGAAGGTTCTAAAAGGCCCCCCCTTCAGCCCAGTATTCGAAGTACAAATGAGAAGTGGACCCCTTGAGTCATTTACCTATTCTGGATGAAAAGAACAGCAGTCTTGTGGCATTCATAGATCTCACAAAGGCTTTCGACCTGATCAGCAGAGACGGCCTCTTCAAGATTCTCCCCAAGATCGAATGTCCACCCAGGCTCCTCAGCATCATCAGATCTTTCCATAAGGACATGAAGGGCACAGTTGTCTTCGATGGCTCCACATCAGACCCCTTTGACATCCGAAGTGGAGTGAAGCAGGGCTGTGTTCTTGCGCCAACCTTGTTTGGGATTTTCTTCGCTGTCCTGCTGAAGCATGCCTTCGGAACTGCAACAGAAGGCATCTATCTCCAGACCAGATCAGACGGAAAGCTCTTCAACCTCTCCAGACTGAGAGCAAAGTCCAAAGTCCAGCTGAAATGTCTGCGTGACTTCCTCTTTGCCGACGATGCAGCTGTCACTACCCACTCTGCCAAAGATCTCCAGCAGCTCATGGATTGTTTTAGCAAGGCCTGCCAAGATTTTGGACTGACAATCAGCCTGAAGAAAACACAGGTCATGGTTCAGGATGTGGACTCACCTCCCTGCATTTCAATCTCTGTGCATGAACTGGAAGTTGCCCATGACTTTGTGTACCTTGGCTCAACGATCTCCGACACTCTTTCTCTCGATACCAAGCTAAACAAGCGCATCGGTAAAGTAGCTACCATGTTTTCCGGACTCACAAAGAGAGTATGGTCCAACAAGAAGCTGATGGAACATACCAAGATCCAGGTCTACAGAGCTTGCTTCCTGAGTACACTTCTGTACTGCAGCGAGTCATGGACTCTTCGCTCACAACAGGAGAGGAAACTGAGCGCTTTCCACATGTGCTGCCTCCGACGTATCCTCGGCATCACCTGGCAGGACAAAGTTCCAAACAACACAGTCCTGGAACGTGCTGGAATCCCTAGCATGTATGCACTGCTGAAACAGAGACGCCTGCATTGGCTCGGTCATATTGTGAGAATGGATGATGGCCGGATCCCAAAGGATCTCCTCTATGGAGAACTTGTGCAAGGAAAGCGCCCTACAGGTAGACCACAGCTGCGATACAAGGACATCTGCAAGAGGGATCTGAAGGCCTTAGGAGTGGACCTCAACAGGTGGGAAACCCTGGCCTCTGAGCGGCCCGCTCGGAGGCAGGCTGTGCAGCATGGCCTTTCCCAGTTTGAAGAGACACTTAGCCAACAGTCTGAGGCTAAGAGGCAAAGAAGGAAGGCCCATAGCCAGGGAGACAGACCAGGGACAGACTGCACTTGCTCCCGGTGTGGAAGGGATTGTCACTCCCGAATTGGCCTTTTCAGCCTCACTAGACGCTGTTCCAGAACCACCATTCAGAGTGCGATACCAGAGTCTTTCGAGACTGAAGGTTGTCTTGTGGCATTGGATTCTGAAAACAAAGTCATTTTATTTTAAAGTGTTCTTAGATCTACTTGCACTAGTAGCTCACATGCACTCTTTAGCACACGTTTTGATATAAAACATTGTATATTGGCGGGGCAAAAATGTTTCCAATTGGACCCCCGTAGCTCCTAAAGTCAACCCTGCTTCTGAGCAGAAGAAACCCCTTCACTGCTTACCTGCCTTTCTGGAGATTCACACAGCCTCATCAATAGGTACAAATGTGCAGGTGTCTCAAGTAACTGAGCCAAGCTCAAGCACCCTCCATCCCCAGCTGGATCCCTTTGATCCAGCGAAGTCCTCGGCTGCTTGCTTGCCCTGTGTGTGCTTGCTTGCTTTTCCCTGAGAGTGGAACACTGACCTGGATATCACCAGACACCTGCTTGCTTCCTTCAGTGATGGCCGGCAGAGGTGGACTTGTTGCTCCCCTTGATTCTGCTGTGAGAAAAAGTCTCTTGGAGTGCTCCAAAGTAGCGGATCCCTCTGGGGTTACCAAGCAGGGCCTGTTGCAGGTATTCTGTTTAATGGGATCACTACCGGAAAAGCAAGCAGGGGGCAAAAAGGCAGGATGGGTGAGCCAATGGAGGGGCTGACAGTGGCCAATTCAATGAGAGACACTCAAGACCATGGAGCTGTAAGCAGAATGAAAGGAGAGAATGAGGATGGGTGGCTTTGGGCCTGACAAGGATTTCTGTATTCCCCAGATGACAGCCACAGTGTGTCTGCTGATTCCAGCACCTTTGACAGCAACTCGACCTGCCCCAAACTCCATCAAAGGACTCTGGTTCTCCCATGCAGTACCTGAGCAAAAATTGATGCAGTTGGTGAGGAGCCCCAGCCAAGCCCAGAAGCAACACC
This sequence comes from Tiliqua scincoides, assembly GCF_035046505.1. Lineage (NCBI taxonomy): Eukaryota > Metazoa > Chordata > Lepidosauria > Squamata > Scincidae > Tiliqua > Tiliqua scincoides. The sequence continues at coordinate 129,218,873 of NC_089825.1, forward strand.
CCTCTGCACACCTGGACCTGTTCTAGCGCCTCTGAGAATTTCCAGGAAGGCAGGTAAGGGTGGCAGGTGTTCTTCTGCTGAGAAGGTCTGTGGGATGGGCTGTCAATCAATAAGAGTGAACGTTCAGCAGCCATCCAACACCAAGACCCAGGATTCTCTGGGCAGAAGCCTGACATTTAACCTGGCACAGAACCAATACAAATTCATATTATCAGCATACCAGGCAGAATTGGGGTTTATGAGGAAAGTGGAGGAGGAGTTTGATTTGGCTTTGAAAGAGCATTTCAGTTCCTATTTCTGAATGAAAACCAGGCTGGAGTAGAGAAGACTCTCACCTTTCCCCAGGTGCCCCTGTCCACCTGAGAGAGGGAAACTACTGGGAAAAACAGGAGGACTCTGGGAATCCTTCCTTATGAGGAAAGGCTACGGCGTTTGGGCCTCTTCAGCCTAGAAAAAGGCTGCCTGAGGGGGGATGTGATTGAGACATGCAAAATTATGCACGGGAAGGATAGAATAGATAGAGAGATGCTCTTTTCCCTCTCACATAACACAAGAACCAGGGGATATCCACTAAAATCAATTGTGGGAAGAGTTAGAACAGAGAAAATAAAATATTTCTTTACTCAGTGAGTAGTTAATCTGTGGAACTCCTTGCCACAAGATGTGGTGATGGCATTGGGCCTAGAGGCCTTTAAAAGGGAATTGGACACTTTTCTGGGGAAAAAGTCCATTATGGGTGACAAACCATGATGTGCATGTGGAACCTCCTGATTTTAGAAATGGGCTATGTCAGAATGCCAATGCAAGGGAGGGCACCAGGATGAGGTCTCTTGTTATCTGGTGTGCTCCCTGGGGCGTTTGGTGGGCCGCTGTGAGATACAGGAAACTGGACTAGATGGGCCTATGGCCTGATCCAGTGGGGCTGTTCTGATGTTCTTATGTATGGTGTGTCCCCTGATTCCAGCACCTTTGACTTCAAAGGGTTCTGGTTTTCCCGCATGGTACTTGACCGGGAATTGATGCAGTGGGTGAGGACACCCAGCGAAGGCCAGAATAAATACCCCACTGCACACATGAACCTGTTCTAGCGTCTGAGAATCTTCGGGATGGCAGGTACAGAGTGAAATTTTTTTTTTGCTGATAGAGTTAAGCATTTTGATTGCTCAAACCAAGGAGATGGCCAAGAAGCTTTTGGCATTGTCTTGCCAGGCTCTCTGGGTGGTGCCAGGTAGGCAATTGCTGGCCGGTACCCACTCTTATCTCTCCATGAATGCTATCTAGTGTCTCGGTTGATGGGCTCAGACAACCCTGTGGAATCCACCATGCTCTCCAGCACCTTCCTCCTACTTGTGGGGCTCTTTGCTCTGGGGCTAAGCCTGCCTCTTCCTCCTGACCAGCAAGATCCAGGTGAGTGTCGCTTTCCAGCCCTCCTTTGGGCCTCACATTTAGATCCATTTTCCCTCTTAGGGCCATCTACGCATTATTACCATGAAATACTGTGGATGGGGCAGGTCCCAGGAGCTTAACCTGGCTTGCTTATCCACAATTTGTGCAGCTCCACACCCAGTAGTACAAAGCCTGTCCATCCAAGAGATGGGCTCGAGTTCTCCCTTTGAATGCCTGGTCTTCTTTGCTGGGTGGCAATTTTTACATGCAGCCGCTGGTCATGAATCTTTAAACAGCCATGTTCTCCTCCCTCTCCCCTCCCCCCCCCAAGTTCAGTGGTAACTGCATTTGAAGCTCATAAATGAACAATGTCAAGGGACAGCTAAGGGCTCCAAGCACCTGCTTGTTTCTTTCGGCTGGTCCACAGGTGTGGAGTTCTTGCTTTTAACTCTACTGTCAAAAGCATCTTTTTTCCAAGGATGGGAGCTCCTGAAATAGCAGAGAACATGGGACATACAGAGCAAGGACAAATTAGAAGTGTTTCCTGCTTCATAGTGACAGAAAGATTTTGGGGTTCTTTTTATTGACGCACTGCTAAAACAGTCCAAGGTCTTTAGGAGGGTTTGGAAGCTTTATTGATAGATGATAGATGAATTCCAAGCCAATTGCATAGACCAAATAGATGTTGGACGGGTAAAAGATAAGAAGTGCTTCTTACCTTTTATCCTTCCAACATCTATTTGGTACATTTTCATAAGTTTTTGCCTATCTACCTAGAGTCAAATATCATCTCAACATGATTTTATAAAAATCATCTTTAATGTTTATATTCAAAGTAAATGTCAGACTTACAATCCACAAACTCTGTTCCTCTTCTATTTTAACAGGAACAGCATTGTCCATCAGAGTCTCCTCCTCTTGACGTTAATCCTGTTACACATCTTCTGATCTTCCCTCTTTTCCTCCTAAGTCCTCCTGTTCTTTGAATTTCTGCATAAAATCTCTTGCCTTTTGAACTGTATCCAGCCAGTAGATTCTTTGTTGAAATCTGAAAATCAAACCCTCCAGCTTTCCCCATCTAAACATAATCTTCCTCTTTTTCAGCTCTTCTGTCAAAAATACATAATCCTTCCATAGGATACAACTGTCCTGATTCTATTCAATTTTCCAGCACCAGTGCAGCTGCAATGCAGCCCTAAGGTAAGGGAACAAATGTTCCCATACCTTGAGGAGGCCTCTTTGACTGCCTCCCTACCAAAGGATGCAGTGTGTGCCCCATGGGCTCAGCTGCACTGGTACTGGAAAATCGGATAGGATTTGGTCCTAAGAGGGATCTCCTTCAAGATTATAATATGTCCCTGAGGACGTATTATTGAGGACAACATCCTTCAGTCTGCAGACTTGTTTTTGCATGTTGCTGTAACACCTTATCTCCCAGTTTCTTCCTAGTAAAATGGATCAGAATAACTGTAGCAGCTTTATGTAGTGTGGCAAATCTTGTATTAACTCTAAACCTGGTCAACTTCTGAATCAATGATTTGTTCATCTGTTTGCAAATACTGAGCTAGGACCTCTACCATTTGCTGTCTCCAATCTTCTCCAGCTCCTCCAAAATTTTCTGGTACAGCTCTGAATCTCAATATCTTTTCTTTATTTGCTTGCTCCATTAGAGATATCATATCCAATGTTTTCTCATGATCCAAACTAAGGACTTCCATTCTACAATCAGTGACTCTTGTTTGATATATGTGATGGATTCTTCCAGCCGAACCATGTCCTTTCTCAATTCCAATTTCAGGTCTTTAAGCTCTTGTTCAACTGAGTCTATTCTTATTTCAATTTTAAACTGAAACTGCTGAAACATGTTCCAAAAATTCCACACTTAAATTTTCTCTTTGGAGTCTGTATTGGTGATCTTGACTGTTTTGGTTGTTCTTTTGCTTGCTCCATAGTATTGGCTCTTCTGTGTGTTGTCATATTGATATCCTCCCAGTTAGGAGAGCTTATACTGAAATATGAGTGGAATTCTGTGTATCTCTCTCAAACAGGAGAAAAAAAAATTCCAAATGTAGTTCCGCTTTTCACCAGCAGATGTCACTTTCTATTGAATTCTTTTTTTATAATACTTTTTAATTTTATTAAAAACAAACACAAAACAGATACACATATAAACAAATTTTTTTTAAAAAAAGCACATTACAAATTGTATGGCAAATGTAGAGATCTCAAACAAAATTTCTTATTCTACTACAAAATCATACAAAAATTATCAAACTTTAATAATTGATACCTATTATAAAATATCTTTTCCACACAAGTAGAAAAATAAAAAAAAACATAAAAGTTAACTCCTATCTACTCATCAAATCCATAGATCACTTCGCCCACTTTCCCCTCAACGCACAGGAAGTCTATGAATGGTCTTTTACTGACTTATCTATAAGAAAAATTGTAAGTTTTTTTCCATTTCTGCCAAATCCAATACCTTTAACCACCACTCTTCCAGTATGGGTATCTCTGCAACTTTCCAGTATTTGGCATACAATTTTCTTGCAGCGGTTGTCATATATAAAAACATAGTTTCATAGTCTTTCTGAATTGAGTCATCCAGTATTCCCAACAAAAAAGCTTCTGGTTTCATTTATAAATTTAACTTCAATAACAACTGCATTTGCTGGTGTATCAAAGTCAAATACCATCTATACATCATCTTATAAAAATTCTCTTTAAGGTTTACTTTCAAAGTCAATTTCAATCTTTTAATCCACAAGCTCTCCCATTGCTCCATGGCTATCTCTAGACCAACATGACTTGCCCATTGTATCATATACTCCTTAACCTGATCCTCTTCTGTCTCCTATTTTAACAATAACATGTGCTGCATCCTGCAGTTGGGTGGCACTCACGGAGGTCTCCTCAAAGTAAGGTAATAATAATAATAATAATAATAATAATAAAACTTTATTTTTATCCCGCCCTTCTCCCAAAAAGGGACCCAGGGCGGCTAACAACATATAAAACAAATTAAAACATAATTTCACAGATAAAAACATATTAAAAACACATTAGCAGAACCCATAAAAACAGTAGTCAGAAGAGTCAGAATAAAAGAGCATAAAGCAGCAGAGGAATCAGGCCTGTAAAAAAGCAACTAAAAGATATATAAAAGATGTTAAAAAGGCCAGAACGTCAGAAGGCTTGGTTAAACAACAAGGTCTTCAGGCCTCGCCGAAAGGATTCAAGAGAGGGAGCCATTCTCAAGTCAAGGGGAAGGGAGTTCCACAACGTTGGTGCCACTACTGAGAAGGCCCTATTTCTTGCCGCCACCCCACGTACCTCCTTAGGCGGCGGCACTTGTAAAAAGGCCTTCTCTGATGACCTGAGAGGACGAGCCGGATTGTACGGGAGTAGGCGATCTCTAAGATAACCTGGCCCAGAGCAATATAGGGCTTTAAAGGTCAAAACCAGCACCTTGAATTGGGCCCGGAAACGAATGGGCAGCCAATGTAGCCCCCGGAGAAGCGGGCTGACAGAGTCAAACCGCCTAGCTCCAGTGACCACACGGGCCGCCACATTCTGCACTAATTCCAGTTTCCGAACCGTCTTCAGGGGCAGCCCCACATAAAGCGCGTTACAATAATCTAACCTCGATGTCACCGTAGCATGGATCACCGTGGCCAGTTCTGCACGATCCAAGTATGGACGCAGCTGGCGCACCAGCCAAAGCTGAGCAAAGGCCCCCCTAGCCACAGCCGCCACCTGGGAATCCAGGAGCAGCTGCGAGTCCAGGTGGACCCCCAAGCTGCAGACCTGCTCCTTCAGAGGGAGTGCAACCCCATTCAGAGCAAGCTGATAATCCAGCACCTGCATCGAGGATTTCCGAACCAGGAGAGCCTCTGTCTTATCCGGATTTAATTTCAGCTTGTTAGCCCCCATCCAGATCCTCACTGCTTCCAGACAGCGCTCCAGGCCCTCAACCGCCACCCTGGAGTCTGGAGGAAAGGAGAGATAGAGCTGGGTGTCATCAGCATATTGATGACACCCCACTCCAAACCAGGGAATGTTTGTTCCCTGACCTCAAAGCTGCATTGCCCTTATGTCAGTGCTGGAAAGTGTTGGTATGCTCAACTCTTGCTCAAAACATCTGTAAATACTTTTCAGTTGAATTCAATTGAATTGAGCACTCTATGGTTTATAATGGAGTTCTTGCGTTCTAATGTTTGTAAGCTATGATGTCTAAAAGTAAAATATAAACATCCCAGATATCGTAATCATTAAAGTCAACAATCAATATATTTGATTGTTATTAAGTCATTAATAACATATAAAAGTCATTAATCAATATAAAAACATCCTAAATGAAGTACTTGGAGACCATTTGGCCATTAGAAGCTTTCAAAACACATCTCTTCATCGGTCCGCTTGCTACGCACACTCCCCTGATTTCATTCCTTCCCAGTTCTAGGAGAGCTGTAGGTCATCTCTTGTTTTCCCTTTGATCCAGGGAAGTCCTCGGCTGCAAGCTGTCAAAAGCAGCCGTGTTTAAGTCCCCTGGTGCTTTCCAGGCAGGAACGTTCAGCCTGCCATGTTGACTCCCCCACGTGGTCTCCTCCTATCCTGCATTCTCTTGGCTCCAATTTCTGTTTTTCCCCAAATTAGAGAGGAGAATTACAGCCCAACTCGGAGCTGCCTGGGGTTCGGGGTTGCAGCGACGCTGAAAATGGCTGCTGGGCAGCTGCCGCCGGCTCCTTGGGAGAATTCCCCCGGTTAAGGCGTTGGAAGCAGTTCGGGGGAATGCTACTCAATTCACCACCAATGGTGGTTCTGGATCCGGTGGAGCAAAGGTCCACCAGACCTGCCTCTCCCCGCCCCACTCCCTCCCCTCAGAACGCCTTCTCTCTGTGGTCTCCCTGCCCTCTGCCTGCCTCCCCCTGGAAGATCTCCTTCCACCAATAGGATCCTGACTGCAAAAGGAGGAAGGTGACCAACAGGTGAGCCAAAGTGATCCAAGCAGGGAGTCTGAGCTGGCTCGGCTAGAGGGCTGGGTCCAGGGCCTCTGAGATGAATTTTATTAGGGGGGACAAAGTTTCTTTTGGGCTCCTTCCCAAAGGGGGAAGGAGCAATGGGAGCAGGCAGAACAGGGGGCAAAATAGGGCAGGGGGGGTGCTGACAGCCGGAATAGTCTTTGGAGCCCAGGTCCATCCGGCTTCTAGGTGCAGAGTCCAGGTCTACCCAACCACGTGGCTCTGGCAGCTGGAGAAAGGAAAATGGAAACCCAAACACACTCCTAAGTCTCTCTAAACTCTTTGAAATATAGAAAATCAGCAGCATCACCATTAGATTTGCACTAGAATGGACAGTGTGCTGTGTGCACCAAAATGAACTTCTGCAGCTGCAGCAGCCCCAACTGTGTCCCTAAACTCCTACACACTCCTTCATGGTTGTGGCCTCCACAAGCCAAAGAGCTACTGGAGCAATCCGGTTTCCTCCCAGATCTGACACTGTGTTCGGAGGGTCATGGATGCATTTCTGGGCCTGGTGTGTATGGCAGTTTCCACTTCCTGCCTGTGGTTGTTGCCCCAGCATCAGGTCCAGGCAGTGAGTTTGGGTGAGATTGGAAAACATAAGACCCAAAAAACTTTCTGAGCCCCCTCCTTTGGTTCCTGGGCCCCCTTTCTGACCCTGGGGCTGGGTACCAATTACCCCCTTTACCCCCCTCTCCTAGGCCCTGACTGGGTCACAAACAGGTCAATAAGGCAGGTTAGGTCAAGAATGTTTAAAGGATTAAAGAAGGTCTAGAGAGAAATAGGATGGGGTGATGGGGTTGGAGAAGTAGCTAAAGGTTTAGGTGCTGGAAGCAGTTCCTTTCTTTCTCGTTTACCCTAAATCAGTATAAGGGAAGTGGTTGAACACAGCTGGAAAACTTCTAGATCTAAATTGGAAGCCCTTTTCGGGAGGTCCCAGGTGGCCACCAGGCTCAGTTTTTCCTATCTAGTCAGCTGAGGTGTACGTGCCAGAGATCTCCTGCACAATGCATATGAGGTCTATGAGGAGAGTGTCTGGGGTCGCTCTCTCTCTCTCCTGCCTTCTGGAATGCTGACCTTCAGGCTTTGTACGTAGAAGAGGGAACATGGTAGATAGATGACGTTAGAGCTTTTGTTAGTTTATTTGCTGCGGGATATACCTTCTGCTGAGAAGGTATGTGGGATAGGCTGTCAATCAATAAGAGCGAATGTTCAGCAGCCATCCAAGACCAAGACCCAGGATTCTCTGGGCAGAATCCCTGACATTTAACCTGGCACAGAACTGAGACAAATTCATATTATCAACATACCAGGCAGGTAAGATGGTGGAATGCCTCATCAAAGATAGGATCTCAAAACACATAGACGAACAGGCCTTGCTGAGGGAGAGTCAGCATGGCTTCTGTAAGGGTAAGTCTTGCCTCATGAACCTTATAGAATTCTTTGAAAAGGTCAACAGGCATGTGGATGCGGGAGAACCCGTGGACATTATATATCTGGACTTTCAGAAGGCGTTTGACACGGTCCCTCACCAAAGGCTACTGAAAAAACTCCACAGTCAGGGAATTAGAGGACAGGTCCTCTCGTGGATTGAGAACTGGTTGGAGGCCAGGAAGCAGAGAGTGGGTGTCAATGGGCAATTTTCACAATGGAGAGAGGTGAAAAGCGGTGTGCCCCAAGGATCTGTCCTGGGACCGGTGCTTTTCAACCTCTTCATAAATGACCTGGAGACAGGGTTGAGCAGTGAAGTGGCTAAGTTTGCAGACGACACCAAACTTTTCCGAGTGGTAAAGACCAGAAGTGATTGTGAGGAGCTCCAGAAGGATCTCTCCAGACTGGCAGAATGGGCAGCAAAATGGCAGATGCGCTTCAATGTCAGTAAGTGTAAAGTCATGCACATTGGGGCAAAAAATCAAAACTTTAGATATAGGCTGATGGGTTCTGAGCTGTCTGTGACAGATCAGGAGAGAGATCTTGGGGTGGTGGTGGACAGGTCGATGAAAGTGTCGACCCAATGTGCGGCGGCAGTGAAGAAGGCCAATTCTATGCTTGGGATCATTAGGAAGGGTATTGAGAACAAAACGGTTAGTATTATAATGCCGTTGTACAAATCGATGGTAAGGCCACACCTGGAGTATTGTGTCCAGTTCTGGTCGCCGCATCTCGAAAAAGACATAGTGGAAATGGAAAAGGTGCAAAAGAGAGCAACTAAGATGATTACGGGGTTGGGGCACCTTCCTTATGAGGAAAGGCTACGGCGTTTGGGCCTCTTCAGCCTAGAAAAGAGACGCTTGAGGGGGGACATGATTGAGACATACAAAATTATGCAGGGGATGGACAGAGTGGATAGGGAGATGCTCTTTACACTCTCACATAATTCCAGAACCAGGGGACTTCCACTAAAATTGAGTGTTGGGCGGGTTAGGACAGACAAAAGAAAATATTTCTTTACTCAGCGCGTGGTCGGTCTGTGGAACTCCTTGCCACAGGATGTGGTGCTGGCGAATAGCCTAGACGCCTTTAAAAGGGGATTGGACGAGTTTCTGGAGGAAAAATCCATTATGGGGTACAAGCGATGATGTGTATGCGCAACCTCCTGATTTTAGGAATGGGTTAAGTCAGAATGCCAGATGTAGGGGAGAGCACCAGGATGAGGTCTCTTGTTATCTGGTGTGCTCCCTGGGGCATTTGGTGGGCCGGTGTGACATACAGGAAACTGGACTAGATGGGCTTATGGCCTGATCCAGTGGGGCTGTTCTTATGTTCTTATATTCTTATAATTGGGGTATATGAAGAAAGTTGAGGAGGAGTTTGATTTGGCTTTAAAAGAGCATTTCAGTTCCTATTTCTGAATGAAAACGAGGCTGGAGTAGAACCGACTCTCACCTTTCCCAGGTGCCCCTGTCCACCTGAGAGAGGGAAACTACTGGGGAAAACAGGAGGACTCTGGGAATCCCTCCTGCAGCTTCCGGGGACCGAACCCCCCTCATGGGGAATACGGGGGAAACGTTCTGTCCCTAAATGTGTGTGGAGAGTCCATCACTGAGCTCTGCCATAAGAACATAAGAACATAAGAACAGCCCCACTGGATCAGGCCATAGGCCCATCTAGTCCAGCTTCCTGTATCTCACAGCGGCCCACCAAATGCCCCAGGGTGCACACCAGATAACAAGAGACCTCATCCTGGTGCCCGCCCCTACATCTGGCATTCTGAATTAACCCATTCCTAAAATCAGGAGGTTGCGCATACTCATCATGGCTTGTACCCCATAATGGATTTTTCCTCCAGAAACCCGTCCAATCCCCTTTTAAAGGCCTCTAGGCTAGACGCCAGCACCACATCCTGTGGCAAGGAGTTCCACAGACCGACCACGCGCTGAGTAAAGAAATATTTTCTTTTGTCTGTCCTAACCCGCCCAACACTGCCGTCCTGCATAACCCCCTCAGGATCACTAATGGCAGTTGCCCCTCCTTCATGTGGGGACGGTCGCATCTCCTCCCTTCCAGACCCCCTTTCTACACATTCATTCCACTGATTTGACCTGCACTAAATAAGCCTTGTCTTCCTTTCTTCCTGCCACTCTTTTCCTCTCTCCACAAGCCAAAAGAACACCTTCTCTTTGTCCTGAATAAGTCCACGATAGGTCTAAGTGGGCACGAGAAACCTGAACCAAACTACGAGAAAGTGTAACTGAGAAGTTGCTAGCAGTTCCCAGCTGCAGGAATGTGGGTCAATCAACAAAGAGGAAGGAATGTGTTGTCTCTCCTTTGATGGCCGGGAAGGACAGATAACAGGAATTAGGACCAATTGGAATGCTAGCACCTTAGCAGACAGAGAGTGGCCTTAGCAAGGGTAATGGAGTGCAGCTGTGGATCTCCAGTTGGGAGGAGTAAGAACTACAGGGGCTAGCAACAGGGGCTAGCTACAGGGGCTAGCAACAAGACCAACTTCCGGAAGGTTCTGTTCATCAAGGGTTCTGATTGGACAGTCTAATAATTATGAAGTCGCCTCAGTACTATTAGCATAAGAGGTATAACAATGAGTGCCCACGGGGGTGTACGGGAAATTCCCTCTTGGAGGGAGAGTCTCGGGTGCCACGATCTGCACACGTGTGAGCTCCATTGTCCATCATGGGCACCGGGCCCCATAGGTAGCCCTGGAGCTAAGAGATCTACAAGAGTAACTGACCCAGGTGAGAGATAGGGATGAATAGAGATAGCCAGCTAGCTTTATTATTTTATTGCTGATATGTTTCCTAGAGGTTTATGCCTCTAGCATTTGCTGCCTTATCGTAGACTGTGTAACCTTATGTACTTAATAAACTAAAATATCTTTTACTAAGTTGTTTCATTGTCTGTTGGGGACAAAGGTTCAGAATCCTGCCTAGCCGTTCAGCAAGCTACCAAGTGCTCCTTGAGGTCTAGTAACTTGAGGACCGAGGCTTTATTTGGAGAAAGAGCTCAGCGCCTGCAAGGGATAGCATTAAGCCTAGAGGGTCTCAGGGTCCCTGGACTGAGGCACTGGCATGTACAGGGTGGTGGCAGTACTACCGGGCAAGGGGCCTTGAGGGTTTCAAGGTTCAAAAACCAAGAACCCTAAGTCTCCAACCCCCTTTGTTTATGACACCCTTATCTTGCTTTAGGGTAAACAAGAAAGAAAGGAACTGCTTCTAGCCCCTCATCCTTCAGCCACTTCTCCCACCCCTTCAACCCAACATATTTCTCTCTAGACCTTCTTTAACCCCTTAGACATTCTTGACCTGACCTGCTTTAGTGACCTGTTTGTGACCCAGCCCTCTAGCCCAGCCAGCTCAGACTCCCTGCCTGGATCACTTCCGCTCACCTGTTGATCACCTTTGCAATCAGGATCCTATTAAGCAGGAAACACTCCCGACTTGTCCTTGCTCTGTATATCCCATGTTCTCTGCTATTTAGGGCCCCTTGCCAAGATTTGTCCACGGAAATCAGGGGTGGCACATTCCTCCCTTATACATGTGAGTCCTACCTCTGTTTGTGCCATCTCTGGCATTCTCACAATGGAAGGAGAACACTCAGCAACCAAAAAATCAAATCAAATCGCAAAGAAACACATTCAGGATCAATGGAAAACCATGACTAGAAAAGCAAAAGAAGCCATTCTGGGGGAGGCATGCGTGCTTCTTGCATGCAAAGATTGCCCCTCCGCAATTTCAACCAGGCATTCAAGTGGGAATCCTGGCCCATCTCATGGGCAGGCAGGCATTGAACTACTGCGTGGGGAGCTGCTGGCATTTGGTGATAAATAAGCCACATTTAGCTCCTGCTACCTGCCCCCCTCCCCAATTTATTTCATACTAATTGTTATCTAGTGGGTCCATGCGAATGAAGGAAGGCTTAGAGATAACAGCTCAATACGATTATTCCATCTTCAGAAGAGGACCTGGCAAGGAATCTGACACAAGGCAAACACCCCTGGCTTTTAGACCTTTAGCTCTGCCCAGACTCCCCATGATGGGTGCAATTGAAACCTTAACTAGATGGCCAATCGGATGGTAGGATTTCGATCCATCACCCGATTGGCCAGAACTTACATTAACTAGAGGGCCAATTGGATGGTAGGATTTCGATCCTGCATAACCTGCATACATAACACGAATAATACACAGTTGGCCCTAAGAGGGAAAATGAATCTGAACCTGAGGCCCACCGGAAGGCTGGAGAGCTGCACTCACCTCTATCTTGCTGTGCAGGAGGAAGAGGCAGGCTGAGCCCAGGAGCGAGGAGCGCCACAAGCAGGAGGAAAGTGCTGGATGGCATGGTTGGATCCCTCAGGGTACTGTGAGTCCAGCAGCCGGGGCAGCTTATAGAGTGTTCCAGGATGAGTTTGGGGTGGGGGTTGGCCAGAAATTGCCTACGTGGCGCCACCCAGACAGGGCTGACAAGACATTGGCAAAAGCATCCTGGTGGTCTTGTTGGTTTGTGCCGTCAAAATGCTGAATGAGGCCACTTAGTGAGGTGGGAAGCCCAACATGACACGTGCCTTTCTTTCGTTGGCACTGGCCTTCCCTGTAAAGAACACCCACAAACTGCTGCTCAAGGACACCTTGATAATATTCAGCTTTTATGAGGCACAAACCAAAGATCATAGACAGAGGCTGCTCATCCTGGAGTGCCGCTGGCATGTGCCTCTAATGCAGGCTCCTTTACAGTCTATGAGATGAGTCTGCAGAAACTCCAACACTCACCGCTGCAGACCTGCAGACCAACAAACTATTTTATTATCCTGCAATAATGTCCTTTCTTTCCTTAATGTCTTTATTATCCTGCAAGCTGCAATGTCCTTTCTTTCCCATCATGTCTTGTGACTTTACAGACATAACAAACAAGCTATTTAATTACTGCTTATGTGAACAAGATCATCTTTGGCGCAGTGGATGCACCTTTCCCGCACTCCCTGGGACAGAACGTGAATTAGATGAATTCCAAGCCAATTGCATTGATCTGGGGTCGGCAACCTGCGGCTCTAGAGCCACATGTGGCCCTTTCAGCTCTCTGCTGCGGCTCCAGACTCCTGGTGAAAGTGGTGGCACTCGCTGTTCTGGAGCACGGCCATTTTTTTGGAGGCAGAGAGGAAGAGGCGAGGCTGGTCGGAGAAGCGCGGGGAAAGGGCACTTTGTTAGAGCCAGAGCCATTTTCTCTGGAATCATCACATAGTTTCCCGCATGTCCGTGTGGCCCACGACTGAATAAAGGAGACCCCCTGCAGATATCCCTGAGTGTCATCTCTTTGAGGAGTCCCAGTGACTTGCATGGGATGGGTGGATGGGAACTGGGGGGAAGAGTCTACTATATGTTAACAAATGACCTCAGGGCATGGTTGCCATCAGGGGGCAAAATATTCACACGTCTCCCATTTTCTTCTTCTCACTTTTGTGTCAGAGAGCTCTGAGCTGCATTTGTGGGGTCACTCCATTGTATGATCCTCACATCATTCCCAAGAGGGAAAAGGGGGAGGAGAAGAGGAAGGGGGAGAGGGAGAGAGTGTTCAGGGCCACTCAGTGAGCTACATGGCTGTGTTATGCCTCTAACCCAAATCACAAACCCCTGGGCCAACATTCTGAGGCTCCTGATTCCTCCTGGCTTCTCTCTGCACATGCTCAGAAGGACACTCTTTTCATTGCATGGTGTGGAATTCAGAAGCAGAGAGACAGCCAGGACCTTCATAAATCTTTGTGTTTCTGCAGCTTGTCCCACATTATCCATGGGGACTCAGACAGCCCTGTGGGATCCCACCATGCCCTGCAGCACCTTCCTTGGGGCTGGGGGGGGGGCTTCTGGCTGCTGGGTTCAGTCTGCCTCTTCCTCCTGGTCAGCAAGACACAGGTGAGTGCAGCTCTCCAACCTTCCTGCAGGTCTCGGGTTCAGATCCTTTTCCCTCTTAGGGCCAACTGCATATTTAAACTATGCTGTGAATGATGGAGGTGGGAAGTTCAGTTCAGTAAGACCTTTATTGGCATAAAATACAGAGAAAGAACAGAACAAGACAGGAACGTACAAAGACAACACAACATAAGCAAAAACATCAGTCACTGCCCAGAGTCCCAGGGCTCTGCCTGGCTATTACCCCAGATAAAAAGGAAGCAACATTATCCAGAATCTCAGGATCAGGAGTGGAAAGGAGAGACTGAAGCATGGTTGAATCCTCCCAGCCCTGCATCCTAGCTAGCAATGGACCTAGAAATTTCTTGCGTGACACAACATGTAGCGGGCAATAAAAAAAGGTATGCATTAAAGTCTCAACGCAGCATTAAAGTCTCAACGCAATCCCTACCACACTTGCATTTCCTCTCTAAGTAGGGGATACTGCTGAACCTGCCCGTTAACAAGGCTGATGGAAGAGCGTTACACCTTGCCAGTGTAAACGCTCTCCGGGCCTGTGGGCACACCAGGTGGTACAAGAAGGAGGCCGGTTTCCCAAAACTGACTGGAATGTGAAGATGGAGTGGAGAACGGCACTAAACAGCTCTTGTTGTTCAATATCTAGAATTCTTCCTTTGACAATTCTGTAAGCTGCATCACAACCAATCATACCTAACTCTTCAGTGTCCAGCCCTATTGACTTAATTTTAGTTAGAAGATCAGTGATCTCAATAGGCAAGACTGGATCCGATAATAATTGTTGCATTAGATCAGAAGAGGTGGTGTTAAATAAAATCCTAAACCAAAATTTCAAAAGTCTTAACCATACAGTAGTCCTTAGTCGAATTAACCCCACCTCGAGACACAGGACCGAGTAGGGAACACACCTGGATAAGCCCAAAATCTTCCGTAAAAAGGAGGCTTGGACGCGTTCTAGTGATTGGTTAATAACCTTATACCAGACAGGAGAACCATAAAGAACCTGGGAAAGAACCTTTCCCTTAAACGCCTCCAGAGCAGCCGGAACATAACCATTTCCGCAGGTGAAAAAGAAACGGGAAATGGCTGAGGAAGCTAGTTTGGATGCGTTCTGCACTGCCCTGCGATGAAAAGCCCAAGTGAGTCTGTAATGGAAGTTGATACCCAGGTACTTAAAATGCTTAACCTGTTCCATTTTGTTACCATTACAAGATCACTTAAAAGCTTTCCATCTGTTAGCAAATACCATTATCTTAGATTTAGCATAATTGATCTGAATTTGTTGGTCAAAAAATACTCTGTGGCACGACTGAGCAGACGTTTCAGGCCAGTTCTAGTACGAGATATCAGTACTGCATCATCCGCGTACAGAAGTAGCGGCACTTGGCTTGCGCCAAGCTTTGGACAATGGCCATCTACTTCCTTCAGAGAAGGGGCAAGATCATTTAGAAATAGGTTGAAAAGCATGGGGGCCAAGACACAGCCCTGTTTGATCCCTTTGTTAGTGATGATGGAGTGAGTTAGATTCCCCCTCCAGGAGCATCTAACCCTACACGAGGTATTTAGATGGAGGGACCTAATCAGCAGCAGTAATCTTTTATCAATCCCCATGTCTTCCAACTTGGCCCAAAGAAGCTCCCTATCCACAGAATCAAAGGCACCTTTCAAATCAAGGAAGGCTACATAAAGACGGGCCTTACATATCCTGACCTGCTTATAGGCCAAATGAGACAGGATCAGGCAATTATCCAAAGTTGATTTGCCCCGACAGAAGCCAGATTGCTCGGGGCCTAAGATGCCTTGCGAAGTAACCCAGACAGTGAGTTTATTGCAAAGATATTTAGCATAGATCTTACCTAGTACAGAAAGCAAACTAACAGGCCGAAAGTTTCCTGGTATGGTAGGGTCACCCTTTTTATGAATAGGCACGACTGTTGCTGTAAGCCAGGCATTGGGTAATAGGCCAGAGCTGTCGATCATTGTAAAAAAGTGGGCAAGTAACTGGGCCCACCATTCTGTATCACCTTTTAAAAGCTCGGGTGGTATTTCATCTGGCCCTGCGGCCTTTCCTGGCTTCAATTGCATAATTAGCTCTTTAATTTCATCAGGGGTCACAGGAGGCCAGATAGGCAGAACTACAGAGGTAAAGTCTGGGTTGGTGTCCGGGGATTTGCTCTTATCATAAAAAAGATCTGTAAAGTGTTGAACCCATGTGGACGAAGGGATAATAGCAGGGTCGTATGTTTCTGATCTACATGAACCTGCTACAACTGCCCAAAATTGTTTATTATTTTTGTGTTGAATCGCTTGATGCAGCTTGTTCCATTGAGTTAAAACAAACTTTTTCTTTTTCTCTGTCAATAAAACTCTGAGTTGTTTTTTGAGAATGGAGAGTTTAACTAAACAACTGGGGTCGTTGTACTTTCTAAAATCTAAATAAGAAGCCCTGATACACATCTTAAGATCCCTACATTCACTGTCAAACCAATCCTTTTTGTCAAAAGCACTGCATGTCTTAACTGACATGGGCCTGGTACTCAGGGCCTTAAAAATGTATCCAATAAAACCTTCAAAGGATTTGATTTGAATAAAGGGATCAGAGTCCTGTCGAATGGCCGATAAAAAATCTCTGCTTGCTGGTTCCGTACATAAACGATGGAAGTTTGAAGAAAGAGCACTGTTAGCCACAATTTTATACCTACACTCTAGATTTGGCTCTACCTCAGCTTGTGATGGAACACTCCCAGAATGGAGGTCAAGGACTAAGATTAAAGGTAAATGGTCACTATAGGTTACATCCCCAATGGTAAAATCCTTCACATTGTGCTTCATTTTAGTGGATACCAAAATGTAATCCACAACACTGGCGCCACGAGAGGATACAAAAGTAAATTCATCAGCATTGGGGAATTCTTTTAGACCATTAAGCCAAATCATGTTAGTGGTAATGGAAAACTTAGCAAGGGCCATACCGTTGGCATTATAGTGTGCATCTTTGGACCACCTGCTTAGTGCACAAAAGGGGGGGAGGGAGCTGTCATCATCCACATCCCAGGCTCTGCGGAAGATTTCCGCTGAGTTCCCTACCCTCGAATTTAAATCGCCCAGCAAAAGAATTTCAGCATGGGGGTGGGCCCTTTTAAGCTCATTCATACAAGTCAATAGATCATTCCAGAGCTGGGTCCTTTGTAAGCTACTAAGCAAAGGAGGAATATAGGTGTTGACGCAGATTAAGTCAATGTCTGCAAAAGACACCCTCAGTGCTTGTATCTTACAACAACCTGGAAGGATGTCTAAAGGGCATGACTTAAACCGCTTCAGTACAAGGCTGGCTAAACCCACCGAAGGACGACCATTAGAGGTGGGTTTAGTTGCAGGTACTGCAAAAGCCTTGTAGCCAGGGATGTACAGATGGTCCACAACCCATGTCTCCTGCAACAGAATAATATCAAACGTTCTGAGATAGCTTAAGAAACTGCTGTCATTTTTCTTATTCTTCCACCCTGCAATGTTCCAGGAAAGAATTCTTAGTTGGGAAGAAGTAGCAGGGGCTGGAGAAGCATTAATTAGTCAATCTTTGCTCCCTGATGGACACTCAGCACCAGAAGGATGATGAGACATGCATCTACTCAGGGCTAAGTTGGTCACATGAGATGGTGTAAAATCCCCGGAATAAGGGACGGGAATTGCCTCAGTGGCTACTTCTGAAGCAGATTGAAGAGCAGATGCTGGCACTGAAAGGGTCAGAGAATGTACTTCATAGATCAAAGTTTCCGTATTATAATTGAGAAGTTCTGCTTTAACCCTGTCCAGGGATCTGATGATATTTAATTGTTCTGGTCTTGTGAGTTCCTTGAAGGCGCTGATGGCACCCTCCACAATGTCATCCCCCTCCAGCTGTAATTCCATTATCAGATCTTTAGCCACCAGTACAGGAGGATCTGCCCTAGGGCCTTGCTTCATTGACAAGCGGCCTTTGGGGGCTGGGAGCGCCCTTGGAATGAGTGAATGGTCATCAGTAGGTAAATGCATTGGGAGGTCAGTAGTAATTGAGTTAGCTGAACCTGAATTTTGGCCATTCACTTCTGTGTCCCCAAGGAACCTGGAGGGTAGGTGGGAGCCAGGAATCTCTGGCAGAGCTTTACAGGACTCACGAGCTGATTCCAATTCCTCATCGCAGGGAACAGCAGACGTTGCCCCTGATGGTACCCCATCCAGGGCTTTAGATAAGAGGTTCATATTAGGCTGTGATGAACTTGGGGAAGATGACAAGACCTGGGCTGAGTCCCTAGGCAATTGTTGGATAGCCACAACATGATGCAAGACCTCCTCCGAGTTAGTTGAATGGCACAGCAAACCCACTCCATTGAGATAGTCCACCTCACTGGCCGATTCATTCATCAGCACAGGCTTAAAGGCTTCAGAAGGAGAGCTATCCATAGGCTCAGCTGCTCCAGTTAGGGGGGTATGCAGACGGAGGGTGACTGAGCTCGGAGGTGGGAAGGTAGCAGGGGCTTAACGTGGCTTTTTGATTCCCAGATGTGGGCAGTTCCATACCTAGTGGTACAGAGCCTTTCTGCCCATGAGATGGGCTGGAATTCCCTCCTTTCGTGCCTGGTTTTCTTTGCTGATGGTCTATATCTGCGTGCAAGAAGATATGAGTCCCTTCCCCCCAAATGGCTTAAGCTTTTGTAGTCACAGTTTTAATTGATTCTGAATATGTTTCTCTTTTCATTTTTGTGGTTGCTGACTGGAATTCTTACAACTGAAGAAAAACACTAAGCAACCTCCCCCCCCCCCCCTCAAAAAAATGAAAAAAGAAACAGATTTAGAATAAATTGAAACCGTGACTAAATGGCCCAGTCATGGCACAAAGTTAGGCAGGGCTCAGAGATGTCAGGGAGGAATGTGCCACCCCAGATAGAATAGGCTTGGCAGGCGGCTTTTTCTCACACACTGTGGCTGTCAGAATGCCATAGTCTGGTTACCCTGATTTCAGATGAATTACTGCCCTGGGATGGAGGGCGCTTGAGCTTGGCTCAGTTACTTGAGACACCTGTACATTTGTACCTATTGATGGGGCTGTGTGAATCTCCAGAAAGGCAAGTAAGCAGTGAAGGGGTTTCTTCTTCAGGTGACACTACTATAATTTACAGCAGAATGCAATGAAAAAAAAATGGAATGAAATATCTCCATTTTATGACTTTCTCTTGTTCACTCCCTCTGAGCCAAGGGATGAAGAATCAGACCAAATTATGAAATGCAGTGCCCCGTTCTCCTAGGGTATTTTTAACACTCTGTTTCGAGGCAAAAAAAAATATTCCTGCTTGATGATGTCACTGTGGGCCATGACATCACTTCCAGGTTAATGACATCACTTCTGGTGTGTCTCAATAGGCTGTCATTCTAAAAAGTGGTCCCATTGTTAAAACATTTGAGAGTCACTGATAAGAGATGACATCAAGCAAACATGTCTAAAGCGCTTTGCTACACCCCTCTAGATAATTGGCAGCGCAGGGAACTGGCAGGGAACTGAATGGAAGTGTGTGTTTGGGGGTCCCCCAGAATAGTGGGCTGCTTTTTTGACCCTGAATACTGGAGTGGAAAAGCAAAAGCAGGTCTGTCCTAACACCTGAGAATCAGAGAAATGCAGGTATGGAGTGAAAAGTATTATGTCCAGTTCTAGTCGCCACATCTCAAAAAGGACATAGTAAAAATGGAAAAGGTGCAAAAGAGAGCGACTAAGATGATTACTGGGCTGGGGCACCTTCCTTATGTGGAAAGGCTATGGCGTTTGGGCCTCTTCAGCCTAGAAAAGGGGGGAGATGATTGAGACATACAAAATTATGCATGGGAAGGATAGAGAGATGCCCTTTACACTCTCATATAACACCAGAACCAGGGGACATCCACTGAAATTGAGTGATGGGAGGGTTAGGACAGACAAAAGAAAATATTTCTTTACTCAGCGTGTGTTCAGTTTGTGGAACTCCTTGCCACAGGATGTGGTGACAGCATCTGGCCTGGATGCCGTTAAAAGCGAATTGGACAAATTTCTGGAGGAAAAATCCGTTATGGCTTACAAGCCATGATGTGTATGTGCAACCTCCTGATTTTAGAAATGGGCTATGTCAGAATGCCAGATGCAAGGGAGGGCACAAGGATGCAGGTCTCTTGTTATCTGGTGTGCTCCCTGGGGCATTTGGTGGGCCGTTTTGAGATACAGGAAGCTGGATTAGATGGGCATATGGCCTGATCCAGTGCAGCTGTTGTTATGTTCTTATGTCTGCAAGTGCATCTGCCAACCTTATAGAGGTGAAAGCAGAACACAGGAGGACTCTGGGAAATCTTTCTGCAGCCTCCATGGACCCAATCCACCCAATGGGAAATGCAAGAGAAAAGTTCTGTCCCTAAACTTGTATGGAGATTCCAGTACTAAGCCCTGTCTTCCTGTACAACCCCTCAGGAGCACTGACATCAGTTGCCACCCTTTCATGAGAACTTGGGGACTCACCACGTTGGCTCCCAAATTACAGAGAAAAAGCGTGATAGTTTTTCTTAGATCTACAGCTAGTTGAACATCCCTCCATATGGGCTGAACCCGGGGAATGAAATTTCTTGCACAATGGATTATGAAGGCATCCCCATGAGGTTCACCCAGAAAATTGTGGAGAAATCCCACGATCAGGAATGAAGACTAGTCTCAACCAGCATTGCCCCAGAACTGTCTCTAGCATTATCACATGCCTGTGTGGCCTGTGGCTGAATCAATGAGAGCCCACTCACAGATATCTCTAGGGGTGATCTGTTTTGGGTGCACCATTCATTTGTGGGAGGAGAGTGGAAGCGGAATGAAGAAGGAAGATGGAAGGGTCCATGTCTCAGAACCTGGCGTTGTTCTCAGGTTGCTCTCATGTGTCTCAGTAGACACATGAATCTCACCTTCTTCATCCCACTTTTTTTTGGTCAATGACATCACAGTTGCATATGTGGGGTTGCCCCATTATCAACCCAGAGAAGGGACACTACACCCACTGAGCTTCATTGCTATGTTGTAGTTTGAACTCAACTCATACACACAGGAGTTAAGGCCAACATTCTGTCCCCCGTTTCACACTGGCTTTTCTGCACATGCTCAGATGAGCTCTCTTCTCACTGTACAGAGCAGAATTCAGAACAAAAGAGACATGCGTGACATTAATAAATCTTTGCATTTATGCAGCCAGTTTTCAATGTGCAAAGCCTATTATCATGATCTACTCCTTACAACAAGTCAACTTGGTAAGTATAAACATCTGCTCTGGTGGCCCCTGAGCCCTCAGTACCATCCCAAGGGAGGAGGTTCATATCACACAGGACATCCCTTCCCTTGGGGTAGCTGGTAGGGGACAGATGAGCACCTGGAAGCCAGGAACGTGATGCTATGAGGGACTTGGGGGTTCAGTTCAAGACACATCTGCTGAGGTTTCTTGAGAGTCTCTGGACAAGTTCAGCCTGGAGCTGCAGGCCCAGTCCCGTGGAGCTTGGGCTTCTGTCCAAAGGAAATTTCATCAGGGTTGGTGCTCCATGGTCCAAGGGCTGTAGGGAAGGGAGCAGCAGAATGGAGCTCTGCTGTCAGTGGGGCTGCTGGGAATTTTTCCTGAATTGTTTTCCTTTATCTTTCCTTGGTGCTATGCAAGGAGGGGCAGCAGATGCCTTCATGCCAGGCAGCGCCAGTCATGCCCTGCTTGCCAACACTAACGGAAGCCAGTTTGGGATTTGGGGTGGTTTGGCAGCAAGGCGAGGGGTGGAGGGGCCCAAGTGTGGGGCTGCTTTTATTAAGGCTGCCACCATTTGATGCTGAGGGGTGTGTCTCTGTCCTTTTTAACCTTCAGCTCCTGCAATATTATGACGTCCACAGGAGGGCAGTAGAGAATTGGCACAGAATCTCCCAAAACTCCTTAGGACAGCGTTTCTCACACATTTAGCACCGGGACCCACTTTTTAGAAGGAGAATCTGTCAGGACCCACCGGAAGTGATGTCATGACTGGAAGTGGCATCATCAAGCAGGAAATTTTTCACAATCCTAGGCTGCAATCCTACCCACACTTACCTAGGAGTAAGTCCCATTGACTGATTATTAAAAGACTACAGCTAGTAGCTTGTTAAAAGTACAAGTCTGTAACATTGCCCCAAATGCAGTCACATACCATGGTAGCATTGTCTAATACATTAAAAATATAAACGGGGACCCACTTGAAATTGGCTTGTGACCCATCTAGTGGGTCCTGACCTGCACTTTGAGAAACACTGCCTTAGGAAGTAGAAAAGTGTGAGTAGAAGGGACTCATGGCCCCAGACTGCAACTGAATCAAGGACTGCAGCTGGTGTTGCTGTTAAATGAGAATTAATTTGGCTGGACTTGAAAGTGCTGCAGTTTGCTTGGTGTCCACCAGGGAGCGCCAGAGGATGAGGAAAGACTCACAGCTGTGCAGGTTTGGTCTGCATCCTGCAGGGAAATGAATGAGAACAGCCTGAACTGCTGGTGTGTGGCTTTCAGTGCTCCAGCTCTGTTGTGCTCTAATTGTCTCTCCCTGATCTGTGTTCCTTCGGTAACAATGTTCCAGGCTTTAAAGCTTGCAAACTGCCCTGAGATTTCCCTGGAAACGAATAAGCAACACACTCCCCTGCAGAGACCCTTTCCCTCCAGAGACTGGGGGGTCGCTTTGGGGAGGGGCTGAGCACCCAGGGACACAGCCAGGCAGTGCCCTGCAAGCCTCCTCGGAAGTCAGCCCCAGTCCCAGCTGCTGAGTGTGTAGCAGAGGGCGGCAGCCTCCGTTTCTGAGGTGTTCATGCTAGACACACTGACGTATCTGGGAGTAAGGCTCTGTTAACTCTGTGGGACTTACTTCGGAGTAGATGCGCTCAGGATGCTGCTGCCCTTTCCCTTGCCAGGAAGAAGCACCATCACTGAGCAGAGTGGGAATAAGACCATCATGTTCTACATCATTCAATGTGTAATTTCATGCAGAATGCAAATTGCACAAACCACATCAAAATTTCTGTTCTATGAAAAGTTATAGCCAAAAAAAACACCAGTGGGGTGGGGGAATGGGACACCACCACACCCACTGCCCAGGGTGTTACCCCACTGCATGGGAGGAGGTCCATCATGGGGGTGCTTCCCGCACTGGGTGAAATAAACCCAGTGACGCCACTGTGATTTGATAAGAGAAGAAGCGTCTTCAGTGCATGGGTTACTTAGAGAAGACAGAAGTGTTGGGGGAATTGAGCACCAGCAGTGCTCTTTTCCGATTCACCATGGAACAAAAACGGTTCTGTCTTTACTGCACCTCAGTTTCAGACTCTTGTGGCCCTACAGTCCTTGTGGAACTCGTCCCTCCAGCCTTTGTTGATACTTTCCAGACAATGACAATGGCCTTGTTAGTTGGAGAGAGGGCAGCTGGCTGACAATCCATCCATCATTCTCTCTCTGGGTACTTAGCTTCACTCCAAGGGACCCCTCCCTTCCCCCTGAGCACCTGAAAGAAAGATAATGACTTTGCTCTGGATGAAGGGAGGGGTCGATGGCTCCCCTGGAGAGAGACTGACTGATGGATTGTTTGCCTAATGACTCTGTCTGAAACATCCCAAAGGGCAGCAAGGCTGTTTTGAAAGCATGGAGCAAAGGGAATTGGTTTTTTAAATTGATATGCATTAGAGAGAATTTTGCACTTGAATTTTGCTGGCAAGCCTCACTCCCTCTGGCAACATTCTTCTACAGCAGCAATTTCCCACTGGTGTGTGTGGCGCATTGCTGTGCCAAGAAAATATGCAGGGGTGACACAGAAGTTTGGAGCACAACAGTTGAAAAATGCTGAAAAACTCATCTGGGTTCTGTGGCTCAGTTTCTGGGGCGACTCTCTTAGCAAGAACTTGTTGCTTTCTCTGCTGTGGTGGGGAAGAGGGACAGACCTGCAGTGGACTTCCCCAGCCCCACGCCCTGGGCAGATGTTTCTGCAGGACTCACACCACTTGGATTCTCAGAGAGGCACTGAAACCCTGGCAGGGGTTCAATCAGATCCCATTGTATTTCGTCTGCAAGTGGGGCTCACTTCTCACTGAAATGAGCAAAGACTTCAGGCTTTTACTTGGCATATGTACTCTTTGAGCTTGCTGGAGGAAGGAGGGGCAGTGCAAGGGGAGGGGGAGGGGAGGAGTGGGGAGGGGAGGAAACATAAGAGGGACATGGCAGGGGAGATGAGGAAAACAGGATGGATGGGAGGGGGAGGAGAGAGGCAGATTGGCACAAACTGGGTGCCAGCAGTTCATCAATATGACAACCATCAGCAAGTTCCAGCAGGCTCAGCGTGCGTTCTGCTTGCATATGTGCTCTAGATTGGCTTTTGTTTGCCGTCATTTGGCCTTCTTCATTTCTTAATTTTCTTTGCCCTTCCCCCAAGACTCAAACTGACCAGAACATCCTGTGAATTCTCTGGAGGCTCAAGATGACCAGATCATCTTATATATTTTATGTTGCCTAATACAGCCTTGAATTGGGCTGGGGTCCTGGGCTGGAGACCCCAAATCTCGAGGCTCTGGACCCCTGGCCATCTGTATACACAAAGGCCTGCGATGGCCCCTCCCCTTGAACTGTTGCCACCCCCTGTGCGAAAATTCAACCCCCCCCCCACTCACCTGAGGCTCACAGAGCCTCACAAAACCCGGGGCTATCAACTCTGCTTCTGGGAAACCTCAGAGAGGCTCCCATGGGGTCCTAGAGGTTTGCTCCTGGGGCATTTGCCCCATTGGACTCAATGGTAGATCCGCAACTGGGACAGACAGTTTGTTCACACAAACAATTGCCCTAGAAACAGCCATCGGACCCAGAAGAGTCTCTCAGAAGTGGCATCCCAAGAGGCAAAGACCAGAGAGGTCCGTGTGCCATGAAAAGAAAACTATTTTAAAATCACAGGTCTACAGCACAGTGGTGGCCCATAAAAACGCCACCCCATGACTGGAAGGAATTGTGGTGATGCCATCACATCACCGCAATCGCTTCTGTTTTGAGCACAGATCTGCCTGCCTCACCCTTCTTTCCCCTTTTTTAAAGGGGAAGAAGGGGGCCTACCCTCAGGTCGACAAGATCCGGAACAGCGCTGATAGTGGCTTCGATTCTGCGCTGATCTGAGGGCTGCCCCTTTAAAAGAGGGGAACGGCAGTGAGACTGGCGCGGATTCACTTTCTTATCAAATGAAACAAGTTGGCAGCACCAGCAGCTTGTTTCACTCTGGAAAATAAGTGAACATAAGAACAGCCCCACTGGATCAGGCCATAGGCCCATCTAGTCCAGCTTCCTGTATCTCACAGCGGCCCACCAAATGCCCCAGGGAGCACACCAGACAACAACAGACCTCATCCTGGTGCCCTCCTCTACATCTGACATTCTGACTTAATCCATTTCTAAAATCAGGAGGTTGCGTATACGCATCATGGCTTGTACCCCATAATGGATTTTTCCTCCAGAAACTTGTCCAATCCCCTTTTAAAGATGCCAGCACCACATCCTGTGGCAAGGAGTTCCACAGACCGACCACATGCTGAGTAAAGAAATATTTTCTTTTGTCTGTCCTAACCCGCCCAACCCTCAATTTTAGTGGATGTCCCCTGGTTCTGGTATTATGTGAGAGTGTAAAGAGCATCTCCCTATCCACTCTGTCCATCCCCTGCATAATTTTGTATGTCTCAATCATGTCCCCCCTCAGGCGTCTCTTTTCTAGGCTGAAGAGGCCCAAACGCCGAAGCCTTTCCTCATAAGGAAGGTGCCCCAGCCCCGTAATCATCTTAGTCGCTCTCTTTTGCACCTTTTCCATTTCCACTATGTTTTTTTTGAGATGCGGCAACCAGAACTGGACACAATACTCGCGGTGTGGCCTTACCATAGATTTGTACAACGGCATTATAATACTAGGTGTTTTGTTCTCAATACCCTTCCTAATGATCCCAAGCATAGAATTGGCCTTCTTCACTGCCGCCGCACATTGGGTCGACACTTTCATCGACCTGTCCACCACCACCCCAAGATCTCTCTCCTGATCTATCACAGACAGCTCAGAACCCATCAGCCTATATCTAAAGTTTTGATTTTTTGCCCCAATGTGCATGACTTTACACTTACTGACATTGAAGCGTATCTGCCATTTTGCTGCCCATTCTGCCAGTCTGGAGAGGTCCTTCTGGAGCTCCTCACAATCACTTCTGGTCTTTACCACTCGGAAAAGTTTGGTGTCGTCTGCAAACTTAGCCACTTCACTGCTCAACCCTGTCTCCAGGTCATTTATAAAGTGGTTGAAAAGCACCGGTCCCAGGACAGATCCTTGAGGCACACCGCTTTTCACCTCTCTCCATTGTGAAAATTGCCCATTGACACCCACTCTCTTCTTCCTGGCCTCCAACCAGTTCTCAATCCACGAGAGGACCTGTCCTCTAATTCCCTGACTGTGGAGTTTTTTCAGTAGCCTTTGGTGAGGGACCGTGTCAAACGCCTTCTGAAAGTCCAGATATATAATGTCCACGGGTTCTCCCGCATCCACATGCCTGCTGACCTTTTCAAAGAATTCTATAAAGTTCGTGAGGCAAGATTTACCCTTACAGAAGCCATGCTGACTCTCCCTCAGCAAGGCCTGTTCGTCTATGTGTTTTGAGATCCTATCTTTGATGAGGCATTCCACCATCTTACCCGGTATGGATGTTAGGCTGACCGGCCTATAGTTTCCCGGGTCCCCCCTCTTTCCCTTTTTAAAGATAGGTGTGACATTTGCTATCCTCCAATCTTCTGGCACCGTGGCCGTTTTGAGGGACAAGTTGCATACCTTAGTCAAGAGATCTGCAACTTCATTCTTCAATTCCTTAATAACCCTTGGGAGGATGCCATCAGGGCCCGGTGACTTATTGATCTTTAATTTATCAATGAGGTCTGAAACATCTTCTCTTTTAACCTCTATCTGACTTAACTCCTCAGTTAGGAGGGGCCGTTCGGGCAGCGGTATCTGCCCGAGGTCTTCTGCCGTGAAGACAGATGCAAAGAACTCATTTAATTTCTCTGCCATCTCTAAGTCTCCTTTTATCTCCCCTTTCCCTCCCTCACCATCCAGAGGGCCAACCGCTTCTCTGGCGGGTTTCCTGCTTCTAACATATTTGAAGAAGCTTTTATTGTTCCCCTTAATGTTGCTGGCCATGCATTCCTCATAGTCTTGCTTGGCCTCCCATATCACCTTCTTACATTTCTTTTGCCACAGTTTATGTTCCTTTTTATTATCCTCATTAGGGCAAGACTTCCATTTACGGAAGGAAGCTTCCTTGCCCTTCACAGCCTCTCTAACTTGGCTGGTTAGCCATGCGGGCACCCTCCTGGATTTAGTGGAACCCTTCTTTCTTTGCGGTATACACCTCTGCTGGGCCTCTATTACTGTTGTTTTAAGCAGCCTCCATGCACTCTGGAGAGATTGGACTCTTTTTACCCTCCCTTTCAACCTCCTTCTAACCAGCCTCCTCATTTGAGGGAAGTCCGCCCGTCGGAAGTCAAGGGTTTTTGTGAGAGATTTGCCTGGTATTCTTCCCCAACGTGCACGTCAAAACGGATCGCAGCATGATCACTGTTCCCCAATGGCTCAGTAACGTTTACATCTCTAACCAGGTCCTGCATACCGCACAATATTAAATCCAGAGTCACCTGTCCTCTGGTGGGCTCCGTGACTAGCTGATCTAAGCCACAGTCATTTAGCACGTCAAGAAATCCGGTTTCCTTATCGTGACCAGAACACAAATTGACCCAGTCAATATGAGGATAATTGAAGTCCCCCATGATTACAACCCTGTCCCTCCTTGTCACCTCCCTGATCTGTTTCCTCATTTCAAGGTCCCCATCAGATTTCTGGTCTGGAGGATGATAGCATGCCCCCAGTATTACATCGCTGCACAAGCCTGGTAATTTAACCCACAGAGATTCTACGGTGGAGTCGGACCCACCTTCAATCTCTACTTTGCTGGATTCTATCCCTTCCTTAACATAAACAGCCACCCCACCTCCAACACGCCCCTGCCTGTCCCTCCTGTAGAGTTTATAGCCCAGGATTGCAGTGTCCCACTGATTCTCCGCATTCCACCAGGTTTCCGTTATGCCCACTATGTCAATATTTTCCCTTGTCACCAGACATTCCAGTTCTCCCACCTTTGCTCATAGACTTCGGGCATTCGCATAAAAGCATTTATACACGGAATGCCCCAGGATGGGCTGCTTATTTGCTCCTTTGTCCTCGCATCCTCTCATTGTGCCAAACCGTCTATCACATCCCATCACCCTACCTTTCCCAATTTCTTCTCCTACCCTGCCTTTGTCTTGAACAAATTCTTCTCTTTCAAGCATAGCACTGTCAGGAACTACCTGGCTCTGCAAGTCTGTAAACAAATGAAAATGGACCTTGCCAGCGAAGCCTCTGCTTTATTATTTGGGGGGGCTGCCTTCTGGAGCATTTGTTGAGCTCCACTTTCATCAGACTGGGACCATGCAGCTAGCCTTGCATTTCCCTTTGCTCCTGCTCAAGGCACATTTGCTTACTCGCAAGTAAATGCAACCCTGTGGCTTACTTACTGCCCCCTCTGGACAGCAGACAAATTAGCATCAAGTCCAACATTAGATCTAAATGACTTTGCACACTGAAAACTTGCCACGTAAATGCAAAGATTTATTAATGACACAGATGTCTCTTTTGTTCTGAATTCTGTTCTGTACAATGAGAAGAGAGCTCATCTGAGCATGTGCAGAGAAGCCAGTGTGAAATGGGCGATAGATTGTTGGCCTTGGCCTGCGTGTGTTTGATCTGGGGTCAAACTACAACATAACCATGAAGCTCAGTGGGTGCCCTGGGTGTAGTTTTCTGACCCCCTTCCTTCATTGGGTTGATATGAAGTTACCATGGGGCAACCCCACATATGCAACACTGAGGATTTTGACCAAAGAGTGGGATGAAGAACATGGGATACTTCTGAATGCATTTTCCCCCATGGCAACCAGGTCCTGATACCGGTTTCTGAGACATGGACACTCCCACTTCATTCCAGTTCCCACCCACCCACCCCACACAAATCACTGCTACTCCCCAAACAGATCACCCCAAGAGATATCTGTGAGTGGGCTCTCATTTATTCAGCCAGACCACACATACATGTGATCATGCTAGAGACAATTCTGGGGCAATGCTGGGTGAGGGTGCTCTTCATTTTTGACCCTGGGATTTCTCCATGGTCCTTTGGGGGAACTTCACAGGGAGACCTTCTTTGACAATCCAGCAGGAATAACTTGGCATGTCATATGCAGGGATGTTCATCTGGAGGTAGGTAGAATAAGAACCATCACCGTTTTCATCTGTGACTTCAGAGCCAGTGTCGTTGTCTTCAGGAAAGGGGCTGTTATTCTTGAGCCGCTGGACTCTAGGAAAGAACCCTGTGATCTTGCAAGTGAGGATCTCAGTTGGTTCACTACAAAGTGTGATCTCCTCATGGTTGGGTGGGGAGAGGTAGCCATGGGATGCACTGCTCTCTATGGTTCAGTGTCGAGGAGAGTGTGGCAGAAAAAAAAGAAGGCAAGGATTATTCAGTGCAAGTCAAAGCAGTGAAAGACATTTGGGGAAAGTAGCTCTGGAAGGGAGGAGATTTGACAGTCCCCACATTCTCAAGAAGGACCTTATCCCATTCAAAGACTCTGCTACTTACTGCTACTTACTGCACACTCCCTTACTCGGTGCCCCAGGCAAAAGAGCCAATACGCCTTTAAATAACCCCAAATTACCCAAATTAGCCAAGTCTTATCTAAGGCTTCAGGATGTAGACTCTGAAGCCTAGAACTATGTCCCCAAAAAATTAATGTTAATTCTTGCATCACAGCGCCCCAGTCAGCTGGCTCTCAGAAATTCCATCTCACAGCCCCCTCTTACAGGTTTCTCTCAGACCTTATCCCATTCAAAGACACTGACACATACTGCCACCATTGCCTGTGCACACTCCCTTACTCGGGGCCCCAGGCAAAAGAGCCAATACACCTTTAAATAACCCCAAATTACCCAAATTAGCCAAGTCTTATCTGGAGCTTCAGGATGTAGACTCAGCATGCCTTGAGATCCACCCAAGCAAATTCAAGCTCATTTTAAAAGGGGTCTACTCAGAGTAATAAAATTGCATAAGGAGAACAAATGCTCTCCAGTATAAAACATTCAGGGGATATCCCACAGCAAATAAACTAACAAAAGCTCTAACGTCATCTATCTACCTAACAGTTAAGAAACATTCCACAAAGTTTGCTTGCAGGCGGAAAGAATGCAGCGTTCAGAAAATCCATGTTCCCTCTTCTATGTACAGAGCCTGAAGGTCAGCATTCCAGAAGGCAGGAGAGAGAGAGAGCGACCCCAGACGCTCTCCTTATAGACCTGATATACATTGTGCAGGAGATCTCTGGCACATACACCTCAGGTGACTAGATAGGAAAAACAGAGCTTGGTGGCCACCTGGGACCTCCCAAAAAGGGCTTCCAGTTTGTGACTCTGCTAGATGTTTCCCAGCTGTGTTCAACCACTTCCCATATCTTGCTTTAGGGTAAACAAGAAAGAAACGAACTGCTTCCAACACCTAAACCTTTAGCCGCTTCTCCAACCCCATCACCCCATCCTATTTCTCTCTAGACCTTCTTTAATCCTTTAAACATTCTTGACCTAACCTGCCTGATTGACCTGTTTGTGACCCAGCCAGGGCCTAGGAGAGGGGGGTAAAGGGGGTCATTGGTACCCGGGCCCAGGGTCAGAAAGGGGGCCCTGGAACCAAAGTAGGGGTCCCAGAAGGTTTTTGGGATCTTATGTTTTCCAATCTCACCCAAACTCACTGCCTGGACATGATGCTGGGGCACAACTGCAGGCAGGGAGTGGCAACTGCCACACACACCTGGCCCAGAAATGCATCCATGACCCTCCCTAACACAGGGTCAGATCTGGGAGGAGACCGGATTGCTCCAGTAGCTCTTTGGCTTGTGGAGGCCACAACCATGAAGGAGTGTGTAGGAGTTCAGGGACACAGTTGGGGCTGCAGCTGCTGCAGAAGTTCATCTTGGTGCACACAGCACACTGTCCATTGTAGTGCAAGTCTAACGGTGATGCTGCTGATTTTCTATATTTCAAAGATTTTAGAGAGACTTTAGAAAGTCCCAGTAGAGTCAACGGGGGCTCACTCCCAGGAAAGTGTGGAGAGTACAGCAGCCTCAGAGCCCCTCCTCTCCCTGCCTACTCAGAAGTCAGCCCCTGGAGAGTCAATGGGGCTTACTCCCAGGGATGTGTGGACAGGAGAGCAGCTTGCAAGCGGATCCTCTTCCTGCCTACTCAGAAGTCAGCCCCAGGAGAGTCAATGGGGCTCACTTCCTGGGATGTGTGGACAGGAGTGCAGCCTGCAAGCGGATCCTCTCCCTGTCTACTCAGAAGTCAGCCCCAGTAGTGCAGCCCAAGAGCTGCCCCCAACTCGGCTCTGGCTCTAACAAGGTGCCCTTTCCCCGCGCTTCTCCGACCAGCCTCGCCTCTTCCTCTCTGCCTCCACAAAATGGCCGCGCTCCAGAACAGCGAGTGCCACCACTTTCACCAGGAGTCTGGAGCCGCAGCAGAGAGCTGAAAGAGCCGCATGTGGCTCTAGAGCTGCAGGTTGCCGACCCCAGATCTATGCAATTGGCTTGGAATTCATCTAATTCACGTTCTGTCCCAGGGAGTGCGGGAAAGGTGCATCCACTGCGCCAGAGATGATCTTGTTCACATAAGCAGTAATTAAATCACTTGTTTGTCATGTCTGTAAAGTCACAAGACATGATGGGAAAGAAAGGACATTGCAGCTTGCAGGATAATAAAGACATTAAGGAAAGAAAGGACATTATTGCAGGATAATAAAACCTCTGGCCCGATGGGAAGTTTGTTGGTCTGCAGGTCTGCAGCGGTGAGTGTTGGAGTTTCTGCAGACTCATCTCATAAAGGAGTCTGCATTAGAGGCACATGCCAGCGGCACTCCAGGATGAGCAGCCTCTGTCTATGATCTTTGGTTTGTGCCTCATAAAAGCTGAATATTATCAAGGTGTCCTTGAGCAGCAGTTTGTGGGTGTTCTTTACAGGGAAGGCCAGTGCCAACGAAAGAAAGGCACGTGTCATGTTGGGCTTCCCACCTCACTAAGTGGCCTCATTCAGCATTTTGACGGCAGAAACCAACAAGACCACCAGGATGCTTTTGGCAATGTCTTGTCAGCCCTGTCTGGGTGGAGCCACGTAGGCAATTTCTGGCCAACCCCCACCCCAAACTCATCCTGGAACACTCTATAACCTGCCCCGGCTGCTGGACTCACAGTACCCTGCGGGATCCAACCATGCCATCCAGCACTTTCCTCCTGCTTGTGGGGCTCCTCGCTCCTGGGCTCAGCCTGCCTCTTCCTCCTGCACAGCAAGATAGAGGCGAGTGCAGCTCTCCAGCCTTCCGGTGGGCCTCAGGTTCAGATTCAGTTTCCCTCTTAGGGCCAACTGCGTATTATTCGTGTTATGTATGCAGGTTATGCAGGATCGAAATCCTACCATCCAATTGGCCCTCTAGTTAATGTAAGTTCTGGCCAATCGGGTGATGGATCGAAATCCTACCATCCGATTGGCCATCTAGTTAAGGTTTCAATTGCACCCATCATGGGGAGTCTGGGCAGAGCTAAAGGTCTAAAAGCCAGGGGTGTTTGCCTTGTGTCAGATTCCTTGCCAGGTCCTCTTCTGAAGATGGAATAATCGTATTGAGCTGTTATCTCTAAGCCTTCCTTCATTCGCATGAACCCACTAGATAACAATTAGTATGAAATAAATTGTGGAGGGGGGCAGGTAGCAGGAGCTAAACGTGGCTTATTTATCACCAAATGCCAGCAGCTCCCCACGCAGTAGTTCAATGCCTGCCTGCCCATGAGATGGGCCAGGATTCCCACTTGAATGCCTGGTTTAAATTGCGGAGGGGCAATCTTTGCATGCAAGAAGTACGCATGCCTCCCCCAGAATGGCTTCTTTTGCTTTTCTAGTCATGGTTTTCCATTGATCCTGAATGTGTTTCTTTGCGATTTGATTTGAGTTTTTGGTTGCTGAGTGTTCTCCTTCCATTGTGAGAATGCCAGAGATGGCACAAACAGAGGTAGGACTCACATGTGTCAGGGAGGAATGTGCCTCCCCTGATTTCCGTGGACAAATCTTGGCAAGGGGCCCTAAATAGCAGAGAACATGGGATATACAGAGCAAGGACAAGTCGGGAGTGTTTCCTGCTTAATAGGATCCTGATTGCAAAGGTGATCAACAGGTGAGCGGAAGTGATCCAGGCAGGGAGTCTGAGCTGGCTGGGCTGGAGGGCTGGGTCACAAACAGGTCACTAAGGCAGGTCAGGTCAAGAATGTCTAAGGGGTTAAAAAAAGTCTAGAGAGAAATATGTTGGGTTGAAGGGGTTGGAGTAGTGGCTGAAGGATGAGGGGCTAGAAGCAGTTTCTTTCTTTCTTGTTTACCCTAAAGCAAGATAAAGGTGTCATAAACAAAGGGGGTTGGAGACTTAGGGATCTTGGTTTTTGAACCTTGAAACCCTCAAGGCCCCTTGCCCAGTAGTACTGCCACCACCCTGTACATGCCAGTGCCTCAGTCCAGGGACCCTGAGACCCTCTAGGCTAAAGCTATCCCTTGTAGGCGCTGAGCTCTTTCTCCAATTAAAGCCTCGGTCCTTAAGTTACTAGACCTCAAGGAGCACTTGGTAGCTTGCTGAACGGCTAGGCAGGATTCTGAACCTTTGTCCCCAACAGACAATGAAACAACTTAGTAAAAGATATTTTAGTTTATTAAGTACATAAGGTTACACACTCTACAATAAGGCAGCAAATGCTAGAGGCATAAACCTCTAGGAAACATATCAGCAATAAAATAATAAAGCTAGCTGGCTATCTCTATTCATCCCTATCTCTCACCTGGGTCAGTTACTCTTGTAGATCTCTTAGCTCCAGGGCTACCTATGGGGCCAGGTGCCCTTGATGGACAATGGAGCTTACACGTGTGCAGATCGTGGCACCCGAGACTCTCCCTCCAAGAGGGAATTTCCCGTACACCCCCGTGGGCACTCATTGTTATACCTCTTATGCTAATAGTACTGAGGCGACTTCATAATTATTAGACTGTCCAATCAGAACCCTTGATGAACAGAACCTTCCGGAAGTTGGTCTTGTTGCTAGCCCCTGTAGCTAGCCCCTGTTGCTAGCCCCTGTAGTTCTTACTCCTCCCAACTGGAGATCCACAGCTGCACTCCATTATCCTTGCTAAAGCCACTCTCTGTCTGCTAAGGTGCTAGCATTCCAAGTGGTCCTAATTCCTGTTATCTGTCCTTCCCGGCCATCAAAGGAGAGACAACACATTCCTTCCTCTTGGTTGATTGACCCACATTCCTGCAGCTGGGAACTGCTAGCAACTTCTCAGTTACACTTTCTTAGTTTGGTTCAGGCTTCTCATGCCCACTTAGGCCTAACCTGGACTTATCAGGACAAAGGGAAGGTGTTCTTTTGGCTTGTGGAGAGGAGAAAAGAGTGGCAGGAAGAAAGGAAGACAAGGCTTATTCAGTGCAGGTCAAATCCGTGGAAGGAATGCGTGGAAAGGGGGTCTGGAAGGAAGGAGATGTGACCGTCCCCACATGAAGGAGGGGCAACTGCCATCAGTGAACCTGAGGGGGTTATGCAGGACGGCAGAGCTCAGTGATGGACTCTCCACACACATTTAGGGACAGAACGTTTCCCCCGTATTCCCCATGAGGGGGGTTCGGTCCCCGGAAGCTGCAGGAGGGATTCCCAGAGTCCTCCTGTTTTTCCCAGTAGTTTCGCTCCCTCAGGTGCACAGGGGCACCTGGGAAAGGTGAGAATCGGCTCTACTCCAGCCTGGTTTTCATTCAGAAATAAGAACTGAAATGCTCTTTTAAAACCAAATCAAACTCCTCCTCCACTTTCTTCATAAACCCCAATTCTGCCTGGTATGTTGATAATATGAATTTGTATCGGTTCTGTGCCAGGTTAAATGTCAGGCTTCTGCCCAGAGAATCCTGGGTCTTGGTCTTGGATGGCTGCTGAACATTTGCTCTTATTGATTGACAGCCCATCCCACAGACATTCTCAGAAGAAGAAAACCTGTCACCCTTACCTGCCTTCCTGGAAATTCTCAGAGACGCTAGAACCGGTCCAGGTGTGCAGAGGGGTGATGCTTCTGGGCTTGGCTGGGGCTCCTCACCAACTGCATCATTTTTCGCTCAGGTACTGCAGGGGAGAACCGGAGTCCTTTGATGGAGTTTGGGGCAGGTGGAGTTAAGTCAAAGGTGCTGGAATCAGCAGACACACCGTGGCTGTCATCTGGGAATACAGAAACCCTTGTCAGGCCCAAAGCCGCCCATCCTCATTCTCTCCTTTCATTCTGCTTACAGCTCCATGATCTTGAGTGTTTCTCTTTGAATTGACCACTGCCAGCCCCTCCACGGGCTCACCCATCCTGCCCTTTTGCCCCCTGCTTGCTTTTCCAGTAGTGATCCCATTAACCAGAATACCTGCAACAGGCCCTGCTTGGTGACCCCAGAGGGATCCGCTACCTTGGAGCACTCCAAGAGACTCTTTCTCACAGCAGAATCAAGGGGAGCAACAAGTCCACCTCTGCCGGCCATCACTGAAGGAAGCAGGCAGGTGTCTGGTGATATCCAGGTCAGTGTTCCACTCTCAGGGAAAAGCAAGCAAGCACACACAGGCACAAAACCGAGTTGCAGGCACAAAATCACAAGACTGCGTGTCTGGAGCACTCGGGAGTCCAGCAGTGCTGCAACATAGAACTAGGGCCAATTTTGGGGAAGGCAAGGGAGCCAATTAGCAAAAAGAGGGATAAATAACGAAGAGTGCAATCCTACGCTGCGCTGGATTGATTGTCCTCCTTTTCCCCATGAGCAGCCCCTGCAGGCAACACATAGCCTTCTTGTAATCGATCTCTCCGGGAATGGGGGTTGGAATCTGGCATAACTGCCGGATCACCACCCCGCCTCCTGCTCCCCACCCGCCCCTAGGGCCACCCACCGCCCGCACTCCCCCCGCCCAGGAAAGCCTCCCTCCCGCCCACCCCAGAGCCTTGCATCGGCCTAGCTAGGTTGAGGTAGGTTGGGGCTGGGACAAGGCAGGTAGGGGCTGGGATTTTATTCCCCTTGTCCTTAGAAATGCCTCAGGTAGCCCTATGGGGTACTTGGATCTGTGCCCGTGATTTCAAGGGTGCATATCCGAGTAGCCCATGTAAGGCCGCTTGGGCCTGAGATGAGGGTCAGGATCTGGCCTGCGCTGCCATGGCCGATCCCACCCCCTCCCGGACCGCCAGGGCTTTTTTGTAAAAAAAAAAAAAAGGTGCAGGAACTCACAACTTGTTAATCTTTTATTTCATTCATTCATTCATTCATTCATTCATTCATTCATTTTTAAACCATTTTTTATTGGAGAAATAAAATATTTTTTATGTGCTTCCCCCCTAAAGATGAACTTACGTCTGAGTAGGCATGCATAGGATTGGGCCTTCAATCTCCACATCCCCTTCCCCCTAGCTACTTTTTCTACACATGGGGAACAATACTGTACAGGTGCACTTGTAGTGTGTAGTATGTAGTGTGGCACTACTTCGAGGAGAGAAAGCAGTGAATGGATTCTGAAAAATGGCTTACGTGAGTTCCATGTAGTAGAATTACTCTAAGCAACTTTGGGAGTAAGAACAAAAAAGGAATTCTTACACGAGAGGGGTCCTTCGGTGCACATAGAAACAGCTAAGTTTGCAAACAAGCGATTAAATATGGTTTAATTCAGGCATCAGAATACTCTGTGTCTTGGGGAGGGCGCTTGGCATGCAATTGTATATTCTCTGCTGCCCTGAGCAGCTGCTGTGCATTGCTGGAGAGGAGCTGCAAACGCTGGCTGGCGGAGGGCATGCTTGTGGGGGAAGGATGAGGAGGATCTCTGCAAGGCTGGACAGCATGTTGTACACATGTAGAATCCCTTTTCACCTGCCCTTAGCATGTGAAAACGGGTGCAGATATATATCTCTGCCAGGATTAAGAGCCCAATCCTAGGTATGTCTACTCCGAAGTAAGTCTCATTCTAGTCAATGGAGCTTACTCCCAGGAAAGTGCCTAGGATTGCAGCCTAAGAGCCCAATCTTATGCATGTCTACTCAGAAGTCCACTTTAATGAATGGGGCTTACTGTGGATAGGATGGGAGCTTCAGGGCCCAATCCTGTGCCTGTATACTCAGAAGTCAGTCCCATTAGAGTCAATGGGGCTTCCTCCCAGGAAAGTGTGGAGAGGACTGCAGCCTCAGAGCCCTTCCTCTGCCTATCTACTCAGGCTGCAAGGCTATGACACTTTCCCGGGAGTAAGCCCCATTGAACACAATGGAACTTACTTCTGAGTAGACATGCATAGGCTTGGGCTCTCGGGCTGTAAGGCTATGTACCCTTTCCCAGGAGCAAGCCCCATTAAGCACAATGAGACTTACTTCTGAGTAGACACGCCTAGGGTCGTGCTGCAGATTGGCACGGGGGCTGCACCAGCCAGTTTCCTGCCCCTCCTCCTCCGCCAAGCCAGTACCTGGGTGTTGCGTGGGTGTCACAGCCCATCTCCCTGCCTGGCTGCCTGGCTGGCCTGCTGTCCTCCTCCTCAGCGTCGGCGTGTGTCCCCCACGCCCTCCACCGGCTTAGAAGCTGTGCGGGGAAGCACAGCGCGGGGGCAGGGGAGGTGGGCTGGGCTCAGGCAAGAGCTTGGAGATGGGGCAGGAGGGGGTCATTGTGCGGTCAGGCAGGGGCCAGGCGCCCGCCCACCCTGCACCCCCCAGAACCCACCCAGCGAATGCCTCTGTTTTGCTCCCCCCGCCTGGAATGCCTCCGAAGGGGAGGGGCCCCTGCAAAAAGGTGCCGGAACTCCGTTCCCCCGCATTCCATTAGAAAAAAAGCCCTGGGGACCACCCTCCCCTACCCCAAAACACCCCCTCCCGACACACCTTCTGCTCTATGTCACGTTCGCCACACTCAGGAGCCAGCACAAGAACTTGTGCTATGACAGTCGATAGCATATATACAAGCATATATTCTCGTAACATTGAATAGAATGCAGCTAATTCACTGTGCTTTGTTTCATTGCATTCTGCATTAATGTACCTTTCCAATGATATATGACATGATGGCGTAATCCCTAAATACGAAGGTTCCCACAATTTTGGCCACTAGTGTCAGACTCCCTTTGACGTCCCCTCAAGGCCTGGTACCTGGGGGAATGACTCCCCCTACCCCCTTAGCTATACCACTGCCTGCTTCTCCACTCAGGCTGTGGCTGCGTGTGAACTGAGGCTCACAGGGACCTCTCTGTATTATGTATCAGCCTTTGGCATGAAGCACACAGAATATTTTAATAAGCTGGTGGAGCTGGTTTCGTTGGCACATATGATTGCAATTCTGCCCCCATTGGCTGGTTCTTAAGTCAATCAATTAAAAAGTCCCAAGATGCGCAGGATCAAGGAATGATGTATTGCCGGAGGTTTATATCACAGTAACAAGTTTTGGGGATGTCATTTTGGGGAAGTCACATGATTTCGAGGAAATGGGAAGCTAAAAACGTGATTCCTCCATATCAGAGTCCCGGGCACGTTTAGGGGGAGTTCAATCCTTCTTTCCAATAGCATTTCAACCCCTATTTCTGAATGAAAATAAGGCCAGAGTAGAGCCCATTCTACCTTTCCCCAGGTGCCTCTGCTCACCTTAGAGAGGGGAACTGCTGTAGAAAGCAGAACCCAGGAGGACTCTGGGAAACTCTCCTGCCACTTCCGTGGACCTGATCCATCCAACAGGGAATACAAGGGAAATGATCAGTCCCTAAATGGGTGTGGAGAGTCCAACACTAAGCTCGCCCTTCCTGCTAAACCCCTCAGGATCACTGCTGGCAGTTGTCCCTCCTTCATGCGGCTGTGGAGACTGTCCCATTCCTTCCCCTCCAGAGCCCCTTTCCTCACAGTCCTCCCACTGACTTGACCTGCACTGAATAACCCTGTCTTCCTTTTTTCCTGCCACTCTCTCCTCCTTGACACTGAATCAGTTGAGAGCAGGGCATCTGGTGGCTACCTATCCCCTCCCTACCAAGAGGAGATCACCCTTCATAGTGCATGTCTGACCTTCAAGTGCATAGTCACTGACTTCAAGCCTGCAGATATTTCCATCCAGTGGCTGAGGAATCACAACGCCCTGTCCGAAGGCAACCACATTAATACTCCAGTCTTGAGGGAAAAGCCAACCATTTCTAATGTAGCTAGAGCAAGTTGCACATCTCTGTGTCTGAGTGCCGTGGAGAAAGACTGCCCTGCAATGTTGTCTACAAAGACCTGCCCATGATATTCTGTTGAAAAATCCCAGCTCAATAATGAAAATCATCTTCATCCAGCATTGAGTCCCCTTCACTCTGCCCCAGAATTGTCTGCAGCTTTATCACCTGCCTGGGTGGGTGGCCTGTGGCTGAATCAATGAGAGCCCACTCATAGATATCTCTAGGGGTGGTTTCGGGAGCACAGGTGATTTGTGTGGGGTAGGTGGATGGGAACCGGAATGAAGGGGAGGGAGTGTCCAAGTCTCAGAAACTGACATCAGAAATGCTTATGTGAGGTTGTCCCACTGTATCCTCATATCACTCCATGGGGGGGGGGGGAGAGAGAGAGAAAGAGAGAGAGAGAGAGAGGACATTACATCCAGGGCCACACTGAGCTGGTACACTGAGCTTCGTGTCTATGTTGGCATCGCTGCCTAGAACGGCTGTGACGGCGAGTGGAAGGGGCTGCTTCCATGGCATGATACACTTCTTGCAGTACTTGCCATGCCACCCCCCTCCCCCCATAGCTATACCACTGGTGGAGAGTCTTAAGTGTGGGGCTGCTGTGATTGCATTAAGGCTACAAGGGTCTGGCACTGTGGGGTACATTTCTTTGGTATGTTTGTGTGTGGTTGCCTTATGATTTTGCAATACTACTGTATGTCCACCAGAGGTCAGCAGAAGATCGGCAAAGAATCTAACAGGCTCAGTTGATGGGCAAGGAAAGTTGCAGGGAAAGCAGTGAAGACAAATGGAAGGACTTGATGAGCAGATGCTCCTTGGGATGCAGAAAAGAATGAGTGGAAGGGACTCCTGGCCTCACATTGCAGCTGAATCAAGGCCTGCTGCTCTTGGTTGTGTTCAGTGCGAATTAATCGGGCTTGGTTTGAAAGTGCTGCAATTCACTTTCTGTACACCAGAGAGCAGCAGAGGATTAGGAAAGACTCCTGTGCAAGTTTGGCCTGCATCCTTCAGGGAAGTGAATGAGAACATCACTCAATAATGGTGTGTTGCTTTCAGTTTTCCCAGCCTTGCTGTGCTTTAATTTGTGTACACCTTTTGCTGTTTCTTGGAACTTTTGCACAACAATGTTCCAGTTTTTAAAGCTTGCGACTTGCTCTGAGCTTTCCCTGGGAACGAATAAGCTACACACCTCTTGTGAATGGGCAGTGCAGGGAACTTGCAGGGAAGTGAATGGAAGCAGGTCCCCAATGTGCAGGCAAGCGTGTAGAGTGGAAGGATGGAATTGGGCAGACATGGTAGTTTTTGGGAGACCACCCCACCTTGTGGGGGAGCCGTCCTGCTGGGAGAGGAGCCTGCCTTTCAGAAGCAGCTGGTGGGCCACTGTGTGATGTAGACACTAGCCTGAGCCCAGGTCAGGGTGACCAGATGTCCTCTTTTTCCAGGACATGTTTTCTTTTTTAACCTCATGTCCTGGAAAAGAACTTAAATGTCCTCCTTTTCCCCATGAGCAGCCCCTGCAAGCAACACATAGCCTTCTTGTAATCAATAAATTATATGCTAATCTAGTTTTGAATTTAATAATAATATAGTGTTTACGAGTGTTTTTAGCTTTTATTTTGTCATGTCCTACATTTTTGTTGGATGTCCCACATTTTGGGGTGCCTTGTCCTCTTTTAAGGTTATGACATCTGTTTTCCCTGGTTGAGGAGGGCTTTTCTTATGTACTTTTGGGTTCAGCATCTTGTTTGGAGTTCAAGGCTGCGAACTGAGTATGTCCAGCAGAGGGCAGCAGAGGCTCAGGAAAGACTCCAGAAAGCTTTAGTGGGGAGGGGCAGGATCTAGACATTTATGAAGTCTCTAGAACAGCACTTCCCAAACTTTGTTAGCACCGGGACTCACTTTTTAAGCAAGTCTATTTATTTAACTAGACCAAAAAAGGGATCTAGAAAGAAATGTTTTATTAATTAATAAATTATTAATTAATAATCGGGGTCCTATGCTCCTGAGGCTGCTAAAGGCCTAACAATTGTGTACAGGAGAAGAAGTCACTGTCACAAATCAATTTGCAGTTGTTTATTTTGTTGTGTAGTTTTAGTGACACGGTTATGGACATTGTTGTGATGTGCTCCTGGCAAACATCCCTGGAATGAGTATGCAGGAGAATGCAATTGGAAGGAGTTGTTGGCATGAAGTTCTCCCTAAACCAGTGCCTCCAAGACTGGGCTTTTTTTGGCTGTCATTTAATCTGCTTCAAGTTGCACAGAGATGACCAAAGAGAATATAGGATGACTGAGGAAAGCTGCTACCTCTGCAACCCTATAGACCTGTCAACATCTGCTGTTGCTTTGCAGGCTGTTGGCCCACAGGGGGCAGTGTAGGCAGCTGGCCATGTTGGGTATAGTGCAAGAATGCCTATGAATGACTGAGTGATTTTCCCCTGCCAAGGTCTGGGGCCCTGGAAGGTGAGTCCTGGCGCAGCCCTTGAACAGCCGTTTGATTAGCATGTTACTGGCCCCGCCAGGTCTCAGCCTCCAGACCAGCTGCTGTGCTACCTGCATCTTGTGTTACACAGGCTTTAAGGTCACTTTACTGATAATGGTGCTGAAATAAGATGTCCCTCTACGGCTTGGGTCCAGAGTATCTGAGGGACTGCCTCCTTCCATGCAATCCGACCCGTCCTCTCAGGTCATCAGAGGGGGCCTTTCTGACTGTGCCACCACTGACAGAGGTGAGGGGGTGGCGGCTGGAAAGAGGGCCTTCTCAGTGGTGGCTCCCTGTCTGTGGAACTCCCTCCCCCTGGAACTGAGGACAGCTCCCTCTTTAGAGTCCTTTCGGTGGGGGCTGAAGATCTTTTTATTTAGGAAGGCCTTTTATGCTGACACCAGGGGGCATGGTGCTGTTTAAATGTATTTCAATTCTGGATCCAGGTTTTTTATTGTGTTTTATTGTTTTTAATGTCTTTATATATATATATATATATATATATATATATATATATATATATATATATATATATATATATATATATATAATGTTTTATATGTTTTTAATTGTAAGCCGCCTTGAGTGTCCTTCATTGGACAGAAAGGCGGGATATAAATCTGTTTATGTTGAGGTGTAACTCAACAGCTTGTCATTTGGTTTGAGGGTGTTGTTCGCAGGGAAGGCAAGTGTCAAGGATGGCGTCACTTCTGTGTTTTGCCCCTGGCTACATCTACATGACTTCATGATATGTTCTGAAACCAGCTCTCTGGAAGAAATGCCCAGGATGCCATTGCATCACCTTTGGTTTGTGGGTGTTCTTCACAGGGAAGGCCTATCCAGCTAAGGAAGGGGTGTCCAAAGTTTTTGGCAGGAGGGCCTCATCATCTCTCTGACATTGTGTCGGGGGCCGGGAAAAAAATAATTAATTTACATTTAAAATTTGAATAAATTTATATAAGTTTTCATAAATCAATATATTAAAGATGAACTTATATGAATGAATGAAGGTCTTGCAATAGCTCAAGGCCTATAAAAGCCCTTGCACAAAGCAAGACCAGCCTTTCCTTTGCTGCCTCTGCTGCATCACAGACGTGAAACAGCAAGCAGTGGAGGAAGCCCTCATCCCACAGCTCACATGAGAGGCCAAACAGTTGCCCTCGTGCTGAGAGCAGTTGCGTCAGGCCAGTGCGGGCTCTAACAAATTTCCGGAGCGCCAGAGGCTCATTGGAGACTGGGGGCTCCTTGAGGGCCGCATTGAGGGCCGGGGTTTAGGCACCCCTGAGCTAAGGGGACAGTGTCATAAGAACATAAGAACAGCCCCACTGGATCAGGCCATAGGCCCATCTAGTCCAGCTTCCTGAATCTCACAGCGGCCCACCAAATGCCCACCAGATAACAAGAGACCTCATCCTGGTGCCCTCCCTTGCATCTGACATAACCCATTTCTAAAATCAGGAGGTTGCACATACACATCATGGCTTGTAGCCCGTAATGGATTTTTCCTCCAGAAACTTGTCCAATCCGCTTTTAAAGGTGTCCATCCAGTCGCCATCACGACATCCTGTGGCAATGAGTTCCACAGACTAACCACACGCTGAGTAAAGAAATATTTTCTTTTGTCTGTTCTAACTCTACAAACACTCAATTTTAGTGGATGTCCCCTGGTTCTGGTGTTATGTGAGAGTGTAAAGGGCATCTCTCTATCCACTTTATCCTTCCCGTGCATAAATTTGTATGTCTCAATCATGTCCCCCCTCAGGCGTCTCTTTTCTAGGCTGAAGAGGCCCAAACGCCGTAGCCTTTCCTCATAAGGAAGGTGCCCCAGCCCAGCA
Source organism: Tiliqua scincoides (assembly GCF_035046505.1). Classification (NCBI taxonomy): domain Eukaryota; kingdom Metazoa; phylum Chordata; class Lepidosauria; order Squamata; family Scincidae; genus Tiliqua; species Tiliqua scincoides. The sequence continues at coordinate 129,262,393 of NC_089825.1, forward strand.
AGGTCCATCCTGCTTTACTGTTGCAAGTGCAGCCTCCTGAAATGAGGTTTGTTCATGTTCCTCTCATTCAACCTGCTTCCCAATCTGAAGCTCTGCAGATGCTTTGCAGAAGCTCCACATAAGGTCAGCCTCACCAAGCAGAGAGCCACAGGTTTCCCAGAAGCACCTTTTCTAAACACCCCCCCCCCGCCCCAGGATTAAGGAGCCCTGAGATCCACAGATTTCCTTATACCTTGGAATGGAACCCCCATGGATAATGCGGGACAAGCTGCAGAAACACAAAGAATTATTAAGGTCCTGGCTGTCTCTCCGCTTCTGAATTCCACACCATGCAAAGAAAAGAGTGTCCTTTTGAGCATGTGCAGAGAGAAGCCAGGATGAATCAGGAGTCTCAGAACGTTGGCCCAGGGGTTTGTGATTTGGGGTAGGGGCACAACACAGCCGTGAAGCTCACTGAGTGGCCCTGAACACTCTCTCCCTCCCCCCCTTCCTCTCCTCCTCCCCCACTTTCTCTCTTGGGAATGATGTGAGGATCATACAATGGAGTGACCCCCCAAATGCAGCTCTGAGCTCTCTGGGACAAAAGTGAGAGTAAGAAAATGGGATACCTGTGAATACTTTGCCCCCTGATGGCAACCATGCCCTGAGGTCATTTTTTAACATATAGTAGACCCTTCCCCCCAGTTCCCATCCACCCATCCCATGCAAGTCACTGGGACTCCTCAAAGAGATCACACTCAGGGATATCTGCAGGGGGGTCTCATTTATTCAATCTTAGGCCACACAGACATGCAGGGAAGCTACGTGACCATTCCAGAGAAAATGCTGGGGAAGAGTGAAGTAATGCTGGATGAGGACAGTCTGCAGTTCTTGGGCCTGGGTCTTGGCTGGAGGTGAGGGTCGGCTGTTGCATTAAGATGGGTGATCTCATGGCGGGATGTGTAGAGGAAGACACTGGAAGGCGTTCTTTTGGCCTGTGGAGAGGAGAAAAGAGTGGCAGGAAAAAGGAAGACAAGGCTTATTCAGTGCAGGTCAAATCAGTGGAATGAATGTGTGGAAAGGGGGTCTGGAAGGGAGGAGATGCGACCGTCCCCACATGAAGAAGGGGCAACTGCCCTCAGTGATCCTGAGGGGGTTATGCAGGACGGCAGAGCTCGGTGATGGACTCTCCACACACATTTAGGGACAGAACGTTTCCCCCGTTTTCCCCGGAGAAGGTTTGTTGCACCCAGTTTGTGCCAATCTGCCTCTCTCCTCCCCCTCCCATCCATCCTGTTTTCCTCATCTCCCCTGCCATGTCCCTCTTAAGTTTCCTCCCCTCCCTACTCCTCCCCTCCCCCTCCCCTTGCACCGCCCCTCCCTCCTCCAGCAAGCTCAAAGAGTACATATGCCAAGTAAAAGCCTGAAGTCTTTGCTCATTTCAGTGAGAAGTGAGCCCCACTTGCAAACGAAATACAGTGGGATCTGATTGAACCCCTGCCAGGGTTTCAGTGCCTCTCTGAGAATCCAAGTGGTGTGAGTCCGGCAGAAACATCTGCCCAGGGCGTGGGGCTGGGGAAGTCCACTGCAGGTCTGTCCCTCTTCCCCACCACAGCAGAGAAAGCAACAAGTTCTTGCTAAGACAGTCACCCCAGAAACAGAGCCACAGAACCCAGATGAGTTTTTCAGCATTTTTCAACTGTTGTGCTCCAAACTTCTGGGTCACCCCTGCATAATTTCCCCACACGAAGGAGGGGCAACTGCCCTCAGTGATCCTGAGGGGGTTATGCAGGACGGCAGAGCTCAGTGATGGGCTCTCCACACACATTTAGGGACAGAACGTATTCCCCATGAGGGGGATTCGGTCCACGGAAGCTGCAGGAGGGATTCCCAGAGTCCTCCTGTTTTTCCCAGTAGTTTCCCTCCCTCAGGTGGACAGGGGCACCTGGGAAAGGTGAGAGTCGGCTCCACTCCAGCCTGGTTTTCATTCAGAAACAGGAACTGAAATGCTCTTTTAAAGCCAAATCAAATTCCTCCTCAACCTTCCTCATAAACCCCAATTCTGCCTGGTATGTTGATAATATGAATTTGTATCGGTTCTGTGCCAGGTTAAATGTCAGGGCTTCTGCCCAGAGAATCCTGGGTCTTGGTCTTGGATGGCTGCTGAACATTCGCTCTTATTGATTGACAGCCCATCCCACAGACCTTCTCAGCAGAAGAAAACCTGTCACCCTTACCTGCCTTCCTGGAAATTCTCAGAGACGCTAGAACAGGTACAGGTGTGCAGAGGGCTGTTGCTTCTGGGCTTGGCTGGGGCTCCTCACCAACTGCATCAGTTTTCGCTCAGGTACTGCAGGGGAGACCCGGAGTCCGTTGATGGAGTTTGGGGCAGGTCGAGTTACGTCAAAGGTGCTGGAATCAGCAGACACACCGTGGCTGTCATCTGGGAATACAGAAACCCTTGTCAGGCCCAAAGCCGCCCATCCTCATTCTCTCCTTTCATTCTGCTTACAGCTCCATGGTCTTGAGTGTCTCTCATTGAATTGACCACTGCCAGCCCCTCCACGGGCTCACCCATCCTGCCCTTTTGCCCCCTGCTTGCTTTTCCAGTAGTGATCCCATTAACCAGAATAACTGCAACAGGCCCTGCTGGGTAACCCCAGAGGGATCCGCTACCTTGGAGCACTCCAAGAGACTCTTTCTCACGGCTGAATCAAGGGGAGCAACAAGTCCACCTCTGCCGGCCATCACTGAAGGAAGCAAGCAGGTGACTGGTGATATCCAGGTCAGCATTCCACTCTCAGGGAAAAGCAAGCAAGCACATACAGGCACAAAATCGAGTCGCAGGCACAAAAATCACAAGACTACGTGACTCGAGCACTTACAATCGCGACTATTTTCCAAGTCACTCCCACGAGTCACAACCAGAGCAGTGACATTGGTGACTGAAGTTGACAAGAGTCACAGAAAATCACAACTTTTCAGAACTCGTGACAAGTAATCAGGACTCAAGTACCCATCCCTGCTTATAGCCTCCATGTGCAGTCTGTGAGAAGGAGGGCATGCTTTGGTGGCCTAGTGGGGAAGCGAAAGGGATTTTGGCAGTGGTGGGTAGGGCTTTTAGTCACCCAAATGTGGAGTGAGACAATGGGGCTTTCTGAACTTTCTTCTTCTTTGTAATAAAGAGAAGAGGAAACCAGAATCAATCCAAACACTGCCTATAAAAGCCAAAGAAGCCATTGTGGGGGGTGGGAGACCGCTAGAGCTTATTTGTATCCGTTCCGTGCAAAGATTACCCCCACAAGGAAAACTAGATAGCAAAGGGTCTAGCCTAGTTTCTTATACGAGGGGACTGAAGGAGGCTGGGTTGTGGTGAAGACACATTCAGTCATGTGGCGATCCTGGGAATGCTAAAGCAATATCACTTAGACCAGGGGTGTCAAACATAAGGCCCGGGGGCTGGATGTGGCCTGTGGAACCTTTTTATCTGGCCCTTAGGCTCTCAGCTGCTAAGCAGTGCTGAGGTATGACTGCTGAAAGGGCAGCCCACATGAAAATCGGGCTCTCCCGTATCTTGAAATATGATCGAGAGTTCCATACTTTCTCTTCTGTCATTTGCAGCTAATGAATTCCTAAGTGAGGAAAAAGTGCTTATTTTTGGTTCTTGTAGTAAATATACATGCACAGGCACTAAAGTTTAAGATGTCTTAGCAGTATTTGGCAATAATGACTCAGGCACACCTTCATCTGAACAAGAGCACACTCTTGGCCTTGATGATACGCTGAGGGTCTTCGCCCAGAGCCTGTAAACACAGGATGTTAAGGAGAATCTTATCTAGGAATGTGTTTGTGGTTAAGCTAGAACTAGCTGGTATGAAGCAAGGTAGCATCCTTGTGGAAATTCCCCAAATATGTAACCTTATATCATGTGTTTTGAGACTTAATAAATAGCTGGGTCAGGAGCTGGGAGACAGCACTTCACTTCTCCCTTGATTTCATTCCTGCTCCTGCTTCCAGCACTTTCAACCTCTCTGAAACCTGTGTCTGTTGTCTAATTCTTGCCATGGCTTTTCTGCCACACCAACGGAGCATCTCAGGCTGCTCCTCATGTAGCACCAAAATGGTACATCTGGCGCCCGAACAGGGACCTTTAATCCTGGGACAGAGACTTCTGGTCCTAGGACAGAGACTCTCTGCAAAATGCTACATCTGGCGCCCGGAAAAGGGACCAGGTGCTACATCTGGTGCCCTGGAACAGGGACCCTCTTCAACTTCTAGCCCTAGCACAGGGACTTCTGGTGCCCTGGCATAGGAACCCTTGCTTTTTCTTATTTCTAGCAGCCTGACTTTCTTTGTTGTTCCCCATTCGCTGCTACATCTAGCACAGCAAATGGGGACCCTTTCTTGCTCTGGCTTCTGCACCACATCAAGCAGTCCTTGACTTCCGGGGTCTCAGGCTGCTCCAGGTGACATTACTGCTACATTTGGCGCAGCAGGCAGAGACTTTCTGCAATGAGCAGGTACAGTAGAGCCAGGTGGTCTTGATCAAACGGCCTGTCCTCTGCCTCCGAACTCATTGCCTTGACTTGCTCCAGTTATGATTTTCAATCCCTTAGAGTGCTTCTGTCTTAGCACTCTCCCTCAGGCAACAAGGTACCCTTGTGTGCCTTTTAAGCAGCCTTGCATTACAACTTTTAGTGGCTGCCTCTCTGATTTTTCACTGCACTTGCTTTTATAAGCATCCTGACTTTTGAGGTCAGGTTGCTTCTTAACACTATTGTGGCTATACTGGGTGCCCAGACGTGGGCCAGCCAAGTATAGCAGACAAGCTGCTTTACTTTTTTCTAAATCAAGTAACCTGTTTTCTGGGTTGCTCCACATGCGTCTGACCCTGAAAGAGGGGCCACGACAAAATCAAGTAACCTGTTTTTTGGGTTGCTCCTCATTCATTGCTGCGTCTGACCCTGAAAGAGGGGCCACGACAACAACTAGCTTATCCGCCCGGCACGGGTTACAGAGCTCAACTATCTAGGTAAGTATAGCATTGATAAGTAAGTATAAGCTTATCAAAACCACAGCAATGATCTATTTTTTCTCTTTAGCAAAGCTTAGCACCTTGTTTCCTTCTAAGAGGTCACAGACTTAATTTACCATCCAAACTTTCACTCTGCAGTGGTAAAGCAGTTAGAGGAAATAAACAGTAATACATCTATCCTCTTACCAGAAACTGCTCTTTAGCCCAAGCCACAGAGCAAGAGATTAACTCTTAAAAGCACTAATCTGTGTTCCTCCAAGTGCTCTTTAAAAAACCCTTTTTGTTAGCTTGTATTTTTCCCCCCTTTGTACCAACTTAGTAAGAAAAGAACTCCATAGTAAGCAAGCATAGGTAACACACAGCAAAGCCAAAACTAGACCTCCACAAGAACAACAAAAACAATGCCCTCTGTATTCCGAGAGAAGCACCTTTAAACGTGGTGCTTTGCAAACAGAACAAAAGAAACTCTTAAGCTATCCATAATCCTCCTTGTGTATTTATTCTGTTAGAATAAAAACTATAATTTGCCATGTGGCACAATTCCACAGGCAATGTCCTGCCACTTACCTGGCTACCAGGTAGCCCAGTTTAGGTAAAGCAATAGCCTCTGTCTAAAGAAAAATTGAAGGCATTGCACACATTAATTTAAGAACAATTATAAGTCAAACATATTGTTCTTTTCATTAGTCCATAGAATATATCAATATTCGTCATAAGAAAAGACATTTAGAAAATGGAGACACTTGTATAATCTTCTTGAAGTAAACAAAGGAATTCAACCCATGGAACCACGTTAATTTGGCCTCCCAAATCCAAATTTAATTTTTATGATGTAAAATAACCCCATCTTGTGTTAATAATAGGTAAATCAAGCCTTGCAGCCATTTAATTATGGAGCAAGCCCTCAATTTTAAATCAAATAGCACAAACAGATATTCCCAAAAATTAGGAGCTTGCTTTAATAAAATAAGCCAGTCCTTAAAAAATAGTAAACTCCTCCTCATTTTGTGCCACAAAAAGTACAGATTGTACTTAAAAACATAAGATCAGCCCCACTGGATCAGGCCATAGGCCCATCTAGTCCAGCTTCCTGTATCTCACAGCGGCCCACCAAATGCCCCAGGGAGCACACCAGATAACAAAAGACCTCATCCTGGTGCCCTCCCTTGCATCTGGCATTCTGACATAACTCATTTTTAAAATCAGGAGGTTGCGCATATACATCATGGCTTGTACTCCGTAATGCCCCAGGGAGCACACCAGATAACAAAAGACCTCATCCTGGTGCCCTCCCTTGCATCTGGCATTCTGACATAACTCATTTTTAAAACCAGGAGGTTGCGCATATACATCATGGCTTGTACTCCGTAATGGATTTTTTTCCAGAAACTTGTCCAATCCCCTTTTAAAGGCGTCTAGGCTAGACGCCAGCACCACATCCTGTGGCAAAGAGTTCCACAGACCAACCACACGCTGAGTAAAGAAGTATTTTCTTTTGTTTGTCCTAACCTGCCCAACACTCAATTTTAGTGGATGTCCCCTGATTTTAATATTATGTGAGAGTGTAAAGAGCATCTCCCTATCCACTCTGTCTATGCCCTGTATAATTTTGTATGTTTCAATCATGTCCCCCCTCAGGCGTCTCTTTTCTAGATTGAAGAGGCCCAAACGCCGTAGCCATTCCTCATAAGGAAGGTGCCCCAGCCCCGTAATCATCTTAGTTGCTCTCTTTTGCACCTTTTCCATTTTCACTATGTTTTTTTTTTTTGAGATGTGGCGACCAGAACTAGACACAATACTCCAGGTGTGGCCAATTCACAAAGTATAGTAAATAAGCAGCCACCCTGCCAAAAAAGTTAAATGTAGCATACCAATGCTCCTGACTTTGTCAGGACAGACATCATTCCAATAGTTCAAACCAACCCCCCACCATAAACAGCTTTTTTACATGCTGTTAGGTGAAGAAGCATTTAACACAGCAAAACCACAAGCTTCTTATCCTAACCATCAAGCATACGTTTTATTTAAAACGTGATGCCACATTTTTAGCCATCAGAAGCTCCTAAAGCACATAGTTTTAACTACTGCACAAAATGCAGTATGGCTCCATAAGCATCAACCACCTTAAAGGAAGGATCAAAAAAAAAAATTATTAGCAAGTTTTCCTTTAAAGTAAGTCTAACAGCCCAACTTTGTGTTAGCCTCCTCTTTTTTTGTGTATTAGTTCAACAGAACAAAAAACCATGATTTGCCCTGTGGTACAATGCCACAGGCAAGCCCTCAAAAAACAATAAATTCCCCTTCATTCTGTGCCTTTTATAGGTACAGATTGCATTATCACTAGTATATGCCAAAGACTTGTAAAATATAGCAAACCAGCTATCACCTTAAGAAAAATCTTATAGTAAGAAAAGCCCTTAAGGCTAACCCCTAAGTTTTAATTCCTGCATCAAATGCAGGAGAGTCCTGTGAGTCCAGTCACTTTAAGAGCTCAGAAAAGCTGCAACAGTAGCAACAGCACTGGCCTTTTAGTTTGGTCCAGTGCCTTTAAAAAACAGTTCCATTTTTTAATTGAAGATGAAAAAAGCACATTATTAGTAAAAAGATTTTATAAAAAGCACCAACAACCAATGATGAGCTATAAAACGTGTAAGCAAACCATAGTCATCTTTTTTAGTGTTATTTATTCCACACCCTTTAAGACAGCAACCACCAGCCATTTTAAGTTTGGTAAGTTTCCATAAAAAAATTTCCCAAACATTTTTCCCCATAAGTTGAAGCTACTATGATAGATTTTAAACTTCATAGTATCTCTCATTCCATATTTTTTAAAACTGTAGTTATTAACCATTTTACCCATTAGTAGCAGTCATTATAGCATTTAAAGTTATGTTTTTAAATATTAAAAGCAAACCGAAAGTCACCAGCAGTTTGTTTAGTTTAGTAGTAAACCACAGTGTTCCCAAACATAGATAAAAAATTGTAAACAACCGTGAAAGTCTTGCTGTGTTTTCAATCACAGAAGAGAAGAAAAAAAAATGCTCTGACAGTTTAAATTTTTCGGTTTGCAAACCTCTTCAGAATACCATCTAAAGAAAACCATATCAGATCCCCCAGATCTGGTATAGAAAGATACCAGTCAATTTAGTTTTTTTTAAATTTTTTAATGTATATGTATAAATGATTAGCAAATAGTAATATTTTAAGTCAATTGTGGTGGTTTAATTACATCAAAAAGTTCAAAGTTTAAGATCTCACAAAGAAGGCAAAAGCATGTAAGTTTTAATAAATGAGGTCATGTGAGCGAAGGTAAAAGTACCATACCACTGTTGAAAGTATGTAAATAAGAGCGATAATGTATGTATAAAATTAAACAGAATTGTTTCCAGTGAGAAATATATGTATTTAAAGATAGCACCCCACATAAGAAAAATTAGTTTTATGTTTTTTCCCCACTAATACATACAAAGTGTATCTTCCAATTTTTTTAAAAGAATTAAAATGAGGGATCTGACAATGTAATTGTTTGTTTGTTTGTTTAATATTAGATGCAGAAAGGATTCATTTTTCAAGAAAAGCACCCTCCACAAAAAGGCACAGTATTGCCTTTTAGCCAATAAATTAAGTAACTAACCCATATGTTTAGACAATTGTGAGACCCAAAAAAGGGACACGCCCAGACCCCCATTAAGAATTTAGGGCAGGCTGTGTTGTTATTGTGTTTAATTTTATAGAAACGTTTTGGAGCCAACACGTGTGTTCCATCAGCCAGGAGAACCAAGGCTTGAAAAGAAAAGAATCCAATTTCCAATTTCCAGCTACAAAAACAAAACTCAAAACCAAACAACCCAGCAACAAGGCCTCAAGCCTTAACATAAGAACATAAGAACAGCCCCACTGGATCAGGCCATAGACCCATCTAGTCCAGCTTCCTGTATCTCACAGCGGCCCACCAAATGCCCCAGGGAGCACACCAGATAACAAGAGACCTCATCCTGGTGCCCTCCCCTACATCTGGCATTCTGACTTAACCCATTCCTAAAATCAGGAGGTTGCGCATACTCATCATGGCTTGTACCCCATAATTGATTTTTACTCCAGAAACTCGTCCAATCCCCTTTTAAAGGCGTCTAGGCTAGACGCCAGCACCACATCTTGTGGCAAGGAGTTCCACAGACTGACCACGCGCTGAGTAAAGAAATATTTTCTTTTGTCTGTCCTAACCCGCCCAACACTCAATTTTAGTGGATGTCCCCTGGTTCTGGTATTATGTGAGAGTGTAAAGAGCATCACCCTATCCACTCTGTCCATCCCCTGCATAATTTTGTATGTCTCAATCATGTCCCCCCTCAAGCGTCTCTTTTCTAGGCTGGAGAGGCCCAAACGCCGTAGCCTTTCCTCATAAGGAAGGTGCCCCAGCCCCGTAATCATCTTAGTTGCTCTCTTTTGCACCTTTTCCATTTCCACTATGTCTTTTTTGAGATGCGGCGACCAGAACTGGACACAATACTCCAGGTGTGGCCTTACCATCGATTTGTACAACGGCATTATAATACTAGCCATTTTGTTCTCAATACCCTTCCTAATGATCCAAGCATAGAATTGGCCTTCTTCACTGCCGCCGCACATTGGGTCGACACTTTCATCGACCTGTCCACCACCACCCCAAGATCTCTCTCCTGATCTGTCACAGACAGCTCAGAACCCATCAGCCTATATCTAAAGTTTTGATTTTTTGCCCCAATGTGCATGACTTTACACTTACTGACATTGAAGCGCATCTGCCATTTTGCTGCCCATTCTGCCAGTCTGGAGAGATCCTTCTGGAGCTCCTCACAATCACTTCTGGTCTTTACCACTCGGAAAAGTTTGGTGTCGTCTGCAAACTTAGCCACTTCACTGCTCAACCCTGTCTCCAGGTCGTTTATGAAGAGGTTGAAAAGCACCGGTCCCAGGACAGATCCTTGAGGCACACCGCTTTTCACCTCTCTCCATTGTGAAAATTGCCCATTGACACCCACTCTCTGCTTCCTGGCCTCCAACCAGTTCTCAATCCACAAGAGGACCTGTCCTCTAATTAACTGATTGTGGAGTTTTTTCAGTAGCCTTTGGTGAGGGACCGTGTCAAATGCCTTCTGAAAGTCCAGATATATAATGTCCACAGGTTCTCCCACATCCACATGCCTGTTGACCTTTTCAAAGAATTCTATAAGGTTCGTGAGGCAAGACTTACACTTACAGAAGCCATGCTGACTCTCCCTCAGCAAGGCCTGTTCGTCTATGTGTTTTGAGATCCTATCTTTGATGAGGCATTCCACCATCTTACCCGGTATGGATGTTAGGCTGACCGGCCTATAGTTTCCCGGGTCCCCCCTCTTTCCCTTTTTAAAAATAGGCGTGACATTTGCTATCCTCCAATCTTCTGGCACCGTGGCCGTTCTGATGGACAAGTTGCATACCTTAGTCAAGAGATCTGCAACTTCATTCTTCAATTCCTTAATAACCCTTGGGTGGATGCCATCAGGGCCCGGTGACTTATTGATCTTTAATTTATCAATGAGGTCTGAAACATCTTCTCTTTTAACCTCTATCTGACTTAACTCCTCGGTCAGGAGGGGCCGTTCGGGCAGCGGTATCTGCCCGAGGTCTTCTGCCGTGAAGACAGATGCAAAGAACTCATTTAATTTCTCTGCCATCTCTAAGTCTCCTTTTATCTCCTCTTTCCCTCCCTCACAATCCAGAGGGCCAACCGCTTCTCTGGCGGGTTTCCTGCTTCTAACATATTTGAAGAAGCTTTTATTGTTCCCCTTAATGTTGCTGGCCATGCGTTCCTCATAGTCTCGCTTGGCCTCCCATATCACCTTCTTACATTTCTTTTGCCACAGTTTATGTTCCTTTTTATTCTCCTCATTAGGGCAAGACTTCCATTTACGGAAGGAAGCTTCCTTGCCCTTCACAGCCTCTCTAACTTGGCTCATTAGCCATGCGGGCACCCTCCTGGATTTAGTGGAACCCTTCTTTCTTTGCGGTATACACCTCTGCTGGGCCTCTATTACTGTTGTTTTAAGCAGCCTCCATGCACTCTGGAGAGATTGGACTCTTTTTACCCTCCCTTTCAACCTCTTTCTAACCAGCCTCCTCATTTGAGGGAAGTCCGCCCGTTGGAAGTCAAGGGTTTTTGTGAGAGATTTGCCTGGTATTCTTCCTCCAACGTGCACGTCAAAACGGATCGCAGCATGATCACTGTTCCCCAATGGCTCAGTAACGTTTACATCTCTAACCAGGTCCTGCGTACCGCACAAAATTAAATCCATAGTCACCTGTCCTCTCGTGGGCTCCGTGACTAGCTGATCTAAGCCACAGTCATTTAGCACGTCAAGAAATCCGGTTTCCTTATTGTGACCAGAACACAAATTGACCCAGTCAATATGAGGATAATTGAAGTCCCCCATGATTACAACCCTGTCCCTCCTTGTCACCTCCCTGATCTGTTTCCTCATTTCAAGGTCCCCATCAGATTTCTGGTCTGGAGGACGATAGCACGCCCCCAGTATTACATCGCTGCACAAGCCTGGTAATTTAACCCACAGAGATTCTACGGTGGAGTCGGACCCACCTTCAATCTCTACTTTGCTGGATTCTATCCCTTCCTTAACATAAAGGGCCACCCCACCTCCAACACGCCCCTGCCTGTCCCTCCTGTAGAGTTTATAGCCCGGGATTGCGGTATCCCACTGATTCTCCGCATTCCACCAGGTTTCCGTTATGCCCACTATGTCAATATTTTCCCTTGTCACCAGACATTCCAGTTCTCCCACCTTTGCTCGTAGACTTCGGGCATTCGCATAAAAGCATTTATACACGGAATGCCTCAGGATGGGCTGCTTATTCGCTCCTTTGTCCCCGCATCCTCTCATTGTGCCAAACCGTCTATCACATCCCATCACCCTACCTTTCCCAATTTCTTCTCCTACCCTGCCTTTGTCTTGTTGTTCTCTAACCTCCCCACCCTCATCCCATAGGGATGAGGAGTCCCAAACCGGATGCCCCTCGGCTCCTGTCGGCCTTCCCCCAGGGATCAGTTTAAAAGCTGCTCTGCCACCTTTTTAATGTTATGCGCCAGCAGTCTGGTTCCATTCTGGTTCAAATGGAGCCCGTCCCTCTTGTACAGGCCCCGCTTGTCCCAAAAGGTTCCCCAGTGCCTAACGAATCTAAACCCCTCCTCCCTACACCACCGTCTCATCCACGCATTGAGACCCCTGATCTCCGCCTGCCTAGCTGGCCCTGCGCGTGGAACAGGTAGCACTTCAGAGAACGCTACCTTTGAGGTCCTGGCTTTCAGCTTCCTGCCTAAAAGCCTAAATTTGGCCTCCAGGACCTCCCAGCTACACTTGCCCACGTCGTTGGTGCCGACATGCACCACAGCCGCTACCTCTCCCCCAGCACTGTCTACTAGCCTGTCTAGATGAGAAGTGATGTCCGCAACCTTTGCACCAGGCAGGCAAGTCACCATGCGGTCCTCACATCTGTCGCAAACCCCCCTCTCTATGTTTCTAATAATCGAATCCCCCACTACAAGAAGCCCCCAACCCCCCTCCCGCCGAGGAGTATCCCGAGTGTGCTCGGATACGGGCCCATCCCCTGGAGAAGGGGTCCCCCCTAGGGGATTGTTTCCCTCCTCTCCAGGATGACGTCCTCCAGTCCCGAGACTTCCCACCCGGGCAGCCGAGGAGCTGCACGCCTGAGGTTGGGACGAAGCCTGATCGTCCCCGGAAGTCTCCCCACGGTCCTCCTCTGGCTGCCTGCGCTTCTCCAGGTCGGCCACCAAGGCTTCAAGGGAGCGGACGCGTTCCCTGAGAGCCTGGAGCTCCTTGCACCGAGGACACACCCATGACTTATGCCCCAGAGGCATATAATCATACATGTGGCACTCGATGCAGAACACTGGATAGCCCCCACTCTGCTGCTGGCTGTCTGACTGCATAGCTTTTTTGTTGTTGTTGTTGTTGTTTTATTTAGGGATCCTTTTAAAAACCGTACACTGGATAGCAGCCCTCTTCTCAAGGGAAGAGGAAGGGCAGTGTCTGGGGCCCTGGCCTCCTCGCCCTGCTGCTGAACTCGCCCAGATGCTAAACTCTTGTGCCTTACCTGGCACTTAGTTCCCGAGGCACTGGGTTCCCAGAGGCCAAACGCATCTGCACCTTGATTACCTCCCATAACAGCAAGAGACAAGGGGGAGGCCTAAGCAGTCCCACTTTTAGCATCATGGAAAGATTAAAAAAAAATTGACATTCAAAAAAAACCCAGAAGCAATTGCTTGTCATGATGGAAAAAGGAACCAAAGAACTTTTAAACAACATTTGAAAATGCCATGGCACAATCACAACCTGTACACTACAGCAGTTCCCAATGAACTACAAAAGACTTATCTGTTTTCAGTATGTAAAAAACAGAATTCAAAGCCATAACAACTCTGTATGCCCATGAAAACCAGTTTAATGATGTGTTATTATTTTTTGAAAAGTTCTGATATGTAAAAGTGAAACCTTCAATTGTATTTTAGCCAATTTAAGTAAAGAAGCAAAATGTTGTGTTAGTTAACGTGTAATGATGTTCCCATTTTAACCAACTGATTGAGTTTTAATGTTTTCGTTAACGCAGCATCTCAGCATGTTAACGCAGCATCTCAGGCTGCTCCTCATGTAGCACCAAAATGCTACAGGTTCTGACCTGTTTAATGACATCACTTCCTGCCCAATGACCACTTCTGGCCCTCAGCAGACGTAATGAATGCTATTTGGCCCTCAGTACGAAATGATTTTGACACCCCTGACTTAGACACAAATGCAATCTGGAGCAACATATTTGGGAGCTGCCAGATTTAGGGTGCCTGATGGAGCCTGTTTCCCAGTGTGTTCAGAGGTCCTGAAGCAGGAAATGAAGACCCTCAAGCTATCTGAAGTGCTATCTGTACGTTCCCAAGAATGGTTAAGAACTTCCAAGCTTCACGGAGAGCAGCCCCAAAGGACAGAGTTTCCCCCTTACCTGTCTCCTTGGAAATCTTCTTATAGATGGGACTTGCCAATTCTTGTGCAAGTTGCACTTTGTTGGTTGAGATATTCCGATTTTCTCCAGGTCAACCCATATCTCACTTGTGCTGAGTGGTGTCACATCAGACTTCCTATATTTGTCCCATGACCGAATGGTCCTCCTTCAGTCTTCCCCCCTCCATCTCAATGGCGTAGCTGGAGGGAGTGCAAAGCACTATGTTTTGCGGGATGCAAGGGGCGTACGTCTCTGTTTGGCTCCCCACATGGAAAGGCTACAAAGGGGAGTGGGAGGGGCCCCTTGCACACTGCGATGTGGCTCCCTTCAAAACTTAGGGCTTTGCACCCCCTCTGGCTATGCCACTACTCCATCTGTCCCCCTGAGGAGAAAGAGAAATGGTGCACTGCATCCTAGATGGTTTTTGTCCATTTTATAGTCATGGTTTTAATTAATCCAGAATATTTTTTCTCTTCTTGTTGCTGAGGGTTCAGAGTGTCCCTATGGCCATAAGGGTGATATCCAAATCTGCTAACTAAAGAAAGGGACAACACACATGGATATTCCTGGTTCCCTGTGGGGTCTTACTTAAAAAAGAATGGCACACCTCACTCCCATTTGTACGGCATCTTCCCATCGGGCCAGAGATTTTATTATCCTGTTCTCATAAGACATACGTGGATTGGTGGGAAGCGGCCAGACGAGTACCTTTCAAGCTGCAATGTCCTTTCTTTCCCATCACGGCTTGTGACTTAACAGACATGACAAATAAGTGATTTCATTATTGCTTATGTGAACAAATCATCTTTGCACCTTTCCTGCACTCCCTGGGACAGAACGTTCAGGAACCTGCAAATTAATTGATTCACTGTGCCTGGAGCTTGGGTTTGACCCATCTTTCTAGTGCCCAAACAAGCGTTCCCTTCCCTTGAGGAGGCCTCCGTGACTGCCCCTCCAACCTCAGGATGCAACTCACGCCCTGTTTGCACAGCTGCGTCAGAGCTGGACAGCTGAATGGGATCGGGCCCTCCGTCTCTTTCTTACGGGATTTTCTGCAATATGCTGCTTTGTAGTCCAGTCTTAGATCTCCGTTCCAAGAGTTGTGTAATTCACTCACAGCCCAGTTCTGAGCTACTCGGCACGCAGTTGGTGCCAAAATGGCTGCTGCAGCATCCTAAGCATGCCGGGCAGCTTCCAGTGGCTTACTTGTGGGCTTCTTGGGCCCACAGTAAGTCTCGCAAGTGTGCCTGATGGCATGTTTGCAACAGTGCATGCCAGCGATGAGCTGGCACACAAGGCTCAAGATTGAGCCCTCACTCCCCCAGACCAGCTCTTGAGTCTTCAGCAACACAATAGCCTCGCCTTTCTCCTCATTTCATGCCAGCCCCTAGTTGTGTCAGGAGCCTGTGCACTTGGTCCCCACACCCATCGTCCACTTCACATAACATGGGCACAGGATTTGTCTTCCTGCCCACCCCGTGAGAGATCTTCTTTGGCTACAATCCTAACCTCACTTTCCTGGGCGTAAGTCCCATTGAACACAGTAGAACCTACTTCTGAGTAGACCTGGTTCGGATTGTGCCCTTTGTCACTAACTGCAAGGCAAACCTGTGTTTCACCTTTGCTGCGTTCACTGGAAGTCCTTGGAGGGGTCTGGGCTTGTCAGCATGACCGGAATGGGATCCGGCTCAGCCTCTCCTGCAACTCCACATTCTCCATTTGGACACAAAGAGAATACAGACATGGCAGAGGAAAGACTGCCTGCGGGCACAGCAGGTGAATTAATTGGCGCGTTTCTGAATGCTCTGTCTGAAGGAGGGAGGAAAAGGTGCATCTGCTGCACCAAAGAAGATCTTGTTCAAAGAAGCAATAATTAAATCACTTAATTGAAAGTCACAGGTCATGACTGTAAAGCCAAAAAAGTCAACAAGTAAATGAAGACTGGCAGACGTGGCTTTTGGGAGGCTTCCCTGCCTGAGCTGCCATCTCTCTGCAGTGCTGTTTTGCCTTTGCATTTCAGACCTGCCTTGCTCTGATTTTCAGGTGTTCAGACTGACCCATCTTAGATTTCCAGATCTGTAACCAGGGTTAGCAGCAGGACCAGCAGCCAGGGGCCCATTGCCAATCCACGACCCCTGTGCACATTGTCTCTGCCATAGTGGAACCACCCGCTCCTGCTGGCCCCAGAGAGTCACTGAAGTGTCAAAACCGGAATTGGGTTCTGATCTTTTTTTTACGCTTTCTGAGGCTTGGAAAACCCTGCAGAGGCATCTGTGGGACTTTCTGCACCCCCCAGAGGTTGGCACTGCTCATGATAGGTGCAAAAATGACCCTTCTGGCACTTTCAGGCACTGTCCCTGGCAGTGGTTCAGTCTTCGGGATTTCGTCACTGCCTGAGCTCAGCCACTGCACCTACTTAGGTGGTTTCACTGGTATAAGCAGAACTTTGTGAATCATGGAAGTCTTTTAACCATTGGACTCTTTCAACCATTCCTGCCTTTCAGACATCCCTCTGCACAGTTATCTGAACAGACACATTGAACATCAGAGACAGCCTGGCAGGAGGTCAAGGCCCCCCTAAATGATAAGGCTCTTGAAAACGCAAGCTTATCCCAGTCCAGCACTGCTGGTAGGCAGATATTCACAAAATCAAGGGCTGTCAGAATGCCATAGTGGAATACCCCCAATTCCGATTAATTACTGCCCTTGGGATGGGGGCCGCATCTGTCCACCTCTGCAAGATGTAACCTGACTCAGTTACTCAAGCCACATACTGTGAATGGCTCCCTAATCGCTGAACACTGGCCTGGATCTTCAAAGCAGAGCTTGGTCATGTTGGTGGCCTGCTGGGGACACTGTCCTTTGCTGCTCTGATCTTGAGAACGGAAAACTGAACTTCACCAGACACCTGCAGTGGTGTAGCTACACCACCTGGCACTTGGGGACACAAAATTTCATAACACCCCCTGGCCTCAGACCAGCCATTTTCAACATTTTTCAGCTCGCGGCACACTGACAAGGCATTAAAATTGTCAAGGCACACCATCAGGTTTTTGACAATTGACAAGGTACACTATGCTGCTGGTGGGGGACTGATGATACCAAAATGCTGAGCTCACAATATAGAAATATCCCAAGATGCCCAGTTCACAATATGAAATACCCACAAGGCTCTTCTCTGACCAAAAGCCAGCATCTAAAAATCCCTCTCAGAGAACAAGCTAGCTGTGGTATGTTCACAAGGGTAAACAGAAAGTCATAAACAAATAAAAGGGATGCATAGAGTACCAGATCCTTTGTAATGGATATCTCTGTAAACAAATTGCCGATGCGTATCGAATTGAACATCCTGAGGATCAAGATGTTGATCTGATAACCAAGCCCAATGTTTGTGGGACTGTTGGTCTGTTATTTTTCCCATGCTTGCCATGGATGTGTTTTGCTCTCTTTGTGTGCTCTTTTGTCCCCCCTCCCCTACCTAGTCTACCCTATAAAACCAGCATCATTGTAATTGTTCGGGGTCTCTCCACGTGTGTGTGTGTGTGTTTGTGGAGGGTCCCGTTTGCACACGAGAGTAAACGTAAGAAGTCCTTTGAATTCTCCTGTCGCCTGTTTGATTGCCTCTCCAAAATCCAAAGAATCGTGTGTTCATTCGGGAACACTCATATCCCCATTGGTTCCACTAATATATGACTGTCCCCCAAACTTCTGCGGCACACCTGCAGACAAGTCGTGACACACCGGTGTGCCATGGCACAGTGGTTGAAAATGGCTACCTCAGACTGACCTTAGAAATGCACTTCTGGTTTTCAGCAAAAACTGGAAATGCCTTACTAAGGCCTTCAGGAGGCCTTCTGATGATCGCAAAGTTTGTGCTCTGCCTTCCCAAGCCTCAGAAGACTGCTTTTCCACCTCAGGTTCACCATTGGAGGTGCAAGTTGACACCCCCTCAAGGTGTGGTACCCTGGGCAGTTGACCTCCTGGCCCATCCTTAACTATGCCACTGGACACTTTCTGGTGTCCTTGCATGATGGCCGGCAGAGGTGGACTTCTTGCTTCCCTTGACTTGACTTTAAGAAAGAGTTTCTTGGAGTGCTCCATGGCAGCAGATCCCTGCGTTTTCCCCACTGAGTCTGTTGCAGGTATTCCGGTTAATGGAGTCACTACTGGAAAAGCAAGAAGGGGCCAAACATGCAGAGTTGGTGAGTCAGTGGATGGCCTGGAAGTGGTCAATTCAAAGAGAGAGACGCAAAACCATGACTCTGTCAGCAGCATGAAAGGAAAGTGTCCAATGTGCAGCGGCAGTGAAGAAGGCCAGTTCTATGCTTGGGATCATTAGAAAAGGTATTGAGAACAAAACGGCTAATATTATAATGACGTTGTACAAATCGATGGTAAGGCCACACCTGGAGTATTGTGTCCAGTTCTGGTCGCCGCATCTCAAAAAGGACATAGTGGAAAAGGTGCAAAAGGGAGCGACTAAGATGATTACTGGGCTGGGGCACCTTCCTTATGAGGAAAGGCTACGGTGTTTGGACCTCTTCAGCCTAGAAAAGAGGCGCCTGAGGGGGGACATGATTGAGACATACAAAATTATGCACAGGAAGGATAGAGTGGATAGAGAGATGCCTTTTTCCCTCTCACATCATACCAGGACCAGGGGACATCCACTAAAATTGTTTGTGAGGAGAGTTAGGACTGAGAAAATAAAATATTTCTTTACTCGGCGTGTAGTTGGTCTGTGGAACTCCTTGCCACAAGATGTGATGATGGCATTGGGCCTAGATGCCTTTAAAAGGGAATTGGACACATTTCTGGAGAAAAAGTCCATTATGGGTTACAAGCCATGATGTGCATGTGCAACCTCCTGATTTTAGAAATGGGCTATGCCAGATGCAAGGGAGGGCACCAGGATGCAGGGCTCTTGTTATCTGGTGTGTTCCCTGGGGCATTTGGTGGACTTTTGTGAGATACAGGAAGCTGGACTAGATGGGCCTATGGCCTGATCCAGTGGGGCTGTTCTTATGTTCTTATGTACCCACACTTACCCAGGAGTAAGTCCCTTTGATTATCACTGTTAAAAGAACATACATAGTAGCTTGTTAAAAGTACAGGTCTGTCACATTTTCCCAAATGCAGTCACATGCCATGGTAGTATCAAGTCTATTGTGTTAAAAATAACATATTGAAATGAATAGGGACCCACCTGAAATTGGCTGGTGACCCACCTAGTGGGTGGGTGGCCACCTAGTGGGTGGCTCGTGACCCACCTACTTCTGATGGATTGTGCCCTTTGTCACTAACTGCAAGGCAAACCTGCGTTTTGCATTTGCTGCTTTCACTGGAAGTCCTTGGAGGGGTCTGGGCTTGTCAGCATGACCGGAATGGGATCCGGCTCAGCCTCTCCTGCAACTCCACATTCCCCTTTTGGACACAAAGAGAAAACAGACATGGCAGAGGAAAGACTGCCTGCGGGCACAGCAGGTGAATTAATTGGTGCGTTTCTGAATGCTCTGTCTGAAGGAGGGTGGAAAAGGTACATCTGCTGTGCCAAAGAAGATCTTGTTCAAAGAAGCAGTAAATAAATCACTTAATTGAAAGTCACACATCATGACTGTAAAGCCAAAAAAGTCAACAAGTAAATGAAGACTTGCAGACGTGGCTTTTGGGAGGCTTCCCTGCCTGAGCTGCCATCTCTCTGCAGTGCTGTTTTGCCTTTGCATTTCTGACCTGCCTTGCTCTGATTTTCAGGTGTTCAGACTGACCCATCTTAGATTTCCAGATCTGTAACCAGGGTTAGCAGCAGGACCAGCAGCCAGGGGCCCATTGCCAACCCACGACCCCTGTGCACATTGCCTCTGCCATAGTGGAACCACCCCCTCCTGCTGGCCCCAGAGAGTCACTGAAGTGTCAAAACCGGAATCGGGTTCTGATCTTTTTTTTTACGCTTTCTGAGGCTTGGGGAACCCTGCAGAGGCATCTGTGGGACTTTCTGCACCCCCCAGAGCTTGGCACTGCTCATGATAGGTGCAAAAATGACCCTTCTGTCCCTGGCAGTGGTTCAGTCTTCGGGATTTCGTCACTGCCTGAGCTCAGCCACTGCACCTACTTAGGCCTGGATCTTCAAAGCAGAGGTTGATCATGTTGGTGGCCTGCTGGGGACACTGTCCTTTGCTGCTCTGATCTTGAGAACGGAAAACTGAACTTCACCAGACACCTGCAGTGATGTAGCTACACCACCTGGCACTTGGGGGACCTAAATTTTATAACACCCCCTGGCCTCAGACCAGCCATTTTCAACCTTTTCCAATTAAAATTGTCAAGGCACACCATCAGGTTTTTGACAATTGACAAGGTACACCATGCTGCTGGTGGGGGGCTCATATCCCCATTGGCTCCACTTATATATGACTGTCCCCCAAACTTCTGCGGCACACCTGCAGACAAGTCGTGACACACCGGTGTGCCACGGCACAGTGGTTGAAAATGGCTACCTCAGACTGACCTTAGAAATGCACTTCTGGTTTTCAGCAAAAACTGGAAATGCCTTACTAAGGCCTTCAGGAGGCCTTCTGATGATCGCAAAGTTTGTGCTCTGCCTTCCCAAGCCTCAGAAGACTGCTTTTCCACCTCAGGTTCACCATTGGAGGTACAAGTTGACACCCCCTCAAGGTGTGGTACCCTGGGCAGTTGACCTCCTGGCCCATCCTTAACTATGCCACTGGACACTTTCTGGTGTCCTTGCATGATGGCCGGCAGAGGTGGACTTCTTGCTTCCCTTGACTTGACTTTAAGAAAGAGTTTCTTGGAGTGCTCCATGGCAGCAGATCCCTGCGTTTTCCCCACTGAGTCTGTTGCAGGTATTCCGGTTAATGGAGTCACTACTGGAAAAGCAAGAAGGGGCCAAACATGCAGAATGGGTGAGTCAGTGGATCACCTGGAAGTGGTCAGTTCAAAAAGAGAGACGCAAAACCATGACTCTGTAAGCAGGATGAAAGGAAAGTGTCCAATGTGCAGCGGCAGTGAAGAAGGCCAGCTCTATGCTTGGGATCATTAGAAAAGGTATTGAGAACAAAACGGCTAATGCTATAATGACGTTGTACAAATCGATGGTAAGGCCACACCTGGAGTATTGTGTCCAGTTCTGGTCGCCGCATCTCAAAAAGGACATAGTGGAAAAGGTGCAAAAGGGAGCGACTAAGATGATTACCGGGCTGGGGCACCTTCCTTATGAGGAAAGGCTACGGTGTTTGGACCTCTTCAGCCTAGAAAAGAGGCGCCTGAGGGGGGACATGATTGAGACATACAAAATTATGCACAGGAAGGATAGAGTGGATAGAGAGATGCCTTTTTCCCTCTCACATCATACCAGGACCAGGGGACATCCACTAAAATTGTTTGTGAGGAGAGTTAGGACTGAGAAAATAAAATATTTCTTTACTCTGCGTGTAGTTGGTCTGCGGAACTCCTTGCCACAAGATGTGATGATGGCATTGGGCCTAGATGCCTTTAAAAGGGAATTGGACACATTTCTGGAGAAAAAGTCCATTATGGGTTACAAGCCATGATGTGCATGTGCAACCTCCTGATTTTAGAAATGGGCTACGCCAGATGCAAGGGAGGGCACCAGGATGCAGGGCTCTTGTTATCTGGTGTGCTCCCTGGGGCTTTAAAGACCCACTTCCAGTTTTATTGCTCTTCCATTGCTCCTTATGGGATAATTTTATTCCGTTAGATTCCATTATTCGGCCCATCTTGTTGCTGAATGCAGAATAGTGTGTACTCATGTATTCTGGGGTGAGTCTGGAGGAGCAAGAAATCTGGAAGTGTGTCTTTATAGCTATTTGTAACCCTGAGAAGCTTGCAACTGGTGCAGTTTAACAGCACAAAGGTAGGGAATTGGATTCTGGTGCTTTCCTCCCCCCTCCCCCTTCTTGCAAGGCATTTAAACAGAAATGACCCTGTTTCTGCCTTGCAGTCCTGCTGGACCCCACCTCCAGGGTAGATTGCCTCTTCAACCTGCAGAGGTCCTCTCTCCTGCCAGCAGCCTCCCACCACTACAGCAGGTCTTGGGCACAGCAGCCACACACCAAACTCCAGTTTCTCCAAAGTCTGTTCCAGCAGTCTCCAAAGTCCATTCACCCATCAATTCCTCAGTCCAATAATCCAGTCTGCCCTTCCTCAAGTTTTGCTCCTTCTGCTACCCACATCCAACTCTCCCTTCATCAGGTGCTTTTATGCCTGAGGGCCCTGTGGCCTTCAAGTGGCTGCAGCTGTGCAGTACACTCCCTGCTGAAATGCCCAGGCCTTCACCCTTAAAGAGGCCACTGCTGAAACCACATCCTACCTCCTCACCAGCTGGTCTGTGATTCGGGACCCAACATTCATGATGCTGGTCTAGCACCAACCCTGCTGCCTTGGGTGGTGACGGAGCTAGGCAAAGAGAACCCCTACCTCCAAAACACTGGTGGAGGGCCACCATTTTGCTTACCACACCAGAATCTGAGTTAACACAAGTGTGAAGTATATAACATTTTTCGGATCTGTAGTGCTGACACAGGGAACGCTTGTCAGTGGTGGGCCTGGAGGGGGGCAGGGATACAAATGGCCTGAGTGCTGCATCCACACAGCGCCCCAGACCATGCGGGAAGCCTTCCAATGCAATCGTAAGACAGCACAGCCAATGTGGGCAGGTCAGCCCCCGCCCTAGCTAAATTCTTGTATGAATAGGGAAAGACATCCACCTCTGACTGATGTGTCTCCCTGGAAGTGGAGCGTAATGGCTGCACTTTCACTTTGGAAGACGTGGGGAGCCTGCAGACACCCCCAGGACGCTGCAGCAGGGACCGGTAAGTGCACGTCAGTCGCTGGCCCAGACACACCAGGACTGGGAGATGTGAGGCCAACACGAGGGCTTGCAGTGCCCCCCCACACAGCATCTCCTTCGCACAGGGTGACCAGCTGCAAAGGGGGCAGAGTGGCTGTATCTTTAACCATTGCAGAGAAGCCAGAATTTTGGCAGGTGCAGCTCAGTATGGAAGGGTTTGAAAAGCTGCACCTGTCCCGGGACAAAAGAGTCATTTCCTTGACTCAGTTGCAGTCTGGGGCAGTGAGTCCCTTCTACTCACACTTTTCTACTTCCTAAGGCAGTGTTTCTCAGTGTGGGTCGGAACTACTAGGTGGGTCACAAGCCAATTTCAGGTGGGTCCCCATTCATATTTTTAATATATTAGACCTGATGCAGCCATGGTATGTGACAGTATTTGGGGAAATGTTACAGATTTGTACTTTTAACAAGCTACTAGGTATATTCTTTTAACAATGACAGTCAATGGGACTTACTCCTTGATAAGTGTGGGTAGGATTGCAGCCTAGGATTGTGAAAAATTTCCTGCTTGATGATGCCACTTCCGGTGATGACATCACTTCTGGTGGGTCCTGACAGATTCTCCTTCTAAAAAGTGGGTCCCGGTGCTAAATGTGTGAGAACCGCTGTCCTAAGGAGTTTTGGGAGATTCTCTGCCAATTCTCTACTGCCCTCCTGTGGACGTCATGATATTGCAGGAGCTGAAGGTTAAAAAGGACAGAGACACACCCCTCAGCATCAAATGGTGGCAGCCTTAATAAAAGCAGCCCCACACTTGGGCCCCTCCACCCCTCGCCTTGCTGCCAAACCACCCCAAATCCCAAACTGGCTTCCGTTAGTGTTGGCAAGCAGGGCACGACTGGCGCTGCCTGGCATGAAGGCATCTGCTGCCCCTGCTTGCATAGCACCAAGGAAAACCATTCAGGAAAAATTCCCAGCAGCCCCACTGACAGCAGAGCTCCATTCTGCTGCTCCCTTCCCTACAGCCCTTGGACCATGGAGCACCAACCCTGATGAAATTTCCTTTGGACAGAAGCCCAAGCTCCACGGGACTGGGCCTGCAGCTCAAGGCTGAACTTGTCCAGAGACTCTCAAGAAACCTCAGCAGATGTGTCTTGAACTGAACCCCCAAGTCCCTCATAGCATCACGTTCCTGGCTTCCAGGTGCTCATCTGTCCCCCACCAGCTACCCCAAGGGAAGGGATGTCCTGTGTGATATGAACCTCCTCCCTTGGGATGGTACTGAGGGCTCAGGGGCCACCAGAGCAGATGTTTATACTTACCAAGTTGACTTGTTGTAAGGAGTAGATTATGATAATAGGCTTTGCACATTGAAAACTGGCTGCATAAATGCAAATATTTATTAATGTCACGCATGTCTCTTTTGTTCTGAATCCTGCTCTGTACAGTGAGAAGAGAGCTCATCTGAGCATGTGCAGAGAAGCCAGTGTGAAATGGGGGACAGAATGTTGGGCTTAACTCCTGTGTAAGAGTTGAGTTCAAACACAACATAGCAATGAAGCTCAGTGGGTGTAGTGTCCCTTCTCTGGGTTGATAATGGGGCAACCCCACGTATGCAACTGTGATGTCATTGACCAAAAAAAAGTGGGATGAAGAAGGTGGGATTCATGTGTCTACTGAGACACATGAGAACAACCTGAGAACAACGCCAGGTTCTGAGACATGGACCCTTCCATCTCCCTTCTTCATTCCACTTCCATTCACCTCCCACAAATCAATGGTGCACCCAAAACAGATCACCCCTAGAGATATCTGTGAGTGGGCTCTCATTGATTCAGCCACAGGCCACACAGGCATGTGATAATGCTAGAGATGGTTCTGGGGCAATGCTGGTTGAGAATGGTCTTCATTCCTGATCGTGGGATTTCTCCACAATTTTCTGGGTGAACCTCATGGGGATGCCTTCATAAACCATTGTGCAGGAAATTTCATTCCCCGGGTTCAGCTCATATGGAAGGATGTTGAACTAGCTGTAGATATAAGAAAAACTATCACGCTTTTACTCTGTAATTTGGGAACCAACGTGGTGAGTCCCCAAGTTCTCATGAAAGGGTGACAACTGATGTCAGTGCTCCTGAAGGGTTGTACAGGAAGGCAGGGCTTAGTACTGCAATCTCCACACAAGTTTAGGGACAGAACATTTCTCTTGCATTCCCCATTGGGTGGATTGGGTCCATGGAGGCTGCAGAAAGATTTCCCAGAGTCCTCCTGTGTTCTGCTTTCACCTCTATAAGGTTGGCAGATGCACTTGCAGACATAAGAACATAAGAACAGCCGCATTGGATCAGGCCATACGCTCATCTAATCCAGCTTCCTGTATCTCAAAGCAGCCCACCAAATGTCCCAGGGAGCACACCAGATAACAAGAGACCTCATCCTGGTGCCCTCCCTTGCATCTGGCATTGACCATTTCTAAAATCAGGAGGTTGCACATACACATCATGGCTTGTAACCCATTACGGATTTTTCCTCCAGAATCTTGTCCAATCCCCTTTTAAAGGCTTCTAGGCCAGATGCTATCACCACGTCCTGTGGCAAGGAGTTCCACAGAACAAACACACGCTGAGTAAAGAAATATTTTCTTTTGTCTGTCCTAACCCTCCCAACACTCAATTTCAGTGGATGTCCCCTGGTTCTGGTGTTATATGAGAGTGTAAAGAGCATATCTCTATGCACTTTATCCTTCCAATGCATAATTTTGTATGTCTCAATCATGTCCCCCCTTTTCTAGGCTGAAGAGGCGCAAACGCCGTAGCCTTTCCTCATAAGGAAGGTGCCCCAGCCCAGTAATCATCTTAGTCACTCTCTTTTGCACCTTTTCCATTTCTACTATATCCTTTTTGAGATGTGGCGACCAGAACTGGACACAATCCTTTTCACTCCATACCTGCATTTCTCTGATTCTCAGGTGTTAGGACAGACCTGCTTTTGCTTTTCCACTCCAGTATTCAGGGTCAAAAAAGCAGCCCACTATTCTCTTGCCTGCACAATGGGGACCCCCAAACACCCACTTCCATTCAGTTCCCTGCCAGTTCCCTGCGCTGCCAATTAACTAGAGGGGTTTAGCAAAGCGCTTTAGACATGTTTGCTTGATGTCATCTCTAATCAGTGCTTCTCAAATGTTTTAACCTTGGGACTACTTTTGAGACACACCAGAAGTGATGTCATTAACCTGGAAGTGATGTCATGGCCCACAGTGACATCATCAAGCAGGAATTTTTTTTTTTTGCCTCAAAACAAAGTGTTAAAAATTCCCTAGCAGAACGGGGCACTGCATTTCATAACTTGGTCTGATCCTTCATCCCGTGGCTCAGAGGCAGTGAACGAGAGAAAGCCATAGAATGGAGATATTTCATTCCATTTTTGTTGATTGCATTCTGCAGTAAATTATGCATTGAAGGGTATAGAACATGAAGGTATTCCTACAAACTGCAATTTCAGCAATCTGGTCATTAGTAGTGTCACCCCCCCCCCCCCGGCACATCACCTGGTGCAGTCCTGCATCCACCCAGCAATGCCACTGCATTCCAAGCAAAGTTCCACTGCTGCATAAACCAGCCCGCTCACTAATCAAGCACCATGTAGTGTCACACCTGTTCCTCTTCGCCAGGATCCAGAACTTTCTCTCAGGGGCTCAGGCATATCTCTCCCTGATTTGGAGTCTGGGACACCCAGAAATCACAGCAGGTGTTCCTTCTGGGATGCCAGATTTGTTAACAAAAATTCCCCAATCCCTAAGCCCCTAAATTCCCAAATTCCCTAAGCAGCAATATTTGTTGCTGCGCTAGAGAGAGAACCAGCCAACCTGACCATGGAAAATGGTGTCTGAGCAGTTGAAACAAAACAATATTTAATAATCCAACCAAAACAAGGAAGGTAAATGGGAAGTCAGAAAAGGTAAGTAAGTAAAAAACAAAACACTTCTTTCCTTCACAGCAACAAATCTTCTCCTTCCAAGAACCCAAAAACTCTCTCTGCTCCCGGTCTAAAGACCCTCCCTGATTCTTCCACCTAGCCAGGCTTCCCTTTTCAGAGGAGCTCTTTGAACATTCTAAAAGACCCCCCCCTTCAGCCCAGTATTCTAAGTACAAATGAGAGGTGGACCCCTTGAGTCATTTACCTGTTCTGGATGGAAAGAACAGCAGTCTTGTGGCATTGATAGATCTCACAAAGGCTTTTGACCTGATCAGCAGAGACGGCCTCTTCAAGATTCTCCCCAAGATCGGATGTCCACTCAGGCTCCTCAGCATCATCAGATCTTTCCATAAGGACATGAAGGGCACTGTTGTCTTCGATGGCTCCACATCAGATCCCTTTGACATCCGAAGTGGAGTGAAGCAGGGCTGTGTTCTTGCGCCAACCTTGTTTGGGATTTGCTTCGCTGTCCTGCTGAAGCATGCCTTCGGAACTGCAATAGAAGGCATCTATCTCCGGACCAGATCAGACAGAAAGCTCTTCAACCTCTCCAGACTGAGAGCAAAGTCCAAAGTCCAGCTGAAATGTCTGCGTGACTTCCTCTTTGCCGACGATGCAGCTGTCACTACCCACTCTGCCAAAGATCTCCAGCAGCTCATGGATTGTTTTAGCAAGGCCTGCCAAGATTTTGGACTGATAATCAGTCTGAAGAAAACACAGGTCATGGTTCAGGATGTGGACTCACCTCCCTGCATTACAATCTCTGCGCATGAACTGGAGGTTGTCCATGACTTTGTGTACCTTGGCTCAACGATCTCCGACACTCTTTCTCTCGATACCGAGTTAAACAAGCGCATCGGTAAAGCAGCTACCACGTTTTCCAGACTCACAAAGAGAGTCTGGTCCAACAAGAAGCTGATGGAACATACCAAGATCCAGGTCTACAGGGCTTGCGTCCTGAGTACACTTCTGTACTGCAGCGAGTCATGGACTCTTCGCTCACAACAGGAGAGGAAACTGAGCGCTTTCCACATGCGCTGCCTCCGACGCATCCTCGGCATCACCTGGCAGGACAAAGTTCCAAACAACACAGTCCTGGAACGTGCTGGAATCCCTAGCATGTATTCACTGCTGAAACAGAGACGCCTGCGTTGGCTTGGTCATGTCGTGAGAATGGATGATGGCCGGATCCCAAAGGATCTCCTCTATGGAGAACTCGTGCAAGGAAAGCGCCCTACAGGTAGACCACAGCTGCGATACAAGGACATCTGCAAGAGGGATCTGAAGGCCTTAGGGATGGACCTCAACAGGTGGGAAACCCTGGCCTCTGAGTGGCCCGCTTGGAGGCAGGCTGTGCAGCATGGCCTTTCCCAGTTTGAAGAGACACTTGGCCAACAGTCTGAGGCAAAGAGGCAAAGAAGGAAGGCCCATAGCCAGGGAGACAGAACAGGGACAGACTGCACTTGCTCCCGGTGTGGAAGGGATTGTCACTCCCGAATCGGCCTTTTCAGCCACACTAGACGCTGTTCCAGAACCACCATTCAGAGCGCGATACCATAGTCTTTCGAGACTGAAGGTTGCCTTGTGGCATTGGATTCTGAAAACAAAGTCATTTTATTTTAAAGTGTTCTTAGATCTACTTGCACTAGTAGCTCACATGCACTCTTTAGCACACATTTTGATATAAAATATTGTATATTGGCAGGGCAAAAATGTTTCCAATTGGACCCCCTTAGCTCCTAAGGTCAACCCTGCTTCTGAGCAGAAGAAACCCCTTCACTGCTTACCTGCCTTTCTGGAGTTTCACACAGCCCCATCAATAGGTACAAATGTGCAGGTGTCTCAAGTAACTGAGCCAAGCTCAACCACCCTCCATCCCCAGGGCAGTAATTCATCTGAATTCAGGGTAACCAGACGATGGCATTCTGACAGCCACAGTGTGTGAGCAAAAGCTGCCCCCCAAGCCTTTTCTATCTGGGGTGGCACATTCTTCCCGGACACCTCTGAGTCCTGCCTAACTTGGTGCCACGACTGGGCCATTTAGTCATGGTTTTAACTGAGTCTAAGTGTGTTTCATGTGTTACAGCCCCACTGTATCAGGCCATAGGCCCATCTCGTCCAGCTTCCTGTATCTCACAGCGGCCCGCCAAATGCCCCAGGGAGCACACCGGATAACAAGAGACCTGCAAGGCTTCCTGGGAATTGTAGTTAAGAACATAAGAACAGCCCCACTGGATCAGGCCATAGGCCCATCTAGTCCAGCTTCCTGTATCTCACAGCGGCCCACCAAATGCCCCAGGGAGCACACTGGATAACAAGAGACCTGCCTCCTGGTGCCCTCCCTTGCATCTGGCATTCTGTCATAGCCCATTTCTAAAATCAGGAGCTTGCACATACACATCATGGCTTGTAACCTGTAAAGAACGTTAGCGCTGTGCGCGCTACCGGCATTGCCCCGCCCACCTCGTGCAGGCAGGCTGAGGAGGCAGGCTCCCATTGGGTCGTGCAGTTTGGCGCGGTGGGGGCTGAGCTCACGTGGGCCGCAGGAGCTCAGTCCGGGGAGCAGCAGCAACCCCTCCCACCCTCCCTTTGCACAGTCTGAGATTAGCTGGTCGCTCTTGTAGGGCCGGGTAGGAATTTTTTGCTGGCACCTTGACTGGCCGTAGGTGTCAGTTTTTTCGCCTACCCCAGACTGCTGTATTGGGAGGTGTGGTTCTGATAGGTTCTCATTCCTTCGGTCACTTGGCGTGATGCGTGCGGGGTGGGGTAGGTAGGGCAACTCAGTGTCCATCCAGGGCAGCAAGATCAAGGGGGCGAGCCAGAACTGCCCAAATGAGGCCTAGCCAGCTCGAAGAGGTAGGCTGGCAAACCCCCCTGACTGGTCTGGCTATGCTTGCATGGTTTGCCCAGCGAGCCAGCTGGCCAGCTCCCCTGCCCCCTTTGGGGGTGACGTAGACAGGCTGTACCCAGTCGATCGACTGGTGGCACCCCAAGTCAGTTGGTTCGCCCTTGAGCCCCAGGGGAGGTAGACGGCTAGGTCCGTTTCCCCCAATTTTAGGCCCCCTGGCCCCATCTAGCCCTGCTGCTGTGTTGTGTTGTGTTGTTAATAAAGTGGCCCTAGTTCAACCCAAGAAACCTCAGTCTGGAGTCTTATTTGGGGGGTCAGGGGTAATAGATTTTTTCTCCAGAATCCTGTCCAATCCCCTTTTAAAGGCATCTAGGCCAGATGCCATCACCACATGCTGTGGCAAGGAGTTCCACAGACCAACCACACGCTGAGTAAAGAAATATTTTCTATTGCCTGTCCTAACCCTCCCAACACTCAACTTTAGTGGATGTCCCCTGGTTCTGGTGTTATGTGAGAGTGTAAAGAGCATCTCTTTATCCACTTTATCCTTCCTGTGCATAAATTTGTAAGTCTCAATCATGTCCCCCCTCAGGCCTCTCTTTCCTTGTGTGCAAAGCCATTTAGATCTATTGTTGGAGTTGGTGCAACTCCGTCTGCTGTCCAGAGGGGACAGTAAGTAAGTGAAAATAAGCCACAGGGTTGCATTTACTCCCGAGTAAGCAAATGTGCCTTGAGCAGGAGCAAAGGGAAATGCAAGGCTAGCTACATGGTCCCAGTCTGATGAAAGTGGAGCTCAACAAATGCTCCAGAAGGCAGCCCCCCCCCCCCCCAGAATAAAACAGACGCTTCAGCTGGTAAGGTCCATTTGCTGGGCAGCTGTAAGATACAGAAGCTGGACTAGATGGGCCTATGACCTGGTCCAGTGGGTCTGTTCTTATGTTTTTATATAAGATGATCTGGTCATCTTGAGCCTCCAGAGAATTCACAGGAAGTTCTGGTCAGTTTGAGTCTCAGGGGAAGGGCAAAGAACATTAAGCAAGGAAGAAGGCCAAATGACGGCAAACAAAAGCCAATCTAGAGCACATATGCAAGCAGAACGCATGCTGAGCCTGCTGGAACTTGCTGACGGTTGTTGTATTGATGAACTGCTGGCACCCAGTTTGTGCCAATCCGCCTCTCTCCTCCCCCTCCCATGTAATAGAATTGCATAAGGAGAACAAATTAGGTTAATGGGATCACTACTGGAAAACCAAGCAGGGGGCAAAAGGGCAGGATGGGTGAGCCCGTGGAGGGTCTGGCAGTGGTTAATTCAAAGAGAGACACTCAAGACCATGGAGCTGTAAGCAGAATGAAAGGAGAGAATGAGGATGGGCGGCTTTGGCCCTGACAAGGGTTTCTGTATTCCCAGATGACAGCCACGGTGTGTCTGCTGATTCCAGCACCTTTGACTTAACTCGACCTGCCCCAAACTCCATCAAAGGACTCCGGGTCTCCCGTGCAGTATCTGAGCGAAAATTGATGCAGTTGGTGAGGAGCCCCAGCCAAGCCCAGAAGCAACAGCCCTCTGCACACCTGGACCTGTTCTAGCATCTCTGAGAATTTCCAGGAAGGCAGGCAAGGGTGACAGGTTTTCTTCTGCTGAGAAGGTCTGTGGGATGGGCTGTCAATCAATAAGAGTGAATGTTCAGCAGCCATCCAAGACCAAGACCCAGGATTCTCTGGGCAGAAGCCCTGGCATTTAACCTGGCACAGAACTGATAAAATTCACATTATCAACATACCAGGCAGAATTGGGGTTTATGAGGAAAGTTGAGGAGGAGTTTGATTTGGCTTTATTTGTGTGTATGTGTGTGTGTGTGTGCGCGTGTGCATGTGCAAAGTTTATTTATTTATTACAGGCACAGGTAAGGTAAATGGGTTAAACTTAGGACTTGGACTACATAGGTTGTTGGCGTCCTTCAGTCTCGGAAGACTATGGTGTCACGCTCTGAATGGTGGTTCTGGAACAGAGTGTCCACTCCAGTGCGTGAAGCCTGGGTAAGGTAGGTATGAGGATAGGCTGTTATCCATGCAGCAAATCCCCCCTCTCCACGTCGCTGAAATGGTCCAATGGAAAGGCAGAGGCCAATACGGTTGGTTCCAGCGGCGTTGCAGGAGTTGCCAGAACGTGACTGTGTTCAGCCATGAACTGCCTCAGGGACTCCGGCTCCGGATTTTGCCTCGAGGTTGACTCCTGAAGCCTTTTCCATAACTGGATGTAGCCAAGAGGCAGTGGAGGTTTGGGATCAGAGTTTTCCTTCTCTCAGATGAGCTGCCTTCCCAGGCTGACGGGTCCCATCTACCCGGTGGCTGTTTAGTCGCCTCTTATGACAAGTACAGCCAAACTATACATAGGTTACACATGAGGATATTGGCCATAGATTTCAACATGTCTTAATCCAAAAAAGAAATCAACAACGACAGAAAAAAAAGTCATTGATTCAAAAATTATCATATTTGTCATTATACTAATTAATGATTTAACTAAACCGTCACTATTGTTTAACTAAAATTATTTATCCAGTCATAAAAAGGCATTGGTTCCTATTTCTGAATGAAAACAGGGCTGGAGTGGAGCCGACTCTCACCTATCCCAGGTGCCCCTGTCCACCTGAGGGAGGGAAACTACTGGGGAAAACAGGAGGACTCTGGGAATCCCTCCTGCAGCTTCCGGGGACCGAACCCCCCTAATGGGGAAAACGGGGGAAACGTTCTGTCCCTAAATGTGTGTGGAGAGTCCATCACTGAGCTCTGCTGTCCTGCATAACCCCCTCAGGATCACTGATGGCAGTTGCCCCTCCTTCGTGTGGGGACGGTCCCTTCTCCTCCCTTCCAGATCCCCTTTCCACACATTCCTTCCACTGATTTGACCTGCACTGAATAAGCCTTGTCTTCCTTTCTTTCTGCCACTCTTTTCTCCTCTCCACAAGCCAAAAGAATGCCTTCCAGTGTCTTCTTGTACACATCGCATGAGAAGATCACCCTTCTTAATGCAACAGCCGACCCTCACCTGCAGCCAAGACCCAGGCCCAAGAACTGCAGACTCTCCTCATCCAGCATTACGTCCCCTTCACTCTTCCCCAGCATTTTCTCTGGAATCAGCACATAGTTTCCCGCATGTCCGTGTGGCCCACGACTGAATAAAGGAGACCCCCTGCAGATATCCCTGAGTATCATCTCTTTTAGGAGTCCCAGTGACTTGCATGGGATGGGTGGATGGGAACTGGGGGGAAGAGTCTACTACATGTTAAGAAATGACCTCAGGGCATGGTTGCCATCAGGGGGCAAAGTATTCACACGTCTCCCATTTTCTTCCTCTCACTTTTGTGTCAGAGAGCTCAGAGCTGCACTTGTGGGGTCACTCCATTGTATGATCCTCACATCATTCCCAAGAGGGAAAAGGGGGAGGAGAAGAGGAAGGGGGGACAGGGAGAGAGTGTTCAGGGCCACTCAGTGAGCTACATGGCTGTGTTAT
Organism: Tiliqua scincoides; assembly: GCF_035046505.1. Lineage (NCBI taxonomy): Eukaryota > Metazoa > Chordata > Lepidosauria > Squamata > Scincidae > Tiliqua > Tiliqua scincoides. The sequence continues at coordinate 129,295,616 of NC_089825.1, forward strand.
GCCTCTACCCCAAATCACAAACCCCTGGGCCAACATTCTGAGGCTCCTGATTCCTCCTGGCTTCTCTCTGCACATGCTCAGAAGGGCACTCTTTTCACTGCATGGTGTGGAATTCAGAAGCAGAGAGACAGCCAGGACCTTAACAAATCTTTGTGTTTCTGCAGCTTGTCCCGCATTATCCATGGGGGCTCAGACAGCCCTGTGGGATCCCACCATGCCCTGCTGCACCTTCCTTGGGGCTGGGGGGGGGGGCTTCTGGCTGCTGGGCTCAGTCTGCCTCTTCCTCCTGGTCAGCAAGACACAGGTGAGTGCAGCTCTCCAGCCTTCCTGCAGGTCTCGGGTTCAGATCCTTTTCCCTCTTAGGGCCAACTGCATATTTAAACTATGCTGTGAATGATGGAGGTGGGAAGGTAGCAGGGGCTTAACGTGGCTTTTTGATTCCCAGATGTGGGCAGTTCCACACCTAGTGGTACAGAGCCTTTCCGCCCATGAGATGGGCTGGAATTCCCTCCTATCATGCCTGGTTTTCTTTGCTGATGGTCTATATCTGCGTGCAAGAAGGTATGAGTCCCTTCCCCCCAAATGGCTTATGCTTTTGTAGTCACGGTTTTAATTGATTCTGAATATGTTTCTCTTTTAATTTTGTGGTTGCTGACTAGAATTCTTACAACTGAAGGAAAACAATAAGCAACCTCCCCCCCCTCAAAAAAATGAAAAAAGAAACAGATTTAGAATAAATTAAAACCATGACTAAATGGCCCAGTCATGGCACAAAGTTAGGCAGGGCTCAGAGATGTCAGGGAGGAATGTGCCACCCCAGATAGAAAAGGCTTGGCAGGCGGCTTTTTCTCACACACTGTGGCTGTCAGAATGCCATAGTCTGGTTACCCTGATTTCAGATGAATTACTGCCCTGGGATGGAGGGCGCTTGAGCTTGGCTCAGTTACTGGAGACACCTGCACATTTGTACCTATTGATGGGGCTGTGTGAATCTCCAGAAAGGCAGGTAAGCAGTGAAGGGGTTTCTTCTTCAGGTGACACTACTATAATTTACAGCAGAATGCAATGAAAAAAAAATGGAATGAAATATCTCCATTCTATGACTTTCTCTCGTTCACTCCCTCTGAGCCACGGGATGAAGAATCAGACCAAGTTATGAAATGCAGTGCCTCGTTCTGCTAGGGTATTTTTAACACTCTGTTTCGAGGCCAAAAAAAAATTCCTGCTTGATGATGTCACTGTGGGCCATGACATCACTTCCAGGTTAATGACATCACTTCTGGTGTGTCTCAATAGGCTGTCATTCTAAAAAGTGGTCCCAATGTTAAAACATTTGAGAGGCACTGATAAGAGATGACATCAAGCAAACATGTCTAAAGCGCTTTGCTACACCCCTCTAGATAACTGGCAGCGAAGGGAACTGGCAGGGAACTGAATGGAAGTGGGTGTTTGGGGGTCCCCAGTGTGCAGGCAAGAGAATAGTGGGCTGCTTTTTTGACCCTGAATACTGGAGTGGAAAAGCAAAAGCAAGTCTGTCCTAACACCTGAGAATCAGAGAAATGCAGGTATGGAGTGAAAAGTATTGTGTCCAGTTCTGGTCGCCACATCTCAAAAAGGACAAAGTAGAAATGGAAAAGGTGCAAAAGAGAGCGACTAAGATGATTACTGGGCTGGGGCACCTTCCTTATGAGGAAAGGCTACAGCGTTTGAGCCTCTTCAGCCTAGAAAAGGGGGGACTGGATTGAGACATACAAAATTATGCATGGGAAGGATAAAGTGGATAGAGATATGCTCTTTACACTCTCATATAACACCAGAACCAGGGGACATCCACTGAAATTGAGTGTTGGGAGTGTTAGGACAGACAAAAGAAAATATTTCTTTACTCAGCCTGTGTTCGGTTTGTGGAACTCCTTGCCACAGGATGTGGTGACAGCATCTGGCCTGGATGCCTTTAAAAGCGAATTGGACAAGTTTCTGGAGGAAAAATCCGTTACGGCTTACAAGCCATGATGTGTATGTGCAACCTCCTGATTTTAGAAATGGGCTATGTCAGAATGCCAGATGCAAGGGAGGGCACCAGGATGCAGGTCTCTTGTTATCTGGTATGCTCCCTGGGGCATTTGGTGGGCTGCTTTGAGATACAGGAAGCTGGATTAGATGGGCTGATCCAGTGCGGCTGTTTCTATGTTCTTATGTCTGCAAGTGCATCTGCCAACCTTATAGAGGTGAAAGCAGAACACAGGAGGGTCTGGGAAATCTTTCTGCAGCCTCCATGGACCCAATCCACCCAATGGGGAATGCAAGAGAAATGTTCCGTCCCTAAACTTGTGTGAAGATTCCAGTACTAAACCCTGCCTTCCTGTACAACCCCTCAGGAGCACTGACATCAGTTGCCACCCTTTCATGAGAACTTGGGGACTCACCAAATTACAGAGAAAAAGCGTGATAGTTTTTTGAACTAGATTACAGCTAGTTCAACATCCCTCCATATGAGCTGAACCCGGGGAATGAAATTTCCTGCACAATGGTCTATGAAGGCATCCCCATGAGGTTCACCCAGAAAATCGTGGAGAAATCCCACAATCAGGAATGAAGACTTTTCTCAACCAGCATCGACAAGATCCGGAACAGCGCTGATAGTAGCTTCGATTCTGCGCTGATCTGAGGGCTGCCCCTTTAAAAGGGGGGGACGGCAGTGAGACTGACGTGGATTCACTTTCTTATCAAACAAAACAAGTTGGCAGCACCAGCAGCTTGTTTCACTCTGGGGAAAAAAGTGAACAAATTCTTCTCTTTCAAGCACAGCACTGTCAGGAACTACCTGGCTCTGCAAGTCTGTAAACAAATGAAAATGGACCTTGCCAGCGAAGCCTCTTCTTTAATTGGGGGGGGGGGCTGCCTTCTGGAGCATTTGTTGAGCTCCACTTTCATCAGACTGGGACCATGCAGCTAGCATTTCCCTTTGCTCCTGGTCAAGGCTCATTTGCTTACTCAGGAGTAAATGCAACCCTGTGGCTTACTTTCTTTTACTTACTGCCCCCACTGGACAGCAGACGGAGTTGCACCTAGTCCAACAATAGATCTAAATGGCTTTGCACACTGAAAACTTGCTAAGTAAATGCAAAGATCTATTAATGACACAGATGTCCCTTTTGTTCTGAATTCTGTTCTGTACAATGAGAAGAGAGCTCATCTGAGCATGTGCAGAGAAGCCAGTGTGACATGGGCGATAGATTGTTGGCCTTGGCCTGCTTGTGTTTGATTTGGGTTCAAACTACAACATAACCATGAAGCTCAGTGGGTGCCCTGGGTGTAGTTTTCTGACCCCCTTCCTTCATTGGGTTGATGTGAAGATACCATGGGGCAACCCCACATATGCAACACTGAGTATTTTGACCAAAGAGTGGGATGAAGAACATGGGATACTTCTGAATGCATTTTCCCCGATGGCAACCAGGTCCTGATACCGGTTTCTGAGACATGGACCCTCCCCCTTCATTCCAGTTCCCACCCACCCACCCCACACAAATCACTGGTACTCCCCAAACAGATCACCCCAAGAGATATCTGTGAGTGGGCTCTCATTTATTCAGCCAGACCACACATGCATGTGATCATGCTAGAGACAATTCTGGAGCAACGCTGGGTGAGGATGCTCTTCATTTTTGACCCTGGGATTTCTCCACGTTCCTTTGCATGAACTTCACAGGGAGACCTTCTTTGACAATCCAGCAGGGAAAAAGTGGCTTGTCATATGCAGGGATGTTCATCTGGAGGTAGGTAGAATATGAACCATCACCATTTTCATCTGTGACTTCAGAGCCAGTGTTGTTGTCTTCAGGAAAGGGGCTGTTATTCTTGAGCCGCTGGACTATAGGAAAGAACCCTGTGACCTTGCAAGCGAGGATCTCAGTTGGTTCAGTAAGAAGTGTGATCTCCTCATGGTTGGGTGGGGAGAGGTAGCCATGGGATGCCCTGCTCTCTACTGGTTCAGTGTCAAGAAGAGTGTGGCAGAAAAAAAAGAAGGCAAGGATTATTCAGTGCAAGTCAAAACAGTGAAAGACATTTGGGGAAAGTAGCTCTGGAAGGGAGGAGATTTGACAGTCCCCACGTTCTCAAGAAGGACCTTATCCCATTCAAAGACTCTGCTACTTACTGCACATTCCCTTACTCGGTGCCCCAGGCAAAAGAGCCAATACACCTTTAAATAACCCCAAATTAGCCAAGTCTTATCTGGGGCTTCAGGATGTAGACTCAATATGCCTTGAGATCCACCCAAGCAAATCCAAGCTCATTTTAAAAGGGGTTTACTCAGAGTAATAAAATTGCATAAGGAGAACAAATGCTCTCCAGTATAAAACATTCAGGGGATATCCCACAGCAAATAAACTAAGAAAAGCTCTAACGTCATCTATCTACCTAACAGTTAAGAAACAAACAGTTAAGTTTGCTTGCAGGCTGAATGAATGCAGCGTTCAGAAAATCCACGTTCCCTCTTCTACGTACAGAGCCTGAAGGTCAGCATTCCAGAAGGCAGGAGAGAGAGAGCGGCCCCCAGACGCTCTTCTTATAGACCTCCTATACATTGTGCAGGAGATCTCTGGCACGTACACCTCAGGTGACTAGATAGGAAAACAGAGCCTGGTGGTCTCCTGGGACCTCCAAAAAAGAGTTGTTCACAGAAGTTCATTTTGGTCCACAGCATACTGTCCATTCTAGTGTAAGTCTAACGGTGATGCTGCTGATTTTCTATATTTCAGAGATTTGAGAGAGACTAAGGAGTGTGTTTGGGGGGGCGGAGCTAACTCTCAGCGAAGTTGCAGTGAACTTTGGGGGCTCCCGAAGAGACTGCGAAATAGATGTGTTTTCATGTGCCTAAACAACTATGGCACGCTTCGGTGCCAGGAAGATGGTATGAAGAGCTGAGAGCTTGAATGGGGGGGGGGCGGTCCTTAGAAACAGGCAATTTCAAGGATTTCTCTCTGTTTTGCTCTGTGCTGAATCATATCTATCCCGGGCGCCATATTGGAGAAGCTCGGAAAGCTGAGAACCCGTCCTCCCACCGCCTAGATACAACAACATCGCAGCGAAAAAAGCTATTGAGATTGAGTGAACTTGGCTCCTTAAAAAGTTTTACCGAGAATTGTAAGTAAGAAGTCTGGAGGAAGAGAAGATAATTCAAGATTATTCACGCTGGCCATTAGCCACCCAGGGGGGAATAGGTGAATTGATATTTCCCTTGCTGGAGTAAGTACAAGATTATATATTTTTTTTAATGGTATGTACTGAAGAGAAATAAATAAGTAATCTTCAACGAAGGAAATAAAGTCTACTTTTGTTTTCACAGCAAAAAGGCTTTATTTAAGCCTGGACATTGTTACTTTCGGTTTCTCAGCAAGAGGCTTGAATTTTTTTTTTTTCTTTTGGGCATTTAAAGGCATACTAACCTAATATGACTGTGTGGAAAAAATTTGGAAAGTATCCCTGGATACAAAATTAGAAAGTAGCCCTGCAGGAAGTGGTTCGAGTTGGTGTTGATAAAAATGACTTTTGAAAATCTAAAAGATGATCGTGAAAGCCAGGCCTTGTTGGTGGGTTTTCTGATGGATTTTAGAAGAGAAATGGAGCAACAAGTCAGAGAACTCTCTGAACAAATTGGGCAAATAAGCTCCTCCCTTGTAAGCTCAGGGAACGGATTATAAACAATAGAGAAGAAAAAAGAATGGATCAGATGTCGGGTGAAGTTAAAGAAGTGGAGTATTTTGAAATGGGACAGGAGATGGAAGAAGCAATTGTCATAATAACTAAGAACCTTAAGGAAGAAAAAAGGAAATGTTCAGAGAGCAAGCTGTCTCAAGAAGAGGAAGAATTTATGGATTGAATTCAAGAATAACAGAATGAAAAAGAAGAAAGAAAAACAGAGGGGGGGCTTAAGAAGAAAAAGAAGAAAAAGAAGAAGTGGAAGAACCAGTTGGAGGACTAAGAAGGAACACCAATAAGATAGAGTACAAAGTAAACAAGAAGAAGAAGGTCAAAATGGTTGAGTAATAAGTAGAATTTTTTTTAATTATATTAAATTAATATAGATGTAAATGAAAATTTGAAATATAAATATTGTGAAAATTAAGTGGTATTAAGATAAATATTTTATTAATTAGATTAAATTAAAGTGGATGAAAAGGGAATTTGGAATATAAGTATTGTGAAGATTAAAGTGGTATATGAAATAAATTAGATGGAACTGTAAATTTGGAATATAAGTATTGTGTAAATTAAAGTGGTGTTAAGATAAATAAAAGGGTTATTTTATAAAAGAGAAGGTAAATAAAATAAATTATAGATGTCAATTTATTTTGGAAAAAATATTAAACCTGTATTTTGGGTTAATAAATATGTGGTGGATAAGCGAAATATAGTACCAGAGTAATTGGAGATATTTGTTTTTAGATGTGATATTAGAAATTAAGAATCAGATAAGAGATTTTATTTTAGAGACTAGTTTAGTGGTAAGAAGAGTGTATAAATAAAAGTCTGAAGTGTTTTTTTTATGATGGGATAGATAAGGTTAGAGGAAAAATATGGAATGTTAAAGTATTAACCAGTTGGGTTAATGAATATGATAAATTTTGTATTGATTATTAATGTCGTTTGGATTAATATTTGTTGTAATCGATGGCCACCACCCTTGTGTGTAACCTATGTAGTCCTAGCCCTAAGTCTATCCAATTTCCCTTACCTGTATCTGTAATAAATAAATAAAGCATTATAAAAAAAAAAAGGAGTGTGTTTGGGTTTCCATTTTACTTTCTCCAACTGCCAGAGCCGCATGGTTGGGTAGACCTGGACTCTGCACCTAGAAGCCAGATGGACCTGGGTTCCAAAGACTATTCCAACTGTCAGCAACCTCCCCCTGCCCTATTTTGCCCCCTGTTCTGCCTGCTCCCATTGCCCCCTCCCACTTTGGGAAGGAGCCCAAAAGAAACTTTGCCCCCCCTAAGAAAATTCATCTCAGAGGCCCTGGACCCAGCCCTCTAGCCGAGCCAGCTCAGACTCCCTGCCTGGATCACTTTGGCTCACCTGTTGGTCACCTTCCTCCTTTTGCAGTCAGGATCCTATTGGTGGAAGGAGCTTAAAGTGAGACCTTCAATGATTAATTTTTCAGCCCAATCCCGAACAGTGTGCACTGGCTTGCTGCCCACACACACTGTCACAAATGTGCCACAAGACACATTTGCGGGGCCTACCACTGAGCGAGCATCAATGGTAGCCCAGGAGTAGCTGGTGCTGGGTTAGTACCGGGTGGCTGCTGTAGCTCCACCACTCGGCAGTCGCATGGACTGCGGAGCAGCAAAGAGGTAGGTAGGGATGTGGGGGGCGGCGGGGAGGCGGCGTTCCAGGGGGAGGCAGGCAGAGGGCAGGGAGACCACAGAGAGAAGGCGTTCTGAGGGGAGGGAGTGGGGCGGGGGCGGCAGGTCTGTGGACCTTTGCTCCGCTGGATCCTGAGCCACCACATTGGGGTCACTGCCTGACACAGAGGCTCTTGATTCACCGCCAACCTTTTCCTTGGTGGTGAACTGAGTAGCCCCCTTGTGGGGCTACTCGCCTTAACCGGGGGAAGGGGATGAAAGTCCCCTTCTCCCAAGGAGCCGGCGGCAGCTGCCCAGCAGCCATTTTCAGCACCGCTACAACCCCGCACACCGGGCAGCTCAGGATTGGGCTGTAATTCTCCTCTCAAATTTGGGGAAAAACAGAAATTGGAGCCAAGAGAATGCAGGATAGGAGGAGGTCACGTGGGGGAGTCAACACGGCAGGCTGAACGTTCCTGCCTGGAAAGCACCAGGGGACTGAAACACGGCTGCTTCTGACAGCTTGCAGCCGAGGACTTCCCTGGATCAAAGGGAAAACAAGAGATGACCCCCATGCTCTCCTAGAACTGGGAAGGAATGAAATCAGGGGAGTGTGCGTAGCAAGCGGACCGATGAAGAGATGTGTTTTGAAAGCTTCTAACGGCCAAATGGTCTCCAAGTACTTCATTAGGATGCTTTTATATTGATTAATGGCTTTTTATTGACTTTAATGATTACAATATCTGGGATGTTTATATTTTACTTTTATACGTCATAGCTTACGAACATTAGAACGCAAGAACTCCATTATAAACCATAGAGTGTTATAACCCATAGAGTGCTCAAACTGGTTGAATTCAATTGAATTGAATTGAACTGAAAAGTATTTACAAATGTTTTGAGCAAGAGTTGAGCATACCAACACTTTCCAGCACTGACATAAGGCAATGCAGCTTTGAGGTCAGGGAACAAACATTCCCTTACTTTGAGGAGACCTCCGTGAGTGCCACCCAACTGCAGGATGCAGCACATGTTATTGTTAAAATAGGAGACAGAAGAGGATCAGGTTAAGGAGTATATGATACAATGGGCAAGTCATGTTGGTCATGAGATAGCCATGGAGCAATGGGAGAGCTTGTGGGTTAAAAGATTGAAATTGACTTTGAAAGTAAACCTTAAAGAGAATTTTTATAAGATGATGTATAGATGGTATTTGACTTTGATACACCAGCAAATGCAGTTGTTATTGAAGTTAAATTTACAAATGAAACCAGAAGCATTTTTTGTTGGGAATACTGGATGACTCAATTCAGAAGACTATGAAACTATGTTTTTATATATGACAACCGCTGCAAGAAAATTGTATGCCAAATGCTGGAAAGTTCCAGAGATACCCATACTGGAAGAGTGGTGGTTAAAGATATTGGATTTGGCAGAAATGGAAAAAACTTACAATTTTTCTTAAAGATAAGTCAGTAAAAGACCATTCATAGACTTCCTGTGCGTTGAGGGGAAAGTGGGCGAAGTGATCTATGGATTTGATGAGTAGATAGGAGTTAACTTTTATGTTTTTTTATTTTTCTACTTGTGTGGAAAAGATATTATATAATAGGTATCAATTCTTAAAGTTTGATAATTTTTGTATGATTTTGTAGTAGAATAAGAAATGTGTTTGAGATCTCCACATTTGCCATACAATTTGCAATGTCCTTTTAAAAATTTTTTTTGTTTATGTGTGTATCTGTTTTGTGTTTGTTTTTAATAAAATTAAAAAGTATTATAAAAAAAGAATTCAATAGAAAGTGACATCTGCTGGTGAAAAGCGGAACTACATTTGGAATTTTTTTTCTCATGTTTGAGAGAGATACACAGAACTCCACTAAGATTTCAGTATAAGCTCTCCTAACTGGGAGGATATGAATATGACAACACGCAGAAGAGCCAATACTATGGAGCAAGCAAAAGAACAACCAAAACAGTCAAGATCACCAATACAGACTCCAAAGAGAAAATTTAGGTGTGGAATTTTTGTAACATGTTTCAGCAGTTTCAGTTTAAAATTGAATTAAGAATAGACTCAGTTGAACAAGAGCTTAAAGACCTGAAATTGGAATTGAGAAAGGACATGGTTCGGCTGGAAGAATCCATCAAATATATCAAACAAGAGTCACTGATTGTAGAATGGAAGTCCTTAGTTTGGAACATGAGAAAACATTGGATATGATATCTCTAATGGAGCAAGCAAATAAAGAAAAGATATTGAGATTCAGAGCTGTACCAGAGAATTTTGGAGGAGCTGGAGAAGATTGGAGACAGCAAATGGTAGAGGTTCTAGCTCAGTATTTGCAAACAGATGAACAAATCATTGATTCAGAAGTTGACCAGGTTTAGAGTTAATACAAGATTTGCCACACTACATAAAGCTGCTAGAGACATTCTGATCCATTTTACTAGGAAGAAACTGGGAGATAAGGTGTTACAACAACATGCAAAAACAAGTCTGCAGACTGAAGGATGTTGTCCTCAATAATACGTCCTCAAGGACATATTATAATCTTTAAGAAGATCCCTCTTAGGCCAAATCCTATCCGATTTTCCTGTGCATGTGCAGCTGAGCCCATGGGGCACACACTGCATCCTTTGGTAAGGAGGCAGTCAAAGAGGCCTCCTCAAGGTATGGGAACATTTGTTCCCTTACCTTAGGGCTGCATTGCAGCTGCACTGGTGCTGGAAAATTGAATAGAATCAGGACAGTAGTATCCTATGGAAGGATTATGTATTTATGACAGAAGAGCTGAAAAAGAGGAAGATTATGTTTAGATGGGGAAAGCTGGAGGGTTTGATTTTCAGATTTCAACAAAGAGTCTACTGGCTGCATACAGTTCAAAAGGCAAGAGATTTTATGCAGAAATTCAAAGAAGAACAGGAGGACTTAGGAGGACATGTAAACCTTACAGATAATTTTTATAAAATCATGTTGAGATGATATTTGACTTTAGGTAGATTGGCAAAAACGTATGAAAATGTACCAGATAGATTTTGGAAGGGTAAAAGATAAGATAACATATCACATATATGTGATAGAACATTTCTTCTTATCTTTTACCCTTCCAACATCTATTTGGTCTATGCAATTGGCTTGGAATTCATCTATCATATAACAATAAAGCTTCCAAACCCTCTAAAGACCTTTGACTGTTTCTGCAGTGCATCAATCAGTGCACCAAAATCTTTCTGTCACTATTAAGCAGGAAACACTTCCGATTTGTCCTTGCTCTGTATGTCCCATGTTCTCTGCTATTTCAGGAGCTCACATCCTTGGGAAAAGGATGCTTTTGACAGTGGAGTTAAAAGCAAGAACTCCACACCTGTGGGCCTGCTGAAAGAAGCAAGCAGGTGCTGCTGGAGCCCTTGGCTGTCCCTTGACACTGTTCATTTATGAGCTTCCAATGAAGTTACCACTGAACTTGGGGGGGGGAGAGGGAGGTGAACATGGCTGTTGAATGATTCATGACCAGCGGCTGCATGTAAAAATTGACACCCAGCAAAGAAGACCAGGCATTCAAGGGGAGAACTCTAGCCCATCTCGTGGATGGACAGGCTTTGTACTACTGGGTGTGGAGCTGCCCAAATCTGCGGATAAGCAAGCCAGGTTAAGCTCCTGGGACCTGCCCCATCCACAGTACTTCATGGTAATAATAGGTAGATGGCCTTATGAGGGAAAATGGATCTAAATGTGAGGCCCAAAGGAGGGCTGGAAAGCGACACTCACCTGGATCTCGCTGGTCAGGAGGAAGAGGCAGGCTTAGCCCCAGAGCAAAGAGCCCCACAAGTAGGAGGAAGGTGGTGGAGAGCATGGTGGCATCCACAGCGTTGTCTGAGCCCAGCAACCGAGGCACTATATAGTGTTTCTGGAGAGATTAGGGTGGGTACCGGCCAGCAATTGCCTACCTGGCGCCACCCAGAGAGCCTGGCAAGACAATGCCAAAAGCTTCTTGGCCGTCTCCTTGGTATGAGCAATCAAAATGCTTAACTCTATCAGCAAAAAAAAAAAATTTCACTCTGTACCTGCCATCCCGAAGATTCTCAGACGCTAGAACAGGTTCACGTGTGCAGTGGGGTGTTTATTCTGGCCTTAGCTGGGGGTCCTCACCCACTGCATCAATTCCCGGTCAAGTACCATGCGGGAAAACCAGAACCCTTTGAAGTGAAAGGTGCTGGAATCAGGGGACACACCATACATAAGAACATCAGAACAGCCCCACTGGATCAGGCCATAGGCCCATCTAGTCCAGCTTCCTGTATCTCACAGTGGCCCACCAAATGCCCCAGGGAGCACACCAGATAACAAGAGACCTCATCCTGGTGCCCTCTCTTGCATTGGCATTCTCACATAGCCCATTTCTAAAATCAGGAGGTTGCGCATACACATCATGGCTTGTCACCCATAATGGAATTTTTCTCCAGAAAAGTGTCCAATTCCCTTGTAAAGGCCTCTAAGCCCAATGCCATCACCACATCTTGTGGCAGGGAGTTCCACAGACCAACTACACACTGAGTAAAGAAATATTTTATTTTCTCTGTTCAAACTCTCCCCACACTCAATTTTAGTGGATGTCCCCTGGTTCTGGTGTTATGTGAGAGGGAAAAGAGCATCTCTCTATCCACTCAATTCTTCCCGTGCATAATTTTGTATGTCTCAATCACATCCCCCCTCAGGCAGCTCTTTTTCTAGGCTGAAGAGGCCCAAACGCCATAGCCTTTCCTCATAAAGAAGAATTCCCAGAGTCCTCCTGTTTTCCCCAGTAGTTTCCCTCCCTCAGGTGGACAGGGGCACCTGGGGAAAGGTGAGAGTCGGCTCTACTCCAGCCTGGTTTTCATTCCGAAACAGGAACTGAAATGCTCTTTTAAAGCCAAATCAAACTCCTCCTCCACTTTCCTCATAAACCCCAATTCTGCCTGGTATGTGGATAATATGAATTTGTATCGGTTCTGTGCCAGGTTAAATGTCAGGGCTTCTGCCCAGAGAATCCTGGGTCTTGGTCTTGGATGGCTGCTGAACATTCACTCTTATTGATTGACAGCCCATCCCACAGACCTTCTCAGCAGAAGAAAACCTGTCACCCTTACTTGCCTTCCCGGAAATTCTCAGAGACGCTAGAGCAGGTCCAGGTGTGCAGAGAGGTGTTGCTTCTGGGCTTGGCTGGGGCTCCTCACCAACTGCATCAGTTTTCGCTCAGGTACTGCACGGGAGAACCGGATTCCTTTGATGGAGTTTGTGGCACGTCGAGTTAAGTCAAAGGTGCTGGAATCAGCAGACACACCGTGGCTGTCATCTGGGACTACAGAAACCCTTGTCAGGCCCAAAGCCACCCATCCTCATTCTCTCCTTTCATTCTGCTTACAGCTCCATGGTCTTGAGTGTCTCTCATTGAACTGACCACTGCCAGCCCCTCCACGGGCTCACCCATCCTGCCCTTTTGCCCCCTGCTTGCTTTTCCAGTAATGATCCCATTAACCAGAATACCTGCAACAGGCCCTGCTGGGTGACCCCAGAGGGATCCGCTACTTTGGAGCACTCCAAGAGACTCTTTCTCACAGCAGAATCAAGGGGAGCAACAAGTCCACCTCTGCCGGCCATCACTGAAGCAAGCAAGCAGGTGTCTGGTGATATCCAGGTCAGCGTTCCACTATCAGGGAAAAGCAAGCAAGCACACACAGGCACAAAATCGAGTCGCAGGCACAAAAATCACAAGACTACGTGACTCCAGCACTTACAATCGCGACTATTTTCCAAGTCACTGTCACGAGTCACAACCAGAGCAGTGACATTGGTGACTGAAGTTGACAAGAGTCGCAGAAAAACACAACTTTTCAGAACTCGTGACAAGTAATCAGGACTCAAGTACTCATCCCTGCTTATAGCCTCCATGTGCAGTCTGTGAGAAGGAGGGCTTGCTTTGGTGGCCTAGTGGGGAAGCGAAAGGGATTTTGGCAGTGGTGGGCAGGACTTTTAGTCACCCAAATGTGGAGTGAGACAATGGGGCTTTCTGAACATTTCTCCTTCTTTTGAATAAAAAGAAGAGGAAACCAGGATCAATCCAAACACTGCCTATAGAAGCCAAAAAAGCCATTGTGGGGGGTGGGAGACCGCTAGAGCTTATTGCCCCTCCATGCAAAGATTACCCTCACAAGGAAAACTAGATAGCAAAGTGTCTAGCCCAGTTTCCTATACAAGGGGACTGAAGGAGGCTGGGTTGTGATGAAGGTGCATTCAGTCATGTGGCAAACTTGGGAATGCTAAAGCGATACCACTTAGAACAGGGGTGTCAAACATAAGGCCCGGGGGCCGGATGTGGCCTGTGGAACCTTTTTATCTGGCCCTTAGGCTCTCAGCTGCTGAGCAGTGCTGAGGTATTACTGCTGAAAGGGCAGCCCACATGAAAATTGGGCTCTCCCTATCTTGAAATATGATCGAGATTTCCATACTTTCTCTTCTGTCATTTGCAGCTATTGAATTCCTAAGCAAGGAAAAAGTGCTTATCTTTGGTTATGACCTGTTTAATGACTTCACTTCCTGCCTAATGACATCATTTCTGGCCCTCAGCAGACATAATGAATGCTATTCAGCCCTCGGTACTAAATGAGTTTGACACCCCTGACTTAGACAGAAATGAGATCTGAGTCAACATATTTGGGAGCTGCCAGATTTAGGGTGCCTGATGGAGCCTGTTTCCCAGTGTGTTCAGAGGTCCTGAAGCAGGAAATGAAGAACCTCAAGCTGTCTGAAGTGCTATGTGTACATTCCCAAGAATGGTTAAGAACTTCCAAGGTTCATGGAGAGCAGCCCCAAAGAAGAGAGTTTCCCCCTTACCTGCCTCCTTGGAAATCTTCTTATAGATGGGACTTGCCAATTCTTGAGATATTCCAATTTTCTCCAGCTTTGGAGAACAAATGCTCTCCAAAATAAAACATTCAGGGGATAACACATAGCAAATAAACTTTCAGAAGCTCTAACGTCATTTATCTACCTAACAGTTACAAAACATTCCACAGAGTTTGCTTGCAGGCTGAATGAATGCAGCGTTCAGAAAATCCACGTTCCCTCTTCTATGTACAGAGCCTGAAGGTTAGCATTCCAGAAGGCAGGAGAGAGAGAGCGGCCCCCAGACGCTCTCCTTATAGACCTCATATACATTGTGCAGGAGATCTCCGGCACATACACCTCAGGTGACTAGATAGGAAAACAGAGCCTGGTGGCCACCTGGGACCTCCTGAAAAGGGCTTCCAGTTTGTGACTTTGCTGCATGTTTCCCAGCTGTGTTCAACCACTTCCCTTTGTCCTGAATAAGTCCAGGTTAGGCCTAAGTGGACATGAGAAGCCTGAACCAAACTAAGAAAGTGTAACTGAGAAGTTGCTAGCAGTTCCCAGCTGCAGGAATGTGGGTCAATCAACCAAGAGGAATGAATGTGTTGTCTCTCCTTTGATGCTCCTTTGAGCCCTGTCTCCAACCCCCTTTGTTTATGACACCCTTATCTTGCTTTAGGGTAAACAAGAAAGAAAGGAACTGCTTCTAGCCCCTCATCCTTCAGCCACTTCTCCCACCCCTTCAACCCAACATATTTCTTTCTAGACCTTCTTTAACCCTTTAGACATTCTTGACCTGACCTGCCTTACTGACCTGTTTGTGACCCAGCCCTCTAGCCCAGCCAGCTCAGACTCCCTGCCTGGATCACTTCCGCTCACCGGTTGATCACCTTTGCAATCAGGATCCTATTAAGCAGGAAACACTCCCGACTTGTCCTTGCTCTGTATATTCCATGTTCTCTGCTATTTAGGGCCCCTTGCCAAGATTTATCCACAGAAATCAGGGGTGGCACATTCCTCCCTGACACATGTGAGTCCTACCTCTGTTTGTGCCATCTCTGGCATTCTCACAATGGAAGGAGAACACTCAGCAACCAAAAAAATCAAATCACAAAGAAACACATTCAGGATCAATGGAAAACCATGACTAGAAAAGCAAAAGAAGCCATTCTGGGGGAGGCATGCGTGCTTCTTGCATGCAAAGATTGCCCCTCCGCAATTTCAACCAGGCATTCAAGTGGGAATCCTGACCCATCTCATGGCAGACAGGGTTGTACTACTGCGTGGGGAGCTGCTGGCATTTGGTGATAATAAAGCTGTCTTGCTGTGCAGGAGGAAGAGGCAGGCTGAGCCCAGGAGCGAGGAGCCCCACAAGCAGGAGGAAAGTGCTGGAGATCATGGTGGGATCCCGCAGGGTTGTCTGAGCCCAGCAGCCGGGGCAGGTTATAGAGAGTTCCAGGATGAGTTTGGGGTGGGGGTTGGCCAGAAATTCCCTACGTGGCGCCACCCAGGCAGGGCTGACAAGACATTGCCAAAAGCATCCTGGTGGTTGTGTTGGTTTGTGCTGTCAAAATGCTGAATGAGGCCACTTAGTGAGGTGGGAAGCCCAACATGACACATGCCTTTCTTTCGTTGGCACTGGCCTTCCCTGTAAAGAACACCCACAAACTGCTGCTCAAGGACACCTTGATAATATTCAGCTTTTATGAGGCACAAACCAAAGATCCCAAATGAAACACACTCTGCTCAGTGACGAAACCTGACCTCAGGCCCCAGGATTGGTGTAGGGCCTTGCTCCTTACCTGCCTTCCTGGAAATTCACAGAGATGCTAGAACAGGTCCAGGTGTGCGGAGGGGTCTGGCCTTGGCTGGGGGGTCCTCACTAACTGCATCAATTCCTGCTCAGGTACTGCGTGAGAAAACTGGAACCCTTTGACGGCATCTGAGGCAGGTTGAGCTAAGTCAAAGGTTTTGCAATCAGGGGACATACCATGTCTGTCATTTCAGGTACACAAAAACCCATGTCAGGTCCATATTCACTCCAAGTTGGATAGGTTTGGGCCCTTCAAGTGTCATATTATTAATTTGCAAGCTGCGGAGTCATTCAGAGAAGGCTCTTCTGCAGAGGAAAGGTTCACCCCTCCTGGTCCAGACCAAAGGTCTGTGAAGGGCAAATGCCTGCTCCAAATGCGTCAACCCAGATCTCACTTGTGCTGAGTGGTGTCACATCAGACTTCCTATATTTGTCCCATGACCGAATGCTCCTCCTTCATCTCAATGGCGTAGCTGGAGGGAGTGCAAAGCACTATGTTTTGCAGGATGCAAGGGGCGTACGCCTCTGTTTTGCTCCCCACATGGAATGGCTCCAAAGGGGAGTGGGAGGGGCCCCTTGCACACTGCGGTGTGGCTCACTTCAAGACTTAGGGCTTAGCACCCCCTCTAGCTATGCCACTACTCCACCTGTCCCCCTGAGGAGAAAGAGAAATGGTGCACTGCATCCTAGATGGTTTTTGTCCATTTTATAGTCATGGTTTTAATTGATCCAGAATATTTTTTTCTCTTTTTGTTGCTAAGGGTTCAGAGTGTCTGTATGGCCATAAGAGTGACAAATAAATCTGCTAACTAAAGAAAGGGACAACACACATGGATATTCCTGGTTCCCTGTGGGGGTGTTACTTAAAAAAGAATGGGACACCTCACTCCCATTTGTATGGCATCTTCCCATCGGGCCAGAGATTTTATTATCCTGTTCTCATAAGACATACGTGGATTGATGGGAAGCAGCCAGAATAATACCTTCCAAGCTGCAATGTCCTTTCTTTCCCATCATGTCTTGTGACTTTACAGACATGACAAACAAGTGATTTCATTATTGCTTATGTTTACAAGATAATCTTTGCACCTTTCCCGCACTCCCTGGGACAGAATGTGCAGGAAATTGATTCACGGTGCCTGGAGCTGGGTTTGCCACATCACACCCTGTGTGCACAGCTGCGTCAGAGCTGGACAGCTGAATGGGATTTGGCCCTCCGTCTCTTTCTTCAGGGATTTTCTGCAATATGCTGCTTTGTAGTCCAGTCTTAGATCTCCGTTCCAACAGAGTTGTGTAATTCACTCACAGCCCAGTTCTGAGCTACTCGGCACGCAGTGGTGTCAAAAATGGCTGCTGCAGCATCCTAAGCATGCCGGGCAGCTTCCAGTGGCTTCTTGGGGGACGGGAAGAAGCCCCGCAATGGGGCTACTCAATTCTGTGGCAGCTCTTTAGTCGCCACAGAATCAAGGAGTCCTATGTTGGGCTGCGCAACCCAACAAAGGGCTCGTGCTGGGCTAGCTCCGGTGCTGGGCCCACAGTAAGTCTCACAAATGTGCCTGATGGCATGTTTGCAACAGTGCATGCCAGCGATGAGCTGGTGCACAAGGCTCAAGATTGGGCCCTCACTCCCCCAGACCAGCTCTTGAGTCTTCAGCAACACAATAGCCTCGCCTTTCTCCTCATTTCATGCCAGCCCCTAGTTGTGTCAGGAGCCTGTGCACTTGGTCCCCACACCCATCGTCAACTTCACATAACATGGGCGCAGGGATTTGTCTTCCTGCCCACCACATGAGAGGTGTTCTTTGCCACTAACTGCAAGGCAAGCCTGTGTTTTGCATTTGCTGCATTCCCTGGGAGTCCTTGGAGGAGACTTGGCCCAGTCTAGCTCTGCTGGGAGGCAGATTTTCACACATCTGGGGCTGTCACAGCCTCCCCACAGGAGTCCTTGGAAAATGCCGCCACTGTAGGAGGAGCCCGAGAACTCAGCGCACATGGGTTGAGAGTGCTTGGGCTTCTCCCACAGTGGGCTCTGCCTCACCCGTCTCCCCACCCACCACACGTCCCTGCTCCGCACTGCAGTCCCTGTCAAAGTTACTGGGAACGTGGACAGAGGGAGAGAGTTGCAGCCTTCAAGCAGGTCCATGAGAGACCCGAGTGGAAGATCCTTGGAAACAGAAGGCACAGAGGCAGCCCTGGGATGTAGTGGGACAGGCTGAGCCGGAGAAGAGGGGCCTGGAGTGCCCCTGCCCCTGGGAAGCCCATGAGTGCTCTCACAGCACAGACGCCTGTTCAAGATGGCGCATCACCACTCTGCAAACCCATTCCTGTGCCTGAGTCTCAGTCCCAGGAGAGCACAACATTCCCTTCATACGTGCTCTAGTCAGCCTTCCGCTGTTACTAGCCTGGTGTTTGAGTGGTTTCTGGAACATTCCCCCAACCCAGTGCCAGCACACAGGCTGGTCAGCTTGGAGGGCTGTCAGCACATGCCTTTAATCCAGGCTCCTTCACAGTCTATGAGATGAGTCTGGAGACCTCCAATACTCACCGCTGCAGTCCTGCGTCATGCAGGGAGCACCCAACAAACTTTTCCAAGGAAGGGACGGTGTCATGCTGGGCTTTGCTCCTGACTATGTGGACTCAAGGATCTTGGCTGTGCAGCTAGATTGCCACGATGCTTTGGCATTGTCTTGCCTGGCTGGCATCATGTAGTGGTGTGTTGGCCAGTCCCCACCCCAAACACTCCTGCAACACTATATAACCTGCCACAATGGAGTCCACTCCCATAATCCCCCCCTTTTTTTGTTTTTATAGTCAAGGTTTTAATTGATCCAGAATATTTTTCTCTTGTTGTTCGTGAGGGTTCAGAGTGTCTCTATGGCCATAAGGGTGATATACAAATCTGCTAACTAAAGAAAGGGACAACACACATGGATATTCCTGGTTCCCTGTGGGGGCCTTACTTAAAAAAGAATGGCACACCTCACTCCCATTTGTATGGCATCTTCCCATTGGGGCCAGAGATTTTATTATCCTGTTCTCATAAGACATACGTGGATTGGTGGGAAGCAGCCAGACGAGTAACTTCCAAGCTGCAATCTCCTTTCTTTCCCATCATGTCTTGTGACTCTACAGACATGACAAACAAGCTATTTAATATTTGCTTATGTGAACAAGATCGGCTTTGAAGCAGTGGATGCACCTTTCCCACACTCCCTGGGACAGAACATTCAGGAACCTGCCAATTAATTGATTCACTGTGCCTGGAGCTTGGGTTTCCCACATCTTTCTGGTGCCCAAACAAGCATTCCCTTACCTTGAGGAGGTCTCTGTGATTGCCTCTCCAACTTCAGGACGCAACTCACACCGTTTGCACAGCTGCGTCAGAGATGGAAAGCTGAATGGGATTGGGCCCTCCGTCTCTTTCTTAAGGAATTTTCTGCAATATGCTGGTTTGTTATCCAGTCTTAGATCTCTGTTCCAACAGAGTTGTGTAACTCACTCACTGCCCAATTGTGAGCTACTCGGCGCGCAGGGCTTCTAAGGTGCCAAAAAATGGCTGCTGCAGCATCCTAGTGACTCCTTGGGGGAAGTAGCTCCACAATGGGACTGCTCAATTCTGTGGTGGCTCTTTGTCCAGCTCTTTAGCGAGCACAGAATAAAAAAAGTTCTGTGTAGGGCCACGCATCCCAACAAAGAGCTTGCTCTTGACTAGCTCCGGTGCTAGGCCCATGGTAAGTCTTGCCCATGTGCCTTATGGCAAGTTTGCAGCAGTGTATGCCAGCAGTGAGCCGACACACAAGGCTCAAGATTGGGCCCTCATTCCCCCAAACCAGCTCTTGAGTCTGGACCCACTTTTTAGAATGAGAATCTGTCAGGGCCCACTGGAAGTGATGTCATGACCAGAAGTGACCAGAAGTCACATCGTCAAGCAGGAAAATTTTTCACAATCCCAGGTTGCAGGGGATGGACAGAGTGGATAGAGAGATGCTCTTTACAGTCCCACATAACACCAGAACCAGGGGACATCTGCTAAAATTGAGTGTTGGGAGAGTTAGGACAGACAAAAGAAAATATTTCTTTATTCAGAGTCTGGTTGGTCTGTGGGACTCCTTGCCTCAGGATGTGGTGACGGCATCTGTCCTGGATGCCTTTAACAGGGGATTGGACAAGTTTCCGGAGGAAAAATCCATTATGGGTTACAAGCTATGATGTGTATATGCAACCTCCTGATTTTAGAAATGGGTTATGTCAGAATGCCAGATGCAGGGGAGGGCACCAGAATGAGGTCTCTTGTTATCCGGTCTGCTCCCTGGGGCATTTGGTGGGCTGCTGTGAGATACAGGAAGCTGGATTAGATGGACCTATGGCCTGATCCAGTGGGGCTGTTCTTATGTACCTACACTTACCCAGGAGTAAGTCCCTTTGACTATCATTGTTAAAGAACATACATAGTAGCTTGTTAAAAGTACAGGTCTGTCACATTTTCCCAAATGCAGTCAAATGCCATGGTAGTATTAAATCTATTATGTTAGAAATAAAATATTGAAATGAATGGGGACCAACCTGAAATTGGCTCGTGACCCACCTAGTTGGTCCTGACCCACAGTTTGAGAAACACTGGCCTAGCCTTTCTCCTCATTTCATGCCAGCCCCTAGTTGTGTCTTGAGCTAGTGCACTTGGTCCCTGCACCCAGATTTTAATTTCACATAACACGGGCACAAGGATTGTCTTCCTGCCCACCCCATGTGAGATGTTCTTTGGCTGCAATCCTAACCTCACTTTCCTGGGAGTAAGTCCCATTGAACAAAATGGAACCTACTTCTGAGTAGACCTGGTTCGGATTGTGCCCTTTGTCACTAACTGCAAGGCAAACCTGCATTTCGCCTTTGCTGCTTTCACTGGAAGTCCTTGGAGGGGTCTGGGCTTGTCAGCAGGATTGGCATGGGATCCGGCTCAGCCTCTCCTAAAACTCCACATTCTCCATTTGGCCATGAAGAGAATATAGAGGTGGCAGAGAAAAGACTGCCTCCGGGCACAGCAGTTCGACATCCCTGCATATTACTTGCCAGCTTTTTCCTGCTTGATTGTCAAAGAAGGTCTCTCCATGAAGTTCACCCAAAGGACCGTGGAGAAATCCCAGGGTCAAAAATGAAGAGCATCCTCACCCAGCATTGCCCCAGTATTGTCTCTAGCATGATCACATGCATGTGTGGTCTGGCTGAATAAATGAGAGCCCACTCACAGATATCTCTTGGGGTGATCTGTTTTGGGAGAACCAGTGATTTGTGTGGGGTGGGTGGGTGGGAATTGGAATGAAGGGGGAGTGTCCATGTCTCAGAAACAGGTATCAGGACCTGGTTGCCATTGGGGAAAATGCATTCAGAAATATCCCATGTTCTTCATTCCACTGTTTGGTCAAAATCCTCAGTGTTGCATATGTGGGGTTGCCCCATGGTATCTTCACATCAACCCAATGAAGGAAGGGGGTCGGAAAACTACACCCAGGGCACCCACTGAGCTTCATGGTTATGTTGTAGTTTGAACCCAAATCAAACACACGCAGGCCCAGTCCAACATTCTGTCACCCATTTCACACTGGCTTCTCTGCACATGCTCAGATGAGCTCTCTTCTCATTGTACAGAACAGAATTCAGAACCAAAGAGACATCTGTGTCATTAATAGATCTTTGCATTTACTTAGCAAGTTTTCAGTGTGCAAAGCCATTTAGATCTATTGTTGGACTTGGTGCAACTTCCTCTGCTGTCCAGAGGGAGCAGTAAGTAAAAGAAAGTAAGCCACAGGGTTGCATTTACTTGCGAGTAAGCAAATGAGCCTTGACCAGGAGCAAAGGGAAATGCAAGGCTAGCTGCATGGTCCCAGTCTGATGAAAGTGGAGCTCAACAAATGCTCCAGAAGGCAGCCCCCCCCCCCCCCAAAGAATAAAGCAGAGGCTTCACTGGCAAGGTCCATTTTCATTTGTTTTCAGACTTGCAGAGCCAGGTAGTTCCTGACAGTGCTGTGCTTGAAAGAGAAGAATTTGTTCACTTTTTTTCCAGAGTGAAACAAGCTGCTGGTGCTGCCAACTTGTTTCGTTTGGTAAGAAAGTGAATCAGCGCCAGTCTCACTGCCGTCCCCCCCTTTTAAAGGGGCAGCCCTCAGATCAACGCAGAATCGAGCCACTATCAGCGCTGTTCCGGATCTTGTCGACCTGAGGGTAGCCCCCCTTCTTCCCCTTTAAAAACGGGGAAAGAAGGGGGAGGCCGGCAGATCTGTGCTCAAAACAGAAGCAATTGCGGTGATGTGATGATGTCACCACAATTCCTTCCAGTCATGGGGTGGCGTTTTTATGGGCCACCACTGTGCTGTAGACCTGTGATTTTCAATATTTTTCTTTTCATGGCACACGGACCTCTCTGGTCTTTGCCTCTTGGGATGCCACTTCTGGGAGACTCTTCTGGGTCCGATGGCTGTTTCTAGGGCAATTGTTTGTGTAAACAAACTGTCTGTCCCAGTTGCGGATCTATCATTGAGTCCAATGGGGCAAATGCCCCAGGAGCAAACCTCTAGGACCCCATGCGAGACTCTCTGAGGTTTCCCAGCAGCTCAGTTAATAGCCCTGAGTTGCGTGAGGCTCTGTGAGCCTCAGGTGAGTGGGGGGGGGGTGGATTTTCGCACAGGGGGGTGGCAACAGTTCAAGGGGAGGGGCCATCGCAGGCCTTTGCGTATACAGATGGCCAGCGGTCCAGAGCCTCGGGATTTCGGGTCTCCAGCTCAGGACCCCAGCCCAATTCAAGGCTGTATTCGACAACATAAAATATATAAGATGATCTGGCCATCTTGAGCCTCCAGAGAATTCACAGGAAGTTCTGGTCAGTTTGAGTCTCAGGGGAAGGGCAAAGAACATTAAGCAACGAAGAAGGCCAAATGATAGCAAACAAAAGCCAATCTAGAGCACATATGCAAGCAAAACACAAGCTGAGCCTGCTGGAACTTGCTGACGGTTGTCATATTGATGAACTGCTGGCACCCAGTTTGTGCCAATCTGCCTCTCTCCTCCCCCTTCCATCCATCCTGTTTTCCTCGTCTCCCCTGCCATGTCCCTCTTATGTTTCCTCCCCTCCCTACTCCTCCCCTCCCCTCCCCTCCCCTCCCCCTCCCCTTGCACCGCCCCTCCTTCCTCCAGCAAGCTCAAAGAGTACATGTTCCAAGTAAAAGCCTGAAGTCTTTGCTCATTTCAGTGAGAAGTGAGCCCCACTTGCAGACGAAATACAATGGGATCTGATTGAACACCTGCCAGGGTTTCAGTGCCTCTCTGAGAATCCAAGTGGTGTGAGTCCTGCAGAAACATCTGCCCAGGGCGTGGGGCTGGGGAAGTCCACTGCAGGTCTGTCCCTCTTCCCCACCACAGCAGAGAAAGCAACAAGTTCTTGCTAAGACAGTCGCCCCCAGAAACAGAGCCTCAGAAGCCTGATGAGTTTTTCAGCATTTTTCAACTGTTGTGCTCCAAACTTCTGTGTCACCCCTGCATATTTTCTTGGCACACCAATGTGCCACACACACCAGTGGGAAATTGCTGCTGTAGAAGAATGTTGCCAGAGAGAGTGAGGCTTGCCAGCAAAATTCAGGTGCAAAATTCTCTCTAATGCAAATCAATTTAAAAAACAAATTCCCTTTGCTCTGTGCTTTCAAAACAGCCTTGCTGCCCTTTGGGATGTTTCAGACAGAGTCATTAGGCAAACAATCCATCAGTCAGTGTCTCTCCAGGGGAGCAAGCGACCCCTCCCTTCATCCAGAACAAAGTGATTATCTTTCTTTCTGGTGCTCAGGGGGAATGGAGGGGTTCCTTGGAGTGAAGCTAAGTACCCAGAGAGAGAATGATGGATGGATTGTCAGCCATTTGCCCTCTCTCGAATTAACAAGGCCATTGTCATGGTCTGGAAAGTATCAACAAAGGCTGGAGGGACCAGTTCCACAAGGACTGCAGGTCCACAAGAGTCTGAAACTGAGGTGCAGTAAAGACAGAACCGTTTTTGTTCCATGGTGAATCGGAAAAGAGCACTGCTGGTGCTCAATTCCCCCAACACTTCTGTCTTCTCTAAGTGACCCATGCACTGAAGACGCTTCTTCTCTTATCAAATCACAGTGGCATCACTGGGTTTATTTCTTCCAGTGCGGGAAGCACCCCCATGATGGACCTCCTCCCATGCAGTGGGGTAACACCCTGGGCAGTGGGTGTGGTGGTGTCCCATTCCCCCACCCCACTGGTGTGTTTTTTTTGGCTATAACTTCTCATAGAACAGAAATTTTGATGTGGTTTGTGCAATTTGCATTCTGCATTCTGCATGAAATTACACATTGAATGATGCATAACATGATGGTCTTATTCCCACTCTGCTCAGTGATGGTGCTTCTTCCTGGTAAGGGAAAGGGCAGCAGCATTCTGAGCGCATCTACTCCGAAGTAAGTCCCACAGGGTTCACAGAGCCTTACTCCCAGGTACATCAGTGTGTCTAGCATGGACACCTCAGAAACGGAGGCTGCCGCCCTCTGCTACACACTCAGCTGCTGGGACTGGGGCTGACTTCCGAGGAGGCTTGCAGGGCACTGCCTGGCTCTGTCCCTGGGTGCTCAGCCCCTCCCCAAAGCGACCCCCAGACACTGGAGGGAAAGCCACACACCAGCAGTTCAGGCTGCTCTCATTCATTTCCCTGCAGGATGCAGACCAAACCTGCACAGGTGAGAGTCTTTCCTCATCCTCTGCCGCTCCCTGGTGGACACCAAGCGAACTGCAGCACTTTCAAGTCCAGCCAAATTAATTCTCATTTAACAGCAACACCAGCTGCAGTCCTTGACTCAGTTGCAGTCTGGGGCCATGAGTCCCTTCTACTCACACTTTTCTACTTCCTAAGGCAGTGTTTCTCAAAGTGTGGGTCATGACCCACTAGATGGGTCACGAGCCAAATTCAAGTGGGTCCCCGTTTATATTTTTAATATATTAGACGATGCTACCATGGTATGTGACTGCATTTGGGGAAACGTTACAGGTCTGTACTTTTAACAAGCTACTAGGTATATTCTTTTAACAATCAGTCAATGGGACTGTCTGTCTGAAACCTTTATTGGCATATCAACACAACACAATTAAGACATACTTTACAATTGTCGAAACAACTTGCATACCGACCCAACAACTTAAAAACAAGATAACAGAATTATTTAAATTCTGACAACGTTATTTTAAGAATCTCAGATAAATAACCAGCAACAGCTGCGGTTAAAGAGTCACAAACATCACTCATGAACCTAGAGAGGGTAATATCAGAAGGGGTTAGGTCAGGAGAAATCCAAGAATTTAAATAATGATTACGAATGTCAAGATGAACTGGACAAAAAAAGTGTATATGAAACAAAAAATCAGGTGACTCATGTCAAAAGAGACAGAGCCTTTTCTCCCGTGGAATGTTAAAAAAAGGCCAGAATGAACTGCCGAGGGGAAGATGTTAAAACGAGCTAACATAAAGGCTCGCCTATGTAATGGATTGATTAATGTATAAAAATAATTTGATACATGATTAAAGGATGGGGCCAAGCCAAAAGAAAGAGGGGAACAAATAGGGTTAAGATTAATACTTAAATAATTAAATTCAAATGCTAAAAGCTTGTCTTTTATCAATGAATATGCTCTTGTAAGACTCAAATCTGCCAAGGATTCTAAAGAGAGATCAAGAGAAACAAGTTTATTTTCTATCAACCGAAACCAAGGAGAAGAATAAGAATCGCTTAACAAATCATATAAAAAAGAACCTGAATGAGAATTTAAAAACAATTTAAGCCAATATTTAAAGGTGAGTAACCAGGCTGTAGTTGATGGTAAATGAATACCTAATTCTAGGATAATTGTGGATACCCGAATTAAATTTGGAATCCCTAGAATTCTGCGAAATAAAGATGTTGCAATCTGGTCAATATCCTTGTTAATTGCTTTAATCCAAATTGGAACACCATAAAACAAATGGGAAAGAATTTTGGACTGAAAGATCTGGATAGCAGCTGGAACATATTGATTACCTTCATTGTAAAAAAATTTTAATATTGCTTTAAGTTGAGGGGAAAGAGACGAAATGATAGCTTTCTTATGAAGAGACCAAGAAAGTTTGTAATGAAAAATAAGACCTAAATATTTATACGACTGGACTTGTTTATATATGTTTGGACCTATTGTCCATGTTATAGGGGATCAAGAACGGGAAAACACCATAATTTGAGTTTTGTTCGAATTAATTGTTAGGTCATTTAGTTTACAGTACTCCTGAAATGTAGCCAAGATGCAGCGAAGTCCCGATTTAGTTAAGGATAATAGTACTGCATCATCTGCATATAAAAGAGTAAAGACAGGGACCCCATTTAAAACCGGAGTAGAATGAATAGAAGAAGAAAGAAAAGAAGGTAAATCGGATAAAAATAAATTAAATAATAAAGGAGCAAGAATACAACCCTGGCGAACACCATTGTGAATAGGGAATCTGTCAGAGAGAGTATTAGAATTTGGAATTCGAACCTGACAAAAATTTTGGGAATGTAAGTGGCGTAACAAAAATAATAAGCGCAGATCTATTCCCCATTTGAGTAGTTTGGACCATAAAAGGTCTCGGTTCACAGAATCAAAAGCACCTTGGAGATCAACAAAGGCAACAAAAAGGTTAGCTTTATTATAAATGAAATACTTCTCAGCTAAATGAGTCAATGTAAAAACATGGTCAAGGGTAGAAGCTCCTGCCCGAAAACCAATCTGTTCCTTTCCAGGGAGGTTTTTAGAGGTTGCCCAGGAAGAGAATTTTGTTAAAATGTACTTTGAATACAATTTCCCAATATTAGATAATAAACTTATTGGGCGAAAATTTGAAGGTAATGAAGGATCACCTTTTTTATAAACTGGAATAAGGATGGATGACAACCAGGCATGGGGAAAACGACCGGTGGAATTAACCAAAGTAAAAAAAGATGCAAGTGGTTCAGCCCACCATTTGGGATTATTAGTCAAAGTCTCATTCAAAATGTTATCGGGCCCAGGAGCTTTACCAGGTTTTAAAGAAAGAATTAACTCATGTATTTCAATCAGTCAATGGGACTTACTCCTGGGTAAGTGTGGGTAGGATTGCAGCCTAAGATTGTGAAAAATTTCCTGCTTGATGATGCCGCTTCCAGTCATGACATCACTTCAGGTGGGTCCTGACAGATTCTCCTTCTAAAAAGTGGGTCCCGGTGGACATGCAGCTCCAGGCTGAACTTGTCCAGAGACTCTCAAGAAACCTGCCAACCCTCAAGAAGGGGTAGCAGCAGATGTGTCTTGAACTGAACCCCCAAGTCCCTCATAGCTTCATGTTCCTGGCTTCCAGGTGCTCATCTGTCCCCCACCAGCTACCCCAAGGGAAGGGATGTCCTGTGTGATATGAACCTCCTCCCTTGGAATGGTACTGAGGGCTCAGGGGCCACCAGAGCAGATGTTAATACTCACCAGCTTGAGATGTTGTAAGGTGTAGATCATGTTAATAGGCTTTGCACATTGAAAACTGGCTACAGAAATGCAAAGATTTATTAATGTCACGCATGTCTCTTTTGTTCTGAATTCTGCTCTGTACAGTGAGAAGAGAGCTCATGTGAGCATGTGCAGAGAAGCCAGTGTGAAATGGGGGACAGAATGTTGGGCTTAACTCCTGTGTGTATGAGCTGAGTTCAAACGACAACATAGCAATGAAGCTCAGTGGGTGTAGTGTCCCTTCTCTGGGTTGATAATGGGGCAATCCCACATATGCAACTGTGATGTCATTGACCAAAAAAATGTGGGATGAAGAAGGTGGGATTCATGTGTCTACTCAGACACATGAGAGCAGCCTGAGAACAACCTTGTCCTGAAGCCAGATTCTGAGACATGGACACTTCCATATCCTTTCTTCATTCCACTTCCACTCACCTCCCACAAATCAATGGTGCACCCAAAACAGATCACCCCCGGAGATATCTGTGAGTGGGCTCTATTGATTCAGCCATAGGCAACACAGGCATGTGATAATGCTAGAGACAGTTCTGGGGCAGTGCTGGTTGAGGATGGTCTTCATTCCTGATCATGGGATTTCTCCCCAATTTTCTGGGTGAACTTCATGGGGATGCCTTCATAGACCATTGTGCAGGAAATTTCATTCCCCGGGTTCCGCTCATATGGAGGGATGTTCAACTAGCTGTAGATCTAAGAAAAACTATCACGCTTTTTCTCTGTAATTTGGGAGCCAATGTGGTGAGTCCCCAAGTTCTCATGAAAGGGTGGCAACTGATGTCAGTGCTTCTGAGGGGTTGTACAGGAAGGCAGGGCTTAGTACTGGAATCTCCTCACAAGATTAGGGACAGAACATTTCTCTTGCATTCCCCATTGGGTGGATTGGTTCCATGGAGGCTGCAGGAAGATTTCCCAGAGTCCTCCTGTGTTCTGCTTTCCCCTCTCTAAGGTTGGCAGATGCACTTGCAGATGTAAGAACATAAGAACAGCCCCACTGCATCAGGCCATAGGCCCATCTAGTCCAGCTTCCAGTATCTCACAGCGGCCCACCAAATGCCCAGGGAGCACACCAGATAACAAGAGACCTGCATCCTGGTGCCCTCCCTTGCATCTGGCAATCTGGCATAGCCCATTTCTAAAATGGTCAATCCCCACCCCAAACTTTCTGACCACGCTATATAACCTGCCTGGCTGCTGGGCTCAGACAACCCTGCGGGATCCCACCATGATCTCCAGCACTTTCCTCCTGCTTGTGGGGCTCCTCGCTCCTGGACTCAGCCTGACTCTTCTTCCTGGCCAGCAACATACAGGTGAGTGCAGTTCTCCAGCCACCCTGCAGGTCTTAGTTTCAGATCCTTTTCCCTCTTAGGGCCACCTGCATATTTATATTATGACAAATATGAAGGTGGGCAGGAAGCAGGGGCTGTCACCTGGCTTTTTTTATCTCCAAATGCGGGCAGCTCCACACCTAGTAGTACACAGCCTGTCCACCCATGAGATGTGACAGAATTCCCTCCTACAATGCCTGGTTTTCTTCCCTGAGGAGAGGTTTCTGCATGCGAGAAGTTATGATTCCCCTCCCATCAAGGCTTCTCTTGCTTTTAGAGTCATTGTTTTAATGGAGCCTGAATTTTGTGTTTCATTTTGTCCATTTTGGGCGGCGGGGGGGGGGGGGGTTCTGAGTGTTCTCCCGCAACTGTGAGAATTCCAGAGAGGGCACAAACAGAGGCAGGACTTGGAGGTGTCAGGGAAGAATGTGCCACCCCAGATTTCCTTGGACAATTCTGGGCAGGTGGCTTTTTCTCACAGTCAAGGGCTGTCAGAATGCCATTGTTTGGATACCCAAATTCAGATTAATTACTACCCTAGGGGAGTGGGGGACATGCACAAATTGGATTCCTCTGCATAATGTAGCTTGGCTCAGTTACTCGAGCCACGTGCTGTGGAAAGGCTCCCTGATGGTGGAACACTGGTCTGGAAAGTGGAAACAGAAGTTGGTAGGGTTGGTGGACTGTTGGGGAGAATGTCCTTTGCTGCTCTGGTTCTGATAAAAGAACAATGAACTTCACCAGGCACCTGTGGTGTGGTAGTGACAACATCTGACACCCAGGAGCACAACATTTTGAACACCACCACCCCCCCACCTCAGAAGGCCTTAGAAAGCCATTTTGAGTTTTCAGCAAAAACCAGAAGTGCTTTTTTTAAATGCTCTGTCTTGAGACCTTCTGATGGTTGGGAAGACAGCACACAGCCTTCCGAGCCTCACAAGGCTGCTTTTAGGCCTAAGGTCTGCCACTGGGGGTGTGAAATGGCACCCCATCAAGGTGTTGTACTGAGGGCAATTGACACCCCCAGCCTCTCTTTAGCTACACCACTGGACACCTGCTTCCTTCCACTAGTGAAAGCTAGTGGATGAGGACTTCTTGCATTCCTTGACTCTGCTGTAAGAAAGAGTCCGTCAGAGTGTTCCATGGTAGCAGATTCTTTGGGTTACCCAACAGGGGCTGTTGCAGGTATGCTGTTTAATGGGGTCACTGCAAACAGGCAGGATGGATGAGCACATGGAGGGGCTGGAGGTGGTCAATTCATAGAGATACATTGAAGGCCATGACCCTGTAAGCAGAAAGAAAAAAGAGAAAGCGGATGGGTGAGTATGGGCCTGACGTGGCTTTTTGTATTCCTCAGGTGACAGCCGTGGTGTTGGATTTCCCTGGATTTCAACCCCTCTATCCAACTTCAACATGATCCAGTTCTCAACCAAATACTAAGGTGTTTCATGACTGCCGTTAACAAGACAGTGATTGTCCAGTGTTCATTAAAATGGGTGTCTCTGCGAATCTCCAGAAAGGCAGGTAAGGAGTGAAGGGGCTTTCTCTGCTCAGAAGCAGGGCTGGCCTTAGGAGCTGTGGGGCCCAAGTGGAAACTTTTTTGTTCAGCAGCCAGGCAATCCCCGGGATTCTCTGGAGCAAAGACCTGACATTTAATCTGGCACAGAACAGATGCAAATTTCATATTGTCAACATACCAGGTAGAATTGTTAAGATGGAGGTTTCTGATGAATGTTTCCACCCTTGCCACCGGCTTCATATGTCATTGGTTAGAGCAGGGGTGCCCAAACCCTGGCCCTGGGGCCACTTGCAGCCCTCAAGGGCTCCCAATCCGACCTTCAGGAAGGCCCCAGTCTCCAATGAGCCTCTCCCCTTTGGGGACTTTCTGGAACCCACGCTAGCCTGATGCAACTGCTCTCAGTGTGATGGCCAACTGTTCATCCTCTCTCGTGAGCTGTGGGATGAGGGCTCCCTCCATTGCTTGATGTTTCATATCTGTGATGCAGCAGCAGCAAATGAAAGGCCGACCTTGCTTTGTCCAAGGCCTTTTATAGGCCTTGAACTATTGCAAGACCCTCATTCATTCATTCATTCATTCATTCATTCATTCATTCATTCTTTCTCTAATACATTCATTTATGTAAATTTATTCACATTTGAAATGTGAATCAATTCTTTTTTTCCTGGCCCCCAACACAGTGTCAGAGAGATGATGTGGCCCTCCAGCCAAAAAGTTTGGACAACCCTGGGTTGGGGTATAGGAGGTCATTTCACACCCAGGGCCCATAAATGTTTAGCACCCCGCATATACAGCAGAATTACATTCAGTAATAGTCATGACATGAAATGAATGATAATAATGACCAGAAAATAAACACGGTGAACATTTCCCAGCAAGAAGGGGATAAAAGTCAGTGCCCTCCCCTGCACGTAGTACTCTGTGACATAGTGCCCCTTCATCTGGAGGTTCAATGCAGCCATCAGGGATTGACCTATAGTCTGTTCTCCACCATGAATGTTTATAATCCGTTTTTCAAGTCATCTAAGCCAGTGACC
Organism: Tiliqua scincoides; assembly: GCF_035046505.1. NCBI lineage: Eukaryota > Metazoa > Chordata > Lepidosauria > Squamata > Scincidae > Tiliqua > Tiliqua scincoides. The sequence continues at coordinate 129,327,083 of NC_089825.1, forward strand.
AACAACACCAAAACTTCCCACCTGTGGGGCCAAGTGGGGTTGAGGTCACCCCATCACCTTCATTCCTTCATTCCTTTCGTTTCAAAGGCAGCAGAGATCCCAGAGCTCTGCTCCCCTCCACTCACCCCCTCCCGCACCATACCTGTGACCATTGTGAGGATCAACTGAGAGGCCGCCCCCCTCTGGCCATTATGTAGAACAGACACTGACTTTGTTAATTTTGAGACAGCGCATTTATTGTCCCTCCTTGCCAGCTCCTGTCCCAGTTCTCTGCTGCTCTCTGGTGGACGAATTCAGTACTGCAGCATTCCAATACATGCACCTCTTTCATTCTGTGGACTCCTCATCCCTTCCTTCTCCTACATACTACTGAATGTTCGCACCCATGCTCAACAGCTAATCCAGCCATGATTTTGGCACTATTAGCCTCCACTTTTGTGTCATCCACTTTTGTGTGCGGAGACAACCGAGGGCCCAGTCTTATTCCGTTTTCTAGTGCCGGTGCAGCCATGTCAATGGGTCGTGCACTGCATCTTGTGGTGGGGCAACAGTCACAGAGGCCTCCTTAAGGTATTAAGACTGCATTGCAGCTGCACCAGTGCTGGAAAATTTGATGGGATTGGGCCCTGAGCTGCAGTGGAGAACTAAAGGAAATGATGAAGGGCCATCGTCTGGCAGTTTCTACCTGAGCAAGCCGCTGCTGTTTCAGATGTGTGAACACACCCCAAGGATTGCACACTGGCCTGCTTTGCCATGACAGCTGTGAAAGTCCACATCTCAGCCTGAAAACATACACAGCTGGTCCCTCGGTATCCAATGAGTTGGTATCCACTGATTTGACTCAGATCTGATGCCGGAGTCCACCTTTAAATGCCTTGTAAGGGGGGGGAGGGGAAAGCACCAAAATCCAATTCCCTACCTTTGTGCTGTTTAACTGCACCAGTTGCAAGCTCCTCAGGGTTACAAATAGCTATAAAGACACACTTCCAGGTTTCTGGCTCCTCCATACTCACCCCAGAATACATGAGTACACACTATTCTGCATTCAGCAACAAGATGGGCCGAATAATGGAATCTAATGGAATAAAATTATTCCATAAGGAGCAATGGAAGAGCAAGAAACCTGGAAGTGGGTCTTTAAAGCCCCAGGGAGCACACCAGATAACAAAAGACCTCATCCTAGTGCCCTCCCTTGCATTGGCATTCTGACATAGCCCATTTCTAAAATCAGGAGGTTGCACATGCACATCATGGCTTGTAACCCATAATGGACTTTTTCTCCAGAAATATGTCTAATTCCCTTTTAAAGGCAGCTAGGCCCAATGCCATCATCACATCTTGTGGCAAGGAGTTCCACAGACCAACTGCACGCCGAGTAAAGAAATATTTTATTTTCTCAGTCCTAACTCTCCCCACACACAATTTTAGTGGATGTCCCCTGGTTCTGGTGTTATGTGAGAGGGAAAAGAGCATCTCTCTATCCACTCTATCCTTCCCGTGCATAATTTTGTATGTCTCAATCATGTCCCCCCTCAGGCGCCTCTTTTCTAGGCTGAAGAGGGCCAAACGCCGTATCCTTTCCTCATAAGGAAGGTGCCCCAGCCCAGTAATCATCTTAGTCGCTCCCTTTTGCACCTTTTCCACTATGTCCTTTTTGAGATGTGGCGACCAGAACTGGACACAATACTCCAGAACATAAGAACATAAGAGACTTAGAGATGGCAGAGAAATTAAATGAGTTCTTTGCATCTGTCTTCACGGCAGAAGACCTCGGGCAGATACCTCTGCCCGAATGGCCCCTCCTGACCGAGGAGTTAAGTCAGATAGAGGTTAAAAGAGCAGATATTTCAGACGTCATTGATAAATTAAAGATCAATAAGTCACCAGGCCCTGATGGCATCCACCCAAGGGTTATTAAGGAATTGAAGAATGAAGTTGCAGATCTCTTGCTAAAATTGAGTGTTGGGCGGGTTAGGACAGACAAAAGAAAATATTTCTTTACTCAGCATGTGGTCGGTCTGTGGAACTCCTTGCCACAGGATGTGGTGCTGGCGTCTAGCATAGACGCCTTTAAAAGGGGATTGGACAAGTTTCTGGAGGAAAAATCCATTATGGGGTACAAGCCATGATGTGCATGCGCAACCTCCTGATTTTAGAAATGGGTTATGTCAGAATGCCAGATGCAAGGGAGGGCACCAGGATGAGGTCTCTTGTTATCTGGTGTGCAACCTGGGGCTTTTGGTGGGCTGCTGTGAGATACAGGAAGCTGGACTAGATGGGCCTATGCCTGATCCAGTGGGGCTGTTCTTATGTTCTTATGTTCTCTGGCGGATTTCCTGCTTCTAACATATTTGAAGAAGCTTTTATTATTCCCCTTAATGTTACTGGCCATGCGTTCCTCATAGTCTCACTTGGCCTCACCGTATCACCTTCTTACATTTCTTTTGCCACAGTTTATGTTCTTTTTTATTCTCCTCATTAGGGCAAGACTTCCATTTATGGAAGGAAGCTTCCTTGCCCTTCACAGCCTCTCTAACTTGGCTGGTTAGCCATGCGGGCACCCTCCTGGATTTAGTGGAACCCTTCTTTCTTTGCGGTATACACCTCTGCTGGGCCTCTATTACTGTTGTTTTAAGCAGCCTCCATGCACTCTGGAGAGATTGGACTCTTTTTACCCTCCCTTTCAACCTCCTTCTAACCAGCCTCCTCATTTGAGTGAAGTCCGCCCGTCGGAAGTCAAGGGTTTTTGTTAGAGATTTGCCTGGTATTCTTCCCCCAACGTGCATGTCAAAAAGGATTGCAGCATGATCATTGTTCCCCAATGGCTCAGTAACGTTTACATCTCTAACCAGGTCCTGCGTACCGCACAATATTAAATCCAGAGTCACCTGTCCTCTGGTGGGCTCCGTGACTAGCTGCTCTAAGCCACAGTCATTTAGCACTTCAAGAAATTCAGTTTCCTTATTGTGACCAGAATACAAATTGACAGAGTCAATATGAGGATAATTGAAGTCCCCCATGATTACAACCCTGTCCCTCCTTGTCACCTCCCTGATCTGTTTCCTCATTTCAAGGTCCCCATCTGATTTCTGGTCTGGAGGACGATAGCACGCCCCCAGTATTACATCACTGCACAAGCCTGGTAATTTAACCCACAGAGATTCTACGGTGGAGTCGGACCCACCGTCAATCTCTACTTTGCTGGATTCTATCCCTTCCTTAACATAAAGGGCCACCCCACCTCCAACGCGCCCCTCCCTATCCCTAGAGTTTATAGTCTTCATTCACTTTTTGACTTTTTGGCTTCACAGTCATGACGTGTGACTTTCAATTAAGTGATTTAATTATTGCTTCTTTGAACAAGATCTTCTTTGGCGCAGCAGGTGCACCTTTTCCCCCTTCCTTGAGACAGAGCATTCAGAAACATGCCAATTAATTCACCTGCTGTGCCCGCAGGCAGTCTTTCCTCTGCCACGTCTATATTCTCTTCGTGTCCAAATGGAGAATGTGGAGTTGCAGGAGAGGCTGAGCCGGATCCCATGCCAGTCCTGCTGACAAGCCCAGACCCCTCCAAGCACTTCCAGTGAAAGCAGCAAAGGCAAAACACAGCTTTGCCTTGCAGTTAGTGACAAAGGGCACAATCCGAACCAGGTCTACTCAGAAGTAGGTTCCACTGTGTTCAATGGGACTTACGCCCAGGAAAGTGAGGTTAGGATTGCAGCCAAAGACGATCTCTCATGGGGTGGGCAGGAAGACAATCCTTGTGCCCGTGTTATGTGAAATTAAACTCTGGGTGTGGGGACCAAGGGCACTGGCTCAAGACACAACTAGGGGCTGGCATGAAATGAGGAGAAATGTTGGCGGTGAATCAAGAGCCTCTGTGTCAGGCAGTGACCCCAATGCGGTAGCTCCAGTCCTGCCACCCCCGCCCCACGCCCTCTCCTCAGAATGCCTTCTCTCTGTGGTCTCCCTGCCCTCTGCCTGCCTCCCCCTGGAACGCCTCCTCCCGCCTCCCCCCACATCCCCACCTACCTCTCTGCTGCTCCGCAGTCCATGCGACTGCTGAGTGCTGGAGCTACAGCAGCCACCCGGTACTAACCCAGCACCAGCTAGTGCTGGGCTACCATCGGCGCTCGCTCAGTGGTAGGGCCCGCAAACGTGTCTTATGGCACATTTGTGACAGTGTGCGCTGGCAGTAAGCCGGGATTGGGCTGAAAAATTAATCATTGAAGGTCTCACTTTAAGCTCCTTCCACCAATAGGATCCTGACAGCAAAAGGAGGAAGGTGACCAACAGGTGAGCCAAAGTGATCCAGGCAGGGAGTCTGAGCTGGCTCGGCTAGAGGGCTGGGTCCAGGGCCTCTGAGATGAATTTTATTATTGGGCTCCTTCCCAAAGGGGGAGGGGCCATGGGAGCAGGCAGAACAGGGGGCAAAATAGGGCAGGGGGAGGCTGCTGACAGCCAGAATAGTCTTTGGAGCCCAGGTCCATCTAGGTTCTAGGTGCAGAGTCCAGGTCTACCCAACCATGTGGCTCTGGCAGCTGGAGAAAGGAAAACGGAAACCCAAACACACTCCTAAGTCTCTCTAAAACCTTTGAAATATAGAAAACCAGCAGCATCACCGTTAGACTTGCACTAGAATGGACAGTGTGCTGTGTGCACCAAGATGAACTTCTGCAGCAGCTGCAGCCCCAACTGTGTCCCTGAACTCCTACACACTCCTTCATGGTTGTGGCCTCCACAAGCCTAACAGCTACTGGAGCAATCCGGTCTCCTCCCAGATCTGACCCTGTGTTAGGGAGGGTCATGGATGCTTTTCTGGGCCTGGTGTGTGTGTGGCAGTTGCCACTTCCTGCCTGGAGTTGTGCCCCAGCATCAGGTCCAGGCAGTGAGTTTGGGTGAGATTGGAAAACATAAGATCCCAAAAACCTTCTGGGCCCCCTCCTTTGGTTCCTGGGCCCCCTTCCTGACCCTGGGCCCAGGTACAAATTACCCCCTTTACCCCCTCTCTTAGGCCCTGGCTGGGTCACAAACAGGTCAATAAGGCAGGTTAGGTCAAGAATGTTTAAAGGATTAAACAGCCACCGGCTGGATGGGACTCGTTAGCCTGGGAATGCAGCTCATCTGAGAGAAGGAAAACTCTGATCCAAACCTCCACTGCCTTGTGGCTACATCCAGTTATGGAAAAGCCTTCAGGAGTCAACCTCGAGGCAAAATCGAAGAGAGCCTAACCCAAACTCAGCTACTGTTAGAAGGGGGACTTGATATGGGTGTTTTTAACCTCTAGGTCAGGGGTGTCAAACATACAGCCCACAGGCCAGATACAGCCATGGAGACTTTTCCGATGGTCCTTGTGCGCTGGGGGAGTTCTGGGGCCACCCTAACCCTGCGTGCTCCAACTGTGACCGGAGCAGAGGTCCAGTTGCATCCAGAGGAGCATTCTGAGGACTGTGGTGCCTGCATATGGCACCCTTGGCCGTCAGTATGATGCTTTGAGGCCTCGGAATGCATTTTAATTTATTTCTATTGTTTCACAATTGCTTATTGGGCAAGAAGGCAACTAAACTCACCTGCATAGTGCTCAACTTGGCAGGTAAAAAGGAGCTGGCAGTGATCTCAGTGCAACTGAATCCAGGAATCCAGGACCTTGAATCAGAGTATATTACACTTTTACTCAATCTCACTATCGTGATGAGTAACCTTCCCATAAATGACCATACCAAAGCCGGAGAAAATCAGTATATCTCTACCAATGAAGTACAAGTTGCGCAAAAATTGGCAAGTCCCATCTATAAGAAGATTTCCAAAGAGACAGGTAAGGGGGAAACTCTCTCCTTTGGGGCTGCTTTCCATGAACCTTGGAAGTTCTTAACCATTCTTGGGAACGTACACATAGCACTTCAGACAGCTGGAGGTTCTGCATTTCCTGCTTTGGGACCTCTGAACACACTGGGAAACAGGCTCCAGCAGGCACCCTAAATCTGGCAGCTCCCAAATATGTTGATCCAGATCTCATTTGTGTCTAAGTCAGGGGTGTCAAACTCATTTCGTACCAAGGGCCAAATAGCATTCATTATGTCTGCTGAGGGCCAAAAGTGATGTCATTAAACAGGTCAAAACCAAAAATAAGCACTTTTTCCTTGCTTAGGAATTCACTAGCTGCAAATGACAGAAGAGAAAGTATGGAAATCTCAATCATATTTCAAGATACGGGAGAGCCCGATTTTCATGTGGGCTGCCCTTTCAGCAGTAATACTTCAACACTGCTCAGCAGCTGAGAGCCTAAGGGCCAGATAAAAAGGTTCCGTGGGCCACATCCGGCCCCCGGGCCTTATGTTTGACACCCCTGGTCTAAGTGGTATTGCTTTAGCATTCCCAAGTTTGCCACATTACTGAATATGCCTTCATCACAACCCAGCCTCCTTCAGTCCCCTTGTATAGGAAACTAGGCTAGACCCTTTGCTATCTAGTTTTCCTTGTGAGGGTAATCTTTGCATGGAGGGGTAATAAGCTCTAGCGGTCTCCCACCCCCCACAATGGCTTCTTTGGCTTTTATAGGTAGTGTTTGGATTGATCCTGGTTGCCTCTTCTTTTTATTCAAAAGAAGAAGATATGTTCAGAAAGCTCCATTGTCTCACTCCACATTTGGGTGACTAAAAGTCCTGCCCACCACTGCCAAAATCCCTTTTGCTTCCCCACTAGGCCACCAAAGCATGCCCTCCTTCTCACAGACTGCACATGGAGGCTATAAGCAGGGATGGGTACTTGAGTCCTGATTACTTGTCACGAGTTCTGAAAAGTTGTGTTTTTTCTGCGACTCTTGTCAACTTCAGTCACCAATGTCACTGCTCTGGTTGTGACTCGTGACAGTGACTTGGAAAATAGTCGTGATTGTAAGTGCTCGAGTCACGTAGTCTTGTGATTTTTGTGCCTGTGACTTGGTTTTGTGCCTGTGTGTGCTTGCTTGCTTTTCCCTGATAGTGGAACACTGGCCTGGATTTCAGCAGTCACCTGCTTACTTCCTTCAGTGATGGCTGGCAGAGGTGGACTTGTTGCTCCCCTTGATTCTGCTGTGAGAAAGAGCCTCTTGGAGTGCTCCATTGTAGCGGATCCCTCTGGGGTTACCCAGCAGGGGCCTGTTGCAGGTATTCTGGTCTAGAGGGTAGAGCCTCCATTTGCCTGAAGATAACATCCACAAGGTCGCCAGTTCGAGGCCACCGGCACCATGTGACCTTGAAGCAGCTGACAAGCTGAGCCGAGCTATTCCATCTGCTCTGAGCGTGGGAGGATGGAGGCCAGAATGTGAAAGCAGATCAGATAGAAACACCTGAATGTTATGGTTCTTGAAAGAAAGAACCTTCTTTCATTTGTAAAAATCCCTACGGATTTTTCCCTAAATAGCCTGCCTATGTAAACCGTCTTGAATAAAGACCAAGAAAGGCGGTATATAAATACCTATATTATTATTATTATTATTATTATTATTATTATTATTATTATTATTATTATTATGGTTAATGGGATCACTACCGGAAAAGCAAGCAGGGGGCCAAAATGCAGGATGGGTGAGCCCGTGGAGGGGCTGGCAGTGGTCAGTTCAATGAGAGACACTCAAGACCATGGAGCTGTAAGCAGAATGAAAGGAGAGAATGAGGATGGGCGGCTTTGGGCCTGACAAGGGTTTCTGTATTCCCCAGATGACAGCCACGGTGTGTCTGCTGATTCCAGCACCTTTGACTTAACTCGACCTGCCCGAAATTCCATCAAAGGACTCTGGGTCTCCCCTGCAGTACCTGAGCGAAAACTGATGCAGTTGGTGAGGAGCCCCAGCCAAGCCCAGAAGCAACAGCCCTCTGCACACCTGGACCTGTTCTAGCGTCTCTGAGAATTTCCAGGAAGGCAGGTAAGGGTGACAGGTTTTCTTCTGCTGAGAAGGTCTGTGGGATGGGCTGTCAATCAATAAGAGTGAATGTTCAGCAGCCATCCAAGACCAAGACCCAGGATTCTCTGGGCAGAAGCCCTGACATACCAGGCAGAATTGGGGTTTATGAGGAAAGTGGAGGAGGAGTTTGATTTGGCTTTAAATGAGCATTCAGTTCCTATTTCTGAATGAAAACCAGGCTGGAGTAGAGCCGACTCTCACCTTTCCCCAGGTGCCCCTGTCCATCTGAGGGAGAGAAACTACTGGGGAAAACAGGAGGAGTCTGGGAATCCCTCCTGCAGCTTCCGTGGACTGAATTCACCTAATGGGGAATACGGGGGAAACGTTCTGTCCCTAAATGTGTGTGGAGAGTCCATCACTGAGCTCTGCTGTCCTGCATAACCCCCTCAGGATCACTGAGGGCAGCTGCCCCTCCTTCATGTGGGGACGGTCCCATCTCCTCCCTTCCAGACCCCCTTTCCACACATTTAGTGCCAGTGCCACCGGAAGGAAGGGACGGCGTCATGCTGGGCTTCACACACGTGGCCTCGTTCAACGTTCTGATTGCACAAACAAACTAGACCGACAGGCTGCTTTTGACGTTGGTCTGGGTGGCACCATGTAGTGGCTTGCTCGCCAGCCCCCACCCCAAATGCTCCAGCAACACTGTATAACCTGCCCTGGCTGTGGGGCTCAGACAGCCCTGTGGGATCCCACCATGCCCTGCAGCACCTTCCTTGGGGCTGGGGGGGGGGGCTTCTGGCTCCTGGGCTCAGTCTGTCTCTTCCTCCTGGTCAGCAAGACACAGGCAAGTGCAGCTCTCCAGCCTTCCTGCAGGTCCGGGGTTCAGTTCTTTTCATCCAGAATAGGTAAATGACTCAAGGGGTCCACCTCTCATTTGTACTTAGAATACTGGGCTGAAGGGGGGGCCTTTTAGAACCTTCAAAGAGCTCCTCTGAAAGGGGAAGCCTGGCTAGGTGGAAGAATCAGGGAGGGTCTTTAGACAGGGAGCAGAGAGAGTTTTTGGGTTCTGGGAAGAAGAAGGTTTCTTGCTGTGAAGGAGAGAAGTGTTTTGTTTTTTACTTACTTACCTATGTACCTACTTTTTCTGACTTTCCATTTGCCTTCCTTCTAGTTCCTTGTTTTAGTTGGATTATTAAATATTGTTTTGTTTCAGCTGCTCAGACACCATTTTCTCTGGTCAGGTTGGCTGGTTCTTTCTCTAGCACAGGGACAAATATTGCTGCAGGGGCTTAGGGATTGGGGAATTTTTGTTAACAAATCTGGCATCCCAGATGGGGCACCTGCTGTGATTTCTGGGTGTCCCAGACTCCAAATCAGGGAGAGATATGCCTGAGCCCCTGCGAGAAAAGTTCTGGATCCTGGCGAAGAGGAACAGGTGTGACACTACATGGTGCTTGATTAGTGAGCGGGCTGGTTTATGCAGCATTGCAACTTTGCTTGGAATGCAGTGGCATTGCTGGGTGGGTGCAGGACTGCACCAGGTGATGTGCGGGGGGGGGGGGAGTGACACTACTAATGACCAAATTGCTGAAATTGCAGTTTGTAGGAATACCATCATGTTCGATACCTTTCAATGCATAATTTACAGCAGAATGCAATAAAAAAAATGGAATGAACTATCTCCATCTATGGCTTTCTCAAGTTCACTCAGTCTGTGCCACGGGATGAAGGATCAGACCAAGTTATGAAATGCAGTGCCCCGTTCTGCTAGGGTATATTTAACACTTTGTTTCGAGGCAAAAAAAAAAAAAATTCCTGCTTGATGATGTCACTGTGGGCCATGACATCACTTCCAGGTTAATGACATCACTTCTGGTGTGTCTCAAAAGTAGTCCCAAGGTTAAAACATTTGAGAAGCACTGATTAGAGATGACATCAAGCAAACATGTCTAAAGCGCTTTGCTACACCCCTCTAGTTAATTGGCAGCGCAGGGAACTGGCAGGGAACTGAATGGAAGTGGGTGTTTGGGGGTCCCCAGTGTGCAGGCAAGAGAATAGTGGGCTGCTTTTTTGACCCTGAATACTGGAGTGGAAAAGCAAAAAACAGGTCTGTCCTAACACGTGAGAATCAGAGAAATGCAGGTATGGAGTCAAAAGTATTATGTCCAGATCTGGTCGCCACATCTCAAAAAGGACATAGTAGAAATGGAAAAGATGCAAAAGAGAGCGACTAAGATGATTACTGGGCTGGGGCACCCTCCTTATGAGGAAAGGCTACGGCGTTTGAGCCTCTTCAGCCTAGAAAAGGGGGGACTGGATTGAGACATACAAAATTATGCATTGGAAGGATAAAGTGGATAGAGATATGCTCTTTACACTCTCATATAACACCAGAACCAGGGGACATCCACTGAAATTGAGTGTTGGGAGGGTTAGGACAGACAAAAGAAAATATTTCTTTACTCAGTGTGTGTTCGGTTTGTGGAACTCCTTGCCACAGGATGTGGTGACAGCATCTGGCCTGGATGCCTTTAAAAGCGGATTGGACAAGTTTCTGGAGGAAAAAATCCGTTATGGCTTACAAACCATGATGTGTATGTGCAACCTCCTAATTTTAGAAATGGGCTATGTCAGAATGCCAGATGCAATGGAGAGCACCAGGATGCAGGTCCCTTGTTATCTGGTATGCTCCCTGGGGCATTTGGTGGGCTGCTTTGAGATACAGGAAGCTGGATTAGATGGGCTGATCCAGTGCGGCTGTTTCTATGTTCTTATGTCTGCAAGTGCATCTGCCAACCTTATAGAGGTGAAAGCAGAACACAGGAGGGTCTGGGAAATCTTTCTGCAGCCTCCATGGACCCAATCCACCCAATGGGGAATGCAAGAGAAATGTTCCGTCCCTAAACTTGTGTGAAGATTCCAGTACTAAACCCTGCCTTCCTGTACAACCCCTCAGGAGCACTGACATCAGTTGCCACCCTTTCATGAGAACTTGGGGACTCACCAAATTACAGAGAAAAAGCGTGATAGTTTTTTGAACTAGATTACAGCTAGTTCAACATCCCTCCATATGAGCTGAACCCGGGGAATGAAATTTCCTGCACAATGGTCTATGAAGGCATCCCCATGAAGTTCACCCAGAAAATCGTGGAGAAATCCCACGATCAGGAATGAAGACTTTTCTCAACCAGCATCGACAAGATCCGGAACAGCGCTGATAGTAGCTTCGATTCTGCGCTGATCTGAGGGCTGCCCCTTTAAAAGGGGGGGGCGGCAGTGAGACTGGCGCTGATTCACTTTCTTATCAAACGAAACAAGTTGGCAGCACCAGCAGCTTGTTTCACTCTGGAAAAAAAGTGAACAAATTCTTCTCTTTCAAGCACAGCACTGTCGGGAACTACCTGGCTCTGCAAGTCTGTAAACAAATGAAAATGGACCTTGCCAGCGAAGCCTCTTCTTTAATTGGGGGGGGGGGCTGCCTTCTGGAGCATTTGTTGAGCTCCACTTTCATCAGACTGGGACCATGCAGCTAGCATTTCCCTTTGCTCCTGGTCAAGGCTCATTTGCTTACTCAGGAGTAAATGCAACCCTGTGGCTTACTTTCTTTTACTTACTGCCCCCACTGGACAGCAGACGGAGTTGCACCTAGTCCAACAATAGATCTAAATGGCTTTGCACACTGAAAACTTGCTAAGTAAATGCAAAGATCTATTAATGACACAGATGTCCCTTTTGTTCTGAATTCTGTTCTGTACAATGAGAAGAGAGCTCATCTGAGCATGTGCAGAGAAGCCAGTGTGACATGGGCGATAGATTGTTGGCCTTGGCCTGCGTGTGTTTGATTTGGGTTCAAACTACAACATAACCATGAAGCTCAGTGGGTGCCCTGGGTGTAGTTTTCTGACCCCCTTCCTTCATTGGGTTGATGTGAAGATACCATGGGGAAACCCCACATATGCAACACTGAGTATTTTGACCAAAGAGTGGGATGAAGAACATGGGATACTTCTGAATGCATTTTCCCCGATGGCAACCAGGTCCTGATACCGGTTTCTGAGACATGGACCCTCCCCCTTCATTCCAGTTCCCACCCACCCACCCCACACAAATCACTGGTACTCCCCAAACAGATCACCCCAAGAGATATCTGTGAGTGGGCTCTCATTTATTCAGCCAGACCACACATGCATGTGATCATGCTAGAGACAATTCTGGAGCAATGCTGGGTGAGGATGCTCTTCATTTTTGACCCTGGGATTTCTCCACGTTCCTTTGCATGAACTTCACAGGGAGACCTTCTTTGACAATCCTGCAGGAAAAAAGTGGCTTGTCATATGCAGGGATGTTCATCTGGAGGTAGGTAGAATATGAACCATCACCATTTTCATCTGTGACTTCAGAGCCAGTGTTGTCTTCAGGAAAGGGGCTGTTATTCTTGAGCTGCTGGACTATAGGAAAGAACCCTGTGACCTTGCAAGCGAGGATCTCAGTTGGTTCAGTAAGAAGTGTGATCTCCTCATGGTTGGGTGGGGAGAGGTAGCCATGGGATGCCCTGCTCTCTACTGGTTCAGTGTCAAGAAGAGTGTGGCAGAAAAAAAAGAAGGCAAGGATTATTCAGTGCAAGTCAAAACAGTGAAAGACATTTGGGGAAAGTAGCTCTGGAAGGGAGGAGATTTGACAGTCCCCACGTTCTCAAGAAGGACCTTATCCCATTCAAAGACTCTGCTACTTACTGCACATTCCCTTACTCGGTGCCCCAGGCAAAAGAGCCAATACACCTTTAAATAACCCCAAATTAGCCAAGTCTTATCTGGGGCTTCAGGATGTAGACTCAATATGCCTTGAGATCCACCCAAGCAAATCCAAGCTCATTTTAAAAGGGGTTTACTCAGAGTAATAAAATTGCATAAGGAGAACAAATGCTCTCCAGTATAAAACATTCAGGGGATATCCCACAGCAAATAAACTAAGAAAAGCTCTAACGTCATCTATCTACCTAACAGTTAAGAAACAAACAGTTAAGTTTGCTTGCAGGCTGAATGAATGCAGCGTTCAGAAAATCCACGTTCCCTCTTCTACGTACAGAGCCTGAAGGTCAGCATTCCAGAAGGCAGGAGAGAGAGAGCGGCCCCCAGACGCTCTTCTTATAGACCTCCTATACATTGTGCAGGAGATCTCTGGCACGTACACCTCAGGTGACTAGATAGGAAAACAGAGCCTGGTGGTCTCCTGGGACCTCCAAAAAAGAGTTGTTCACAGAAGTTCATTTTGGTCCACAGCATACTGTCCATTCTAGTGTAAGTCTAACGGTGATGCTGCTGATTTTCTATATTTCAGAGATTTGAGAGAGACTAAGGAGTGTGTTTGGGGGGGCGGAGCTAACTCTCAGCGAAGTTGCAGTGAACTTTGGGGGCTCCCGAAGAGACTGCGAAATAGATGTGTTTTCATGTGCCTAAACAACTATGGCACGCTTCGGTGCCAGGAAGATGGTATGAAGAGCTGAGAGCTTGAATGGGGGGGGCGGTCCTTAGAAACAGGCAATTTCAAGGATTTCTCTCTGTTTTGCTCTGTGCTGAATCATATCTATCCCGGGCGCCATATTGGAGAAGCTCGGAAAGCTGAGAACCCGTCCTCCCACCGCCTAGATACAACAACATCGCAGCGAAAAAAGCTATTGAGATTGAGTGAACTTGGCTCCTTAAAAAGTTTTACCGAGAATTGTAAGTAAGAAGTCTGGAGGAAGAGAAGATAATTCAAGATTATTCACGCTGGCCATTAGCCACCCAGGGGGGAATAGGTGAATTGATATTTCCCTTGCTGGAGTAAGTACAAGATTATATATTTTTTTTAATGGTATGTACTGAAGAGAAATAAATAAGTAATCTTCAACGAAGGAAATAAAGTCTACTTTTGTTTTCACAGCAAAAAGGCTTTATTTAAGCCTGGACATTGTTACTTTCGGTTTCTCAGCAAGAGGCTTGAATTTTTTTTTTTTTTCTTTTGGGCATTTAAAGGCATACTAACCTAATATGACTGTGTGGAAAAAATTTGGAAAGTATCCCTGGATACAAAATTAGAAAGTAGCCCTGCAGGAAGTGGTTCGAGTTGGTGTTGATAAAAATGACTTTTGAAAATCTAAAAGATGATCGTGAAAGCCAGGCCTTGTTGGTGGGTTTTCTGATGGATTTTAGAAGAGAAATGGAGCAACAAGTCAGAGAACTCTCTGAACAAATTGGGCAAATAAGCTCCTCCCTTGTAAGCTCAGGGAACGGATTATAAACAATAGAGAAGAAAAAAGAATGGATCAGATGTCGGGTGAAGTTAAAGAAGTGGAGTATTTTGAAATGGGACAGGAGATGGAAGAAGCAATTGTCATAATAACTAAGAACCTTAAGGAAGAAAAAAGGAAATGTTCAGAGAGCAAGCTGTCTCAAGAAGAGGAAGAATTTATGGATTGAATTCAAGAATAACAGAATGAAAAAGAAGAAAGAAAAACAGAGGGGGGGCTTAAGAAGAAAAAGAAGAAAAAGAAGAAGTGGAAGAACCAGTTGGAGGACTAAGAAGGAACACCAATAAGATAGAGTACAAAGTAAACAAGAAGAAGAAGGTCAAAATGGTTGAGTAATAAGTAGAATTTTTTTTAATTATATTAAATTAATATAGATGTAAATGAAAATTTGAAATATAAATATTGTGAAAATTAAGTGGTATTAAGATAAATATTTTATTAATTAGATTAAATTAAAGTGGATGAAAAGGGAATTTGGAATATAAGTATTGTGAAGATTAAAGTGGTATATGAAATAAATTAGATGGAACTGTAAATTTGGAATATAAGTATTGTGTAAATTAAAGTGGTGTTAAGATAAATAAAAGGGTTATTTTATAAAAGAGAAGGTAAATAAAATAAATTATAGATGTCAATTTATTTTGGAAAAAATATTAAACCTGTATTTTGGGTTAATAAATATGTGGTGGATAAGCGAAATATAGTACCAGAGTAATTGGAGATATTTGTTTTTAGATGTGATATTAGAAATTAAGAATCAGATAAGAGATTTTATTTTAGAGACTAGTTTAGTGGTAAGAAGAGTGTATAAATAAAAGTCTGAAGTGTTTTTTTTATGATGGGATAGATAAGGTTAGAGGAAAAATATGGAATGTTAAAGTATTAACCAGTTGGGTTAATGAATATGATAAATTTTGTATTGATTATTAATGTCGTTTGGATTAATATTTGTTGTAATCGATGGCCACCACCCTTGTGTGTAACCTATGTAGTCCTAGCCCTAAGTCTATCCAATTTCCCTTACCTGTATCTGTAATAAATAAATAAAGCATTATAAAAAAAAAAAGGAGTGTGTTTGGGTTTCCATTTTACTTTCTCCAACTGCCAGAGCCGCATGGTTGGGTAGACCTGGACTCTGCACCTAGAAGCCAGATGGACCTGGGTTCCAAAGACTATTCCAACTGTCAGCAACCTCCCCCTGCCCTATTTTGCCCCCTGTTCTGCCTGCTCCCATTGCCCCCTCCCACTTTGGGAAGGAGCCCAAAAGAAACTTTGCCCCCCCTAAGAAAATTCATCTCAGAGGCCCTGGACCCAGCCCTCTAGCCGAGCCAGCTCAGACTCCCTGCCTGGATCACTTTGGCTCACCTGTTGGTCACCTTCCTCCTTTTGCAGTCAGGATCCTATTGGTGGAAGGAGCTTAAAGTGAGACCTTCAATGATTAATTTTTCAGCCCAATCCCGAACAGTGTGCACTGGCTTGCTGCCCACACACACTGTCACAAATGTGCCACAAGACACATTTGCGGGGCCTACCACTGAGCGAGCATCAATGGTAGCCCAGGAGTAGCTGGTGCTGGGTTAGTACCGGGTGGCTGCTGTAGCTCCACCACTCGGCAGTCGCATGGACTGCGGAGCAGCAAAGAGGTAGGTAGGGATGTGGGGGGCGGCGGGGAGGCGGCGTTCCAGGGGGAGGCAGGCAGAGGGCAGGGAGACCACAGAGAGAAGGCGTTCTGAGGGGAGGGAGTGGGGCGGGGGCGGCAGGTCTGTGGACCTTTGCTCCGCTGGATCCTGAGCCACCACATTGGGGTCACTGCCTGACACAGAGGCTCTTGATTCACCGCCAACCTTTTCCTTGGTGGTGAACTGAGTAGCCCCCTTGTGGGGCTACTCGCCTTAACCGGGGGAAGGGGATGAAAGTCCCCTTCTCCCAAGGAGCCGGCGGCAGCTGCCCAGCAGCCATTTTCAGCACCGCTACAACCCCGCACACCGGGCAGCTCAGGATTGGGCTGTAATTCTCCTCTCAAATTTGGGGAAAAACAGAAATTGGAGCCAAGAGAATGCAGGATAGGAGGAGGTCACGTGGGGGAGTCAACACGGCAGGCTGAACGTTCCTGCCTGGAAAGCACCAGGGGACTGAAACACGGCTGCTTCTGACAGCTTGCAGCCGAGGACTTCCCTGGATCAAAGGGAAAACAAGAGATGACCCCCATGCTCTCCTAGAACTGGGAAGGAATGAAATCAGGGGAGTGTGCGTAGCAAGCGGACCGATGAAGAGATGTGTTTTGAAAGCTTCTAACGGCCAAATGGTCTCCAAGTACTTCATTAGGATGCTTTTATATTGATTAATGGCTTTTTATTGACTTTAATGATTACAATATCTGGGATGTTTATATTTTACTTTTATACGTCATAGCTTACGAACATTAGAACGCAAGAACTCCATTATAAACCATAGAGTGTTATAACCCATAGAGTGCTCAAACTGGTTGAATTCAATTGAATTGAATTGAACTGAAAAGTATTTACAAATGTTTTGAGCAAGAGTTGAGCATACCAACACTTTCCAGCACTGACATAAGGCAATGCAGCTTTGAGGTCAGGGAACAAACATTCCCTTACTTTGAGGAGACCTCCGTGAGTGCCACCCAACTGCAGGATGCAGCACATGTTATTGTTAAAATAGGAGACAGAAGAGGATCAGGTTAAGGAGTATATGATACAATGGGCAAGTCATGTTGGTCATGAGATATCCATGGAGCAATGGGAGAGCTTGTGGGTTAAAAGATTGAAATTGACTTTGAAAGTAAACCTTAAAGAGAATTTTTATAAGATGATGTATAGATGGTATTTGACTTTGATACACCAGCAAATGCAGTTGTTATTGAAGTTAAATTTACAAATGAAACCAGAAGCATTTTTTGTTGGGAATACTGGATGACTCAATTCAGAAGACTATGAAACTATGTTTTTATATATGACAACCGCTGCAAGAAAATTGTATGCCAAATGCTGGAAAGTTCCAGAGATACCCATACTGGAAGAGTGGTGGTTAAAGATATTGGATTTGGCAGAAATGGAAAAAACTTACAATTTTTCTTAAAGATAAGTCAGTAAAAGACCATTCATAGACTTCCTGTGCGTTGAGGGGAAAGTGGGCGAAGTGATCTATGGATTTGATGAGTAGATAGGAGTTAACTTTTATGTTTTTTTATTTTTCTACTTGTGTGGAAAAGATATTATATAATAGGTATCAATTCTTAAAGTTTGATAATTTTTGTATGATTTTGTAGTAGAATAAGAAATGTGTTTGAGATCTCCACATTTGCCATACAATTTGCAATGTCCTTTTAAAAATTTTTTTTGTTTAGGTGTGTATCTGTTTTGTGTTTGTTTTTAATAAAATTAAAAAGTATTATAAAAAAAGAATTCAATAGAAAGTGACATCTGCTGGTGAAAAGCGGAACTACATTTGGAATTTTTTTTCTCATGTTTGAGAGAGATACACAGAACTCCACTAAGATTTCAGTATAAGCTCTCCTAACTGGGAGGATATGAATATGACAACACGCAGAAGAGCCAATACTATGGAGCAAGCAAAAGAACAACCAAAACAGTCAAGATCACCAATACAGACTCCAAAGAGAAAATTTAGGTGTGGAATTTTTGTAACATGTTTCAGCAGTTTCAGTTTAAAATTGAATTAAGAATAGACTCAGTTGAACAAGAGCTTAAAGACCTGAAATTGGAATTGAGAAAGGACATGGTTCGGCTGGAAGAATCCATCAAATATATCAAACAAGAGTCACTGATTGTAGAATGGAAGTCCTTAGTTTGGAACATGAGAAAACATTGGATATGATATCTCTAATGGAGCAAGCAAATAAAGAAAAGATATTGAGATTCAGAGCTGTACCAGAGAATTTTGGAGGAGCTGGAGAAGATTGGAGACAGCAAATGGTAGAGGTTCTAGCTCAGTATTTGCAAACAGATGAACAAATCATTGATTCAGAAGTTGACCAGGTTTAGAGTTAATACAAGATTTGCCACACTACATAAAGCTGCTAGAGACATTCTGATCCATTTTACTAGGAAGAAACTGGGAGATAAGGTGTTACAACAACATGCAAAAACAAGTCTGCAGACTGAAGGATGTTGTCCTCAATAATACGTCCTCAAGGACATATTATAATCTTTAAGAAGATCCCTCTTAGGCCAAATCCTATCCGATTTTCCTGTGCATGTGCAGCTGAGCCCATGGGGCACACACTGCATCCTTTGGTAAGGAGGCAGTCAAAGAGGCCTCCTCAAGGTATGGGAACATTTGTTCCCTTACCTTAGGGCTGCATTGCAGCTGCACTGGTGCTGGAAAATTGAATAGAATCAGGACAGTAGTATCCTATGGAAGGATTATGTATTTATGACAGAAGAGCTGAAAAAGAGGAAGATTATGTTTAGATGGGGAAAGCTGGAGGGTTTGATTTTCAGATTTCAACAAAGAGTCTACTGGCTGCATACAGTTCAAAAGGCAAGAGATTTTATGCAGAAATTCAAAGAAGAACAGGAGGACTTAGGAGGACATGTAAACCTTACAGATAATTTTTATAAAATCATGTTGAGATGATATTTGACTTTAGGTAGATTGGCAAAAACGTATGAAAATGTACCAGATAGATTTTGGAAGGGTAAAAGATAAGATAACATATCACATATATGTGATAGAACATTTCTTCTTATCTTTTACCCTTCCAACATCTATTTGGTCTATGCAATTGGCTTGGAATTCATCTATCATATAACAATAAAGCTTCCAAACCCTCTAAAGACCTTTGACTGTTTCTGCAGTGCATCAATCAGTGCACCAAAATCTTTCTGTCACTATTAAGCAGGAAACACTTCCGATTTGTCCTTGCTCTGTATGTCCCATGTTCTCTGCTATTTCAGGAGCTCACATCCTTGGGAAAAGGATGCTTTTGACAGTGGAGTTAAAAGCAAGAACTCCACACCTGTGGGCCTGCTGAAAGAAGCAAGCAGGTGCTGCTGGAGCCCTTGGCTGTCCCTTGACACTGTTCATTTATGAGCTTCCAATGAAGTTACCACTGAACTTGGGGGGGGGGGAGAGGGAGGTGAACATGGCTGTTGAATGATTCATGACCAGCGGCTGCATGTAAAAATTGACACCCAGCAAAGAAGACCAGGCATTCAAGGGGAGAACTCTAGCCCATCTCGTGGATGGACAGGCTTTGTACTACTGGGTGTGGAGCTGCCCAAATCTGCGGATAAGCAAGCCAGGTTAAGCTCCTGGGACCTGCCCCATCCACAGTACTTCATGGTAATAATAGGTAGATGGCCTTATGAGGGAAAATGGATCTAAATGTGAGGCCCAAAGGACGGCTGGAAAGCGACACTCACCTGGATCTCGCTGGTCAGGAGGAAGAGGCAGGCTTAGCCCCAGAGCAAAGAGCCCCACAAGTAGGAGGAAGGTGGTGGAGAGCATGGTGGCATTCACAGCGTTGTCTGAGCCCAGCAACCGAGGCACTATATAGTGTTTCTGGAGAGATTAGGGTGGGTACCGGCCAGCAATTGCCTACCTGGCGCCACCCAGAGAGCCTGGCAAGACAATGCCAAAAGCTTCTTGGCCGTCTCCTTGGTATGAGCAATCAAAATGCTTAACTCTATCAGCAAAAAAAAAAAATTTCACTCTGTACCTGCCATCCCGAAGATTCTCAGACGCTAGAACAGGTTCACGTGTGCAGTGGGGTGTTTATTCTGGCCTTAGCTGGGGGTCCTCACCCACTGCATCAATTCCCGGTCAAGTACCATGCGGGAAAACCAGAACCCTTTGAAGTGAAAGGTGCTGGAATCAGGGGACACACCATACATAAGAACATCAGAACAGCCCCACTGGATCAGGCCATAGGCCCATCTAGTCCAGCTTCCTGTATCTCACAGTGGCCCACCAAATGCCCCAGGGAGCACACCAGATAACAAGAGACCTCATCCTGGTGCCCTCTCTTGCATTGGCATTCTCACATAGCCCATTTCTAAAATCAGGAGGTTGCGCATACACATCATGGCTTGTCACCCATAATGGAATTTTTCTCCAGAAAAGTGTCCAATTCCCTTGTAAAGGCCTCTAAGCCCAATGCCATCACCACATCTTGTGGCAGGGAGTTCCACAGACCAACTACACACTGAGTAAAGAAATATTTTATTTTCTCTGTTCAAACTCTCCCCACACTCAATTTTAGTGGATGTCCCCTGGTTCTGGTGTTATGTGAGAGGGAAAAGAGCATCTCTCTATCCACTCAATTCTTCCCGTGCATAATTTTGTATGTCTCAATCACATCCCCCCTCAGGCAGCTCTTTTTCTAGGCTGAAGAGGCCCAAACGCCATAGCCTTTCCTCATAAAGAAGAATTCCCAGAGTCCTCCTGTTTTCCCCAGTAGTTTCCCTCCCTCAGGTGGACAGGGGCACCTGGGGAAAGGTGAGAGTCGGCTCTACTCCAGCCTGGTTTTCATTCCGAAACAGGAACTGAAATGCTCTTTTAAAGCCAAATCAAACTCCTCCTCCACTTTCCTCATAAACCCCAATTCTGCCTGGTATGTGGATAATATGAATTTGTATCGGTTCTGTGCCAGGTTAAATGTCAGGGCTTCTGCCCAGAGAATCCTGGGTCTTGGTCTTGGATGGCTGCTGAACGTTCACTCTTATTGACTGACAGCCCATCCCACAGAACTTCTCAGCAGAAGAAAACCTGTCACCCTTACTTGCCTTCCCGGAAATTCTCAGAGACGCTAGAGCAGGTCCAGGTGTGCAGAGAGGTGTTGCTTCTGGGCTTGGCTGGGGCTCCTCACCAACTGCATCAGTTTTCGCTCAGGTACTGCACGGGAGAACCGGATTCCTTTGATGGAGTTTGTGGCACGTCGAGTTAAGTCAAAGGTGCTGGAATCAGCAGACACACCGTGGCTGTCATCTGGGACTACAGAAACCCTTGTCAGGCCCAAAGCCACCCATCCTCATTCTCTCCTTTCATTCTGCTTACAGCTCCATGGTCTTGAGTGTCTCTCATTGAACTGACCACTGCCAGCCCCTCCACGGGCTCACCCATCCTGCCCTTTTGCCCCCTGCTTGCTTTTCCAGTAATGATCCCATTAACCAGAATACCTGCAACAGGCCCTGCTGGGTGACCCCAGAGGGATCCGCTACTTTGGAGCACTCCAAGAGACTCTTTCTCACAGCAGAATCAAGGGGAGCAACAAGTCCACCTCTGCCGGCCATCACTGAAGCAAGCAAGCAGGTGTCTGGTGATATCCAGGTCAGCGTTCCACTATCAGGGAAAAGCAAGCAAGCACACACAGGCACAAAATCGAGTCGCAGGCACAAAAATCACAAGACTACGTGACTCCAGCACTTACAATCGCGACTATTTTCCAAGTCACTGTCACGAGTCACAACCAGAGCAGTGACATTGGTGACTGAAGTTGACAAGAGTCGCAGAAAAACACAACTTTTCAGAACTCGTGACAAGTAATCAGGACTCAAGTACCCATCCCTGCTTATAGCCTCCATGTGCAGTCTGTGAGAAGGAGGGCTTGCTTTGGTGGCCTAGTGGGGAAGCGAAAGGGATTTTGGCAGTGGTGGGCAGGACTTTTAGTCACCCAAATGTGGAGTGAGACAATGGGGCTTTCTGAACATTTCTCCTTCTTTTGAATAAAAAGAAGAGGAAACCAGGATCAATCCAAACACTGCCTATAGAAGCCAAAAAAGCCATTGTGGGGGGTGGGAGACCGCTAGAGCTTATTGCCCCTCCATGCAAAGATTACCCTCACAAGGAAAACTAGATAGCAAAGTGTCTAGCCCAGTTTCCTATACAAGGGGACTGAAGGAGGCTGGGTTGTGATGAAGGTGCATTCAGTCATGTGGCAAACTTGGGAATGCTAAAGCGATACCACTTAGAACAGGGGTGTCAAACATAAGGCCCGGGGGCCGGATGTGGCCTGTGGAACCTTTTTATCTGGCCCTTAGGCTCTC
The DNA here is from genome assembly GCF_035046505.1 of Tiliqua scincoides. Lineage (NCBI taxonomy): Eukaryota > Metazoa > Chordata > Lepidosauria > Squamata > Scincidae > Tiliqua > Tiliqua scincoides. The sequence goes on from NC_089825.1 coordinate 129,349,287, forward strand.
AGCTGCTGAGCAGTGCTGAGGTATTACTGCTGAAAGGGCAGCCCACATGAAAATTGGGCTCTCCCTATCTTGAAATATGATCGAGATTTCCATACTTTCTCTTCTGTCATTTGCAGCTATTGAATTCCTAAGCAAGGAAAAAGTGCTTATCTTTGGTTATGACCTGTTTAATGACTTCACTTCCTGCCTAATGACATCATTTCTGGCCCTCAGCAGACATAATGAATGCTATTCAGCCCTCGGTACTAAATGAGTTTGACACCCCTGACTTAGACAGAAATGAGATCTGAGTCAACATATTTGGGAGCTGCCAGATTTAGGGTGCCTGATGGAGCCTGTTTCCCAGTGTGTTCAGAGGTCCTGAAGCAGGAAATGAAGAACCTCAAGCTGTCTGAAGTGCTATGTGTACATTCCCAAGAATGGTTAAGAACTTCCAAGGTTCATGGAGAGCAGCCCCAAAGAAGAGAGTTTCCCCCTTACCTGCCTCCTTGGAAATCTTCTTATAGATGGGACTTGCCAATTCTTGAGATATTCCAATTTTCTCCAGCTTTGGAGAACAAATGCTCTCCAAAATAAAACATTCAGGGGATAACACATAGCAAATAAACTTTCAGAAGCTCTAACGTCATTTATCTACCTAACAGTTACAAAACATTCCACAGAGTTTGCTTGCAGGCTGAATGAATGCAGCGTTCAGAAAATCCACGTTCCCTCTTCTATGTACAGAGCCTGAAGGTTAGCATTCCAGAAGGCAGGAGAGAGAGAGCGGCCCCCAGACGCTCTCCTTATAGACCTCATATACATTGTGCAGGAGATCTCCGGCACATACACCTCAGGTGACTAGATAGGAAAACAGAGCCTGGTGGCCACCTGGGACCTCCTGAAAAGGGCTTCCAGTTTGTGACTTTGCTGCATGTTTCCCAGCTGTGTTCAACCACTTCCCTTTGTCCTGAATAAGTCCAGGTTAGGCCTAAGTGGACATGAGAAGCCTGAACCAAACTAAGAAAGTGTAACTGAGAAGTTGCTAGCAGTTCCCAGCTGCAGGAATGTGGGTCAATCAACCAAGAGGAATGAATGTGTTGTCTCTCCTTTGATGCTCCTTTGAGCCCTGTCTCCAACCCCCTTTGTTTATGACACCCTTATCTTGCTTTAGGGTAAACAAGAAAGAAAGGAACTGCTTCTAGCCCCTCATCCTTCAGCCACTTCTCCCACCCCTTCAACCCAACATATTTCTCTCTAGACCTTCTTTAACCCTTTAGACATTCTTGACCTGACCTGCCTTACTGACCTGTTTGTGACCCAGCCCTCTAGCCCAGCCAGCTCAGACTCCCTGCCTGGATCACTTCCGCTCACCGGTTGATCACCTTTGCAATCAGGATCCTATTAAGCAGGAAACACTCCCGACTTGTCCTTGCTCTGTATATCCCATGTTCTCTGCTATTTAGGGCCCCTTGCCAAGATTTATCCACAGAAATCAGGGGTGGCACATTCCTCCCTGACACATGTGAGTCCTACCTCTGTTTGTGCCATCTCTGGCATTCTCACAATGGAAGGAGAACACTCAGCAACCAAAAAAATCAAATCACAAAGAAACACATTCAGGATCAATGGAAAACCATGACTAGAAAAGCAAAAGAAGCCATTCTGGGGGAGGCATGCGTGCTTCTTGCATGCAAAGATTATATAATAATAATAATATAATAATATACAGTATTTATATACCGCCTTTCTTGGTCTTTATTCAAGACTTTATTCAAGGCGGTTTACACAGGCAGGCTTATTAAATCCACGCAGGGATTTTTACAAATAATCTTTTACAAAGATTGCCCCTCCGCAATTTAAACCAGGCATTCAAGTGGGAATCCTGACCCATCTCATGGCAGACAGGGTTGTACTACTGCGTGGGGAGCTGCTGGCATTTGGTGATAATAAAGCTGTCTTGCTGTGCAGGAGGAAGAGGCAGGCTGAGCCCAGGAGCGAGGAGCCCCACAAGCAGGAGGAAAGTGCTGGAGATCATGGTGGGATCCCGCAGGGTTGTCTGAGCCCAGCAGCCGGGGCAGGTTATAGAGAGTTCCAGGATGAGTTTGGGGTGGGGGTTGGCCAGAAATTCCCTACGTGGCGCCACCCAGGCAGGGCTGACAAGACATTGCCAAAAGCATCCTGGTGGTTGTGTTGGTTTGTGCTGTCAAAATGCTGAATGAGGCCACTTAGTGAGGTGGGAAGCCCAACATGACACATGCCTTTCTTTCGTTGGCACTGGCCTTCCCTGTAAAGAACACCCACAAACTGCTGCTCAAGGACACCTTGATAATATTCAGCTTTTATGAGGCACAAACCAAAGATCCCAAATGAAACACACTCTGCTCAGTGACGAAACCTGACCTCAGGCCCCAGGATTGGTGTAGGACCTTGCTCCTTACCTGCCTTCCTGGAAATTCACAGATATGCTAGAACAGGTCCAGGTGTGCGGAGGGGTCTGGCCTTGGCTGGGGGGTCCTCACTAACTGCATCAATTCCTGCTCAGGTACTGTGTGAGAAAACTGGAACCCTTTGACGGCATCTGAGGCAGGTTGAGCTAAGTCAAAGGTTTTGCAATCAGGGGACATACCATGTCTGTCATTTCAGGTACACAAAAACCCATGTCAGGTCCATATTCACTCCAAGTTGGATAGGTTTGGGCCCTTCAAGTGTCATATTATTAATTTGCAAGCTGCGGAGTCATTCAGAGAAGGCTCTTCTGCAGAGGAAAGGTTCACCCCTCCTGGTCCAGACCAAAGGTCTGTGAAGGGCAAATGCCTGCTCCAAATGCGTCAACCCAGATCTCACTTGTGCTGAGTGGTGTCACATCAGACATCCTATATTTGTCCCATGACCGAATGCTCCTCCTTCATCTCAATGGCGTAGCTGGAGGGAGTGCAAAGCACTATGTTTTGCAGGATGCAAGGGGCGTACGCCTCTGTTTTGCTCCCCACATGGAATGGCTCCAAAGGGGAGTGGGAGGGGCCCCTTGCACACTGCGGTGTGGCTCACTTCAAGACTTAGGGCTTAGCACCCCCTCTAGCTATGCCACTACTCCACCTGTCCCCCTGAGGAGAAAGAGAAATGGTGCACTGCATCCTAGATGGTTTTTGTCCATTTTATAGTCATGGTTTTAATTGATCCAGAATATTTTTTTCTCTTTTTGTTGCTAAGGGTTCAGAGTGTCCCTATGGCCATAAGAGTGACAAATAAATCTGCTAACTAAAGAAAGGGACAACACACATGGATATTCCTGGTTCCCTGTGGGGGTGTTACTTAAAAAAGAATGGCACACCTCACTCCCATTTGTATGGCATCTTCCCATCGGGCCAGAGATTTTATTATCCTGTTCTCATAAGACATACGTGGATTGATGGGAAGCAGCCAGAATAATACCTTCCAAGCTGCAATGTCCTTTCTTTCCCATCATGTCTTGTGACTTTACAGACATGACAAACAAGTGATTTCATTATTGCTTATGTTTACAAGATAATCTTTGCACCTTTCCCGCACTCCCTGGGACAGAATGTGCAGGAAATTGATTCACGGTGCCTGGAGCTGGGTTTGCCACATCACACCCTGTGTGCACAGCTGCGTCAGAGCTGGACAGCTGAATGGGATTTGGCCCTCCGTCTCTTTCTTCAGGGATTTTCTGCAATATGCTGCTTTGTAGTCCAGTCTTAGATCTCCGTTCCAACAGAGTTGTGTAATTCACTCACAGCCCAGTTCTGAGCTACTCGGCACGCAGTGGTGTCAAAAATGGCTGCTGCAGCATCCTAAGCATGCCGGGCAGCTTCCAGTGGCTTCTTGGGGGACGGGAAGAAGCCCCGCAATGGGGCTACTCAATTCTGTGGCAGCTCTTTAGTCGCCACAGAATCAAGGAGTCCTATGTTGGGCTGCGCAACCCAACAAAGGGCTCGTGCTGGGCTAGCTCCGGTGCTGGGCCCACAGTAAGTCTCACAAATGTGCCTGATGGCATGTTTGCAACAGTGCATGCCAGCGATGAGCTGGTGCACAAGGCTCAAGATTGGGCCCTCGTTCCCCCAGACCAGCTCTTGAGTCTTCAGCAACACAATAGCCTCGCCTTTCTCCTCATTTCATGCCAGCCCTTAGTTTTGTCAGGAGCCTGTGCACTTGGTCCCCACACCCATCGTCAACTTCACATAACATGGGCACAGGGATTTGTCTTCCTGCCCACCACATGAGAGGTGTTCTTTGCCACTAACTGCAAGGCAAGCCTGTGTTTTGCATTTGCTGCATTCCCTGGAAATCCTTGGAGGAGACTTGGCCCAGTCTAGCTCTGCTGGGAGGCAGATTTTCACACATCAGGGGCTGTCACAGCCTCCCCACCGGAGTCCTTGGAAAATGCCGCCACTGTAGGAGGAGCCCGAGAACTCAGCGCACATGGGTTGAGAGTACTTGGGCTTCTCCCACAGTGGGCTCAGCCTCACCCGTCTCCCCACCCACCACACGTCCCTGCTCCGCACTGCAGTCCCTGTCAAAGTTACAGGGAACGTGGCCAGAGGGATAGAGTTGCAGCCTTTGAGCAGGTCCATGAGAGACCCGAGGGGAAGATCCTTGGGAACAGAAGGCACAGAGGCAGCCCTGGGGCTGTTGTGGGACAGGCTGAGCCGGAGAAGAGGGGCCTGGTGTGCCCCTGCCCCTGGAAAGCCCACGAGTGCTCTCACAGCACAGAGGCCTGTTCAAGATGGCGCATCACCACTCTGCAAACCCGTTCCTGTGCCTGAGTCTCAGTCCCAGGAGAGCACAACATTCCCTTCATACGTGCTCTAGTCAGCCTTCCGCTGTTACTAGCCTGGTGCTTGAGTGGATTCTGGAACATTCCCCCAACCCCGTGCCAGCACACAGGCTGGTCAGCTTGGAGGGCTGTCAGCACTTGCCTTTAATCCAGGCTCCTCCACAGTCTATGAGATGATTCTGGAGACCTCCAACACTCACTGCTGCAGACCTGCGTCATGCAGGGAGCACCCAACAAACTTTTCCAAGGAAGGGACGGTGTCATGCTGGGCTTTGCTCCTGACTATGTGGACTCAAGGATCTTGGCTGTGCAGCTAGATTGCCACGATGCTTTGGCATTGTCTTGCCTGGCTGGCATCATGTAGTGGTGTGTTGGCCAGTCCCCACCCCAAACACTCCTGCAACACTATATAACCTGCCACAATGGAGTCCACTCCCATAATCCCCCCCTTTTTTTGTTTTTATAGTCAAGGTTTTAATTGATCCAGAATATTTTTCTCTTGTTGTTCGTGAGGGTTCAGAGTGTCTCTATGGCCATAAGGGTGATATACAAATCTGCTAACTAAAGAAAGGGACAACACACATGGATATTCCTGGTTCCCTGTGGGGGCCTTACTTAAAAAAGAATGGCACACCTCACTCCCATTTGTATGGCATCTTCCCATTGGGGCCAGAGATTTTATTATCCTGTTCTCATAAGACATACGTGGATTGGTGGGAAGCAGCCAGACGAGTAACTTCCAAGCTGCAATCTCCTTTCTTTCCCATCATGTCTTGTGACTCTACAGACATGACAAACAAGCTATTTAATATTTGCTTATGTGAACAAGATCGGCTTTGAAGCAGTGGATGCACCTTTCCCACACTCCCTGGGACAGAACATTCAGGAACCTGCCAATTAATTGATTCACTGTGCCTGGAGCTTGGGTTTCCCACATCTTTCTGGTGCCCAAACAAGCGTTCCCTTACCTTGAGGAGGTCTCCGTGATTGCCTCTCCAACTTCAGGACGCAACTCACACCGTTTGCACAGCTGCGTCAGAGCTGGAAAGCTGAATGGGATTGGGCCCTCCGTCTCTTTCTTAAGGAATTTTCTGCAATATGCTGGTTTGTTATCCAGTCTTAGATCTCTGTTCCAACAGAGTTGTGTAACTCACTCACTGCCCAATTGTGAGCTACTCGGCGCGCAGGGCTTCTAAGGTGCCAAAAAATGGCTGCTGCAGCATCCTAGTGACTCCTTGGGGGAAGTAGCTCCACAATGGGACTGCTCAATTCTGTGGTGGCTCTTTGTCCAGCTCTTTAGCGAGCACAGAATAAAAAAAGTTCTGTGTAGGGCCACGCATCCCAACAAAGAGCTTGCTCTTGACTAGCTCCGGTGCTAGGCCCATGGTAAGTCTTGCCCATGTGCCTTATGGCAAGTTTGCAGCAGTGCATGCCAGCAGTGAGCCGACACACAAGGCTCAAGATTGGGCCCTCATTCCCCCAAACCAGCTCTTGAGTCTGGACCCACTTTTTAGAATGAGAATCTGTCAGGGCCCACTGGAAGTGATGTCATGACCAGAAGTCACATCGTCAAGCAGGAAAATTTTTCACAATCCCAGGTTGCAGGGGATGGACAGAGTGGATAGAGAGATGCTCTTTACACTCCCACATAACACCAGAACCAGGGGACATCCGCTAAAATTGAGTGTTGGGAGAGTTAGGACAGACAAAAGAAAATATTTCTTTATTCAGAGTCTGGTTGGTCTGTGGGACTCCTTGCCTCAGGATGTGGTGACGGCATCTGTCCTGGATGCCTTTAACAGGGGATTGGACAAGTTTCCGGAGGAAAAATCCATTATGGGTTACAAGCTATGATGTGTATATGCAACCTCCTGATTTTAGAAATGGGTTATGTCAGAATGCCAGATGCAGGGGAGGGCACCAGAATGAGGTCTCTTGTTATCCGGTCTGCTCCCTGGGGCATTTGGTGGGCTGCTGTGAGATACAGGAAGCTGGATTAGATGGACCTATGGCCTGATCCAGTGGGGCTGTTCTTATGTACCCACACTTACCCAGGAGTAAGTCCCTTTGACTATCATTGTTAAAGAACATACATAGTAGCTTGTTAAAAGTACAGGTCTGTCACATTTTCCCAAATGCAGTCAAATGCCATGGTAGTATTAAATCTATTATGTTAGAAATAAAATATTGAAATGAATGGGGACCAACCTGAAATTGGCTCGTGACCCACCTAGTTGGTCCTGACCCACAGTTTGAGAAACACTGGCCTAGCCTTTCTCCTCATTTCATGCCAGCCCCTAGTTGTGTCTTGAGCTAGTGCACTTGGTCCCTGCACCCAGATTTTAATTTCACATAACACGGGCACAAGGATTGTCTTCCTGCCCACCCCATGTGAGATGTTCTTTGGCTGCAATCCTAACCTCACTTTCCTGGGAGTAAGTCCCATTGAACAAAATGGAACCTACTTCTGAGTAGACCTGGTTCGGATTGTGCCCTTTGTCACTAACTGCAAGGCAAACCTGCATTTCGCCTTTGCTGCTTTCACTGGAAGTCCTTGGAGGGGTCTGGGCTTGTCAGCAGGATTGGCATGGGATCCGGCTCAGCCTCTCCTAAAACTCCACATTCTCCATTTGGCCATGAAGAGAATATAGAGGTGGCAGAGAAAAGACTGCCTCCGGGCACAGCAGTTCGACATCCCTGCATATTACTTGCCAGCTTTTTCCTGCTTGATTGTCAAAGAAGGTCTCTCCATGAAGTTCACCCAAAGGACCGTGGAGAAATCCCAGGGTCAAAAATGAAGAGCATCCTCACCCAGCATTGCCCCAGTATTGTCTCTAGCATGATCACATGCATGTGTGGTCTGGCTGAATAAATGAGAGCCCACTCACAGATATCTCTTGGGGTGATCTGTTTTGGGAGAACCAGTGATTTGTGTGGGGTGGGTGGGTGGGAATTGGAATGAAGGGGGAGTGTCCATGTCTCAGAAACAGGTATCAGGACCTGGTTGCCATTGGGGAAAATGCATTCAGAAATATCCCATGTTCTTCATTCCACTGTTTGGTCAAAATCCTCAGTGTTGCATATGTGGGGTTGCCCCATGGTATCTTCACATCAACCCAATGAAGGAAGGGGGTCGGAAAACTACACCCGGGGCACCCACTGAGCTTCATGGTTATGTTGTAGTTTGAACCCAAATCAAACACACGCAGGCCCAGTCCAACATTCTGTCACCCATTTCACACTGGCTTCTCTGCACATGCTCAGATGAGCTCTCTTCTCATTGTACAGAACAGAATTCAGAACCAAAGAGACATCTGTGTCATTAATAGATCTTTGCATTTACTTAGCAAGTTTTCAGTGTGCAAAGCCATTTAGATCTATTGTTGGACTTGGTGCAACTTCCTCTGCTGTCCAGAGGGAGCAGTAAGTAAGCGAGAGTAAGCCACAGGGTTGCATTTACTTGCGAGTAAGCAAATGAGCCTTGACCAGGAGCAAAGGGAAATGCAAGGCTAGCTGCATGGTCCCAGTCTGATGAAAGTGGAGCTCAACAAATGCTCCAGAAGGCAGCCCCCCCCCCAAAGAATAAAGCAGAGGCTTCACTGGCAAGGTCCATTTTCATTTGTTTTCAGACTTGCAGAGCCAGGTAGTTCCCGACAGTGCTGTGCTTGAAAGAGAAGAATTTGTTCACTTTTTTTCCAGAGTGAAACAAGCTGCTGGTGCTGCCAACTTGTTTCGTTTGGTAAGAAAGTGAATCAGCGCCAGTCTCACTGCCGTCCCCCCCTTTTAAAGGGGCAGCCCTCAGATCAACGCAGAATCGAGCCACTATCAGCGCTGTTCCGGATCTTGTCGACCTGAGGGTAGCCCCCCTTCTTCCCCTTTAAAAACGGGGAAAGAAGGGGGAGGCCGGCAGATCTGTGCTCAAAACAGAAGCAATTGCGGTGATGTGATGATGTCACCACAATTCCTTCCAGTCATGGGGTGGCGTTTTTATGGGCCACCACTGTGCTGTAGACCTGTGATTTTCAATATTTTTCTTTTCATGGCACACGGACCTCTCTGGTCTTTGCCTCTTGGGATGCCACTTCTGGGAGACTCTTCTGGGTCCGATGGCTGTTTCTAGGGCAATTGTTTGTGTAAACAAACTGTCTGTCCCAGTTGCGGATCTATCATTGAGTCCAATGGGGCAAATGCCCCAGGAGCAAACCTCTAGGACCCCATGCGAGCCTCTCTGAGGTTTCCCAGCAGCTCAGTTAATAGCCCTGAGTTGCGTGAGGCTCTGTGAGCCTCAGGTGAGTGGGGGGGGGGGGTGGATTTTCGCACAGGGGGGTGGCAACAGTTCAAGGGGAGGGGCCATCGCAGGCCTTTGTGTATACAGATGGCCAGGGGTCCAGAGCCTCGGGATTTCGGGTCTCCAGCTCAGGACCCCAGCCCAATTCAAGGCTGTATTCGACAACATAAAATATATAAGATGATCTGGCCATCTTGAGCCTCCAGAGAATTCACAGGAAGTTCTGGTCAGTTTGAGTCTCAGGGGAAGGGCAAAGAACATTAAGCAACGAAGAAGGCCAAATGATAGCAAACAAAAGCCAATCTAGAGCACATATGCAAGCAAAACACAAGCTGAGCCTGCTGGAACTTGCTGACGGTTGTGGTATTGATGAACTGCTGGCACCCAGTTTGTGCCAATCTGCCTCTCTCCTCCCCCTCCCATCCATCCTGTTTTCCTCATCTCCCCTGCCATGTCCCTCTTATGTTTCCTCCCCTCCCTACTCCTCCCCTCCCCCTCCCCTTGCACCGCCCCTCCTTCCTCCAGCAAGCTCAAAGAGTACATGTTCCAAGTAAAAGCCTGAAGTCTTTGCTCATTTCAGTGAGAAGTGAGCCCCACTTGCAGACGAAATACAATGGGATCTGATTGAACCCCTGCCAGGGTTTCAGTGCCTCTCTGAGAATCCAAGTGGTGTGAGTCCTGCAGAAACATCTGCCCAGGGCGTGGGGCTGGGGAAGTCCACTGCAGGTCTGTCCCTCTTCCCCACCACAGCAGAGAAAGCAACAAGTTCTTGCTAAGACAGTCGCCCCCAGAAACAGAGCCTCAGAAGCCTGATGAGTTTTTCAGCATTTTTCAACTGTTGTGCTCCAAACTTCTGTGTCACCCCTGCATATTTTCTTGGCACACCAATGTGCCACACACACCAGTGGGAAATTGCTGCTGTAGAAGAATGTTGCCAGAGAGAGTGAGGCTTGCCAGCAAAATTCAGGTGCAAAATTCTCTCTAATGCAAATCAATTTAAAAAACAAATTCCCTTTGCTCTGTGCTTTCAAAACAGCCTTGCTGCCCTTTGGGATGTTTCAGACAGAGTCATTAGGCAAACAATCCATCAGTCAGTGTCTCTCCAGGGGAGCAAGCGACCCCTCCCTTCATCCAGAACAAAGTGATTATCTTTCTTTCTGGTGCTCAGGGGGAATGGAGGGGTTCCTTGGAGTGAAGCTAAGTACCCAGAGAGAGAATGATGGATGGATTGTCAGCCATTTGCCCTCTCTCGAATTAACAAGGCCATTGTCATGGTCTGGAAAGTATCAACAAAGGCTGGAGGGACCAGTTCCACAAGGACTGCAGGTCCACAAGAGTCTGAAACTGAGGTGCAGTAAAGACAGAACCGTTTTTGTTCCATGGTGAATCGGAAAAGAGCACTGCTGGTGCTCAATTCCCCCAACACTTCTGTCTTCTCTAAGTGACCCATGCACTGAAGACGCTTCTTCTCTTATCAAATCACAGTGGCGTCACTGGGTTTATTTCTTCCAGTGCGGGAAGCACCCCCATGATGGACCTCCTCCCATGCAGTGGGGTAACACCCTGGGCAGTGGGTGTGGTGGTGTCCCATTCCCCCACCCCACTGGTGTGTTTTTTTTGGCTATAACTTCTCATAGAACAGAAATTTTGATGTGGTTTGTGCAATTTGCATTCTGCATTCTGCATGAAATTACACATTGAATGATGCATAACATGATGGTCTTATTCCCACTCTGCTCAGTGATGGTGCTTCTTCCTGGTAAGGGAAAGGGCAGCAGCATTCTGAGCGCATCTACTCCGAAGTAAGTCCCACAGGGTTCACAGAGCCTTACTCCCAGGTACATCAGTGTGTCTAGCATGGACACCTCAGAAACGGAGGCTGCCGCCCTCTGCTACACACTCAGCTGCTGGGACTGGGGCTGACTTCCGAGGAGGCTTGCAGGGCACTGCCTGGCTCTGTCCCTGGGTGCTCAGCCCCTCCCCAAAGCGACCCCCAGACACTGGAGGGAAAGCCACACACCAGCAGTTCAGGCTGCTCTCATTCATTTCCCTGCAGGATGCAGACCAAACCTGCACAGGTGAGAGTCTTTCCTCATCCTCTGCCGCTCCCTGGTGGACACCAAGCGAACTGCAGCACTTTCAAGTCCAGCCAAATTAATTCTCATTTAACAGCAACACCAGCTGCAGTCCTTGACTCAGTTGCAGTCTGGGGCCATGAGTCCCTTCTACTCACACTTTTCTACTTCCTAAGGCAGTGTTTCTCAAAGTGTGGGTCATGACCCACTAGATGGGTCACGAGCCAAATTCAAGTGGGTCCCCGTTTATATTTTTAATATATTAGACGATGCTACCATGGTATGTGACTGCATTTGGGGAAACGTTACAGGTCTGTACTTTTAACAAGCTACTAGGTATATTCTTTTAACAATCAGTCAATGGGACTGTCTGTCTGAAACCTTTATTGGCATATCAACACAACACAATTAAGACATACTTTACAATTGTCGAAACAACTTGCATACCGACCCAACAACTTAAAAACAAGATAACAGAATTATTTAAATTCTGACAACGTTATTTTAAGAATCTCAGATAAATAACCAGCAACAGCTGCGGTTAAAGAGTCACAAACATCACTCATGAACCTAGAGAGGGTAATATCAGAAGGGGTTAGGTCAGGAGAAATCCAAGAATTTAAATAATGATTACGAATGTCAAGATGAACTGGACAAAAAAAGTGTATATGAAACAAAAAATCAGGTGACTCATGTCAAAAGAGACAGAGCCTTTTCTCCCGTGGAATGTTAAAAAAAGGCCAGAATGAACTGCCGAGGGGAAGATGTTAAAACGAGCTAACATAAAGGCTCGCCTATGTAATGGATTGATTAATGTATAAAAATAATTTGATACACGATTAAAGGATGGGGCCAAGCCAAAAGAAAGAGGGGAACAAATAGGGTTAAGATTAATACTTAAATAATTAAATTCAAATGCTAAAAGCTTGTCTTTTATCAATGAATATGCTCTTGTAAGACTCAAATCTGCCAAGGATTCTAAAGAGAGATCAAGAGAAACAAGTTTATTTTCTATCAACCGAAACCAAGGAGAAGAATAAGAATCGCTTAACAAATCATATAAAAAAGAACCTGAATGAGAATTTAAAAACAATTTAAGCCAATATTTAAAGGTGAGTAACCAGGCTGTAGTTGATGGTAAATGAATACCTAATTCTAGGATAATTGTGGATACCCGAATTAAATTTGGAATCCCTAGAATTCTGCGAAATAAAGATGTTGCAATCTGGTCAATATCCTTGTTAATTGCTTTAATCCAAATTGGAACACCATAAAACAAATGGGAAAGAATTTTGGACTGAAAGATCTGGATAGCAGCTGGAACATATTGATTACCTTCATTGTAAAAAAATTTTAATATTGCTTTAAGTTGAGGGGAAAGAGACGAAATGATAGCTTTCTTATGAAGAGACCAAGAAAGTTTGTAATGAAAAATAAGACCTAAATATTTATACGACTGGACTTGTTTATATATGTTTGGACCTATTGTCCATGTTATAGGGGATCAAGAACGGGAAAACACCATAATTTGAGTTTTGTTCGAATTAATTGTTAGGTCATTTAGTTTACAGTACTCCTGAAATGTAGCCAAGATGCAGCGAAGTCCCGATTTAGTTAAGGATAATAGTACTGCATCATCTGCATATAAAAGAGTAAAGACAGGGACCCCATTTAAAACCGGAGTAGAATGAATAGAAGAAGAAAGAAAAGAAGGTAAATCGGATAAAAATAAATTAAATAATAAAGGAGCAAGAATACAACCCTGGCGAACACCATTGTGAATAGGGAATCTGTCAGAGAGAGTATTAGAATTTGGAATTCGAACCTGACAAAAATTTTGGGAATGTAAGTGGCGTAACAAAAATAATAAGCGCAGATCTATTCCCCATTTGAGTAGTTTGGACCATAAAAGGTCTCGGTTCACAGAATCAAAAGCACCTTGGAGATCAACAAAGGCAACAAAAAGGTTAGCTTTATTATAAATGAAATACTTCTCAGCTAAATGAGTCAATGTAAAAACATGGTCAAGGGTAGAAGCTCCTGCCCGAAAACCAATCTGTTCCTTTCCAGGGAGGTTTTTAGAGGTTGCCCAGGAAGAGAATTTTGTTAAAATGTACTTTGAATACAATTTCCCAATATTAGATAATAAACTTATTGGGCGAAAATTTGAAGGTAATGAAGGATCACCTTTTTTATAAACTGGAATAAGGATGGATGACAACCAGGCATGGGGAAAACGACCGGTGGAATTAACCAAAGTAAAAAAAGATGCAAGTGGTTCAGCCCACCATTTGGGATTATTAGTCAAAGTCTCATTCAAAATGTTATCGGGCCCAGGAGCTTTACCAGGTTTTAAAGAAAGAATTAACTCATGTATTTCAATCAGTCAATGGGACTTACTCCTGGGTAAGTGTGGGTAGGATTGCAGCCTAAGATTGTGAAAAATTTCCTGCTTGATGATGCCGCTTCCAGTCATGACATCACTTCAGGTGGGTCCTGACAGATTCTCCTTCTAAAAAGTGGGTCCCGGTGGACATGCAGCTCCAGGCTGAACTTGTCCAGAGACTCTCAAGAAACCTGCCAACCCTCAAGAAGGGGTAGCAGCAGATGTGTCTTGAACTGAACCCCCAAGTCCCTCATAGCTTCATGTTCCTGGCTTCCAGGTGCTCATCTGTCCCCCACCAGCTACCCCAAGGGAAGGGATGTCCTGTGTGATATGAACCTCCTCCCTTGGAATGGTACTGAGGGCTCAGGGGCCACCAGAGCAGATGTTAATACTCACCAGCTTGAGATGTTGTAAGGTGTAGATCATGTTAATAGGCTTTGCACATTGAAAACTGGCTACAGAAATGCAAAGATTTATTAATGTCACGCATGTCTCTTTTGTTCTGAATTCTGCTCTGTACAGTGAGAAGAGAGCTCATGTGAGCATGTGCAGAGAAGCCAGTGTGAAATGGGGGACAGAATGTTGGGCTTAACTCCTGTGTGTATGAGCTGAGTTCAAACGACAACATAGCAATGAAGCTCAGTGGGTGTAGTGTCCCTTCTCTGGGTTGATAATGGGGCAATCCCACATATGCAACTGTGATGTCATTGACCAAAAAAATGTGGGATGAAGAAGGTGGGATTCATGTGTCTACTCAGACACATGAGAGCAACCTGAGAACAACCTTGTCCTGAAGCCAGATTCTGAGACATGGACACTTCCATATCCTTTCTTCATTCCACTTCCACTCACCTCCCACAAATCAATGGTGCACCCAAAACAGATCACCCCCGGAGATATCTGTGAGTGGGCTCTATTGATTCAGCCATAGGCAACACAGGCATGTGATAATGCTAGAGACAGTTCTGGGGCAGTGCTGGTTGAGGATGGTCTTCATTCCTGATCATGGGATTTCTCCCCGATTTTCTGGGTGAACTTCATGGGGATGCCTTCATAGACCATTGTGCAGGAAATTTCATTCCCCGGGTTCCGCTCATATGGAGGGATGTTCAACTAGCTGTAGATCTAAGAAAAACTATCACGCTTTTTCTCTGTAATTTGGGAGCCAATGTGGTGAGTCCCCAAGTTCTCATGAAAGGGTGGCAACTGATGTCAGTGCTTCTGAGGGGTTGTACAGGAAGGCAGGGCTTAGTACTGGAATCTCCTCACAAGATTAGGGACAGAACATTTCTCTTGCATTCCCCATTGGGTGGATTGGTTCCATGGAGGCTGCAGGAAGATTTCCCAGAGTCCTCCTGTGTTCTGCTTTCCCCTCTCTAAGGTTGGCAGATGCACTTGCAGATGTAAGAACATAAGAACAGCCCCACTGCATCAGGCCATAGGCCCATCTAGTCCAGCTTCCAGTATCTCACAGCGGCCCACCAAATGCCCAGGGAGCACACCAGATAACAAGAGACCTGCATCCTGGTGCCCTCCCTTGCATCTGGCAATCTGGCATAGCCCATTTCTAAAATGGTCAATCCCCACCCCAAACTTTCTGACCACGCTATATAACCTGCCTGGCTGCTGGGCTCAGACAACCCTGCGGGATCCCACCATGATCTCCAGCACTTTCCTCCTGCTTGTGGGGCTCCTCGCTCCTGGACTCAGCCTGACTCTTCTTCCTGGCCAGCAACATACAGGTGAGTGCAGTTCTCCAGCCACCCTGCAGGTCTTAGTTTCAGATCCTTTTCCCTCTTAGGGCCACCTGCATATTTATATTATGACAAATATGAAGGTGGGCAGGAAGCAGGGGCTGTCACCTGGCTTTTTTTATCTCCAAATGCAGGCAGCTCCACACCTAGTAGTACACAGCCTGTCCACCCATGAGATGTGACAGAATTCCCTCCTACAATGCCTGGTTTTTTTCCCTGAGGAGAGGTTTCTGCATGCAGGAAGTTATGAGTCCCCTCCCCTCAAGGCTTCTCTTGCTTTTAGAGTCATTGTTTTAATGGAGCCAGAATTTTGTGTTTCATTTTGTCCATTTTGGGCGGGGGGGGGGGGGTTCTGAGTGTTCTCCCGCAACTGTGAGAATTCCAGAGAGGGCACAAACAGAGGCAGGACTTGGAGGTGTCAGGGAAGAATGTGCCACCCCAGATTTCCTTGGACAATTCTGGGCAGGTGGCTTTTTCTCACAGTCAAGGGCTGTCAGAATGCCATTGTTTGGATACCCAAATTCAGATTAATTACTACCCTAGGGGAGTGGGGGACATGCACAAATTGGATTCCTCTGCATAATGTAGCTTGGCTCAGTTACTCGAGCCACGTGCTGTGGAAAGGCTCCCTGATGGTGGAACACTGGTCTGGAAAGTGGAAACAGAAGTTGGTAGGGTTGGTGGACTGTTGGGGAGAATGTCCTTTGCTGCTCTGGTTCTGATAAAAGAACAATGAACTTCACCAGGCACCTGTGGTGTGGTAGTGACAACATCTGACACCCAGGAGCACAACATTTTGAACACCACCACCCCCCCACCTCAGAAGGCCTTAGAAAGCCATTTTGAGTTTTCAGCAAAAACCAGAAGTGCTTTTTTTAAATGCTCTGTCTTGAGACCTTCTGATGGTTGGGAAGACAGCACACAGCCTTCCGAGCCTCACAAGGCTGCTTTTAGGCCTAAGGTCTGCCACTGGGGGTGTGAAATGGCACCCCATCAAGGTGTTGTACTGAGGGCAATTGACACCCCCAGCCTCTCTTTAGCTACACCACTGGACACCTGCTTCCTTCCACTAGTGAAAGCTAGTGGATGAGGACTTCTTGCATTCCTTGACTCTGCTGTAAGAAAGAGTCCGTCAGAGTGTTCCATGGTAGCAGATTCTTTGGGTTACCCAGCAGGGGCTGTTGCAGGTATGCTGCTTAATGGGGTCACTGCAAACAGGCAGGATGGATGAGCCCATGGAGGGGCTGGAGGTGGTCAATTCATAGAGATACATTGAAGGCCATGACCCTGTGAGCAGAAAGAAAGAAAAGAGACAGCGGATGGGTGAGTATGGGACTGACGTGGCTTTTTGTATTCCTCAGGTGACAGCCGTGGTGTTGGATTTCCCTGGATTTCAACCCCTCTATCCAACTTCAACATGATCCAGTTCTCAACCAAATACTAGGGTGTTTCATGACTGCCGTTAACAAGACAGTGATTGTCCAGTGTTCATTAAAATGGGTGTCTCTGTGAATCTCCAGAAAGGCAGGTAAGGAGTGAAGGGGCTTTCTCTGCTCAGAAGCAGGGCTGGCCTTAGGAGCTGTGGGGCCCAAGTGGAAACTTTTTTGTTCAGCAGCCAGGCAATCCCCGGGATTCTCTGGAGCAAAGACCTGACATTTAATCTGGCACAGAACAGATGCAAATTTCATATTGTCAACATACCAGGTAGAATTGTTAAGATGGAGGTTTCTGATGAATGTTTCCACCCTTGCCACCGGCTTCATATGTCATTGGTTAGAGCAGGGGTGCCCAAACCCTGGCCCTGAGGCCACTTGCAGCCCTCAAGGGCTCCCAATCCGACCTTCAGGAAGGCCCCAGTCTCCAATGAGCCTCTCCCCTTTGGGGACTTTCTGGAACCCACGCTAGCCTGATGCAACTGCTCTCAGTGTGATGGCCAACTGTTCATCCTCTCTCGTGAGCTGTGGGACGAGGGCTCCCTCCACTGCTTGATGTTTCATATCTGTGATGCAGCAGCAGCAAATGAAAGGCCGACCTTGCTTTGTCCAAGGCCTTTTATAGGCCTTGAACTATTGCAAGACCCTCATTCATTCATTCATTCATTCATTCATTCATTCATTCATTCATTCATTCTCTAATACATTCATTTATGTAAATTTATTCACATTTGAAATGTGAATCAATTCTTTTTTTCCTGGCCCCCAACACAGTGTCAGAGAGATGATGTGGCCCTCCGGCCAAAAAGTTTGGACAACCCTGGGTTGGGGGTATAGGAGGTCATTTCACACCCAGGGCCCATAAATTTTTAGCACTCCACATATACAGCAGAATTACGTTCAGTAATAGTCATGACATGAAATGAATGATAATAATGACCAGAAAATAAACACGGTGAACATTTCCCAGCAAGAAGGGGATAAAAGTCAGTGCCCTCCCCTGCACGTAGTACTCTGCGACATAGTGCCCCTGCATCTGGAGGTTCAATGCAGCCATCAGGGGTTGACCTATAGTCTGTTCTCCACCATGAATGTTTATAATCCGTTTTTAAAGTCATCTAAGCCAGTGACCAACAACACCAAAACTTCCCACCTGTGGGGCCAAGTGGGGTTGAGGTCACCCCATCACCTTCATTCCTTCATTCCTTTCGTTTCAAAGGCAGCAGAGATCCCAGAGCTCTGCTCCCCTCCACTCACCCCCTCCCGCACCATACCTGTGACCATTGTGAGGATCAACTGAGAGGCCGCCCCCCTCTGGCCATTATGTAGAACAGACACTGACTTTGTTAATTTTGAGACAGCGCATTTATTGTCCCTCCTTGCCAGCTCCTGTCCCAGTTCTCTGCCGCTCTCTGGTGGACATATTCAGTACTGCACGTTCCAATACATGCACCTCTTTCATTCTGTGGACTCCTCATCCCTTCCTTCTCCTACATACTACTGAATGTTCGCACCCATGCTCAACAGCTAATCCAGCCATGATTTTGGCACTATTAGCCTCCACTTTTGTGTTATCCACTTTTGTGTGCGGAGACAACCGAGGGCCCAGTCTTATTCCGTTTTCTAGTGCCGGTGCAGCCATGTCAATGGGTCGTGCACTGCATCTTGTGGTGGGGCAACAGTCACAGAGGCCTCCTTAAGGTATTAAGACTGCATTACAGCTGCACCAGTGCTGGAAAATTTGATAGGATTGGGCCCTGAGCTGCAGTGGAGAACTAAAGGAAATGATGAAGGGCCATCGTCTGGCAGTTTCTACCTGAGCAAGCCGCTGCTGTTTCAGATGTGTGAACACAGCCCAAGGATTGCACACTGGCCTGCTTTGCCATGACAGCTGTGAAAGTCCACATCTCAGCCTGAAAACATATACAGGTGGTGCCTCGGTATCCAATGAGTTGGTATCCACTGATTTGACTCAGATCTGATACCAGAGTCCACCTTTAAATGCCTTGTAAGAAGGGGGGGAAAGCACCAGAATCCAATTCCCTACCCTTGTGCTGTTTGACTGCACCAGTTGCAAGCTTCTCAGGGTTACAAATAGCTATAAAGACACACTTCCAGGTTTCTGGCTCCTCCATACTCACCCCAGAATACATGAGTACACACTATTCTGCATTCAGCAACAAGATGGGCCGAATAATGGAATCTAATGGAATAAAATTATTCCATAAGGAGCAATGGAAGAGCAAGAAACCTGGAAGTGGGTCTTTAAAGCCCCAGAGAGTACACCAGAAAACAAAAGACCTCATCCTGATGCCCTCCCTTGCATTGGCATTCTGAAATAACCCATTTCTAAAAGCAGGAGGTTACATAAGAACATAAGAACAGCCCTACTGGATCAGGCCATAGGCCCATCTAGTCCAGCTTCCTGTATCTCACAGCGGCCCACCAAATGCCCCAGGGAGCACACCAGATAACAAGAGACCTCATCCTGGTGCCCTCCCTTGCATCTGGCCTTCTGACATAACCCATTTCTAAAAGCAGGAGGTTGCACATGCACATCATGGCTTGTAACCCATAATGGACTTTTTCTTCAGAAATGTGTCCAATTCCCTTTTAAAGGCATCTAGGCCCAATGCCATCATCACATCTTGTGGCAAGGAGTTCCACAGACCAACTACACGCCAAGTAAAGAAATATTTTATTTTCACACTCCTAACTCTCCCCACACACAATTTTAGTGGATGTCCCCTTGTTCTGGTGTTATGTGAGAGGGAAATGAGCATCTCTCTATCCACTCTATCCTTCCCGTGCATAATTTTGTATGCCTTAATCATGTCCCCCCTCAGTCACCTCTTTTCTAGGCTGAAGAGGCCCAAACGCCGTAGCCTTTCCTCATAAGGAAGGTGCCCCAGCCCAGTAATCATCTTAGTCGCTCCCTTTTGCACCTTTTCCACGATGTCCTTTTTGAGATGTGGCGACCAGAACTGGACATAATACTCCAGAACATAAGAACATAAGAGACTTAGAGATGGCAGAGAAATTAAATGAGTTCTTTGCATCTGTCTTCACGGCAGAAGACCTCGGGCAGATACCACTGCCCGAATGGCCCCTCCTGACCAAGGAGTTAAGTCAGATAGAGGTTAAAAGAGCAGATATTTCAGACCTCATTGATAAATTAAAGTTCAATAAGTCACCAGGCCCTGATGGCATCCACCCATGAGTTATTAAGGAATTGAAGAATGAAGTTGCAGATCTCTTGCTAAAATTGAGTGTTGGGCGGGTTAGGACAGACAAAAGAAAATATTTATTTACTCAGCATGTGGTCGGTCTGTGGAACTCCTTGCCACAAGATGTGGTGCTGGCATCTAGCATAGATGCCTTTAAAAGGGGATTGGACAAGTTTCTGGAGGAAAAATCCATTATGGGGTACAAGCCATGATGTGTATGTGCAACCTCCTGATTTTAGAAATGGGTTATGTCAGAATGCCAGATGCAAGGGAGGACACCAGGGTGAGGTCTCTTGTTATCTGGTGTGCAACCTGGGGCTTTTGGTGGGCCACTGTGAGATACAGGAAGCTGGACTAGATGGGCCTATGGCCTGATCCAGTGTGGCTATTCTTATGTTCTTATGTTCTTATGTTCTCTGGCGGATTTCCTGCTTCTAACATATTTGAAGAAGCTTTTATTATTCCCCTTAATGTTGCTGGCCATGCGTTCCTCATAGTCTCGCTTGGCCTCCCGTATCACCTTCTTACATTTCTTTTGCCACAGTTTATGTTCCTTTTTATTCTCCTCATTAGGGCAAGACTTCCATTTATGGAAGGAAGCTTCCTTGCCCTTCACAGCCTCTCTAACTTGGCTGGTTAGCCATGCGGGCACCCTCCTGGATTTAGTGGAACCCTTTTTTCTTTGCGGTATACACCTCTGCTGGGCCTCTATTACTGTTGTTTTAAGCAGCCTCCATGCACTCTGGAGAGATTGGACTTTTTTTACCCTCCCTTTCAACCTCCTTCTAACCAGCCTCCTCATTTGAGGGAAGTCTGCCCGTCGGAAGTCAGGAGTTTTTGTTAGAGATTTGCCTGGTATTCTTCCCCCAATGTGCATGTCAAAACGGATCGCAGCATGATCACTGTTCCCCAATGGCTCAGTAATGTTTACATCTCTAACCAGGTCCTGCGTACCGCACAATATTAAATCCAGAGTCACCTGTCCTCTGGTGGGCTCTGTGACTAGCTGCTCTAAGCCACAGTCATTTAGCACGTCAATAAATCCGGTTTCCTTATCGTGACCAGAACACAAATTGACCCAGTCAATATGAGGATAATTGAAGTTCCCCATGATTACAACCCTGTCCCTCCTTGTCACCTCCCTGATCTCTTTCCTCATTTCAAGGTCCCCTTCTGATTTCTGGTCTGGAGGACGATAGCACGCCCCCAGTATTACATCGCTGCACAAGCCTGGTAATTTAACCCACAGAGATTCTACGGTGGAGTCGGACCCACCTTCAATCTCTACTTTGCTGGATTCTATCCCTTCCTTAACATAAAGGGCCACCCCACCTCCAACACGCCCCTCCCTATCCCTAGAGTTTATAGTCTTCATTCACTTTTTGACTTTTTTGGCTTCACAGTCATGACGTGTGACTTTCAATTAAGTGATTTAATTACTGCTTCTTTGAACAAGATCTTCTTTGGCGCAGCAGATGCTCCTTTTCCCCCTTCCTTGAGACAGAGCATTCAGAAACATGCCAATTAATTCACCTGCTGTGCCCGCAGGCAGTCTTTCCTCTGCCACGCCTGTATTCTCTTCGTGTCCAAATGGAGAATGTGGAGTTGCAGGAGAGGCTGAGCCGGATCCCATGCCAGTCCTGCCGACAAGCCCAGACCCTTCCAAGGACTTCCAGTGAAAGCAGCAAAGGCAAAACACAGGTTTGCCTTGCAGTTAGTAACAAAGGGCACAATCCGAACCAGGTCTACTCAGAAGTAGGTTCCACTGTGTTCAATGGGACTTACGCCCAGGAAAGTGAGGTTAGGATTGCAGCCAAAGACGATCTCTCATGGGGTGGGCAGGAAGACAATCCTTGTGCCCGTGTTACGTGAAATTGAACTCTGGGTGCGGGGACCAAGTGCACTGGCTGAAGACACAACTAGGGGCTGGCATGAAATGAGGAGAAATGTTGGCGGTGAATCAAGAGCCTCCGTGTCAGGTAGTGACCCAATGCGGTAGCTCCAGTCCTGCCTCCCCCCCACTCCCTCCCCTCAGAACGCCTTCTCTCTGTGAAATCCCTGCCCTCTGCCTGCCTCCCCCTGGAACGCCTCCTCCCCGCCGCCCCCCACATCCCTACTTCCTCTCTGCTGCTCGGCCGTCCATGCGACTGCCGGGTGGTGGAGCTACAGAAGCCGCCCGGTACTAACCCAGCACCAGCTAGTGCTGGGCTACCATCGGTGCTCGCTCGGTGGTAGGGCCCGCAAACCTGTCTTATGGCACATTTGTGACAGTGTGCGCTGGCAGTAAGCCGGTGTGCACTGTTCAGGATTGGGCTGAAAAATTAACCATTTAGGATCTCTCTTTAAGATCCTTCCACCCAGTGCTTTTTTTGTAAAAAAAAAAAAAGGTGCAGGAACTCACGACTTGTTAATCTTTTATTTATTTATTTATTTCATTTATGTATTCATCTCATTTCTCTCTCTTTAAATCCCCATTCCCCAACTACTTAAGAACTAGAAAATGAGGGGGATCTTCAAGAGAGGAGACCACAAAAAGGGACGGATCACCTTGGGAATGCACACCAAGGATTATATCAAGGCTTGTCGCATGTATTTGCAAATATGTAACAGCCAAAAAATTTAAGTAAAACTTTTAAAACATTTAATAAATATTGGTTAAAACAATTGATGAAGGCAAAATATAAAAAATGATTACATTACATCACTCTACAGATTTGTTTGAACGCAAATCAATTAGCACTCAGGGGAGAGGGGGCACAAAAGATGGGTTAATTAATTGATTAATACACAAGTTATGGATCAAAAATCATGTGGTCACACACCCTCTATTGGCTCAAGACACTGAAACATGATTGGTGCAAAGAAAAGAACATCCCCCTGCCCACTCTATCACCACATCCTGTGGCCAGGAGTTCCACAGGCATTCAGTGTGAGTGGACATCCCCTGGTTCTGGTGTTCTGTGAGGGGGGAAACAGCATCCCCCTATCCACTGTATTTATCACCATGTCCTGAGGCAAGAAGTTCCACAGACACTCAGTGTGAGTATATGTCCCCTGGTTCTGGTGTTGTGCGAGAGGGAAAAGTGCATCCCCCTATTCATGGTATTTATCACCATGTCCTGAGGCCAGGAGTTCCACAGACACTCAGTGTTCCAGCCCCTAAAATTCAGCCACTGAACTGAGGGCAACAGATTCAGAAGAGTCCAAAGGAAGTTCTTCTACACACATGTATAGAATTTGCAGCCACAAGTTGTGGTGATGACCAATCCTAGGCATGTCTACTCAGAAGTCAGTCCCGTTAGAGTCAGTGGAGCTTACTCCCAGGAAAGTGTGTACAGGATTGGGCTGGTGGGTGGCTGGATGGGTGCGGGAAAGTTGGTTAGGGCCGGGCTTGCCAGGCCAGTACCTGCTGCAGAACCAGACTGGGATAAAGAAGACAAGCAGACCAGCCTGGATGCTGCAGAAGAAAAGTGCATGGAGGGGGAGAAGAGCACTGGACAAAGGCAGACCAAGAGCCCCAGCCTATGCATGTCTACTCAGGAGCAAGTCCCACTGTAGTCAATGGGGCTTACTCCCAGGAAAGGGAGGACAGGATTGCAGCCTGAGAGTCTGCTCCTATGCCTGTCTACTCAGAAGTAAGTCCCATAAGAGTCAATGGGGCTTACTCCCAGGAAAGTGTAGGTAGGATTGCAGCCTGTGAACCCAATCCTATGCATGTCTACTCTGAAGTAAGTCCCATAGTGGTCAATGGAGCTTACTCTGTAGCCTGCCTGCAATAACCCCCAAGAATCAGTGAGATTTCCAGCCCTCTCCAGTGCCCAGTTTAAGTTCTTCTATTCCAGGCAGATCAAGATAAAGACCCTCCTGGCTTTGTAAGTGCAAATAGAAAACTTTCCCCTTACCACCTGAAGCCTCTTTTTTGTCCTTTTTAGTGGGGGGGGGGGGGGAGGAGAGGTTGCCTTCTGGAGTATCTCCAACTCCATGGGATCGGGACCAGGCTGGTGTCCTCACATTCCCCTTTCCCTGGCCTGGCCAACAGCCAAGGCATGTCTGCCTACTCACGAGTAAACGCGACATGAGGCTGCTTGATTTCCATAGGGCTCAATAGACTGCAGCTGGGAGGGAGGCAGGGACCTCCTTCTCCCTTTGTGTTTTTGGGGGCTGCATTCATTGGATCAGGACCATTCTGACGTCCTTGGGGTCCTCTCAGCTGCCCTTTCCGAGGGACTACTAGCGAGTAAATGCAGCCACATTTCTGGCTCAGGCTCAGACTTACAGCTGGGAGGGATGGGACATTCTCGGGGGATTTGGGGAGGCTGCATTCATTGGATTGGGGCCATTCTGGTGTTGGATTCCTCTCAGCCTGCCCTTTCCGAAGGACTATGGCAAGTATGCCTACTCGCGAGTAAATGCGCGCTACGGCTTACTTTCACTTTCCATAGGGCTCCATTCATTTTCGGGGGGGGGGGCTGCATAAAAAAGGTGCAGGAACACCGTTCCGGTGCGTTCCATTAGAAAAAAAGTCCTGCTTCCACCAATAGGATCCTGACAGCAAAAGGAGGAAGGTGACCAACAGGTGAGCCAAAGTGATCCAGGCAGGGAGTCTGAGCTGGCTCGGCTAGAGGGCTGGGTCCAGGGCCTCTGAGATGAATTTTATTATTGGGCTCCTTCCCAAAGGGGGAGGGGCAATGGGAGCAGGCAGAACAGGGGGCAAAATAGGGCAGGGGGAGGGTGCTGACAGCCGGAATAGACTTTGGAGCCCAGGTCCATCCGGCGTCTAGGTGCAGAGTCCAGGTCTACCCAACCATGTGGCTCTGGCAGCTGGAGAAAGGAAAACGGAAACCCAAACACACTCCTAAGTCTCTCTAAAATCTTTGAAATATAGAAAATCAGCAGCATCACAGTTAGACTTGCACTAGAATGGACAGTGTGCTGTGTGAACCAAAATGAACATCTGCAGCAGCTGCAGCCCCAGCTGTGTCCCTGAACTCCTACACACTCCTTCAAGATTGCGTCCTCCACAAGCCAAAGAGCTACTGTAACAATCAGGTTTCCTCCCAGATCTGACCCTGTGTTAGGGAGGGTCATGGGTGCATTTCTGGGCCTGGTGTGTGTGGCAGTTTCCACTTCCTGCCTGTGGTTGTACCCTCAGCATCAGGTCCAGGCAGTGAGTTTGGGTGAGATTGGAAAACATAAGATCCCAAAAACTTTCTGGGACCCCTCCTTTGGTTCCTGGGCCCCCTTCCTGACGCTGGGCCCGGGTACCTATGACCCCCTTTACCCCCCTCTCTTAGGCCCTGGCTGGGTCACAAACAGGTCAATAAGGCAGGTTAGGTCAAGAATGTTTAAAGGATTAAACAGCCACCGGGTAGATGGGACTCTTTAGCCTGGGAATGCAGCTCATCTGAGAGAAGGAAAACTCTGATCCCAAACCTCCACTGCCTTGTGGCTACATCCAGTTATGGAAAAGGCTTCAGGAGTCAACCTCGAGGCAAAATCGGAGAGAGGCTAACCCAAACTCAGCTACTGTTAGAAGGGGGACTTGATATGGGTGTTTTTAACCTCTAGGTCAGGGGTGTCAAACATACAGCCCACGGGCCAGATACAGCCCATGGAGCCTTTTCCGGTGGTCCTTGTGCGCTGGGGGAGTTCTGGGGCCACCCTACCCCTGCGAGCACCAACTGTGACCGCAGCAGAGGTCCAGTTGCATCCAGAGGAGCATTCTGAGGACTGTGGTGCCTGCATATGGCACCCTTGGCCTTCAGTATGATGTTTTGAGGCCTCAGAATGCATTTTAATTTATTTCTATTGTTTCACAATTGCTTAGTGGGCAAGCAGGCAAACTAAACTCACCTGCATAGTGCTCAACTTGGCATGTAAAAAGGAGCTGGAAGTGATCCCGGTGCAACTGAATCCATGAATCCAGGACCTTGAATCAGAGTATATTACACTTTCACTCAATCTCACTATCGTGATGAGTAACTTTCCCATAAATGACCGTACCAAAGCCGAAGAAAATCAGAATATCTCTACCAACGAAGTACAAGTTGCGCAAAAATTGGCAAGTCCCATCTATAAGAAGATTTCCAAAGAGACAGGTAAGGGGGAAACTCTCTCCTTTGGGGCTGCTCTCCATGAACCTTGGAAGTTCTTAACCATTCTTGGGAACGTACACATAGCACTTCAGACAGCTGGAGGTTCTGCATTTCCTGCTTCAGGACCTCTGAACACACTGGGAAACAGGCTCCAGCAGGCACCCTAAATCTGGCAGCTCCCAAATATGTTGATCCAGATCTCATTTGCGTCTAAGTCAGGGGTGTCAAACGCATTTCATACTGAGGGCCGAATAGCATTCATTATGTCTGCTGAGGGCCAGAAGTGATGTCATTAAACAGGTCAGAACCAAAAATAAGCACTTTTTCTTCGCTTAGGAATTCATTAGCTGCAAATGACAGAAGAGAAAGTATGGAAATCTCGATCATATTTCAAGATACGGGAGAGCCTGATTTTCATGTGGGCTGCCCTTTCAGCAGTCATACCTCAGCACTGCTCAGCAGCTGAGAGCCTAAGGGTCAGATAAAAAGGTTCCGCGGGCCACATCCGGCTCCCGGGCCTTATGTTTGACACCCCTGGTCTAAGTGGTATCGCTTTAGCATTCCCAAGTTTGCCACATGACTGAATGTGCCTTCATCACAACCCAGCCTCCTTCAGTCCCCTTGTATAGGAAACTAGGCTAGACCCTTTGCTATCCAGTTTTCCTTGTGAGGGTAATCTTTGCATGGAGGGGTAATAAGCTATAGTGGAATCCCACCCCCATCCCCCACAATGGCTTCTTTGGCTTTTATAGGCAGTGTTTGGATTGATCCTGGTTTCCTCTTCTTTTTATTCAAAAGAAGAATCAATGTTCAGAAAGCTCCATTGTCTCACTCCACATTTGGGTGACTAAAAGTCCTGCCCACCACTGCCAAAATCCCTTTCACTTCCCCACTAGGCCACCAAAGCATGCCCTCCTTCTCACAGACTGCACATGGAGGCTATAAGCAGGGATGGGTACTTGAGTCCTGATTACTTTTCTCAAGTCCTGAAAGCATGTGTTTTTCTGCGACTCTTGTCAACTTCAGTCACCAATGTCACTGCTCTGGTTGTGACTCGTGACAGTGACTTGGAAAATAGTCGCGATTGTAAGTGCTCGAGTCATGTAGTCTTCTGATTTTTGTGCCTGCGACTTGGTTTTGTACCTGTGTGTGCTTGCTTGCTTTTCCCTGATAGTGGAACACTGACCTGGATATCAGCAGTCACCTGCCTGCTTCCTTCAGTGAAGGCCGGCAGAGGTGGACTAGTTGCTCCCCTTGATTCTGCTGTGAGAAAGAGTCTCTTGGAGTGCTCCATGGTAACAGATCCCTCTGGAGTCACTCAAGACCAAGGAGCTGTAAGCAAAATGAAAGGAGAGAGTGAGGATGGGCGGCTTTGGGCCTGACAAGGGTTTCTGTATTCCCCAGATGACAGCCACAGTGTGTCTGCTGATTCCAGCACCTTTGACTTAACTCCACCTGCCCCAAACTCCATCAAAGGACTCCAGTTCTCCCGTGCAGTACCTGAGCGAAAAATGATGCAGTTGGTGAGGAGCCCCAGCCAAGCCCAGAAGCAACACTCCTCTGCACACCTGGACCGGTTCTAGCGTCTCTGAGAATTTCCAGGAAGGCAGGTAAGGGTGACTGGTTTTCTTCTGCTGAGAAGGTCTGTGGGATGGGCTGTCAATCAATAAGAGCGAATGTTCAGCAGCCATCCAAGACCAAGACCCAGGATTCTCTGGGCAGAAGCCCTGACATTTAACCTGGCACAGAACAGATACAAATTCATATTATCAACATACCAGGCAGAATTGGGGTTTATGAAGAAAGTGGAGGAGGAGTTTGATTTGGCTTTAAAAGAGCATTTCAGTTCCTGTTTCTGAATGAAAAGCAGGCTGGAGTAGAACCGACTCTCACCTTTCCCAGGTGCCCCTGTCCACCTGAGGGAGGGAAACTACTGGGAAAAACAGGAGGACTCTGGGAATCCCTCCTGCAGCTTCCGTGGACCGAATCCCCCTAATGGGGAATACGGGGGAAACGTTCTTTCCCTAAATGTGTGTGGAGAGTCCATCACTGAGCTCTGCCGTCCTGCATAACCCCCTCAGGATCACTGATGGCAGTTGCCCCTCCTTCATGTGGGGATGATCCCATCTCCTCCCTTCCAGACCCCCTTTCCACACATTCCTTCCACTGATTTGACCTGCACTGAGTAAGCCTTGTCTTCCTTTCTTCCTGCCACTCTTTTCTCCTCTCCACAAGCCAAAAGAACGCCTTCCAGTGTCTTCCTCTACACATCCCGCCATGAGATCACCCATCTTAATGCAACAGCCGACCCTCACCTGCAGCCAAGACCCAGGCCCAAGAACTGCAGACTGTCCTCATCCAGCATTACGTCCCCTTCACTCTTCCCCAGCATTTTCTCTGGAATCATCACATAGCTTCCCACATGTTCGTGTGGCCTAAGATTGAATAAAGGAGACCCCCCTGCAGATATCCCTGAGTGTCATTTCTTTGAGGAGTCCCAGTGACTTGCATGGAATGGGTGGATGGGAACTGGGGGGAAGGGTCTACTATATGTTAACAAATGACCTCAGGGCATGGTTGCCATCAGGGGGCAAAGTATTCACACATATCCCATTTTCCTCCTCTCACTTTTCTGTCAGAGAGCTCAGAGCTGCACTTGTGGGGTCACTCCATTGTATGATCCTCACATCATTCCCAAGAGGGAAAAGGGGGAGGAGAAGAGGAAGGGGGAGAGGGAGAGAGTGTTCAGGGCCACTCAGTGAGCTTCACGGCTGTGTTGTGCCTCTACCCCAAATCACAAACCCCTGGGCCAACTTTCTGAGGCTCCTGATTCATCCTGGCTTCTCTCTGCACATGCTCAGAAAGGCACTCCTTTCATTGCTTGGTGTGGAATTCAGAAGCGGAGAGACAGCCAGGACCTTAATAATTCTTTGTGTTTCTGCAGCTTGTCCCGCATTATCCATGGGGGTTCCATTCCAGGGTATAAGGAAACCCATGGAGAATGAAATCTGTGGATCTCGGGGCCCTGTAATCCTCGGGGGGGGGGAGGTTACGAAAGGTGCTACAGGGAAACCTGTGGCTCGCTGCTTGGTGAGGGTGGCCTTGTGTGGTGCTTCTGCAAAGCATTGCAGAGCTACAGATTGGGAAAGAGGTTGAATGAGAGGAACATGAACAGACCTCGTTTCAGGAGGCTGCACTTCCAAGAGTAAAGCAGGAGGGAGGCTCTGTTGAGAGGAGGAGCTGTGGTTCGAAAAGGAGGGAACGGGAGGATAGAGAGCAGCATTGCCTCTACATTGTGCTGCCACATGGCCGCATGGCTCCCATCGGATCGCCGCGCAGTTTCCGCCAGGATGCTCTGGATGACATCATCACCGAGTGCTCCAGAGTTTCCTCCACAGTGTATCCCTGTGACCATTGCAGGGAACAAGGAGAGAGGGAGAGGAAGAGAGTTGCAGCCTCTGAGCAGGTCTGTGAGAACCTGGAGTGGAGGATCCTTGGGAACAGAAGGAGCAGAGGCAGCCCTGGGTCAAAGAGGAGGGAAGTGGTGTGCCCCTGCCCCGGGAAGCCCACCAGTGCACTCTCAGCACAGAGATGGCACATCCCCACTCTGTGATGCTCTTCCATGTCTCAGTCCCAGGAGGGCGCAAGCTGCTCTTCACATCGGCCTTATTCAGCCCTCTGCTATCACTAGCCTGGTTTCTGGAACACCTTCCCTGCAGTGTTTTCTAGGCAGTGCTGCTGTGTTAGACATAGGCTGCTCGTCCTGGAGGGCCGCAGGCACGTGCCTCTAATGTGGGCTCCTTCGCCATCTGTGAGATGAGTCTGGAGACCTGTTTGTGGGTGTTCTTCCCAGGGAAGGCCAGTGCCACCGGAACGAAGGGACGGCGTCATGCTGGGCTTCACACCTGTGGCCTCGTTCAACATTCTCACTGCACAAACAAACTAGACCACCAGGTTGCTTTTGGCGTTGGTCTGGGTGGCACCAGGTAGTGGCTTGCTGGCCAATCACCACCCCAAATGCTCCAGCAACACTGTATAACCTGCCCTGGCTGTGGGGCTCAGACAGCCCTGTGGGATCCCACATAAGGACATAAGAACAGCCCCACTGGATCAAGCCATAGGCCCATCTAGTCCAGCTTCCTGTATCTCACAGCGGCCCACCAAATGCCCCAGGGAGCACACCAGATAACAAGAGACCTGCATCCTGGTGCCCTCCCTTGCATCAGACATAACCCATTTCTAAAATCAGGAGGTTGCGCATACACATCATGCCTTGTACCCCGTAATGGATTTTTCCTCCAGAAACTTGTCCAATCCCCTTTTAAAGGCATCCAGGACAGATGCCGTCACCACATCCTGTGGCAAGGAGTTCCACAGACCGACCACACGCTGAGTAAAGAAATATTTTCTCTTGTCTATTCTAACTCTCCCAACACTCAATTTTAGTGGACGTCCCCTGGTTTTGGTGTTATGTGAGAGTGTAAAGAGCATCTCCCTATCTACTCTGTCCATCCCCTGCATAATTTTGTATGTCTCAATCATGTCCCCCCTCAGGTGTCTCTTTTCTAGGCTGAAGAGGCCCAAACGCTGTAGCCTTTCCTCATAAGGAAAGTGCCCCAGCCCCATAATCATCTTAGTCGCTCTCTTTTGCACCTTCTCCATTTCCACTATGTCTTTTTTGAGATGTGGTGACCAGAACAGGACACAATACTCCATGTGTGGCCTTACCATCGATTTGTACAACAGCATTATAATATTACCATGACCTGTGTTTTCTTCAGGCTGATTGTCAGTCCAAAATCTTGGCAGGCCTTGCTAAAACGATCCATGAGCTGCTGGAGATCTTTGGCAGAGTGGGTAGTGACAGCTGCATCGTCGGCAAAGAGGAAGTCACGCAGACATTTCAGCTGGACTTTGGATTTTGCTCTCAGTCTGGAGAGGTTGAAGAAAGATCTCCAGCAGCTCATGGATCGTTTTAGCAAGGCCTGCCAAGATTTTGGACTGACAATCAGCCTGAAGAAAACACAGGTCATGGTTCAGGATGTGGACTCACCTCCCTGCATTACAATCTCTGAGCATGAACTGGAGGTTGTCCATGACTTTGTGTACCTTGGCTCAACGATCTCCGACACTCATTCTCTCGATACCGAGCTAAACAAGCGCATCGGTAAAGCAGCTACCACGTTTTCCAGACTCACAAAGAGAGTCTGGTCCAACAAGAAGCTGACGGAACATACCAAGATCCAGGTCTACAGAGCTTGCGTCCTGAGTACACTTCTGTACTGCAGCAAGTCATGGACTCTTCACTCACAACAGGAGAGGAAACTGAGCGCTTTCCACATGCGCTGCCTCCGACGCATCCTCGGCATCACCTGGCAGGACAAAGTTCCAAACAACACAGTCCTGGAACGTGCTGGAATCCCTAGCATGTATTCACTGCTGAAACAGAGACGCCTGCGTTGGCTTGGTCATGTCGTGAGAATGGATGATGGCCGGATCCCAAAGGATCTCCTCTATGGAGAACTCGTGCAAGGAAAGCGCCCTACAGGCAGACCACAGCTGCGATACAAGGACATCTGCAAGAGGGATCTGAAGGCCTTAGGGATGGACCTCAACAAGTGGGAAACCCTGGCCTCTGAGCGGCCCGCTTGGAGGCAGGCTGTGCAGCATGGCCTTTCCCAGTTTGAAGAGACACTTTGCCAACAGTCTGAGGCTAAGAGGCAAAGAAGGAAGGCCCATAGTCAGGGAGACAGACCAGGGACAGACTGCACTTGCTCCCGGTGTGGAAGGGATTGTCACTCCCGGATTGGCCTTTTCAGCCACACTAGACGCTGTGCCAGAACCACCATTCAGAGCGCGATACCATAGTCTTTCGAGACTGAAGGTTGCCAATACAATTATAATATTAGCCGTTTTGTTCTCAATACCTTTCCTAATGATCCCAAGCATAGAATTGGCCTTCTTCACTGCCGCCGCACATTGGGTCGACACTTTCATCGACCTGTCCACCACCACCCTAAGTTCTCTCTCCTGATCTGTCACAGACAGCTCAGAACCCATCAGCCTATATCTAAAGTTTTGATTTTTTGCCCAAATGTGCATGACCTTACACTTACTGATTTTGAAGCGCATCTGCCATTTTGTTGCCCATTCTGCCAGTCTGGAGAGATCCTTCTGGAGCTCCTCACAATCACTTCTGGTCTTCACCACTCAGAAAAGATTGGTGTCGTCTGCAAACTTTGAAACCTCACTGCTCACCCCTGTCTCCTGGTCATTGATGAAGAGGTTGAAAAGCACCGGTCCCAGAACAGATCCTTGGGGCACACCGCTTTTCACCTCTCTCCATTGTGAAAATTGCCCATTGACACCCACTCTCTATTTCCTGGCCTCCAACCAGTTCTCAATCCATGAGAGGACCTGTCCTCTAATTCCCTGACTGTGGAGTTTTTTCAGGTGCCTTTGGTGAGGGACCATGTCGAACGCCTTCTAAAAGTCCAGGTATATAATGTCCACAGGTTCTCCCGCATCCATATGCCTGTTGACCTTTTCAAAGAATTCTATAAGGTTTGTGAGGCAAGACTTACCCTTACAGAAGCCATGCTGATTCTCCCTCAGCAAGGCCTGTTCATCTATGTGTTTTGAGATCCTATCTTTGATGAGGCATTCCACCATCTTACCCGGTATAGATGTCAGGCTGACTGGCCTATAGTTTCCCGGGTCCCCCCCTCTTTCCCTTTTTAAAGATAGGCGTGACATTTGCTATCCTCCAATCTTCTGGCACCATGGCCATTTTGAGGGACAAGTTGCATATTTTAGTCAAGAGATCTGCAACTTCATTCTTCAATTCCTTAATAACTCATGGGTGGATGCCATCAGGGCCTGGTGACTTATTGATCTTTAATTTATCAATGAGGTCTGAAATATCTGCTCTTTTAACCTCTATCTGACTTAACTCCTCGGTTAGGAGGGGCCGTTCGGGCAGCGGTATCTGCCCGAGGTCTTCTGCCGTGAAGACAGATGCAAAGAACTCATTCAATTTCTCTGCCATCTCTAAGTCTCCTTTTATCTTCCCTTTCCCTCCCTCACCACCTAGAGGGCCAACCGCTTCTCTGGCGGGTTTCCTGCTTCTAACATATTTGAAGAAGCTTTTATTATTCCCCTTAATGCTGCTGGCCATGCGTTCCTCATAGTCTCGCTTGGCCTCCCGTATCACCTTCTTACATTTCTTTTGCCACAGTTTATGTTCCTTTTTATTCTCCTCATTAGGGCAAGACTTCCTTTTACGGAAGGAAGCTTCCTTGGCCTTCACAGCCTCTCTAACTTGGCTGGTTAGCCATGCGGGCACCCTCCTGGATTTAGTGGAGCCCTTCTTTCTTTGCGGTATACACCTCTGCTGGGCCTCTATTACTGTTGTTTTAAGCAGCCTCCATGCACTCTGGAGAGACTGGACTCTTTTTACCTTCCCTTTCAACCTCCTTCCAACCAGTCTCCTCATTTGAGGAAAGTCCGCCCATTGGAAGTCAAGGGTTTTTGTTAGAGATTTGCCTGGTATTCTTCCCCCAACGTGCATGTCAAAACGGATCCCACCATGCCCTGCAGCACCTTCCTTGGGGCTGGGGGGGCTTCTGGCTCCTGGGCTCAGTCTGCCTCTTCCTCCTGGTCAGCAAGACACAGGTGAGTGCAGCTCTCCAGCCTTCTGCAGGTCATGGGTTCAGATCCTTTTCCCTCTTAGGGCCAACTGCATATTTAAACTATGCTGTGAATGATGGAGTTGGGCAGGTAGCAGGGGCTTATCGTGGTGAATCTGTACCTATTAATGGGGCTGTGAGAAAGGCTATCCAGAAAGGCAGGTACGCATTGAAGGGGTTTCTTTTGCTCAGAAGCAGGGTTGGCCTTAGGTGCTATGGAGGTGCAATTGGAAACATTTTTGCACCCCCCCCCCCAATAAAAAATATTTTATATCAAAACGTGTGCTAAAGAGTGCATGTGAGCTACTGGTGCAAGTAGATCTAAGAACATTTTAAAATAAAATGACTTTGTTTTTAGAATCCAGTGCAACAAGACTGCTGTTCTTTCCATCCAGAACAGGTAAATGACTCAAGAGGTCCACCTCTCATTTGTACTTAGAATACTTGACTGAAGGGGGGGCCTTTTAGAACATTCAAAGAGCTCCTCTGAAAGGGGAAGCCTGGCTAGGTGGAAGAATCAGGGAGGGTCTTTAGACAGGAAGCAGAGAGAGTTTTTGGGTTCTGGGAAGGAGAAGGTTTGTTGCTATGAAGGAAAGAAGTGTTTTGTTTTTTACCTACTTACCTGTGTACCTACCTTTTCTGACTTCCCATTTGCCTTCCTTCTAGTTCCTTGTTTTAGTTGGATTATTAAATATTGTTTTGTTTCAACTGCTCAGACACCATTTTCTCTGGTCAGGTTGGCTGGTTCTCTCTCTAGCGCAGGGACAAATATTGCTGCAGGGGCTAAGGGATTGGGGAATTTTTGTTAACAAATCTGACATCCCAGATGGGGAACCTGCTGTGATTTCTGGGTGTCCCAGACTCCAAATCAGGGAGAGAGATGCCTGAGCCCCTGAGAGAAAAGTTCTGCTTCCTGGCGAAGAGGAACAGGTGTGACACTACATGGTGCTTGATTAGTGAGCGGGCTGGTTTATGGCTGGATGCGGAGCATGGTGGGTGCTGCCCTGATTGCTTCACCTCCCTAAGCCCATGATCCTCAACCGATGTGCTTAGTAGCCTGGAGTCTGGGGTGCAGTGGCATAGTTAGGTCATTTGACACACGGGACCCATAAACTTTTGTCACCCCCTATGACATAATTAAGTATTTTTTTCAAGTGATGTCATGGCTGGAAGTGACATCACCAAGCAAATTAAAATAAATAATTATAAATAATTAAATTAATGAAAAACAAATAATTAAATCAGGGGAAGCCAGCCCTGTTCCACCATGTCAATTTGCTCTGTAGGCTGCCTGCAATAACACCCCCTCCCTCCAAAAAAATAAGTGAGATATTCAGCCCTACCCAGTTCCCAGTTCAATTTAAATTCTTATGTTTAAACCACATCACTGTCAGGACCCACCTGGATTTGCAAGTCTGAAAAAGAAAAAAAGTTCACCTTACCTGCTGAAGCCTCTGTTTTGATCCTTTTTAGTGTGTGTATGGGGGGGGGGAGGAACTTGTGTTGTGGAGCATTTACCGGCTCCAGTTCCATCAGACTGGGACCATTCTGGGGGCTGTGTTCATTGAATCAGGGCCATTCTGGTGTGCCCCAAAAGACTGTCATTCTAAGAAGTGGTCCCAATGCTCAAAAGTTTGAGAAGCACTGATTAGAGATGACATCAAGCAAACATGTCTAAAGCGCTTTGCACATGGAAAGGTTCTATAGAGATACTGATTTCTTATGGTCAAGGCTGTATCTTTGCTTCTGAATTCCACACTGTGCAGTGCAGCGTGCCATTCTGAGCATGTGCAGAGCGAAGCCAATGTGAATTGGGAGACAGAATGTGGGACTTGGACCAGCGGTTTATGGTTTGAGGTAGAGGAACAGCATAGCCGTGAAGCTCACTGAGTGGTCCTGAACATTCTCTCTCTCTCTCTCTCTCTCTCTCTCTCTCTCTCTCTCTCCATTCTCCCTGACTTCCCTCTTTGGGTTGATGTGACTCCACATGCACAGCTCTGAGCTGTTTGACACAGAAGTGGGATGAAAAAGATGGGCTACTTGTGAGTTCTCCCCTGATGGCAACCATGCCCTCAGGCCATTTTTAAAGACATAGTAGACCCTTTACTACTCCTCTCCAGTTCCCACCCACCCACCCACCCCATGCAAGTCAATGGTGCTCCAAAAATAGATTACACTTAGGGGTATCTGCAGGGGGGGTATCATTTATTCAATCTTAGGCCACACGGGAATGCAGGGAAAATATGTGCCAATGCCAGAGAAATCTGCTAGAGAAGGGGACACAATGCTGGATGAGGACAGTCTGGAGTACTTGGGTCAATGGGTAGAAATATCTTTGAGACGGAGCCCTGTGACCACGCAGGTGAGGGTCTTGGCTGGTCCATGATGAAGGGAGATCTTCTCCTGGTGGGATGTGCAGCGGAAGATGCTGGGAGCCATTCTCTTTTCCTGTGGAGTGTCGAGGAGAAGAGAGTGGCAGGGAGAAAAGGAAGACCAGGTTATTCAGTTCGGGTCAAACAGTGGAAGGAATGTGGAGAAAGCGTTCTTGAAGGAAGGAGATGGGACAGTCTCCACAATCCCATGAGGGTCTGTCATCTGCCATCAGTGCTCCTGTGGGGTTGTGCAAGACGGCAGGGGTTAATGCTGGACTCTCCACACACATTTCAGGACAGAACATCTCCCTGGGGAAAGGTAGAGCCGGTTCTACTCTGGCCTTACTTTCATTCAGAAATAGGGGTTGAAATGCTATTTGAAAGTTGAATCGAACTCCTCTGAAACATTCATCGGAAACCTCCATCTTAACAATTCTACCTGGTATGTTGGCAATATGAATTTTGCATTTGTTCTGTGCCAGATTAACTGTCAGGTCTTTGCCCCAGAGAATCCCTGGCTTGCCTGGCTGCTGAACAAAAAAGTTTCCACTTGGGCCCCACAGCTCCTAAGGCCAGCCCTGCTTCTGAGCAGAGGAAGCCCCTTCACTCCTTACCTGCCTTTCAGGAGATTCACAGAGATACGGGTGTAAATGAACACTCAACAGTCACTTCCTCGTTAACGACAGAGACGGAAAATTTTCCAACTGGTCACGTATTGGACCAGTTTGAAGGTAGTTAGAGGGGTTGAAATCGAGGGACGCACCATGGCTGTCACCTGAGGAATACAAAAAGCCACGTCAGGCCCAAACTCACCCATCCGCTGTCTCTTTTCTTTCTTTCTGCTCACAGGGTCATGGCCTTCAATGTATCTCTATGAATTGACCACCTTCAGCCCCTCCATGGGCTCATCCATCCTGCCTGTTTGCAGTGACCCCATTAACCAGCATACCTGCAACAGCCCCTGCTGGGTAACCCAAAGAATCTGCTACCATGGAACACTCTGACGGACTCTTTCTTACAGCAGAGTCAAGGACTGCAAGAAGTCCTCACCCACTAGCCTTCACTAATGGAAGCAAGCAGGTGTCCAGTGGTGTAGCTAAAGAGAGGCTGGGGGGGGGTCGTTTGCCCTCAGTACAACACCTTGATGGGGTGCCATTTCACACCCCCAGTGGCAGACCTTAGGCCTAAAGCAGCCTTGTGAGGCTCGGAAGGCTGTGTGCTCTCTTCCTAACCATCAACAGGCCTCAAGACAGAGTACTTAAAAAAGCACTTCTGGTTTATGCTGAAAACTCAATATGGCTTTCTAAGGCCTTCTGAGATTGGGGGGGGGGGTGTTCAAAATGTTGTACCCCTGGGTGTCAGATGTTGTCACTACATCACCACAGGTGCCTGGTGAAGTTCATTGTTCTTTTATCAGAACCAGAGCAGCAAAGGACATTCTCCCAAGCACTCCACCAACCCAACCAACCTCTGTTTCCACTGTCCAGACCAGTGTTCCACCATCAGGGAGCCTTTCCACAGCACATGGCTCGAGTAACTGAACCAAGCTACATTATGCAGAGGAATCCAATTTGTGCATGTCCCCCACACCCCTAGGGTAGTAATTAATCTGAAGTAGGGTAACCAAACTATGGCATTCTGACAGCCCTTGACTGTGAGAAAAAGCCACCTGCCCAGAATTGTCCAAGGAAATCTGGGGTGGCACATTCTTCCCTGACACCTCCAAGTTCTGCCTTTGTGCCATCTCTGCAATTCTCACAGTTGCAGGAGAACACTCAGTAACCCCCCCAAAATGGACAAAATGAAAGACAAAATTCAGGCTCCATTAAAACAATGACTCTAAAAGCAAGAGAAGCCTTGAGGGGAGGGGACTCATAACTTCTTGCATGCAGAAACCTTCCCTCAGGGAAGAAAACCAGGCATTGTAGGAGGGAATTCTGTCACATCTCATGGGTAGACAGGCTGTGTACTACTAGGTGTGGAGCTGCCTGCATTTGGAGATAAAAAAAGCCAGGTGACAGCCCCTGCTTCCTGCCCACCTTCATATTTGTCATAATATAAATATGCAGTTGGCCCTAAGAGGGAAAAGGATCTGAACCTAAGACCTGCAGGGTGGCTGGAGAACTGCACTCACCTGTATCTTGCTGGCCCGGAAGAAGAGGCAGGCTGAGTTCAGGAGCGAGGAGCCCCACAAGCAGGAGGAAAGTGCTGGAGATCAATGTGGGATCCTGCAGGGTTATCTGAGCCCAGCAGCCAGGCAGGTTATATAGCATGGCCAGAAAGTTTGGGGTGGGGATTGACCATTTTAGAAATGGGCTATGTCAGATTGCCAGATGCAAGGGAGGGCACCAGGATGCAGGTCTCTTGTTATCTGGTGTGCTCCCTGGGCATTTGGTGGGCCACTGTGAGATACTGGAAGCTGGACTAGATGGGCCTATGGCCTGATGCAGTGGGGCTGTTCTTATGTTCTTACATCTGCAAGTGCATCTGCCAACCTTAGAGAGGTGAAAGCAGAACACAGGAGGACTCTGGGAAATCTTCCTGCAGCCTCCATGGACCCAATCCACCCAATGGGGAATGCAAGAGAAATGTTCTGTCCCTAATCTTGTGTGGAGATTCCAGTACTAAGCCCTGCCTTCCTGTTCAACCCCTCAGAAGCACTGACATCAGTTGCCACCCTTTCATGAGAACTTGGGAACTCACCACGTTGGCTCCCAAATTACAGCGAAAAAGCGTGATAGTTTTTCTTATATCTACAGCTAGTTGAACATCCCTCCATATGAGCTGAACCCGGGGAATGAAATTTCCTGCACAATGGTCTATGAAGGCATCCCCATGAAGTTCACCCAGAAAATTGTGGAGAAATCCCACGATCAGGAATGAAGACCATCCTCAACCAGCACTGCCCCAGAACTGTCTCTAGCATTATCACATGCCTGTGTGGCCTGTGGCTGAATCAATGACAGCCCACTCACAGATATCTCTAGGGGTGATCTGTTTTGGGTGCACCATTGATTTGTGGGAGGTGAGTGGAAGTGGAATGAAGAAGGGAGATGGAAGTGTCCATGTCTCAGAATCAGGCTTCAGGACAAGGTTGTTCTCAGGTTGCTCTCATGTGTCTCAGTAGACACAGGAATCCCACCTTCTTCATCCCACTTTTTTTTTGGTCAATGACATCACAGTTGCATATGTGGGGTTGCCCCATTATCAACCCAGAGAAGGGACACTACACCCACTGAGCTTCATTGCTATGTTGTAGTTTGAACTCAGCTCATACACACAGGAGTTAAGCACAACATTCTGTCCCCCATTTCACACTGGCTTTTCTGCACATGCTCAGATGAGCTCTCTTCTCACTGTACAGAGTAGAATTCAGAACAAAAGAGACATGCGTGACATTAATAAATCTTTGCATTTATGCAGCCAGTTTTCAATGTGCAAAGCCTATTAACATGATCTACTCCTTACAACATCTCAAGCTGGTGAGTATTAACATCTGCTCTGGTGGCCCCTGAGCCCTCAGTACCATTCCAAGGGAGGAGGTTCATATCACACAGGACATCCCTTCCCTTGGGGTAGCTGGTGGGGGACAGATGAGCACCTGGAAGCCAGGAACATGAAGCTATGAGGGACTTGGGGGTTCATTTCAAGACACATCTGCTGCTACCCCTTCTTGAGGGTTGGGAGGTTTCTTGAGAGTCCCTGGACAAGTTCAGCCTGGAGCTGCAGTTCCATAGGGACCCACTTTTTAAAAGGAGAATCTGTCAGGACCCACCGAAAGTGATGTCATGACTGGAAGTGGCATCATCAAGCAGGAAATTTTTCACAATCCTAGGCTGCAATCCTACCCACACTTGCCCAGGAGTAAGTCCCATTGACTGATTGTTAAAAGAATATACCTAGTAGCTTGTTAAAAGTACAGACCTGTATCGTTTCCCCAAATGCAGTCACATACCATGGTAGCATTGTCTACTATATTAAAAATATAAGCGGGGACCCACTTGAATTTGGCTCGTGACCCATCTAGTGGGTCTTGACCCACACTGTGAGAAACACTGCCTTAGGAAGTAGAAAAGTGTGAGTAGAAGGGACTCATGGCCCCAGACTGCGACTGAGTCAAGGACTGCAGCTGGTGTTGCTGTTAAATGAGAATTAATTTGGCTGGACTTGAAAGAGCTGCAGTTCGCTTGGTTTCCACCAGGGAGCGGCAGAGGATGAGGAAAGACTCTCACATGTGCAGGTTTGGTCTGCATCCTGCAGGGAAATGAATGAGAACAGCCTGAACTGCTGGTGTGTGACTTTCAGTGCTCCAGCTCTGTTGTGCTCTAATTGTCTGTCCTTGATTTGTGTTCCTTCGGTAACGATGTTCCAGGCTTTAAAGCTTGCAAACTGCCCTGAGCTTCCCCTGGAAATGAACAAGCAACACACTCCCCTGCAGAGACCCTTTCCCTCCAGAGACTGGGGGTCGCTTTGGGGAGGGGCTGAGCACCCAGGGACACAGCCAGGCAGTGCCCTACAAGCCTCCTTGGAAGTCAGCCCCAGTACCAGCTGCTGAGTGTGTAGCAGAGGGCGGCAGCCTCCGTTTCTGAGGTTTCCATGCTAGACACACTGATGTACCTGGGAGTAAGGCTCTGTTAACTCTGTGGGACTTACTTCGGAGTAGATACGCTCAGGATGCTGCTGCCCTTTCCCTTGCCAGGAAGAAGCACCATCACTGAGCAGAGTGGGAATAAGACCATCATGTTCTACATCATTCAATGTGTAATTTCATGCAGAATGCAGAATGCAAATTGCACAAACCACATCAAAATTTCTGTTCTATGAGAAGTTATAGCCAAAAAGAACACCAGTGGGGTGGGGGAATGGGACACCACCACACCCACTGCCCAGGGTGTTACCCCACTGCATGGGAGGAGGTCCATCATGGGGTTGCTTCCCACACTGGGTGAAATAAACCCAGTGACGCCACTGTGATTTGATAAGAGAAGAAGCGTCTTCAGTGCATGGGTTACTTAGAGAAGACAGAAGTGTTGGGGGAATTGAGCACCAGCAGTGCTCTTTTCCGATTCACCATGGAACAAAAACGGTTCTGTCTTTACTGCACCTCAGTTTCAGACTCTTGTGGCCCTGCAGTCCTTGTGGAACTCCCTCCAGCCTTTGTTGATACTTTCCAGACAATGACAATGGCCTTGTTAGTTGGAGAGGGCAGCTGGCTGACAATCCATCCATCATTCTCTCTCCAGGTACTTAGCTTCACTCCAAGGGACCCCTCCATTCCCCCTGAGCACCTGAAAGAAAGATAATCACTTTGCTCTGGATGAAGGGAGGGGTCGCTGGCTCCCCTGGAGAGAGACTGACTGATGGATTGTTTGCCTAATGACTCTGTCTGAAACACCCCAAAGGGCAGCAAGGCTGTTTTGAAAGCACAGAGCAAAGGGAATTGGTTTTTTAAATTGATTTGCATTAGAGAGAATTTTGCCAGGCACCTGAGTTCTGGGAAAGGAACCCTCACAGATGATGAGACTCAACCTGATATATTAACCTCTTCAAGGCTTCCAGCTTTGCTTCCAACAGGTAGAGAAAAACCTTTAGTTTGGGGCCGCTGAAGTGTGCTGGCAAGCCTCACTCTCTCTGGCAACATTCTTCTATAGCAGCAGTTTCCCACTGGTGTATGTGGGGCATTGCTGTGCCAAGAAAATATGCAGGGGTGACACAGAAGTTTGGAGCACAACAGTTGAAAAATGCTGAAAAACTCGTCTGGGTTCTGTGGCTCAGTTTCTGGGGCGACTGTCTTAGCAAGAACTTGTTGCTTTCTCTGCTGTGGTGGGGAAGAGGGACAGACGTGCAGTGGACTTCCCCAGCCCCACGCCCTGGGCAGATGTTTCTGCAGGACTCACACCACTTGGATTCTCAGAGAGGCACTGAAACCCTGGCAGGGCTTCAATCAGATCCCACTGTATTTCGTTTGCAAGAGGGGCTCACTTCTCACTGAAATGAGCAAAGACTTCAGGCTTTTACTTGGCATATGTACTCTTTGAGCTTGCTGGAGGAAGGAGGGGCAGTGCAAGGGGAGGGGGAGGGGAGGAGTGGGGAGGGGAGGAAACAGAAGAGGGACATGACAGTGGAGATGAGGAAAACAGGATGGATGGGAGGGGGAGGAGAGAGGCGGATTGGCACAAACTGGGTGCCAGCAGATCATCAATATGACAACCGTCAGCAAGTTCCAGCAGGCTGAGCGCGCGTTCTGCTTGCATATGTGCTCTAGATTGGCTTTTGTTTGCCGTCATTTGGCCTTCTTCCTTGCTTAATGTTCTTTGCCCTTCCCCCGAGACTCAAACTGACCAGAACATCCTGTGAATTCTCTGGAGGCTCAAGATGACCAGATCATCTTATATATTTTATGTTGTCGAATACAGCCTTGAATTGGGCTGGGGTCCTGAGCTGCAGACCCGAAATCCCGAGGCTCTGGACCCCTGGCCATCTGTATACACAAAGGCCTGCGATGGCCCCTCCCCTTGAACTGTTGCCACCCCCCTGTGCGAAAATCCACCCCCCCCCCCACTCACCTGAGGCTCACAGAGCCTCACGCAACCCGGGGCTATCAACTCTGCTTCTGGGAAACCTCAGAGAGGCTTGCATGGGGTCCTAGAGGTTTGCTCCTGGGGCATTTGCCCCATTGGACTCAATGGTAGATCCGCAACTGGGACAGACAGTTTGTTCACACAAACAATTGCCCTAGAAACAGCCATTGGACCCAGAAGAGTCTCTCAGAAGTAGCATCCCAAGAGGCAAAGACCAGAGAGGTCCGTGTGCCATGAAAAGAAAAATATTGGAAATCACAGGTCTGCAGCACAGTGGTGGCCCATAAAAACACCACCCCATGACTGGAAGGAATTGTGGTGACATCATCACATCACCGCAATTGCTTCTCTTTTGAGCACAGATCTGCCTGCCTCCCTCTTCTTTCCCCGTTTTTAAAGGGGAAGAACGGGGGCTACCCTCAGGTCGACAAGATCCGGAACAGCGCTGATAGTGGCTTCGATTCTGCGCTGATCTGAGGGCAGCCCCTTTAAAAGGGGGGGGCGGCAGTGAGACTGCCGCGGATTCACTTTCTTATCAAACAATTTGGCAGCACCAGCAGCTTGTTTCACTCTGGAAAAAAAGTGAACAAATTCTTCTCTTTCAAGCACAGCACTGTCAGGAACTACCTGGCTCTGCAAGTCTGAAAACAAATGAAAATGGACCTTGCCAGCGAAGCCTCTTCTTTATTTGGGGGGGGGGGGGCTGCCTTCTGGAGCCTTTGTTGAGCTCCACTTTCATCAGACTGGGACCATGCAGCTAGCCTTGCATTTCCCTTTGCTCCTGGCCAAGGCACAATTGCTTACTCGTGAGTAAGTGCAACCCTGTGGCTTACTTTCGCTTACTTACTGCCCCCACTGGACAGCAAAAGGAGTTGCACCAACTCCAACAATAGATCTAAATGGCTTTGCACACTGGAAACTTGCCACTTAAATGCAAAGATTTATTAATGACACAGATGTCTCTTTTGTTCTGAATTCTGTTCTGTACAATGAGAAGAGAGCTCATCTGAGCATGTGCAGAGAAGCCAGTGTGACATGGGCGATAGATTGTTGGCCTTGGCCTGCGTGTGTTTGATTTGGGTTCAAACTACAACATAACCATGAAGCTCAGTGGATGCCCTGGGTGTAGTTTTCTGACCCCCTTCCTTCTTTGGGTTGATGTGAAGATACCATAGGGCAACCCCACATATGCAACACTGAAGATTTTGACCAAAGAGTGGGATGAAGAACATGGGATACTTCTGAATGCATTTTCCCCGATGGCAACCAAGTCCTGATTGCGGTTTCTGAGACATGGACACTTCCCCTTCATTCCAGTTCCCACCCACCCACCCCACACAAATCACTGGTACTCCTCAAACAGATCACCCCAAGAGATATCTGTGAGTGGGCTCTCATTTATTCAGCCAGACCACACATACATGTGATCATGCTCGAGACAATTCTGGAGCAATGCTGGGTGAGGATGCTCT
Organism: Tiliqua scincoides; assembly: GCF_035046505.1. NCBI lineage: Eukaryota > Metazoa > Chordata > Lepidosauria > Squamata > Scincidae > Tiliqua > Tiliqua scincoides. The sequence goes on from NC_089825.1 coordinate 129,393,435, forward strand.
TCATTTTTGACCCTGGAATTTCTCCACGGTCCTTTGGGGGAACCTCACAGGCAGACCTTCTTTGACAATCGAGCAGGAATAACTTGGCATGTCATATGCAGGGATGTTCATCTGGAGGTAGGTATAATAAAAATCATCACCGTTTTCCTCTGTGACTTCAGAGCCAGTGTCGTTGTCTTCAGGCAAGGGGCTGTTATTCTTGAGCCGCTGGATAGTAGAGTCACTAGGAAAGAACCCTGTGACCATGCAAACGAGGGTCGCAGTTGGTTCACTACGAAGTGTGATCTCCTCATGGTTGGGTGGGGAGAGGTAGCCATGGGATGCCCTGCTCTCTACTGATTTCTCCACGGTCCTTTGGGGGAACTTCACAGGAAGACCTTTTTTGACAATCCAGCAGTCAAAAGCCGGCGAGGAATATGCAGGGATGTTAAACTTGATGTAGGTAGTATAAGAACCATCGCCGTTTTCCACTGTGACTTCAGAGCCAATGTAGTTGTCTTCAGGCAAGGGGCTGTTATTCTTGAGCCACTCGAATCCAGGAAGGAACTCTCCGACTATGCAAAAGAGGGTCGCAGTTGGTTCACTACGAAGTAGGTAGCCATGGGATGCCCTGCTCTCTACTGGTTCAGTGTCGAGGAGAGTGTGGCAGAAAAAAAAAGAAGGCAAGGATTATTCAGTGCAAGTCAAAGCAGTGAAAGACGTTTGGGGAAAGTAGCTCTGGAAGGGAGGAGATTGGACAGTCCCCACGTGCTCAAGAAGGACCTTATCCCATTCAAAGACTCTGCTACTTACTGCCACCATTGCCTGTGCGCACTCCCTTACTCGGTGCCCCAAGCAAAAGAGCCAATACACCTTTAAATAACCCCAAATTACCCAAATTAGCCAAGTCTTATCTAAGGCTTCAGGATGTAGACTCAGCACACCTTGAGATCCACCCAAGCAAATCCAAGTTCATTTAAAAGGGGTCTACTCAGAGTAATAAAATTGCATAAGGAGAACAAATGCTCTCCAAAATAAAACATTCAGGGGATATCCCACAGCAAATAAACTATCAGAAGCTCTAAGGTCATCTATCTACCTAACAGTTAAGAAACATTCCACACAGTTTGCTTGCAGGCTGAATGAATGCAGCTTTCAGAAAATCCACGTTCCCTCTTCTATGTACAGAGCCTAAAGGTCAGCATTCCACAAGGCAGGAGAGAGAGAGTGACCCCAGACACTCTCCTTATAGACCTCATATACATTGTGCAGGAGATCTCTGGCACATACACCTCAGGTGACTAGACAGGAAAAACAGAGCCTGGTGGCCACCTGGGACCTCCCGAAAAGGGCTTCCAGTTTGTGACTCTGCTAGATATTTCCCAGCTGTGTTCAACCACTTCCCTTGTCTTGCTTTAGGGTAAACAAGAAAGAAAGGAACTGCTTCCAGCACCTAAACCTTTAGCCGCTTCTCCAACCCCTTCACCCCATCCTATTTCTCTCTAGACCTTCTTTAATCCTTTAAACATTCTTGACCTAACCTGCCTTATTGACCTGTTTGTGACCTGGAGAGGGGCCTAGGAGAGGGGGGTAAAGGGGGTCATTGGTACCCGGGCCCAGGGTCAGAAAGGGGGCCCAGGAAGCAAAGGAAAGCCCAGAAGGTTTTTGGGATCTTATGTATTCCAATCACCCAAACTCACTGCCTGGACCTGATGCTGGGGGCACAACCACAGGCAGGAAGTGGCAACTGCCACACACACCAGGCCCAGAAATGCACCCATGACCCTCCCTAACACAGGGTCAGCTCTGGGAGGAGACTGGATTGCTCCAGTAGCTGTTAGGCTTGTGGAGGCCACAACCATGAAGGAGTGTGTAGGAGTTCAGGGACACAGTTGGGGCTGCAGCTGCTGCAGAAGTTCATCTTGGTGCACACAGCACACTGTCCACCTCTAGTGCAAGGTGATGCTGCTGATTTTCTATATTTCAAAGGTTTTAGAGAGACTTAGGAGTGTGTTTGGGTTTCCATTTTCCTTTCTCCAGCTGCCAGAGCCGCATGGTTGGGTAGACCTGGACTCTGCACCTAGAAGCCGGATGGACCTGGGCTCCAAAGAATATTCTGGCTGTCAGCACCCTCCCCCTGCCCTATTTTGCCCCCTGTTCTGCCTGCTCCCATTGCCCCTCCCCCTTTGGGAAGGAGCCCAATAATAAAATTCATCTCAGAGGCCCTGGACCCAGCCCTCTAGCCGAGCCAGCTCAGACTCCCTGCCTGGATCACTTTGGCTCACCTGTTGGTCACCTTCCTCCTTTTGCAGTCAGGATCCTATTGGTGGAAGGAGCTTAAAGTGAGATCCAATATGGTTAATTTTTCAGCCCAATCCTGAACAGTGCGCACTGGCTTGCTGCCGGCGCACACTCTCACAAATGTGCCACAAGACATGTTTGCGGGCCCTACCACTGAGCGAGCATCGATGGTAGCCAAGGAGTAGCTGGTGCTGGGTTAGTACCGGTTGGCTGCTGTAGCTCCACCACTAGGCAGTCACATGGACTGCGGAGCAGCAGAGAGGTAGGTGGGGATGTGGGGGGCGGCAGGGAGGCGGCGTTCCAGGGGGAGGCAGGCAGAGGGCAGGGAGACCACAGAGAGTAGGTGTTCTGAGGGGACGGAGTGGGGCAGGGGGGCAGGACTGGTGGAGTTTTGCTCCACCAGATCCAGAGCCACTGCATTGGGGTCACTGCCTGGCCCAGAGGCTCTTGATTCACCGCCAACCTTTTTGTTGGTGTTGAATTTAGTAGCCCCATTGTGTGGCTATTCACTTTACCCGAGGGAAGGGGATGAAAGTTCCCCTTCTCCCAAGGAGCCGGCGGCAGCTGCCCAGCTGCCATTTTCAGCGCTGCTGCAACCCCGCACCCCGAGCAGCTCAGGATTGGGCTGTAATTCTCCTCTCTAATTTGGGGGAAAAATGAAATTGGTGCCAAGAGAATGCAGGATAGGAGGAGGTCACGTGGGGGAGTCAACATGGCAGGCTGAACGTTCCTGCCTGGAAAGCACCAGGGGACTGAAACCGGCTACTGTTGACAGCTTGCAGCCGAGGACTTCCCCAGTTCAAAGGGAAAACAAGAGATTATCTACAATTCGGAAGCAATGAAATCAGGGGAGTGTGCATAGCAAGTGGACCGACGAAGAGATGTGTTTTGAAAGCTTCTAACGGCTTCATTAGGATGAACTCCACTCATATTTCAGTATAAGCTCTCCTAACTGGGAGAATATCAATATGACAACACGCAGAAGAGCCAATACAGACTCCAAAGAGAGAACTTAAGTGTGGAATTTTTGGAACACGTTTCAGTAGTTTCAGTTTAAAATTGAATTAAAAATATACAAATAATTGATTCAGAAGTTGACCAGCTTTAGATTTAATACAAGATTTGCCACATTACATAAAGCTGCTAGAGATATTCTGATCCATTTTACTAGGAAGAAACTGGGAGATAAGGTGTTACAACAACATGCAAAAACAAGTCTGCAGAGGGAAGGATGTCTTCAATAATACGTCCTCAAGGACACATTATAATCTTGAAGGAGATCCCTCTTAGGGCCAAATCCTATCCCATTTTCCAGTGCCAGTGCAGCTGAGCCCATGGGGCAAACACTACATCCTTTGGTAGGGAGGCAGTCAAAGAGGCCTCCTCAAGGTATGGGAACATTTGTTCCCTTACCTTAGGGCTGCATTGCAGCTGCACTGGTGCTGGAAAATTGAATAGAATCAGGACAGTAGTATCCTATGGAAGGATTATGTATTTTTGACAGAAGAGCTGAAAAAGAGGAAGATTATGTTTAGATGGGGAAAGCTGGAGGGTTTGATTTTCAGATTTCAACAAAGAGTCTACTGGCTGCATACAGTTCAAAAGGCAAGAGATTTTATGCAGAAATTCAAGGAAGAACAGGAGAATTTAGGAGGACAAGAGGGAAGATCAGAAGATGTGTAACAGGATTGTCAGGAGGAGGAGACTCTGATGGACAATGCTGTTCTTGTTAAAATAGAAGAGGAACAGAGTTTGTGGATTGAAAGACTGACATTTACTTTGAATGTAGACCTTAAAGATAATTTTTATAAAATCATGTTGAGATGATATTTGACTCTAGGTAGATTAGCAAAAACGTATAAAAATGTACCAAATAGATGTTGGAAGGGTAAAAGATTAGAAGGAATGTTTTATCACATATGTGATATGTATCACATATGCGATAGAAGATTCCTTCTTATCTTTTACACTTCCAACACCTATTTGGTCTATGCAATTGGCTTGGAATTCATCTATCATCTACCAATAAAGCTTCCAAACCCTCCTAAAGACCTTGGACTGTTTTAGCAGTGCGTCAATAAAAAGAACCCCAAAATCTTTCTGTCACTATTAAGCAGGAAACACTCCCGATTTGTCCTTGCTCTGTATGTCCCATGTTCTCTGCTATTTCAGGAGCTCACATCCTTGGGAAAAGGATGCTTTTGACAGTGGAGTTAAAAGCAAGAACTCCACACCTGTGGACCAGCCAAAAGAACCAAGCAGGTGCTTGGAGCCCTTGACTGTCCCTTGACACTGTTCATTTATGAGCTTCAAATGAAGTTACCACTTAACTGGGGGGGGAGGGGAGAGGGAGGAGAACATGGCTGTTTAAAGATTCATGAACAGCGCTGCATGTCAAAATTGCCACCCAGCAAAGAAGACCAGGCATTCAAGGGGAGAACTCGAGCCCATTTCTTGGATGGACAGGCTTTGTACTACTGGGTGTGGAGCTGCCCAAATTGTGGATAAGCAAGCCAGGTTAAGCTCCTGGGACCTGCCCCATCCACAGTGTTTCATGGTAATAATACGTAGATGGCCCTAAGAGGGAAAATGGATCTCAATGTGAGGCTCAAAGGAGGGCTGGAAAGAGACACTCACCTGCATCTCGCTGGTCAGGAGGAAGAGGCAGGCTTAGCCCCAGAGCAAAGAGCCCCACAAGTAGGAGGAAGGTGCTGGAGAGCATGGTGGCATCCACAGGGTTGTCTGAGCCCAGCAACCGAGGCACTATATAGCATTCCTGGAGAGATTTGGGTGGGTACTGGCCAGCAATTGCCTACGTGGCGCCACCCAGAGAGCCTGGCAAGACAATGCCAAAAGCTTCTTGGCCATCTCGTTGGTTTGCGCAATCAAAATGCTTAACTCTATCACCAAAAAAAAAAATAACTCCGTACCTGCCCTCCCAAAGATTCTTAGACGCTAAAACAGGTTCACATGTGCAGTGGGGTGTTTATTCTGGCCTTCGCTGGGGGTCCTCACCCACTGCTTCAATTCCCAGTCAAGTACATTCCGGGAAAACCAGAACCCTTTGTAGTCAAAGGTGCTGGAATCAGGGGACACACCATGCCTGTTATGGAAGGAATACAAAAACCCTTGAGGGGGTGTCAACTTGCCCCTCCAATGGTAAACCTGAGGTGAAAAAGCAGTCTTCTGAGGCTTGGGAAGGTAGAGCACAAACTTTGCTGAAAACCAGAAGTACCTTCTGCGCCCTTTCTGTTATAAAATTTTGTGCCCCCAAGTGCCAGATGGTGTAGCTACATCACTGCAGGTGTCTGGTGAAGCAGGTGCAGTGGCTGAGCTAGGGCAGTGAAGAAATCCCGAGGACTGAACCACTGCCAGGGACAGAAGGGTCATTTTTGCACCTATCATGAGCAGTGCCAACCTCTGGGGGGTGCAGAAAGTCCAGCAGATGCATCTGCAGGGTTCCCCAAGCCTCAGAAAGCATTAAAAAAAAATCAGAACCCACTTCTGGTTTTGACACTGCAGTGACTCTCTGGGGCCAGCAGAAGGGGGTGGTTCCACTATGGCAGAGGCAATGTGCACAGGGGTCGTGGGTTGGCAATGGGCCCCTGGCTGCTGGTCCTGCTACTAACCCTGGTTACGGATCTGGAAATATAAGATGGGTGCATCTGAACATCTGAAAATCAGAGCAAGGCAGGTCTGAAATGGAAAGGCAAAACAGCACTGGAAAGAGATGGCAGCTCAGGCAGGGAAGCCTCCCAAAAGCCAGTGAAAGCAGCAAAGGCAAAACACAGGTTTACCTTGCAGTTAGTGACAAAGGGCACAATCCTAACCAGGTCTACTCAGAAGTAAGTTCCATTGTGTTCAGTGGGACTTACGCCCAGGAAAGTGAGGTTAGAATTGCAGCCAAAGAGCATCTCTCATGGGGTGTGCAGGAAGACAAATCCTTGTGCCCATGCTATGTAAAATTAAACTATGGTGTGGAGACAAATGTACTGGTTCAAGACACATCTAGGAGCTGGCAAGAAATGAGCAGAAAGGCTAGGCCAGTGTTTCTCAAACTGTGGGTCAGGACACACTAGGTGGGTCATGAGCCAATTTCAGGTGGGTCCCCATTCATTTCAATATTTTATCTTTAACATAATAGACTGGACACTACCATGGCATGTGACTGCATTTGGGAAAATGTGACAGACCTGTACTTTTAACAAGCTACTATGTATATTCTTGTAACAATGATAGTCAAAGGGACTTACTCCTGGGTAAGTGTGGGTAGGATTGCAGCCTTGGATTGTGAAAAATTTTCCTGCTTGTTGATGTCACTTCTGGTCATGACATCACTTCCGGTGGACCCAGACAGATTCTCATTCTAAAAAGTGGGTCCTTGGGCTAAATGTGTGAGAAACACTGGGCTAGGCCATTGTGTTGCTAAAGACTCCAGAGCTGGTTTGAGGGAATGAGGGCCCAATCTTGAGCCTTGTGCGTTGGCTCACCGCTGGCATGCACTGCTGCAAATTGCCATAAGGCACATGTGCAAGACTTACTGTGGGCCTAGCAACGGAGCTAGTCGAGAGCAAGCTCCTTGTTGGGTTACGTGGCCCAACACAGGACTCCTTGATTCTGTGCTCGCTAAAGAGCTGGCCAAAGAGCCTCCACAGAATTGAGCAGTCCCATTGTGGGGCTACTTCCCTTCCCCCAAGGAGTCACTAGTGGCTGCCTGGCATGTTTAGGATGCCGCAGCAGCCATTTGTTGGCACCTCAGAAGCTCTGCGCCCCGGGTAGCTCAGAATTGGGCTGTGAGTGAATGACACAATTCTGTTGGAACAGAGATCTAAGATGGGATTACAAACCAGCATATTGCAGAAAATCCCGTAAGAAAGAGACGGAGGGCCCAATCCCATTCGGCTGTCCAGCTCTGACGCAGCTGTGCAAACAGGGCGTGAGTTGCGTCCTGCAGTTGGAGGGGCAGTCACGGAGGCCTCCTCAAGGGAAGGGAATGCTTGTTTGGGCACCAGAAAGAATAAAGATGTGGCAAACCCCAGGTCCAGGCACCGTGAACCAATTAATTGGCAGGTTCCTGAATGTTCTGTCCCAGGGCGTGTGGGAAAGTTGCTTCCAGTTCTCCAAAGATTATCTTGTTCACATAAGCAATAATTAAATCACTTGTTTTTCATGTCTGTAAAGTCACAAGCCATGATGTGAAAGAAAGGACATTGCAGCTTGAAAGGTACTGTCTGGCCGCTTCCCACCAATCCACGTATGACTTATGAGAACAGGATAATAAAATCTCTGGCCCCGATGGGAAGATGCCATACAAATGGGAGTGAGGTGTGCCATTCTTTTTTAAGTAAGACCCCCACAGGGAACCAGGAATATCCATATGTGTTGTCCCTTTCTTTAGTTAGCAGATTTGGATATCACCCTTATGGCCACAGGAACACTCTGAACCCTCAGCAACAGAAAGAGAAAAAATATTCTGGATCAATTAAAACCATGACTATAAAATGGACAAAAACCATCTAGGATGCAGTGCACCATTTCTCTTTCTCCTCAGGGGGACAGATGGAGTAGTGGCATAGCCAGAGGGGGTGCAAAGCCCTAAGTTTTGAAGGGAGCCACACCGCAGTGTGCAAGGGACCCCTCCCACTTCCCTTTGGAGCCATTCCAGGTGGGGAGCAGAACAGAGGCGTACGTCCCTTGCATCCCGCAAAACATAGTGCTTTGCACTCCCTCCAGCTACGCCATTGAGATGGGGGAAGACTGAAGGAGGAGCATTCGGTCATGGGACAAATATAGGAAGTCTGATGTGACACCACTCAGCACAAGTGAGATATGGGTTGACGCATTGGGAGCAGGCATTTGCCCTTCACAGACCTTTGGTCTGGACCAGGAGGGGTGGACCTTTGCTCTGCAGAAGAGCCTGTCTGTCTGTCTGTCTGAAACCTTTATTGGCATATCAACACAACACAATTAAGACATATTTTACAATTGTCGCAACAACTTGCATACCGACCCAACAACTTAAAAACAAGATACCAGAATTATTTAAATTCTGACAACGTTATTTTAAGAATCTCAGATAAATAACCAGCAACAGCTGCGGTTAAAGAGTCACAAACATCACTCATGAACCTAGAGAGGGTAATATCAGAAGGGGTTAGGTCAGGAGAAATCCAAGAATTTAAATAATGATTACGAATGTCAAGATGAACTGGACAAAAAAGAGTATATGAAACAAAAAATCAGGCGACTCATGACAAAAGAGACAGAGCCTTTTCTCCCGTGGAATGTTAAAAAAGCGGCCAGAATGAACTGCCGAGGGGAAGATGTTAAAACGAGCTAACATAAAGGCTCGCCTATGTAATGGATTGATTAATGTATAAAAATAATTTGATACATGATTAAAGGATGGGGCCAAGCCAAAAGAAAGAGGGGAACAAATAGGGTTAAGATTAATACTTAAATAATTAAATTCAAATGCTAAAAGCTTGTCTTTTATCAATGAGTATGCTCTTGTAAGACTCAAATCTGCCAAGGATTCTAAAGAGAGATCAAGAGAAGCAAGTTTATTTTCAATCAACCGAAACCAAGGAGAAGAATAAGAATCGCTTACCAAATCATATAAAAAAGAACCTGAATGAGAATTTAAAAACAATTTAAGCCAATATTTAAAGGTAAGTAACCAGGCTGTAGTTGATGGTAAATGAATACCTAATTCTAGGATAATTGTGGATACCCGAATTAAATTTGGGATCCCTAGAATTCTGCGAAAAAAAGATGTTGCAATCTGGTCAATATCCTTGTTAATTGCTTTAATCCAAATTGGAACACCATAAAACAAATGGGAGAGAATTTTGGACTGAAATATCTGGATAGCAGCTGGAACATATTGATTACCTTCATTGTAAAAAATTTTTAATATTGCTTTAAGTTGAGGGGAAAGAGACGAAATGATAGCTTTCTTATGAAGAGACCAAGAAAGTTTGTAATGAAAAATAAGACCTAAATATTTATACGACTGGACTTGTTTATATATGTTTGGACCTATCGTCCATGTTATAGGGGACCAAGAACGGGAAAACACCATAATTTGAGTTTTGTTCGAATTAATTGTTAGGTCATTTAGTTTGCAGTACTCCTGAAATGTAGCCAAGATGCAGCGAAGTCCCGATTTAGTTAAGGATAATAGTACTGCATCATCTGCATATAAAAGAGTAAAGACAGGGACCCCATTTAAAACCGGAGTAGAATGAATAGAAGAAGAAAGAAAAGAAGGTAAATCGGATAAAAATAAATTAAATAATAAAGGAGCAAGAATACAACCCTGGCGGACACCATTGTGAATAGGGAATCTGTCAGAGAGAGTATTAGAATTTGGAATTCGAACCTGACAAAAATTCTGGGAATGTAATTGGCGTAACAAAAATAATAATCTCAGATCTATTCCCCATTTGAGTAGTTTGGACCATAAAAGGTCTCGGTTCACGGAATCAAAAGCACCTTGGAGATCAACAAAGGCAACAAAAAGGTTAGCTTTATTATAAATGAAATACTTCTCAGCTAAATGAGTCAATGTAAAAATATGGTCAAGGGTAGAAGCTCCTGCCCGAAAACCAATCTGTTCCTTTCCAGGGAGGTTTTTAGAGGTTGCCCAGGAAGAGAGTTTTGTTAAAATGTACTTTGAATACAATTTCCCAATATTAGATAATAAACTTATTGGGCACCAGAGGCTTCTGTTTTTGTTACAGCAACTTCATTCCCATAATAAATGTCAAATCCGTCTTCCTTTTACCAATATTCTTTCTTCTAGTTTTCCTATCAATAAAGGAGTGAGGCAAGGTTGCATCCTTGCCCCTCTTCTTTTTAATTTATTCATAGCCGATCTTCCTGCCAGCTTAACCACCACCTCTCATTCCTTTCCTGTAATAAATAAAAAGCCAATTCCGATTCTTCTTTATGCCGATGATACAGTACTTCTCTCACTCACAAAATCCGGTCTTCGTGAGCTCATTTCCAAATTTCAAGTTTATTGTCATTTAAATGACCTTGCAATTAATGTCAACAAAACTAAAATTATGGTTTTTTCCCGCTCCTGGACTCCTTCTATATGGTCAATCAACTCCCAATCTTACATTCAAGTTAAATCTTTTAAATATCTAGGTTTACATTTTCACTATAATTTATCATGGATTCAACATAAAAAGTCAGTTATTTCTTCAACAACTACCCACCTTTTGGCTATAACAAATTTTTATTTTAATGCAGGAAATCAATACATCCCAGCAGCGATTCAAATTTTTAAAGCAAAAATTATTTCTCATTTATTATATGGTATCCCGATATGGATACAGGCAGTTTCTAAGGATTTGGATCATATTGCTTCTTCCTTTTTTAGAAAGATATTAGGTATTCCTAATCTTATACGGTTGTCCACTATTCTGTTAGAACTTGGTTTACACCTTCCCTCCACTTATGCCTGGCTTTTTACCTTTAAGTTTTGGTTAAGGATTCATTTATCTCCTTCCCCTGACTCTTTAATTACAGAATTAATGAGTGACACGTATATCTTTATTTGGTTTAAAATAGTGGAAACGAAACTCCACTCTATCAACCTATCAGTAGAATTACTTGCTGATTTAAACTTATCTCAAGCTTATAAAATTATCAAAGACCACCTTTTTCTAGCTGAATTCAATACTTTAAAAAATTCTCTTAATTTGACCTGTTCCCCCCTTTCCCTAGGTCTTTTTCCGCAACATGTTGTTGCCACTTCAAACTATTTTTTTCACCTCACTAATCCTAGACTGAAGAGAGCCTTCATGCTCGCTAGACTCAACATATTTCCCTCAGCTGTTCATTATGGTCGTTTCATGCGAGTTCCTCGCGAGAAACGATTATGTTTATTCTGTGGGGAGACCCCGGATACTCTTTTACACATTTTGCTTTTTTGTCCCTCTCATGATTTTCATCGTAGGATTTATCTAGAATCCTGGATTTCTAATTTTCCCCCTCAGGTATCACCCCTTCCCCAGTTGTTGGAAGACTCTATTGCTCCCTTGACGTATTCAGTGGCTAGTTTCCTGGCCTATACATTACAAAAAACGCCGGACTTTAGTTCTATAAAATCTTCTTTAAAATTTTTGTAGTCACCTTTTTCTATCTAACACCTGTTTTACTGAAAGGATAAGGTTGTCCCTTCTGGCTCCTTTTCTTTCTAGATCCTATTTTTTTTTTTTTCTTCTCTATTTAGTTTTCCTGAACTAGTCTAGTGGATAACGGTTGTATTGTTCCACTTTGTTGTCAGTTGTTTGCTGGAATATTTATAATGCCAATAAAGGTTAACTAACTAACTAACTAACTAACTAACTAACTAACTAACTAACTAACTAACTAACTAACTTATTGGGCGAAAATTTGAAGGTAATGAAGGATCACCTTTTTTATAAACTGGAATAAGGATGGATGACAACCAGGCATCGGGAAAACGACCGGTGGAATTAACCAAAGTAAAAAAAGATGCAAGTGGTTCAGCCCACCATTTGGGATTATTAGTCAAAGTCTCATTCAAAATGTTATCGGGCCCAGGAGCTTTACCAGGTTTTAAAGAAAGAATTAACTCATGTATTTCATCGGGGGAAACTGGAGGCCATTCCAAAAGATCCTGTGGAACATTATTAGAGGAAAAAATTGGAGTCAGAGATGAAAATTTTTTTGAAAAAAAATCAACCCAAGTAGCTGCAGAAATAGATGGAAACAAATTTGAGATTGAGCGGGTTGATCTGGAGACTAAAGACCAGAAGGCCATATGATTATGAGAAATAATTGCAGAATATAATTGATCCCACTTACGCAGGGCGTACTGATGTCTTTTCTCATCAAATAAATCATAGCATGATCTGCGCAGATAAAAGTAATCTCTTAAAAATGATGGGATTGGATGGGAGCGAATGAAAAAAAAGGGAACGTATTTGTTTCTTTAATTGCCAACAGTGAGCATCAAACCAAGAATTAAGGTTAGAAGGAGCTCTGGATGACTGAGAGGGACTAGAGGAACTAAGAAAATTAACTAGAGAATCAATTAAAGCATTATAATCTCTTATAGCTGAGGATGGGGAAGAAAGGGAAAAAAAGATTACTAATAAGAACAGTAGTCTCCGGGAGACGAGTCCACTGAGAAAAAGCTTGTTGTGAAATAGAAGACCATTTATAAGAACGACTGGTGTTAACAGAAAGTGAAGAAGAATAAGGGACATCATAGGGAAAAGAAAATGTTAATATAAGTGGAAGATGATCTCCCTCAGAACGATGACCCACTGAGAAGTCAGAAAGAAAAGGTAAGAGATCAGGGGAAACAAGGGCATAATCAATAACACTCGGGCCTCTCACTGAAAAATGGGTAAACTCTCCTGAGGAATCATTACCTCTAGAACCATTTAATGTAACTACATTAGCAGAAGCACATAGATCAATAAAGGAAGCAGCATAACTATTAAAAGATAAATCTTTGGAAACCCTTGGAAAATGAAACCAAGGGGGGATTTGGTCATCCGATAACCAATTCATCTGTTGAGCGAGCGCAGTATTACTGGGGCCTATTCTAGGTCTCCTATTATTATCAACAGAGCAGAAGGAAAAGCTTTTAAATTATCCTCTATACGTTTTTCAAGAGATTCCCATAGATTAGAAGGAGCAATAGCAGCAGGGGGGATATACACATTGAACAACAAAATCTTAAAAAGATTAATCTGTAAAAGAAAAATTTGAAAATACACAGATTGAGTTGGAATATGAGAAAAGGAAAAAGGAAATGATAACTTTACAAAACAGCAGAGTCCAACACGTGGACGTCCCAAGATGTTGGTTTTGAAAGCAGGTAAGTGATAGGGAACATAACCAGGGTTGGTCGGAGAAGACAAAGACCATGTCTCTTGAAATAAAATTATATCAAAAGTTTTCAGATAACAGATGAAATCTTTATCTGAAGCTTTTCTGGACCACCCTGAAATGTTCCAGGAGATTAAAGTAATAGTCATAACATTATGCAAAGAAGAACAACAACAACAATCAGTTAGTCAACAATTAGAAGAAGGAACAATATAAGTTTTAGGAGAAGCTTGATGATCATAAGAAACCTCTAGCTGGTTTATGGTTGGAATAGGGCAGGTGTTCTGGATATCTAAAGGAAGTCCAGATGTAAAATTGTTACTCACAGTATTATTTAACAGACTAGATCCAGTAAAATCGAAATTTAGAGGTGGGGGATATTGGGAAGTTGCATCAATTAAACGCAAAGAATCAGTTAAAGAAGTTTTCTTAATAATACAGGTAGGAAAAAGGGATGTATGTGGAAGGGGTATAGGATTAGGATTAGGGGAAACAGCTGGAGGAGATAAAGCATCATTTAAAACCATAAAATCAGAAGGGATTTCTAAATTCGACATAATAGGTATTAAAGGAGGCTGACTGGAGCAAGGATCATTCAACCCTACAGAAGAAATGGACAACAATTTTTTTTTTTTTTTTGAACATACAATTTCTGGTTTAGCAGCCTCCAAAGGGCAAGGAAAGGGAAATACTTTGGAAGCAGACAGAGAACAATCCAAAAGAGGAATAGAAAAGGACCAGTTCTTTGGCGAGCAGGGAGACTGTACTGTCGCAGGAACGTCCATATTTCCTCCCTGAAGAGAAGTTTTAAATGGAACCAGTTTAGTTATGGTGGAATCACGAAAATAACGATGAACAGATATACCTACTTCCTGAAGAGATCCAGTGGAAGCAAATAAAAGTCTCGGAATATATGAAGAACGAAATTCCAGGAGGAGACGAAGAGGGCGATGAAACGAAGATAAATGAACAAGATTCCGTAAATCAACCTTAAAAACAGGAATATTCAGCAGGGTAGCTAGATGTCTTCTGGCCAAATAGATTGTTGACCAGACTGGGTGCCTCCTGGGTGCCAGTTGATCGAAAGATAGCACAGCAGCAGAAGCTTGATAGACAAGTTGGCTTGAATGTTCCATCGGAATTGCAGAGGCGAACTTAGGATGAGATGTTAAGGATAAAGCAGAGTGTCTCGTCTCCAATGCAGATTGATGAAGATTATTAACAAAAAAGTTTGATAACTGGGAAATCATTTGGTGTTGCTCCTTTAAGAGGCTCGATATATGGGAAGTCTGAGAAAATATAGAAGATACCGTCTGGGCCGTCAATTGGGAATATTCCTTAAGCTTCTTGAATAATTCGCAGGGCTTTCCATCAATCATTTGTGCACTCCCCTCAGACTGAGCTGGCTGCTGAGTTTCTAAATTTTCCAGCAAAGGTTGTTCTTTCGAGAGGGGAGACACAGGCTGGAAAAACTCTTGCAGAGAAGGCTGGCTCAAAGGAAGTTCTTTAGAGATAGGAATGTAGGAGGACATACACTTCTCTAATTTAGTTTGTTTCAAAGAAGGTAATGATGGCTCAAGGTCGGGACTTGTCGGAGACAAAGCTCTTTTACGCCTCATGTGGAGAGATTAATTAACCGCAGTTATACAAACAGTTGAGCTCTGCACAAAAAAATGGCGGCCAGATAACTTCCAACTGACGGAAACAATCTCAAGGATGAAGCATAACAAACTTGCACATTTGAAGTCAATAAAGCAAAAAAAAAGTGCTAGGAAGAAGTTCCTTAGTTCACGAGTAATCAAAAATAAAACAAAAAACTCTCTAATTTGGCAAGGAAAATTTAAAACAGATTACTGTTACTGGAGCTCCAAATTCCAACGTCCTGTGGCTTGGACTCTCCCACGTGACCTCATGCAGAAGAGCCTTCCTTGACTGGTTCAGCAGCTTGCACATTACTAATAGGACACTCTAAGGGCCCAAACCTATCCAACTTTCCATCACCGATGCAGCTGTGCCAGCAGGACAGCAGTGGACAGGGCAGTCACAGAGTCCTCCTCAAGGTAAGGGAACATTTGCATTGCAGCTGAAATTGCTATTGGTATCAGTGCTGGAAAGTTGTTTAGGATCGGGCCCTAAAGCCTGTCATTTTACGTTGGGTTGTCCACCATTCTCCTGGCCCAGATCTCATTCAGAATACTCAGAAACAGAAGAGGTGAAACTTTTCATGGCATGAAGATCAAGTTGTAAAAAAAAGAAAAGAAAAGCCAGGTTAAGCCCCTGGGACCTGCCCCCCTCCACAATTAATGTCATCCTACTACGTAATACGCAGTTGGCCCTGAGATGGAAAAAGGATCTGAACGTGAGGCCTGCAGGAGGGCTGGAGAGCTGCACTCACCTCCGTCTTGCTGGCCAGGAGGAAGAGGCAGGTTCAGCCCTGGAGCGAGGAGCCCCACAAGTATGAGGAAGAAGCTGGGCAGCAGAGTGTGATCCCACAGAGTTGTCAGTGCACAGCAGCTGGGGAAGGTTATAGAATGTGCCAGGAGAGCAGGGGTGGGGATTGGCCAGGAAACTCCTACATGGTGCCATCCAGACAGACCAGGCATGAGAAGGCCAAAAGCATCCTGAGAGGTCCTTCTTGCTGTTGGCATCCTTGATGTCATCGTACTAATAAGCAGTGAATTCACAGGAAGTTCGGGTCAGTTTGAGTCTCGGGGGAAGGGCAAAGAAAATTAAGCAAGGAAGAAGGCCAAATGACAGCAAACAAAAGCCAATCTAGAGCACATATGCAAGCAGAATGCACGCTGAGCCTGCTGGAACTTGCTGACAGTTGTCGTATTGATGAACTGCTGGCACCCAGTTTGTGCCAATCTGAACCCTCAGCAGCAAAAAGGGAAAAATATTCTGGATCAATTAAAACCATGAATATAAAATGGACAAAAACCATCTAGGATGCAGTGCACCATTTCTCTTTCTCCTCAGGGGAACAAATGGAGTAGTGGCATAGCCAGAGGGGGTGCAAAGCCCTAAGTTTTGAAGGGAGCCACACCGCAGTGTGCAAGGGACCCCTCCCACTTCCCTTTGGAGCCATTCCAGGTGGGGAGCAGAACAGAGGCGTGCGCCCCTTGCATCCCGCAAAACATAGTGCTTTGCACTCCCTCCAACTATGCCATTGACGTGGTGGGGGGAAGACTGAAGGAGGAGCATTTGGTCATGGGACAAATGTAGGAAGTCTGATGTGACACCACTCAGCACAAGTGAGATCTGGGTTGACGCATTTGGAGCAGGCATTTGCCCTTCACAGACCTTTGGTCTGGACCAGGAGGGGTGGACCTTTGCTCTGCAGAAGAGCCTTCCTTGAGTGGTTCAGCAGCTTGCAAATTACTAATAGGACACTCGAAGGGCCCAAACCTATCCAACTTTCCATCGCCGATGCAGCTGTGCCAGCAGGACAGCAGTGGACAGGGCAGTCACAGAGTCCTCCTCAAGGTAAGGGAACATTTGCAGTGCAGCTGAAATTACTATTGGTATCAGTGCTGGAAAGTTGCTTAGGATTGGGTCCTAAAGCCTGTCATTTTACGTTGGGTTATCCACCATTCTCCTGGCCCAGATCCCATTCAGGATACTCAGAAAGAGAAGAGGTGAAACTTTTCATGGCATGAAGATCAAGTTGTGAAAAAAAGAAAAGAAAAGCCAGGTTAAGCCCCTGGGACCTGCCCCCCTCCACAATTGATGTCATGGTAGCCAGGGCTTTTTTTGTAATGGAACAGTGCACCTTTTTTTCCCTCCTCCCTACTTCTTAGTAGACCTGGTTAGGATTGTGCCCTTTGTCACTAACTGCAAGGCAAACCTGTGTTTTGCCTTTGCTGCTTTCACTGGCTTTTGGGAGGCTTCCCTGCCTGAGCTGCCATCTCTTTCCAGTGCTGTTTTGCCTTCCCATTTCAGACCTGCCTTTCTCTGATTTTCAGGTGTTCAGACAGACCCATCTTAGATTTCCAGATCTGTAACCAGGGTTAGCAGCAGGACCAGCAGCCAGGGGCCCATTGCCAACCCACGACCCCTGTGCACATTGCCTCTGCCATAGTGGAACCACCCCCTCCTGCTGGCCCCAGAGAGTCACTGCAGTGTCAAAACCGGAAGTGGGTTCTGATCTTTTTTTTAATGCTTTCTGAGGCTTGGGGAACCCTGCAGAGGCATCTGCAGGACTTTCTGCACCCCCCAGAGGTTGGCACTGCTCATGATAGGTGCAAAAATGACCCTTCTGTCCCTGGCAGTGGTTCAGTCCTCGGGATTTCTTCACTGCCTTAACTCAGCCACTGCACCTGCTTCACCAGACACCTGCAGTGATGTAGCTACACCATCTGGCACTTGGGGGCACAAAATTTTATAACAGAAAGGGCGCAGAAGGCACTTCTGGTTTTCAGCAAAGTTTGTGCTCTACCTTCCCAAGCCTCAGAAGACTGCTTTTTCACCTCAGGTTTACCATTGGAGGGGCAAGTTGACACCCCCTCAAGAGTTTTTGTATTCCTTCCATAACAGGCATGGTGTGTCCCCTGATTCCAGCACCTTTCACTTCAAAGGGTTCTGGTTTTCCCAGAATGTACTTGACCGGGAATTGATGCAGTGGGTGAGGACCCCCAGCGAAGGCCAGAATAAACACCCCACTGCACACGTGAACCTGTTCTAGCGTCTGAGAATCTTTGGGAAGGCAGGTACAGAGTGAATTTTATTTGCTGATAATGTTACGCCTTGTGATTGCTCAAACCAAATAGATGACCAAGAAGCTTTTGGCATTGTCTTGCCAGGCCCTCTGGGTGGTGCCAGGTACGCAATTGCTGGCCAGTACCCACCCAAATCTCTCCAGGAATGCTATATAGTGCCTCGGTTGCTGGGCTCAGACAACCCTGTGGATGCCACCATGCTCTCCACCACCTTCCTCCTACTTGTGGGGCTCTTTGCTCTGGGGCTAAGCCTGCCTCTTCCTCCTGACCAGCGAGATGCAGGTGAGTGTCTCTTTCCAGCCCTCCTTTGGGCCACACATTTAGATCCATTTTCCCTCTTAGGGCCATCTACGTATTATTACCATGAAACACTGTGGATGGGGCAGGTCCCAGGAGCTGAACCTGGCTTGCTTATCCACAGATTTGGGCAGCTCTATGCCCAGTAGTACAAAGCCTGTCCATCCAAGAAATGGGCTCGAGTTCTCCCCTTGAATGCCTGGTCTTCTTTGCTGGGTGGCAATTTTGACATGCAGTCGCTGTTCATGAATCTTTAAACAGCCATGTTCACCTCCCTCTCCCCTCCCCCCCCAGTTAAGTGGTAACTTCATTTGAAGCTCATAAATGAACAGTGTCAAGGGACAGTCAAGGGCTCCAAGCACCTGCTTGGTTCTTTTGGCTGGTCCACAGGTGTGGAGTTCTTGCTTTTAACTCCACTGTCAAAAGCATCCTTTTTCCAAGGATGTGAGCTCCTGAAATAGCAAATAACATGAGACATACAGAGCAAGGACAAATCAGGAGTGTTTCCTGCTTAATAGTGACAGAAAGATTTTGGGGTTCTTTTTATTGACGCACTGCTAAAACAGTCCAAGGTCTTTAGGAGGGTTTGGAAGCTTTATTGGTAGATGATAGATGAATTCCAAGCCAATTGCATAGACCAAATAGGTGTTGGAAGTGTAAAAGATAAGAAGGAATCTTCTATCACATATGTGATACATATCACATATGTGATAGAACATTCCTTCTAATCTTTTACCCTTCCAACATCTATTTGGTACATTTTCATACGTTTTTGCCAATCTACCTAGAGTCAAATATCATCTCAACATGATTTTATAAAAATTATCTTTAAGGTCTACATTCAAAGTAAATGTCAGTCTTTCAATCCACAAACTCTGTTCCTCTTCTATTTGAACAAGAACAGCATTGTCCATCAGAGTCTCCTCCTCCTGACGTTAATCCTGTTACACATCTTCTGATCTTCCCTCTTGTCCTCCTAAATTCTCCTGTTCTTCTTTGAATTTCTGCATAAAATCTCTTGCCTTTTGAACTGTATGCAGCCAGTAGACTCTTTGTTGAAATCTGAAAATCAAACCCTCCAGCTTTCCCCATCTAAACATAATCTTCCTCTTTTTCAGCTCTTCTGTCAAAAATACATAATCCTTCCATAGGATACTACTGTCCTGATTCTATTCAATTTTCCAGCACCAGTGCAGCTGCAATGCAGCCCTAAGGTAAGGGAACAAATGTTCCCAGACCTTGAGGAGGCCTCTTTGACTGCCTCCCTACCAAAGGATGCAGCATGTGCCCCATGGGCTCAGCTGCACTGGCACTGGAAAATCAGATAGGATTTGGCCCTAAGAGGGATCTCCTTCAAGATTATAATGTGTCCTTGAGGACGTATTATTGAAGACATCCTTCCCTCTGCAGACTTGTTTTTGCATGTTGCTGTAACACCTTATCTCCCAGTTTCTTCCTAGTAAAATGGATCAGAATATCTCTAGCAGCTTTATGTAATGTGGCAAATCTTGTATTAAATCTAAAGCTGGTCAACTTCTGAATCAATTATTTGTATATTTTTAATTCAATTTTAAACTGAAACTACTGAAACATGTTCCAAAAATTCCACACTTAAGTTCTCTCTTTGGAGTCTGTATTGGCTCTTCTGCGTGTTGTCATATTGATATTCTCCCAGTTAGGAGAGCTTATACTGAAATATGAGTGGAGTTCATCCTAATGAAGCCGTTAGAAGCTTTCAAAACACATCTCTTCGTCGGTCCACTTGCTATGCACACTCCCCTGATTTCATTGCTTCCGAATTGTAGATAATCTCTTGTTTTCCCTTTGATCTGGGGAAGTCCTCGGCTGCAAGCTGTCAACAGTAGCCGGTTTCAGTCCCCTGGTGCTTTCCCAAGCAGGAACTTTCAGCCTGCCCTGTTGACTCCCCCACGTGACCTCCTCCTATCCTGCATTCTCTTGGCACCAATTTCATTTTTTCCCCAAATTAGAGAGGAGAATTACAGCCCAATCCTGAGCTGCTCGGGGTGCGGGGTTGCAGCAGCGCTGAAAATGGCAGCTGGGCAGCTGCCGCCGGCTCCTTGGGAGAAGGGGAACTTTCATCCCCTTCCCTCGGGTAAAGTGAATAGCCACACAATGGGGCTACTAAATTCAACACCAACAAAAAGGTTGGCGGTGAATCAAGAGCCTCTGGGCCAGGCAGTGACCCCAATGCAGTGGCTCTGGATCTGGTGGAGCAAAACTCCACCAGTCCTGCCCCCCTGCCCCACTCCGTCCCCTCAGAACACCTACTCTCTGTGGTCTCCCTGCCCTCTGCCTGCCTCCCCCTGGAACGCCGCCTCCCCGCCGCCCCCCACATCCCTACCTACCTCTCTGCTGCTCCGCAGTCCATGTGACTGCCTAGTGGTGGAGCTACAGCAGCCAACCGGTACTAACCCAGCACCAGCTACTCCTTGGCTACCATCGATGCTCGCTCAGTGGTAGGGCCCGCAAACATGTCTTGTGGCACATTTGTGACAGTGTGCGCACTGTTCAGGATTGGGCTGAAAAATTAACCATATTGGATCTCACTTTAAGCTCCTTCCACCAATAGGATCCTGACTGCAAAAGGAGGAAGGTGACCAACAGGTGAGCCAAAGTGATCCAGGCAGGGAGTCTGAGCTGGCTCGGCTAGAGGGCTGGGTCCAGGGCCTCTGAGATGAATTTTATTATTGGACTCCTTCCCAAAGGGGGAGGGGCAATGGGAGCAGGCAGAACAGGGGGCAAAATAGGGCAGGGGGAGGGTGCTGACAGCCAGAATATTCTTTGGAGCCCAGGTCCATCCGGCTTCTAGGTGCAGAGTCCAGGTCTACCCAACCATGCGGCTCTGGCAGCTGGAGAAAGGAAAATGGAAACCCAAACACACTCCTAAGTCTCTCTAAAACCTTTGAAATATAGAAAATCAGCAGCATCACCGTTAGACTTGCACTAGAATGGACAGTGTGCTGTGTGCACCAAAATGAACTTCTGCAGCTGCTGCAGCCCCAACTGTGTCCCTGAACTCCTACACACTCCTTCAAGATTGCGGCCTCCACAAGCCAAAGAGCTACTGGAGCAATCCGGTCTCCTCCCAGATCTGACCCTGTGTTAGGGAGGGTCATGGGTGCATTTCTGGGCCTGGTGTGTGTGGCAGTTGCCACTTCCTGCCTGTGGTTGTGCCCCCAGCATCAGGTCCAGGCAGTGAGTTTGGGTGATTGGAATACATAAGATCCCAAAAACCTTCTGGGCTTTCCTTTGCTTCCTGGGCCCCCTTTCTGACCCTGGGCCCGGGTACCAATGACCCCCTTTACCCCCCTCTCCTAGGCCCTGACCAGGTCACAAACAGGTCAATAAGGCAGGTTAGGTCAAGAATGTTTAAAGGATTAAAGAAGGTCTAGAGAGAAATAGGATGGGGTGAAGGAGTTGGAGAAGTGGCTAAAGGTTTAGGTGCTGGAAGCAGTTCCTTTCTTTCTTGTTTACCCTAAAGCAAGACAAGGGAAGTGGTTGAACACAGCTGGGAAATATCTAGCAGAGTCACAACCTGGAAGCCCTTTTTGGGAGGTCCCAGGTGGCCACCAGGCTCTGTTTTTCCTGTCTAGTCACCTGAGGTGTATGTGCCAGAGATCTCCTGCACAATGTATATGAGGTCTATAAGGAGAGTGTCTGGGGTCACTCTCTCTCTCCTGCCTTGTGGAATGCTGACCTTTCGGCTCTGTACATAGAAGAGGGAACGTGGATTTTCTGAAAGCTGCATTCATTCAGCCTGCAAGCAAACTGTGTGGAATGTTTCTTAACTGTTAGGTAGATAGATGACCTTAGAGCTTCTGATAGTTTATTTGCTGTGGGATATCCCCTGAATGTTTTATTTTGGAGAGCATTTGTTCTCCTTATGCAATTTTATTACTCTGAGTAGACCCCTTTTAAATGAGCTTGGATTTGCTTGGGTGGATCTCAAGGTGTGCTGAGTCTACATCCTGAAGCCTTAGATAAGACTTGGCTAATTTGGGTAATTTGGGGTTATTTAAAGGTGTATTGGCTCTTTTGCCTGGGACAACGAGTAAGGGAGTGCGCACAGGCAATGGTGGCAGTAAGTAGCAGAGTCTTTGAATGGGATAAGGTCCTTCTTGAGCACGTGGGGACTGTCCAATCTCCTCCCTTCCAGAGCTACTTTCCCCAAACGTCTTTCACTGCTTTGACTTGCACTGAATAATCCTTGCCTTCTTTTTTTTTCTGCCACACTCTCCTCGACACTGAACCAGTAGAGAGCAGGGCATCCCATGGCTACCTACTTCGTAGTGAACCAACTGCGACCCTCATTTGCATAGTCACAGAGTACTTTCCTGAACTCCAGCAGCTCAAGAATAACAGGCCCTTCCCTGAACACAACTACACTGGCTCTGAAATCACAGTGGAAAACGGTGATGGTTCTTATACTACCTACATCAAGTTTAACATCCCTGAATATTCCACACTGTTTTTTTACTGCTGGATTCTCAAAGAAGGTTTCCCTGTGAAGTTCACCCAAAGGACCATGGAGAAATCAGTAGAGAGCAGGGCATCCCATGGCTACCTCTCCCCACCCAATTATGTGGAGATCACACTTCATAGTGAACGAATTGAGACCCTCGCCTGCATGGTCACAGGGTTCCTTCCTAGAGTCCAGCAGCTCAAGAATAACAGCCCTTTTCCTGAAGACAACGACACTGGCTCTGAAGTCACAGAGGAAAAGGGTGATGATTCTTATACTACCTACCTCCAGATGAAGATCCCTGCATATGACAAGCTAAATTATTCCTGCTGGATTGTCAAAGAAGGTCTCCCTGTGAAGTTCCCCCAAAGGACCGTGGAGAAATCCCAGGGTCAAAAATGAAGAGCATCCTCACCCAGCATTGCCCCAGAATTGTCTCTAGCATGATCACATGTATGTGTGGTCTGGCTGAATAAATGAGAGCCCACTCACAGATATCTCTTGGGGTGATCTGTTTGGGGAGTACCAGTGATTTGTGTGGGGTGGGTGGGTGGGAACTGGAATGAAGGGGAAGGGTCCATGTCTCAGAAACCGGTATCAGGACCTGGTTGCCATGGGGGAAAATGCATTCAGAAGTATCCCATGTTCTTCATCCCACTCTTTGGTCAAAATCCTCAGTGTTGCATATGTGGGGTTGCCCCAAGGTATCTTCACATCAACCCAATGAAGGAAGGGGGTCAGAAAACTACACCCAGGGCACCCACTGAGCTTCATGGTTATGTTGTAGTTTGAACCCAAATCAAACACACGCAGGCCAAGGCCAACAATCTATTGCCCATGTCACACTGGCTTCTCTGCACATGCTCAGATGAGCTCTCTTCTCATTGTACAGAACAGAATTCAGAACAAAAGAGACATTTGTGTCATTAATAAATCTTTGCATTTAAGTGGCAAGTTTCCAGTGTGCAAAGCCATTTAGATCTATTGTTGGAGTTGGTGCAACTCCTTCTGCTGTCCAGTGGGGGCAGTAAGTAAGCGAAAGTAAGCCACAGGGTTGCATTTACTTGCATTTACTTGCGAGTAAGCAAATGAGCCTTGACCAGGAGCAAAGGGAAATGCAAGGTTAGCTGCATGGTCCCAGTCTGATGAAAGTGGAGCTCAACAAATGCTCCAGAAGGCAGCCCCCCCCCCCAAATAAAGAAGAGGCTTCGCTGGCAAGGTCCATTTTCATTTGTTTTCAGACTTGCAGAGCCAGGTAGTTCCTGACAGTGCTGTGCTTGAAAGAGAAGAATTTGTTCTCTTTTTTTCCAGAGTGAAACAAGCTGCTGGTGCTGCCAAATTGTTTGATAAGAAAGTGAATCCGCGGCAGTCTCACTGCCGTCCCCCCCTTTTAAAGGGGCAGCCCTCAGATCAGCGCAGAATCGAAGCCACTATCAGCGCTGTTCCGGATCTTGTCGACCTGAGGGTAGCCCCCCTTCTTCCCCTTTAAAAACGGGGAAAGAAGGGCGAGGCCGGCAGATCTGTGCTCAAAACAGAAGCAATTGCAGTGATGTGATGATGTCACCACAATTCCTTCCAGTCATGGGGTGGTGTTTTTATGGGCCACCACTGTGCTGCAGACCTGTGATTTCCAATATTTTTCTTTTCATGGCACACGGACCTCTCTGGTCTTTGCCTCTTGGGATGCCACTTCTGGGAGACTCTTCTGGGTCCGATGGCTGTTTCTAGGGCAATTGTTTGTGTGAACAAACTGTCTGTCCCAGTTGCGGATCTACCATTGAGTCCAATGGGGCAAATGCCCCAGGAGCAAACCTCTAGGACCCCATGAGAGCCTCTCTGAGGTTTCCCAGAAGCAGAGTTTATAGCCCCGGGTTGTGTGAGGCTCTGTGAGCCTCAGGTGAGTGGGGGGGGGGGTGGATTTTCGCACAGGAGGGTGGCAACAGTTCAAGGGGAGGGGCCATCGCAGGCCTTTGTGTATACAGATGGTCAGGGGTCCAGAGCCTCGGGATTTCGGGTCTCCAGTTCAGGACCCCGGCCCAATTCAAGGCTGTATTAGACAACATAAAATATATAAGATGATCTGGTCATCTTGAGCCTCCAGAGAATTCACAGGATGTTCTGGTCAGTTTGAGTCTCGGGGGAAGGGCAAAGAACATTAAGCAACGAAGAAGTCCAAATGACGGCAAACAAAAGCCAATCTAGAGCACATATGCAAGCAGAACACACGCTGAGCCTGCTGGAACTTGCTGACGGTTGTCATATTGATGAACTGCTGGCACCCAGTTTGTGCCAATCTGCCTCTCTCCTCCCCCTCCCATCTATCCTGTTTTCCTCAACTCCACTGTCATGTCCCTCTTCTGTTTTCTCCCCTCCCCACTCCTCCCCTCCCCCTCCCCTTGCACCGCCCCTCCTTCCTCCAGCAAGCTCAAAGAGTACATATGCCAAGTAAAAGCCTGAAGTCTTTGCTCATTTCAGTGAGAAGTGAGCCCCACTTGCAAACGAAATACAATGGGATCTGATTGAACCCCTGCCAGGGTTTCAGTGCCTCTCTGAGGATCCAAGTGGTGTGAGTCCTGCAGAAACATCTGCCCAGGGCGTGGGGCTGGGGAAGTCCACTGCAGGTCTGTCCCTCTTCCCCACCACAGCAGAGAAAGCAACAAGTTCTTGCTAAGACAGTCACCCCAGAAACAGAGCCACAGAACCCAGATGAGTTTTTCATCATTTTTCAACTGTTGTGCTCCAAACTTCTGTGTCACCCCTGCATATTTTCTTGGCACAGCAATGTGCCACACACACCAGTGGGAAATTGCTGCTGTAGAAGAATGTTGCCAGAGGGAGTGAGGCTTGCCAGCACACTTCAGCAGCCCCAAACTGAAGGTTTTTCTCTACCTGTTGGAAGCAAAGCTGGAAGCCTTGAAGAGGTTAATATATCAGGTTGAGTCTCATCATCTGTGAGGGTTCCATTCCCAGAACTCAGGTGCCTGGCAAAATTCTCTCTAATGCAAATCAATTTAAAAAAACAAAGACCCTTTGCTCTGTGCTTTCAAAACAGCCTTGCTGCCCTTTGGGATGTTTCAGACAGAGTCATTAGGCAAACAATCCATCAGTCAGTCTCTCTCCAGGGGAGCCAGCGACCCCTCCCTTCATCCAGAGCAAAGTGATTATCTTTCTTTCTGGTGCTCAGGGGGAAGGGAGGGGTCCCTTGGAGTGAAGCTAAGTACCTGGAGAGAGAATGATGGATGGATTGTCAGCCAGCTGCCCTCTCTCCAACTAACAAGGCCTTTGTTAAAGTGCTGTTTTCCTTTCATTTAAAGGGCCCTTCTCATTGCATTGAGATAGAAAAACCTGTGAATTTTTCCACAGGTGAGAAATCTGTGGATAATTAGGTTATAAGTGTAATCACTTGCATGACTGTCTCTCTACAATGGTAAGAAAGGCGGTTTTTCAAAGAGTGATTTTAAGGGATGCATTTTTCCCCTTCTCCAGGGATCAGCACATTCTGTCTCATGTGCAGTGGCCATTTGTGTTGAGTCAAATCCCTGTATTAAAAATTCATGTACAACAAGGACCTGTCTATTTCATAATATAAATACCTTTGGTGCTAAATAGGTACAGGAATCTTTCAAAAGCAGTTGCAGAGCTGATGATACCGCATGACTTTGAGGGAACCAGATACTGAAAAGGGTGCTGTCTGCCCCAGTACATATTTGTACGACTGAAAACGTATTTTGACCTGGTTCTCCCCTTTTTTCACAGCAAGCTGTTTTTCTTGTCTCGTTTTTGAAAAACATCCTTTATTGCAAGCTATTGTTTTTTTTCTAAGAGATGCAGCCAAGTGTTGTTTTGACATTGAAGATGTGTCTCTCTTTTTAAAGAGATAAACTGTATATCATTATACTGAAGAACCGATAAGGCCACAAGAGGAGACACAGCAAAGGAAATGGACATTGGTGGAAGGAGGGAGAGGGAAGATTCACAGGAGAAGTTACAACAGTGCTTAGCAGCAAATGTGGTTAGTAGCAATTGTTGGTGGTTTCAGAGAGCATGAGGGAGATGTTGATAGCGGTTGGTTTGCCAGTGTTCTTGTCTACTGTCTTCTGAGTCATCTGGGGGGCAACACCTCATGTCCCACCACACAAGTAAACTCTTCTCCAGCAGGCCAGTCCTGCACATCGATGGTCAGCATGCTGTGGGTGTAGTATGTCTTGCGTGACTTTGGCTCCTGCACCGGGTTGCTGGTGACATACTCTGAAGCTCCCACCGGCACACCGTTCCGGAGCCACTTCACAGAAAGGTCGTTGGGGTAGAAACTTTTCACCAGGCAGGTGATGGTGGCTGTTTCCCGCAAAGCCAGTTGCTCCCGAGGAGGGGGAAGGACATAGACAGACGGAGCATAGGGGGTACTGTCTGCATTGCGGAAAGAAGGAAAAAGCGATGAAAAAGTATGAAATGCACTTTTCTTATTCTTTCTGAGGCTGTTCGGAGGGAATGGCGGTCTTTGGTTCATGAGACCTCCGCTAAGCTCTGCACATGCCTGATTTCATCTGCCCTTGGAAGCTAAGCAGGGTCAGGCCTGGTTAGTACTTGGATGGGAGACCACCTGGGAATACCAGGTGCTGTAGGCTTGTACAATAGTCTTTCGAGACTGAAGGTTGCCAACCATAAGCTCTGAGATCTCAGCTGTGTGGTGCAGTGTGGCACAAAGGACACCCAAGTTGTGCAGTCAATTCTGCCTGCAACAATATCAGAGATTTCCCCACAACCCACACATGACAGAACACCATCCAGCCTGGAAGGCCCTATTTACAGCTCCAGGATGGTTTTCAGTGGTTTCTCGCAGCTCGATGCTGATTTCCTAGAGACTTTGGGCCAGCCATGGAAGGTTGTCAGCTCTGGATAGTCCACCAGACAAAACGCAGTCTAAGGATGGACAAGAACTTGAAAATACAAAATCCTGCTCAAATCCCAGGTGATCCACCTTGGAACTGCCCAGGTTCTAAATCTAAGTGTTGGGGGAATTGAGCACCAGCAGTGCTCTTTTCTGATTCACCGTGGAACAAAAATGAGCCCAAAGTGAGCCCAGTGAGCCCAAATTGAATGCTGAGCCTCTGCCAGAGCAGGTCAGTTCCAGGGGCCTTTGCTTGCCCCGTCACATCTCATTGAGATTGAGAACGTATGAAAATGTACCAAATAGATGTTGGAAGGGTAAAAGATAAGAAGCACTTCTTATCTTTTACCCTTCCAACATCTATTTGGTCTATGCATTAGGCTTGGAATTCATCTATCAGCTATCAATAAAGCTTCCAAACCCTCTAAAGACCTTTGACTGTTTTAGAAGCACGTCAATAAAAAGAACCCCAAAATCCTTCTGTCACTTTTAAGCAGGAAACACTCCCGATTTGTCCTTGCTCTGTATGTCCCATGTTATCTGCTATTGCAGGAGCCCACATCCTTGGAAAAAAGATGCTTTTGACAGTAGAGTTAAAAGCAAGAACTCCACACCTGTGGACCTGCTGAAAGAAGCAAGCAGGTGCTTGGAGCCCTTGGCTGTTCCTTGACACTGTCCATTTATGAGCTTCAAATGAAGTTACCACTGAACTGGGGGGGGGAGGGGAGAGGGAGGAGAACATGGCTGTTTAATGATTCATGAACAGCGGCTGCATGTCAAAATTGCCACCAAGCAAAGAAGACCAGGCATTCAAGGGGAGAACTCAAGCCCATCTCTTGGATGGACAGGCTTTGTACTACTGGGCATAGAGCTGCCCAAATCTGTGGATAAGCAAGCCAGGTTCAGCTCCTGGGTCCTGCCCCATCCACAGTATTTCATGGTAATAATACGTAGATGGCCCTAAGAGGAAAAATGAATCTAAATGTGAGGCCCAAAGGAGGGCTGGAAAGAGACACTCACCTGGATCTCGCTGGTCAGGAGGAAGAGGCAGGCTTAGCCCCAGAGCAAAGAGCCCCACAAGTAGGAGGAAGGTGCTGGAGAGCATGGTGGCATCCACAGCGTTGTCTGAGCCCAGCAACCGAGGCACTATATAGCGTTCCTGGAGAGATTAGGGTGGGTACCGGCCAGCAATTGCCTACGTGGCGCCACCCAGAGAGCCTAGCAAGACAATGCCAAAAGCTTCTTGGCCGTCTAGTTGGTTTGAGCAATCACAATGCTTAACTCTATCAGCAAATAAAATTCACTCTGTACCTGCCTTCCCAAAGATTCTCAGATGCTAGAACAGGTTCATGTGTGCAGTGGGGTGTTTATTCTGGCCTTCGCTGGGGGTCCTCACCCACTGCACCAATTCCTTGTCAAGTACCATGCAGGAAAACCAGAACCCTTTGAAGTCAAAGGTGCTGGAATCAGGGGACACACCATGCCTGTTATGGAAGGAATACAAAAACCCACACCTGGCCTGTAGTCACCCATCCTCTCTCTTTCCTTTCATGCTGCTGACAGAGTCATGGTTTTGTGTCTCTCTCTTGAATTGACCACTTCCAGGCCATCCACTGACTCACCCACTCTTCATGTTTGGCCCCTTCTTGCTTTTCCAGTAGTGACTCCATTAACCGGAATACCAGGAAACGGCCCAGTGGGTAAACGCAGAGATCTGCTGCCATGGAGCACTCCAAGAAACTCTTTCTTAAAGTCAGGTCAAGGGGAGCAAGAAGTCCACCTCTGCCGGCCATCATGGAAGGACACAAGAAAGTGTCCAGTGGCATAGTTAAGGATGGGCCAGGAGGTCAACTGCCCAGGGTACCACACCTTGAGGGGTGTCAACTTGAACCTCCAGTGTTGGACCTGAGATGAAAAAGCAGTCTTCTGAGGCTTGTTAAGGCAGAGCACGAACTTTGCGATCATCAGAAGGCCTCCTGAAAGCCTTAGAAAGGCATTTCCAGTTTTTGCTGAAAACCAGAGGTGCCTTTCTAAGGTCAGTCTGAGGCAGCCATTTTCAACCATTGTGCAGTGGAACACTGGCGTGTCATGACTTGTCTGCAGGTGTGCCGCAGAAGTTTGGGGGACGGTTGTATAATAGTAGAGCCAATGGGGATATGAGCCCCTCACCAGCAGCATGGTGTTCCTTGTCAATTGTCAAAAACCTGATGGTGTGCCTTGACAATTTTAATGCCTTGTCAGTGTGCCGCAATAGGAAAAAGGTTGAAAATGGCTGGTCTTAGGCCAGGGGAGGTTATAAAATTTAGGTCCCCCAAGTGCCAGGTGGTGTAGCTACATCACTGCAGGTGTCTGGTGAAGTTCAGTTTTCTGTTCTCAAGATCAGAGCAGCAAAGGACAGTGTCCCCAGCAGGCCACCAACATGATCAACCTCTGCTTTGAAGATCCAGGCCAGTGTGCAACTATTAGGTAGCCATTCACAGTATGTGGCTTATAATTTAGAAGGGCCTTGACCTCCTGCCAGGCTGTCTCTGATGTTCAATGCGTCTGTTCAGATAACTGTGCAGAGGGATGTCTGAAAGGCAGGAATGGTTGAAAGAGTCAAATGGTTAAAAGACATGATTCACAAAGTTCTGCTTATACCAGTGGAACCACCTAAGTAGGTGCAGTGGCTGAGCTAAGGCAGTGACGAAATCCCGAGGACTGAACCACTGCCAGGGACAGAAGGGTCATTTTTGCACCTATCATGAGCAGTGCCAACCTCTGGGGGGTGCAGAAAGTCCCGCAGATGCCTCTGCAGGGTTCCCCAAGCCTCAGAAAGTATAAAAAAATGATCAGAACCCGATTCAGGTTTTGACACTTCAGTGACTCTCTGGGGCCAGCAGGAGGGGGTGGTTCCACTATGGCAGAGGCAATGTGCACAGGGGTCGTGGGTTGGCAATGGGCCCCTGGCTGCTGGTCCTGCTGCTAACCCTGGTTACAGATCTGGAAATCTAAGATGGGTCCGTCTGAACACCTGAAAATCAGAGCAAGGCAGGTCTGAAATGGGAAGGCAAAACAGCACTGCAGAGAGATGGCAGCTCAGGCAGGGAAGCCTCCCAAAAGCCACGTATGCAAGTCTTCATTTACTTTTTGGCTTTACAGTCATGACCTGTGACTTTCAATTAAGTGATTTAATTATTGCTTCCTTGAACAAGATCTTCTTTGGCGCAGCAGGTGCACCTTTTCCCCCCTCTTTCAAAGAGAGCATTCAGAAACGCGCCAATTAATTCACCTGCTGTGCCCGGAGGCAGTCTTTTCTCTGCCACGTCTGTATTCTCTTCGTGTCCAAATGGAGAATGTGGAGTTTCAGGAGAGGCTGAGCCGGATCCCATGCCGGTCCTGCTGACAAGCCCAGACCCCCCCAAGTACTTCCAGTGAAAGCAGCAAAGGCAAAATGAAGGTTTGCCTTGCAGTTAGTGACAAAGGGCACAATCCAAACCAGGTCTACTCAGAAGTAGGTTCCATTGTGTTCAATGGGACTTACTCCCAGGAAAGTGAGGTTAGGATTGCAGCCAAAGAACATCTTTCATGGGGTGGGCAGGAAGACAAATTCTCGTGCCCGTGTTATGTGAAATTGAACTCTGGGTGTGGGGACCAAGTGCACTGGCTCAAGACAGAACTAGGGGCTGGCATGAAATGAGGAGAAAGGCTAGGCCAGTGTTTCTCAAACTGTGGGTCAGGACCCACTAGCCAATTTCAGGTGGGTCCCCATTCATTTCAATATTTTATTTCTAACATAATAGACTGGACACTACTATGGCAGGTGACTGCATTTGGGAAAATGTGACAGATCTGTACTTTTAACAAGCTCCTATGTATGTTCTTTTAACAATGATAGTCAAAGGGTCTTACTCCTGGGTAAGTGTGGGTACATAAGAACATAAGAACAGCCCCACTGGATCAGGCCATAGGCCCATCTAGTCCAGCTTCCTGTATCTCACAGCGGCCCACCAAATGCCCCAGGGAGCACACCAGATAGCAAGAGCCCTGCATCCTGGTGCCCTCCCTTGCATCTGGCATAGCCCATTTCTAAAATCAGGAGGTTGCACATACACATCATAGCTTGTAACCCATAATGGATTTTTCCTCAAAAAACTTGTCCATTCCCCTTTTTAAGGCATCCAGGACAGATGCCGTCACCATATCCTGCGGCAAGGAGTTCCACAGACCAACCACACGCTGAGTAAAGAAATATTTTCTCTTGTCTGTTGTAACTCTCCCAACACTCAATTTTAGTGGATGTCCCCTGGTTCTGGTGTTATGTCGGAGTGTAAAGAGCATCTCTCTATCCACTCTGTCCATCCCCTGCAGCCTGGGACTGTGAAAAATTTTCCTGCTTCACGATGTCACTTCTGGTCACTTCTGGTCATGACATCACTTCCGGTGGGCCCTGACAGATTCTCATTCTAAAATGTGGGTCCTGGGGCTAAATGTGTGAGAACCACTGGGCTAGCCCATTGCGTTACTAAAGACTCAAGAGCTGGTTTGGGGGAATGAGGGCCCAATCTTGAGCCTTGTGCGTCGGCTCACCGCTGGCATGCACTGCTGCAAACTTGCCATAAGGCACATGGACAAGGCTTAACATGGGCAGAGCATCGGAGCTAGTCAAGAGCAAGCTCCTTGTTGGGTTGCGTGGCCCGACACAGGACTTCTTTATTCTGTGCTCACTAAAGAGCTGGCCAAAGAGCCACCACAGAATTGAGCAGTCCCATTGTGGGTCTACTTCCCGCAAGGAGTCAATATTGACTGCCCGGCATGCTTAGGATGCTGCAGCAGCCATTTTTGGCACCACCTGCGTGCCGGGTAGCTCAGAATTGGACTGTGAGTGAATTACACAACTCTTTTGGAACAGAGATCTAAGACTGGATTAGATCCCATTCAGTTGTCCAGCTCTGATGCAGCTGTGGAAACAGGGTGTGAGTTGCATCCTGCAGTTGGAGGGGCAGTCACGGAGGCCTCCTCAAGGTAAGGGAACGCTTGTTTGGGCACCAGAAGGATGTGGCAAACCCAAGCCCCAGGCACAGTGAATCAATTAATTTGCAGGCTCCTGAACGTTCTGTTCCAGGGAGTGCGGGAAAGGTGCATCCACTGCGACAAAGACGATCTTGTTCACATAAGCAATAATTAAATCACTTGTTTGTCATGTCTGTAAAGTCACAAGACATGATGGGAAGGAAAGGACATTGCAGCTTGCAGGATAATAAAGACATTAAAGAAAGAAAGGACATTATTGCAGGATAATAAAATCTCTGGCCCGATGGGAAGTTTGTTGGGTGCTCCCTGCATGACGCAGGTCTGCAGCAGTGAACATAAGAACAGCCCCACTGGATCAGGCCATAGGCCCATCTAGTCCAGCTTCCTGTATCTCACAGCGGCCCACCAAATGCCCCAGGGAGCACACCAGATAACAAGAGACCTCATCCTGGTGCCCTCCCCTACATCAGGCATTCTGACTTAACCCATTTCTAAAATCAGGAGGTTGCGCATACACATCATGGCTTGTACCCCATAATTGATTTTTCCTCCAGAAACTCGTCCAATCCCCTTTTAAAGGCGTCTAGGCTAGACGAGTGTTGGAGGTCTCCAGACTCATCTCATAGACTGTGAAGGAGCCTGGATTAAAGGCATGTGCTGACAGCCCTCCAAGCTGACCAGCCTGTGTGCTGGCACTGGGTTGGGGGAATGTTCCAGAAACCACTCAAACACCAGGCTAGTAACAGCGGAAGGCTGACTAGAGCACATATGAAGGGAATGTTGTGCTCTCCTGGGACTGAGACTCAGGCACAGGAACTGGTTCGCAGAGTGGTGATGCACCATCTTGAACAGGCCTCTGTGCTGTGAGAGCACTCGAGGGCTTCCCAGGGGCAGGGGCACACCACGCCCCTCTTCTCCGGCTCAGCCTGTCCCACTACATCCCAGGGCTGCCTCTGTGCCTTCTGTTTCCAAGGATCTTCCACTCGGGTTTCTCATGGACCTGCTCGAAGGCTGCAACTCTCTCCCTCTGTCCACGTTCCCAGTAACTTTGACAGGGACTGCAGTGTGGAGCAGGGACGTGTGGTGGGTGGGGAGACGGGTGAGGCTGAGCCCACTGTGGGAGAAGCCCAAACACTCTCAACCCATGTGTGCTGAGTTCTTGGGCTCCTCCTACAGTGGCGGCGCTTTTCCAAGGACTCCGGTGGGGAGGCTGTGACAGCCCCTCATGTGTGAAAATCTGCCTCCCAGCAGAGCTAGACTGGGCCAAGTCTCCTCCAAGGATTTCCAGGGAATGCAGCAAATGCAAAACACAGGCTTGCCTTGCGGTTAGTGGCAAAGAACACCTCTCATGGGGTGGGCAGGAAGACAAATCCCTGCGCCCATGTTATGTGAAGTTGACGATGGGTGTGGGGACCAAGTGCACAGGCTCCTGACACAACTAGGGGCTGGCATGAAATGAGGAGAAAGGCGAGGCTATTGTGTTGCTGAAGACTCAAAAGCTGGTCTGGGGGAGTGAGGGCCCAATCTTGTGCACACAGGGTGTGATGTGGCAAACCCAGCTCCAGGCACCGTGAATCAATTTCCTGAACGTTCTGTCCCAGGGAGTGCGGGAAAGGTGCAAAGATGATCTTGTTCACATAAGCAATAATGAAATCACTTGTTTGACATGTCTGTAAAGTCACAAGACATGATGGGAAAGAAAGGACATTGCAGCTTGGAAGGTATTATTCTGGCTGCTTCCCAACAATCCACGTACGTCTTATGAGAACAGGATAATAAAATCTCTGGCCCCGATGGGAAGATGCCATACAAATGGGAGTGAGGTGTGCCATTCTTTCTAAAATAAGACCCCCCACAGGGAACCAGGAATATCCATGTGTGTTGTCCCTTTCTTTAGTTAGCAGATTTGTTTGTCACTCTTATGGCCATACAGACACTCTGAACCCTTAGCAACAAAAAGAGAAAAAAATATTCTGGATCAATTAAAAGCATGACTATAAAATGGACAAAAACCATCTAGGATGCAGTGCACCATTTCTCTTTCTCCTCAGGGGGACAGGTGGAGCAGTGGCATAGCTAGAGGGGGTGCTAAGCCCTAAGTTTTGAAGGGAGCCACACCGCAGTGTGCAAGGGGCCCCTCCCACTCCCCTTTGGAGCCATTCCATGTGGGGAGCAAAACAGAGGCGTACACCCCTTGCATCACGCAAAACATAGTGCTTTGCACTCCCTCCAGCTACGCCATTGAGATGAAGGAGGAGCATTCGGTCATGGGACAAATATAGGATGTCTGATGTGACACCACTCAGCACAAGGGAGATCTGGGTTGACGCATTTGGAGCAGGCATTTGCCCTTCACAGACCTTTGGTCTGGACCAGGAGGGGTGAACCTTTCCTCTGCAGAAGAGCCTTCTCTGAATGACTCCGCAGCTTGCAAATTAATAATATGACACTCGAAGGGCCCAAACCTATCCAACTTGGAGTGAATATGGACCTGACATGGGTTTTTGTATACCTGAAATGACAGACAAGGTATGTCCCCTGATTGCAGAACCTTTGACTTAGCTCAACCTGCCTCAGATGCCGTCAAAGGGTTCCAGTTTTCTCACGCAGTACCTGAGCAGGAATTGATGCAGTTAGTGAGGACCCCCCAGCCAAGGCCAGCCCCTCCGCACACCTGGACCTGTTCTAGCATCTCTGTGAATTTCCAGGAAGGCAGGTAAGGAGCAAGGCCCTACACCAATCCTGGGGCCTGAGGTCAGGTTTCGTCACTGAGCAGAGTGTGTTTCATTTGGGATCTTTGGTTTGTGCCTCATAAAAGCTGAATATTATCAAGGTGTCCTTGAGCAGCAGTTTGTGGGTGTTCTTTACAGGGAAGGCCAGTGCCAATGAAAGAAAGGGATGTGTCATGTTGGGCTTCCCACCTCACTAAGTGGCCTCATTCAGCATTTTGACAGCACAAACCAACACGACCACCAGGATGCTTTTGGCAATGTCTTGTCAGCCCTGCCTGGGTGGCGCCACGTAGGCAATTTCTGGCCAACCCCCACCCCAAACTCATCCTGGAACTCTCTATAACCTGCCCCGGCTGCTGGGCTCAGACAACCCTGCGGGATCCCACCATGATCTCCAGCACTTTCCTCCTGCTTGTGGGGCTCCTTGCTCCTGGGCTCAGCCTGCCTCTTCCTCCTGCACAGCAAGACAGCTTTATTATCACCAAATGCCAGCAGCTCCCCACGCAGTAGTACAACCCTGTCTGCCATGAGATGGGTCAGGATTCCCACTTGAATGCCTGGTTGAAATTACGGAGGGGCAATCTTTGCATGCAAGAAGCACGCATGCCTCCCCCAGAATGGCTTCTTTTGCTTTTCTAGTCATGGTTTTCCATTGATCCTGAATGTGTTTCTTTGTGATTTGATTTTTTGGTTGCTGAGTGTTCTCCTTCCATTGTGAGAATGCCAGAGATGGCACAAACAGAGGTAGGACTCACATGTGTCAGGGAGGAATGTGCCACCCCTGATTTCCGTGGATAAATCTTGGCAAGGGGCCCTAAATAGCAGAGAACATGGGATATACAGAGCAAGGACAAGTCGGGAGTGTTTCCTGCTTAATAGGATCCTGATTGCAAAGGTGATCAACAGGTGAGCGGAAGTGATCCAGGCAGGGAGTCTGAGCTGGCTGGGCTAGAGGGCTGGGTCACAAACAGGTCAGTAAGGCAGGTCAGGTCAAGAATGTCTAAAGGGTTAAAGAAGGTCTAGAGAGAAATATGTTGGGTTGAAGGGGTTGGAGAAGTGGCTGAAGGATGAGGGGCTAGAAGCAGTTCCTTTCTTTCTTGTTTACCCTAAAGCAAGATAAGGGTGTCATAAACAAAGGGGGTTGGAGACAGGGCTCAAAGGAGCATCAAAGGAGAGACAACACATTCATTCCTCTTGGTTGATTGACCCACATTCCTGCAGCTGGGAACTGCTAGCAACTTCTCAGTTACACTTTCTTAGTTTGGTTCAGGCTTCTCATGTCCACTTAGGCCTAACCTGGACTTATTTAGGACAAAGGGAAGTGGTTGAACACAGCTGGGAAACATGCAGCAAAGTCACAAACTGGAAGCCCTTTTTAGGAGGTCCCAGGTGGCCACCAGACTCTGTTTTCCTATCTAGTCACCTGAGGTGTATGTGCCAGAGATCTCCTGCACAATGTATATGAGGTCTATAAGGAGAGCGTCTGGGGGCCGCTCTCTCTCCCCTGCCTTCTGGAATGCTAACCTTCAGGCTCTGTACGTAGAAGAGGGAACGTGGATTTTCTGAACGCTGCATTCATTCAGCCTGCAAGCAAACTCTGTGGAATGTTTTGTAACTGTTAGGTAGATAAATGACGTTAGAGCTTCTGAAAGTTTATTTGCTATGTGTTATCCCCTGAATGTTTTATTTTGGAGAGCATTTGTTCTCCAAAGCTGGAGAAAATTGGAATATCTCAAGAATTGGCAAGTCCCATCTATAAGAAGATTTCCAAGGAGGCAGGTAAGGGGGAAACTCTCTTCTTTGGGGCTGCTCTCCATGAACCTTGGAAGTTCTTAACCATTCTTGGGAACGTACAGATAGCACTTCAGACAGCTGGAGGTTCTGCATTTCCTGCTTCAGGACCTCTGAACACACTGGGAAACAATCTCCATCAGGCACCCTAAATCTGGCAGCTCCCAAATATGTTGACTCAGATCTCATTTCTGTCTAAGTCAGGGGTGTCAAACTCATTTAGTACCGAGGGCCGAATAGCATTCATTATGTCTGCTGAGGGCCAGAAATGATGTCATTAGGCAGGAAGTGAAGTCATTAAACCAAAGATAAGCACTTTTCCTTGCTTAGGAATTCATTAGCTGCAAATGACAGAAGAGAAAGTATGCAAATCTCGATCATATTTCAAGATACGGGAGAGCCCGATTTTCATGTGGGCTGCCCTTTCAGCAGTAATACCTCAGCACTGCTCAGCAGCTGAGAGCCTAAGGGCCAGATAAAAAGGTTCCACAGTCCACATCCGCCCCCCGGGCCTTATGTTTGACACCCCTGTTCTAAGTGGTATCGCTTTAGCATTCCCAAGTTCGCCACATGACTGAATGCACCTTCATCACAACCCAGCCTCCTTCAGTCCCCTTGTATAGGAAACTAGGCTAGACCCTTTGCTATCTAGTTTTCCTTGTGAGGGTAATCTTTGCATGGAGGGGCAATAAGCTCTAGCAGTCTCCCACCCCCCACAATGGCTTCTTTGGCTTCTATAGGCAGTGTTTTGATTGATCCTGGTTTCCTCTTCTTTTTATTCAAAAGAAGGAGAAATGTTCAGAAAGCTCCATTGTCTCACTCCACATTTGGGTGACTAAAAGTCCTGCCCACCACTGCCAAAATCCCTTTCGCTTCCCCACTAGGCCACCAAAGCATGCCCTCCTTCTCACAGACTGCACATGGAGGCTATAAGCAGGGATGGGTACTTGAGTCCTGATTACTTGTCACGAGTTCTGAAAAGTTGTGTTTTTCTGCGACTCTTGTCAACTTCAGTCACCAATGTCACTCGTGACAGTGACTTGGAAAATAGTCGTGATTGTAAGTGCTCGAGTCACGTAGTCTTGTGATTTTTGTGCCTGTGACTTGGTTTTGTGCCTGTGTGTGCTTGCTTGCTTTTCCCTGATAGTGGAACACTGACCTGGATATCAGCAGTCACCTGCTTGCTTCCTTCAGTGATGGCCGGCAGAGGTGGACTTGTTGCTCCCCTTGATTCTGCTGTGAGAAAGAGTCTCTTGGAGTGCTCCAAAGTAGCGGATCCCTCTGGGGTCACCCAGCAGGGCCTGTTGCAGGTATTCTGGTTAATGGGATCACTACTGGAAAAGCAAGCAGGGGGCAAAAGGGCAGGATGGGTGAGCCAATGGAGGGGCTGGCAGTGGTCAGTTCAATGAGAGACACTCAAGACCATGGAGCTGTAAGCAGAATGAAAGGAGAGAATGAGGATGGGTGGCTTTGGGCCTGACAAGGGTTTCTGTAGTCCCAGATGACAGCCACGGTGTGTCTGCTGATTCCAGCACCTTTGACTTAACTCGACGTGCCCCAAACTCCATCAAAGGAATCCGGTTCTCCCGTGCAGTACCTGAGTGAAAACTGATGCAGTTGGTGAGGAGCCCCCGCCAAGCCCAGAAGCAACAGCCCTCTGCACACCTGGACCTGTTCTAGCGTCTCTGAGAATTTCCAGGAAGGCAGGTAAGGGTGACAGGTTTTCTTCTGCTGAGAAGTTCTGTGGGATGGGCTGTCAGTCAATAAGAGTAAACGTTCAGCAGCCATCCAAGACCAAGACCCAGGATTCTCTGGGCAGAAGCCCTGACATTTAACCTGGCACAGAACCGATACAAATTCATATTATCAACATACCAGGCAGAATTGGGGTTTATGAGGAAGGTTGAGGAGGAATTTGATTTGGCTTTAAAAGAGCATTTCAGTTCCTGTTTCTGAATGAAAACCAGGCTGGAGTAGAGCCGACTCTCACTTTTCCCCAGGTGCCCCTGTCCACCTGAGGGAGGGAAACTACTGGGAAAAACAGGAGGACTCTGGGAATCCTTCTTTATGAGGAAAGGCTACGGCATTTGGGCCTCTTCAGCCTAGAAAAGAGCTGCCTGAGGGGGGATGTGATTGAGACATACAAAATTATGCACGGGAAGAATAGAGTGGATAGAGAGATGCTCTTTTCCCTCTCACATAACACCAGAACCAGGGGACGTCCACTAAAATTGAGTGTGGGGAGAGTTTGAACAGAGAAAATAAAATATTTATTTACTCAGTGTGTAGTTGGTCTGTGGAACTCCTTGCCACAAGATGTGGTGATGGCATTGGGCTTAGAGGCCTTTACAAGGGAATTGGACACTTTTCTGGAGAAAAATTCCATTATGGGTGACAAGCCATGATGTGTATGCGCAACCTCCTGATTTTAGAAATGGGCTATGTGAGAATGCCAATGCAAGAGAGGGCACCAGGATGAGGTCTCTTGTTATCTGGTGTGCTCCCTGGGGCATTTGGTGGGCCACTGTGAGATACAGGAAGCTGGACTAGATGGGCCTATGGCCTGATCCAGTGGGGCTGTTCTGATGTTCTTATGTATGGTGTGTCCCCTGATTCCAGCACCTTTCACTTCGAAGGGTTCTGGTTTTCCCGCATGGTACTTGACCGGGAATTGATGCAGTGGGTGAGGACCCCCAGCTAAGGCCAGAATAAACACCCCACTGCACACGTGAACCTGTTCTAGCGTCTGAGAATCTTCGGGATGGCAGGTACAGAGTGAAATTTTTTTTTTGCTGATAGAGTTAAGAATTTTGATTGCTCAAACCAAGGAGACGGCCAAGAAGCTTTTGGCATTGTCTTGCCAGGCTCTCTGGGTGGCGCCAGGTAGGCAATTGCTGGCCGGTACCCACCCTAATCTCTCCAGGAATGCTATATAGTGCCTCGGTTGCTGGGCTCAGACAACCCTGTGGAATCCACCATGCTCTCCAGCACCTTCCTCCTACTTGTGGGGCTCTTTGCTCTGGGACTAAGCCTGCCTCTTCCTCCTGACCAGCGAGATCCAGGTGAGTGTCGCTTTCCAGCCCTCCTTTGGGCCACACATTTAGATCCATTTTCCCTCTTAGGGCCATCTACGCATTATTACCATGAAATACTGTGGATGGGGCAGGTCCCAGGAGCTTAACCTGGCTTGCTTATCCACAGATTTGGGCAGCTCCACACCCAGTAGTACAAAGCCTGTCCATCCAAGAGATGGGCTCGAGTTCTCCCCTTGAATGCCTGGTCTTCTTTGCTGGGTGTCAATTTTTACATGCAGCCACTGTTCATGAATCATTAAACAGCCATGTTCACCTCCCTCTCCCCTCCCCCCCAGTTAAGTGGTAACTTCATTTGAAGCTCATAAATGAACAGTGTCAAGGGACAGCCAAGGGCTCCAAGCACCTGCTTGCTTCTTTCAGCAGGTCCACAGGTGTGGAGTTCTTGCTTTTAACTCCACTGTCAAAAGCATCCTTTTCCCAAGGATGTGAGCTCCTGAAATAGCAGAGAACATGGGACATACAGAGCAAGGACAAATCGGAAGTGTTTCCTGCTTAATAGTGACAGAAAGATTTTGGTGCACTGATTGATGCACTGCAGAAACAGTCAAAGGTCTTTAGAGGGTTTGGAAGCTTTATTGTTATATGATAGATGAATTCCAAGCCAATTGCATAGACCAAATAGATGTTGGAAGGGTAAAAGATAAGAAGAAATGTTCTATCACATATATGTGGTATGTTATCTTATCTTTTACCCTTCCAACATCTATCTGGTACATTTTCATACGTTTTTGCCAATCTACCTAGAGTCAAATATCATCTCAACATGATTTTATAAAAATTATCTGTAAGGTTTACATGTCCTCCTAAGTCCTCCTGTTCTTCTTTGAATTTCTGCATAAAATCTCTTGCCTTTTGAACTGTATGCAGCCAGTAGACTCTTTGTTGAAATCTGAAAATCAAACCCTCCAGCTTTCCCCATCTAAACATAATCTTCCTCTTTTTCTGCTCTTCTGTCAAAAATACATAATCCTTCCATAGGATACTACTGTCCTGATTCTATTCAATTTTCCAGCACCAGTGCAGCTGCAATGCAGCCCTAAGGTAAGGGAACAAATGTTCCCATACCTTGAGGAGGCCTCTTTGACTGCCTCCTTACCAAAGGATGCAGTGTGTGCCCCATGGGCTCAGCTGCACATGCACAGGAAAATCAGATAGGATTTGGCCCTAAGAGGGATCTTCTTAAAGATTATAATATGTCCTTGAGGACGTATTATTGAGGACAACATCCTTCAGTCTGCAGACTTGTTTTTGCATGTTGTTGTAACACCTTATCTCCCAGTTTCTTCCTAGTAAAATGGATCAGAATGTCTCTAGCAGCTTTATGTAGTGTGGCAAATCTTGTATTAACTCTAAACCTGGTCAACTTCTGAATCAATGATTTGTTCATCTGTTCGCAAATACTGAGCTAGAACCTCTACCATTTGCTGTCTCCAATCTTCTCCAGCTCCTCCAAAATTCTCTGGTACAGCTCTGAATCTCAATATCTTTTCTTTATTTGCTTGCTCCATTAGAGATATCATATCCAATGTTTTCTCATGTTCCAAACTATGGACTTCCATTCTACAATCAGTGACTCTTGTTTGATATATTTGATGGATTCTTCCAGCCGAACCATGTCCTTTCTCAATTCCAATTTCAGGTCTTTAAGCTCTTGTTCAACTGAGTCTATTCTTAATTCAATTTTAAACTGAAACTGCTGAAACAAGTTACAAAAATTCCACACCTAAATTTTCTCTTTGGAGTCTGTATTGGTGATCTTGACTGTTTTGGTTGTTCTTTTGCTTGCTCCATAGTATTGGCTCTTCTGCGTGTTGTCATATTGATATCCTCCCAGTTAGGAGAGCTTATACTGAAATATGAGTGGAGTTCTGTGTATCTCTCTCAAACATGAGAAAAAAAATTCCAAATGTAGTTCCGCTTTTCACCAGCAGATGTCACTTTCAATTGAATTCTTTATTTATAATATTTTTTAATT
Organism: Tiliqua scincoides; assembly: GCF_035046505.1. Lineage (NCBI taxonomy): Eukaryota > Metazoa > Chordata > Lepidosauria > Squamata > Scincidae > Tiliqua > Tiliqua scincoides. The sequence continues at coordinate 129,435,588 of NC_089825.1, forward strand.
TTATTAAAAACAAACACAAAACAGATACACACATAAACAAAAAAATTTTTTAAAAGGACATTGCAAATTGTATGGCAAATGTGGAGATCTCAAACACATTTCTTATTCTACTACAAAATCATACAAAAATTATCAAACTTTAAGAATTGATACCTATTATATAATATCTTTTCCACACAAGTAGAAAAATAAAAAAAACATAAAAGTTAACTCCTATCTACTCATCAAATCCATAGATCACTTCGCCCACTTTCCCCTCAACGCACAGGAAGTCTATGAATGGTCTTTTACTGACTTATCTTTAAGAAAAATTGTAAGTTTTTTCCATTTCTGCCAAATCCAATACCTTTAACCACCACTCTTCCAGTATGGGTATCTCTGGAACTTTCCAGCATTTGGCATACAATTTTCTTGCAGTGGTTGTCATATATAAAAACATAGTTTCATAGTCTTCTGAATTGAGTCATCCAGTATTCCCAACAAAAAAGCTTCTGGTTTCATTTGTAAATTTAACTTCAATAACAACTGCATTTGCTGGTGTATCAAAGTCAAATACCATCTATACATCATCTTATAAAAATTCTCTTTAAGGTTTACTTTCAAAGTCAATTTCAATCTTTTAACCCACAAGCTCTCCCATTGCTCCATGGATATCTCATGACCAACATGACTTGCCCATTGTATCATATACTCCTTAACCTGATCCTCTTCTGTCTCCTATTTTAACAATAACATGTGCTGCATCCTGCAGTTGGGTGGCACTCACGAGGTCTCCTCAAAGTAAGGGAATGTTTGTTCCCTGACCTCAAAGCTGCATTGCCTTATGTCAGTGCTGGAAAGTGTTGGTATGCTCAACTCTTGCTCAAAACATTTGTAAATACTTTTCAGTTGAATTCAATTCAATTGAATTCAACCAGTTTGAGCACTCTATGGTTTATAATGGAGTTCTTGCGTTCTAATGTTTGTAAGCTATGACGTATAAAAGTAAAATATAAACATCCCAGATATTGTAATCATTAAAGTCAATAAAAAGCCATTAATCAATATAAAAGCATCCTAATGAAGTACTTGGAGACCATTTGGCCGTTAGAAGCTTTCAAAACACATCTCTTCATCGGTCCGCTTGCTACACACACTCCCCTGATTTCATTCCTTCCCAGTTCTAGGAGAGCATGGGGGTCAGGGCTGCTTGTGGGAAGGGTGGTCAGGGCTGCTTGGGGTCAGGGCTCCACAGGGGTCAGGGCTGCTTGTGGGAAGGGTAGTCAGGGCTGCTTGGGGGTCAGGGCAGCTTGTGGGAAGGGGGGTCAGGGCTGTTTGGGGGTCAAGGCTGCTTGTGGGAAGGGGGTTCAGGGCTGCTTGTGGGTCAGGGCTCCACAGGGGTCAGGGCTGCTTGTGGGAAGGGGAGTCAAGACTGCATGGGGGTCAGGGCTGCACATGGGAAGGGGGGTGAGGGCTGCATGGGGGTCAGGGCTGCTTGTGGGAAGGGGAGTCAGAGCTGCTTGGGGGTCAGGGCTGCACATGGGAAGGGGGTTCAGGGCTGCTTGTGGGAATGGGAGTCAGGGCTGCTTCTGGGAAGGGGGGTGAGGGCTGCTTGTGGGAAGGGGGTCAGGGCTGCTTGGGGGTCAGGGCTGCACATGGGAAGGGGGGTCAGGGTTGCATGGGGGTCAGGGCTGCACATGGGAAGGGGGATCAGGGCTGCTTGGGGGTCAGGGCTGCACATGGGAAGGGGGGTCAGGGTTGCATGGGGGTCAGGGCTGCACATGGGAAGGGGGATCAGGGCTGCTTGGGGGTCAGGGCTGCTTGTGGGAAGGGGGATCAGGGCTGCTTGGGGGTCAGAGCTGCTTCTGGGAAGGGGGGTCAGGGCTGCTTGGGGGTCAGAGCTGCTTCTGGGAAGGGGGGTCAGGGCTGCTTGGGGGTCAGGGCTGCTTGTGGGAAGGGGAGAGGGCTGCATGGGGGTCAGGGCTGCTTGTGGGAAGGGGGGTCAGGGCTGCTTGGGGGTCAGGGCTGCTTGTGGGAAGGGGGGTCAGGGCTGTTTGGGGGTCAGGGCTGCTTGGGGGTCAGGGCTCCACAGGGGTCAGGGCTGCTTGTGGGATGGGGAGTCAGGGCTCACTGGAAGTCCTTGGAGGGGTCGGGGCTTGTCAGCATGACACGGCACAGTGGTTGAAAATGGCTACCTCAGACTGACCTTAGAAAGGCACTTCTGGTTTTCAGCAAAAACTGGAAATGCCTTTCTAAGGCCTTCAGGAGGCCTTCTGATGATCGCAAAGTTTGTGCTCTGCCTTCCCAAGCCTCAGAAGACTGCTTTTCCAACTCAAGTCCACCATTGGAGGTGCAAGTTGACACCCCCTCAAGGTGTGGTACCCTGGGCAGTTGACCTCCTGGCCCATCCTTAACTATGCCACTGGACACTTTCTTGTGTCCTTCCATAAAGGCCGGCAGAGGTGCATTTCTTGCTCCCTTTGACTTGACTTTAAGAAAGAGTTTCTTGGAGTGCTCCATGGCAGCAGATCCCTGCGTTTACCCACTGGGCCTGTTGCAGGTATTCCGGTTAATGGAGTCACTAGTGGAAAAGCAAGAAGGGGCCAAACATGCAGAGTGGGTGAGTCAGTGGATGGCCTGGAAGTGGTCAGTTCAAAGAGAGAGACGCAAAACCATGACTCTGTCAGCAGCATGAAAGGAAAGGTAGAGGATGGGTGACTACAGGCCAGGTGTGGGTTTGCACATTGGGGCAAAAAATCAAAACTTCACCTATAGGTTAATGGGTTCTGAGCTGTCTGTGACAGATCAGGAGAGAGATCTCGGGGTGGTGGTAGACAGGTCAATGACAGTGTCCAATGTGCGGCGGCAGTTAAGAAGGCCAATTCTATGCTTGGGAACATTAGAAAAGTTATTGAGAACAAAATGGCTAATATTATAATGCCGTTGTACAAATCAATGGTAAGACCACACCTGGAGTATTGTGTCCAGTTCTGTTCACCACATCTCAAAAAGGACATAGTGGAAAAGGTGCAAAAGGGAGCGACTAAGATGATTACTGGGCTGGGGCACCTTCCTTATGAGGAAAGGCTACGGCGTTTGGGCCTCTTTAGCCTAGAAAAGAGGTGCCTGAGGGGGGACATGATTGAGACATACAAAATTATGCATGGGAAGGATAGAGTGGATAGAGAGATGCTCTTTTCCCTCTCACATAACACCAGAACCAGGGGACATCCACTAAAATTGTGTGTGGGGAGAGTTAGGACAGACAAAATAAAATATTTCTTTACTTGGCATGTAGTTGGTATGTGGAACTCCTTGCCACAAGATGTGATGATGGCATTGGGCCTAGATGCCTTTAAAAAGGAATTGGACACATTTCTGGAGAAAAAGTCCATTATGGGTTACAAGCCATGATGTGCATGTGCAACCTCCTGATTTTAGAAATGGGTTATGTCAGAAGGCCAGATGCAATGGAGGGCACCAGGATGAGGTCTCTTGTTATCTAATGTGCTCCCTGGGGCATTTGGTGGGCCGCTGTGACATACAGGAAGCTGGACTAGATGGGCCTATGGCCTGCTAGGTCCTATGGGGCTATGGGGCTATGGGAAGCTGGACTAGATGGGCCTATGGGGCTGTTCTCATTTTCTTATGTAACCTCCTGATTTTAGAAATGGGCTATGTCAGAATGCCAATGCAAGGGAGGGCACCAGGATGAGGTCTTTTGTTATCTGGTGTGCACCCTGGGGCTTTAAAGACCCACTTCCAGGTTTCTTGCTCTTCCATTGCTCCTTATGGAATCATTTTATTCCGTTATTAGATTCCATTATTCGGCCCACCTCGTGGCTGAATGCAGAATAGTGTATTCTCATGTATTCTGGGGTGAGCATGGAGGAGCAAGAAACCTGGAAGTGTGTCTTTATAGCTATTTGTTACCCTGAGAAGCTTGCAACTGGTGCAGTTAAACAGCACAAAGGTAGGGAATTGGATTCTGGTGCTTTCCCCCCCTTCTTACAAGGCATTTAAATGTGGACCCCGATATCAGATCTGAGTCAAATCAGTGGATACCAACTCATTGGATACCGAGGCACCACCTGTATATGTTTTCAGGCTGAGATGTGGACTTTCACAGCTGTCATGGCAAAGCAGGCCAGTGTGCAATCCTTGGGCTGTGTTCACACATCTGAAACAGCAGCGGCTTGCTCAGGTAGAAACTGCCAGACGATGGCCCTTCATCATTTCCTTTAGTTCTCCACTGCAGCTCAGGGCCCAATCCTATCAAATTTTCCAGCACTGGTGCAGCTGCAATGCAGTCTTATGGTATGGGAAGAAATGTTCCCATACCTTAAGGTGGCCTCTGTGACTGCTGCCCCACCACAAGATGCAGTGCACGCCCCATTGACATGGCTGCACCGGCACTAGAAAACGGAATAAGATTGGGCCCTCAGTTGTCTCCATACCCAAAAGCGGATAACACAAAAGTGGAGGCTAATAGTGCCAAAATCATGGCTGGGTTAGCTGTTGAGCATGGGTGCGAACATTCAGTAGTATGTAGGAGAAGGAAGGGATGAGGAGTCCACAGAATGAAAGAGGTGCATGTATTGGAATGCTGCAGTACTGAATATGTCCACCAGAGAGCAGCAGAGAACTGGGACAGGAGCTGGCAAGGAGGGACAATAAATGCGCTGTCTCAAAATTAACAAAGTCAGTGTCTGTTCTACATAATGGCCAGAGGGGGGCGGCCTCTCAGTTGATCCTCACAATGGTCACAGGTATGGCGCGGGAGGGGGTGAGTGGAGGGGAGCAGAGCTCTGGGATCTCTGCTGCCTTTGAAACGAAAGGAATGAAGGAATGAAGGTGATGGGGTGACCTCAACCCCACTTGGCCCCACAGGTGGGAAGTTTTGGTGTTGTTGGTCACTGGCTTAGATGACTTTAAAAATGGATTATAAACATTCATGGTGGAGAACAGACTATAGGTCAATCCCTGATGGCTGCATTGAACCTCCAGATGCAGGGGCACTATGTCGCAGAGTACTACGTGCAGGGGAGGGCACTGACTTTTATCCCCTTCTTGTTGGGAAATGTTCACCGTGATTATTTTCTGGTCATTATTATCATTCATTTAATGTCATGACTATTACTGAACGTAATTCTGCTGTATATGTGGGGTGTTCAAAATTTATGGGCCCTGGGTGTGAAATGACCTTCTATACCTCTAACCCAGGGTTGTCCAAACTTTTTGGCTGGGGGGGCCACATCATCTCTCTGACACTGTGTTGGGGGCCAGGAAAAAAAGAATTAATTCACATTTCAAATGTGAATAAATTTACATAAATGAATATATTAGAGATGGAACTAATATGAATGAATGAATGAAGGTCTTGCAATAGTTCAAGGCCTATAAAAGGCCTTGCACAAAGCAAGGATGGCCTTTCATTTGCTGCATCACAGATATGAAACATCAAGCAGTGGAGGGAGCCCTCGTCCCACAGCTCACGAGAGAGGATGAACAGTTGGCCATCACACTGAGAGCAGTTGCATCAGGCTAGCGTGGGTTCCAGCAAGTCTCTCAAGGGGAGAGGCTCATTGGAGACTGGGGCCTTCCTAAGGGCCGGATTGGGAACCCTTGAGGGCTGCAAGTGGCCCCAGGGCCGGGGTTTGGGCACCCCTGCTCTAACCAATGACATACGAAGCCAGTGGCAGGGGTGGAAACATTTATCGGAAACCTCCATCTTAACAATTCTACCTGGTATGTTGGCAATATGAATTTTGCATCTGTTCTGTGCCAGATTAACTGTCAGGTCTTTGCCCCAGAGAATCCCGGGGCTTGCCTGACTGCTGAACAAAAAGGTTTCCACTTGGGCCCCACAGCTCCTAAGGCCAGCCCTGCTTCTGAGCAGAGGAAGCCCCTTCACTCCTTACCTGCCTTTCTGGAGATTCACAGAGACACAAGTTTAAATGAGCACTGGACAATCACTGTCTTGTTAACAGCAGTCATGGAACACCCTATTATTTGGTTGAGAACTGGATCATGTTGAAGTTGGATAGAGGGGATGAAATCCAGGGAAATCCAACACCACGGCTGTCACCTGAGGAGTACAAAAAGCCACGTCAGGCCCAAACTCACCCATCTGCTGTCTCTTTTCTTTCTTTCTGCTCACAGGGTCATGATCTTCAATGTATCTCTATGAATTGACCACCTCCAGCCCCTCCATGGGCTCATCCATCCTGCCTGTTTGCAGTGACCCCATTAACCGCATACCTGCAACAGCCCCTGCGGGGTAACCCAAAGAATCTGCTACCATGGAAAACTCTGATGGACTCTTTCTTATAGCAGAGTCAAGGACTGCAAGAAGTCCTCATCCACTAGCCATCACTAGTGGAAGCAAGCAGGTATCCAGTGGTGTAGCTAAGGAGAGGCTGGGGGGGTCAATTGCCCTCAGTACAACCCCTTGATGGGGTGCCATTTCACACCCCCAGTGGCAGACCTTAGGCCTAAAAGCAGCCTTGTGAGGCTCGGAAGGTTGTGTGCTGTCTTCCCAACCATCAGAAGTCCTCAAGACAGAGTACTTAAAAAAGCACTTCTGGTTTTTGCTGAAAACTCAAAATGGCTTTCTAAGGTGTTCTGAGGGTGGGGGGGGGGTGTGTGTTAAAAATGTTGTGCCCCTGGGTGTCAGATGTTGTCACTACATCACCACAGGTGTCTGGTGAAGTTCAGTGTTCTGTTATCAGCACCAGAGCAGCAAAGGACAGTCTCCCCAGCAGACCTCCAACCCCACCAACCTCTGTTTCCATGGTCCAGGCCAGTGTTCCACCATCAGGGAGCCTTTCCATAGCATGTGGCTCGAGTAACTGAGCCAAGCTACATTATGCAGAGGAATCCAATTTGTGCATGTCCCCCACACCCCTAGGGTAGTAATTAATCTGAATTTGGGTATCCAAACTATGGCATTCTGACAGCCCTTGACTGTGAGAAAAAGCCACTTGCCCAGAATTGTCCAAGGAAATCTGGGGTGGCACATTCTTCCCTGACACCTCTCTGCCTTCCTGTACAACCCCTCAGGAGCACTGACATCAGTTGTCAACCTTTCATGAGAACTTGGGGACTCAACACGTTGGCTCCCAAATTACAGAGAAAAAGAGTGATAGTTTTTTCTTATATCTACAGCTAGTTGAACATCCCTCCATATGAGCTGAAACCGGGGAATGAAATTTCCTGCACAATGGTCTATGAAGGCATCCCCATGAAGTTCACCCAGAAAATCGGGGAGAAATCCCACGATCAGGAATGAAGACCATTCTCAACCAGCACTGCCCCAGAACTGTCTCTAGCATTATCACATGCCTGTGTGGCCTGTGGCTGAATCAATGAGAGCCCACTCACAGATATCTCCAGGGGTGATCTGTTTTGGGAGCACCATTGATTTGTGGGAGGTGAGCGGAAGTTGAACGAAGAAAGGAGATGGAAGGGTTCATGTCTCAGAATCTGGCTTCAGGACAAGGTTGTTATCAGGTTGCTCTCATGTGTCTCAGTAGACACATGAATCTCACCTTCTTCATCCCACTTTTTTTTGGTCAATGACATCACAGTTGCATATGTGGGGTTGTCCCATTATATCATCACATCAACCCAGAGAAGGAGGGGAGGGACACTACACCCACTGAGCTTCATTGCTATGTTGTTGTTTGAACTCAACTCATACACACAGGAGTTAAGCCCAACATTCTGTCCCCCATTTCACACTGGCTTCTCTGCACATGCTCAGATGAGCTCTCTTCTCACTGTACAGAGCAGAATTCAGAACAAAAGAGACATGCGTGACAATAAATCTTTGCATTTCTGTAGCCAGTTTTCAATGGGCAAAGCCTATTATTATGATCTACTCCTTACAACAGCTCAACCTGGTGAAGATTAACATCTGCTCTGGTGGCCCCTGAGCCCTCAGTACCATCCCAAGGGAGGAGGTTCATATCACACAGGATATCCCTTCCCTTGGGGTAGCTGGTGGGGGGACAGATGAGCACCTGGAAACCAGGAACGTGATGCTATGAGGGACTTGGGGGTTCAGTTCAAGACACATCTGCTGAGGTTTCTTGAGAGTCTCTGGACAAGTTCAGCCTGGAGCTGCAGGCCCAGTCCCGTGGAGCTTGGCTTTTCTGTCCAAAGGAAATTTCATCAGGGCTGGTGCTCCAGGATCAAAGGGCTGTAGGGAAGGGAGCAGCAGAATGGAGCTCTGCTGTCAGTGGGGCTGCTGGGAATTTTTCCTGAATTGTTTTCCTTTATCTTTCCTTGATGCTATGCAAGCAGGGGCAGCAGATGCCTTCATGCCAGGCAGCGCCAGTCATGCCCTGCTTGCCAACACTAACGGAAGCCAGTTTGGGATTTGGGGTGGTTTGGTAGCAAGGCGAGGGGTGGAGGGGCCCAAGTGTGGGGCTGCTTTTATTAAGGCTGCCAGCATTTGATGCTGAGGGGTGTGTCTCTGTCCTTTTTAACTTTCAGCTCCTGCAATATTATGACGTCCACAGGAGGGCAGTAGAGAATTGGCACAGAATCTTACACAACTCCTTAGGACAGTGGTTCTCTCACATTTAGCCCCAGGACCCACTATTTAGAAGGACAATCTGTCAGGACCCACCAGAAGTGATGTCATGACCGGAAGTGGCATCATCAAGCAGGAAATTTTTCACAATCCTATGCTGCAATCCTACCCACACTTACCTAGGAGTAAGTTCCATTGGCTGTCATTGTTAAAAGACATTAGGCATTGTCTTTTAACAATTAACCTTTTAAAAAGGTCACTGGCATTGTTAAAAGACTAGGTTAAAACCTAGTAGCTTGTTAAAAGTACAAGTCTGTAACATTGCCCCAAATGCAGTCACATACCATGGTAGCATCGTCTAATATATTAAAAATATAAATGGGGACCCACTTGAAATTGGCTCGTGACCCATCTAGTGGGTCCCGACCCACCGTTTGAGAAACACTGCCTTAGGAAGTAGAAAAGTGTGAGTAGAAGGGACTCATGGCCCCAGACTGCAACTGAGTCAAGGACTGCAGCTGGTGTTGCTGTTAAATGAGAATTAATTTGGCTGGACTTGAAAGTGCTGCAGTTCGCTTGGTGTCCACCAGGGAGCGGCAGAGGATGAGGAAAGACTCACCTGTGCAGGTTTGGTCTGCATCCTGCAGGGAAATGAATGAGAACAGCCTGAACTGCTGGTGTGTGGCTTTCAGTGCTCCAGCTCTGTTGTGCTCTAATTGTCTGTCCCTGATTTGTGTTCCTTTGGTAACTATGTTCCAGGCTTTAAAGCTTGCAAACTGCCCTGAGCTTTCCCTGGAAACAAACAAGCAACACAATCCCCTGCAGAGACCCTTTCCCTCCAGAGACTGGGGATCGCTTCGGGGAGGGGCTGAGCACCCAGGGACACAGCCAGGCAGTGCCCTGCAAGCCTCCTCGGAAGTCAGCCCCAGTCCCAGCAGCTGAGTGTGTAGCGGAGGGCGGCAGCCTCCGTTTCTGAGGTTTCCATGCTAGACACACTGATGTACCTGGGAGTAAGGCTCTGTGAACTCTGTGGGACTTATTTTGGAGTAGATGCGCTCAGTATGCTGCTGCCCTTTCCCTTGCCAGGAAGAAGCACCATCACTGAGCAGAGTGGGAATAAGACCATCATGTTAAGTCTCATTCAATGTGTAATTTCATGCAGAATGCAGAATGCAAATTGCACAAACCACATCAAAATTTCTGTTCTATGAGAAGTTATAGCCCCAAAAAACACCAGTGGGGTGGGGGAATGGGACACCACCACACCCACTGCCCAGGGTGTTACCCCACTGCATGGGAGGAGGTCCATCATGGGGGTGCTTCCCGCACTGGAAGAAATAAACCCAGTGATGCCACTGTGATTTGATAAGAGAAGAAGCGTCTTCAGTGCATGGGTCACTTAGAGAAGACAGAAGTGTTGGGGGAATTGAGCACCAGCAGTGCTCTTTTCCGATTCACTGTGGAAGAAAAACGGTTCTGTCTTTACTGCACCTCAGTTTCAGACTCTTGTGGCCCTACAGTCCTTGTGGAACTGGTCCCTCCAGCCTTTGTTGATACTTTCCAGACAATGACAATGGCCTTGTTAGTTGGAGAGAGGGCAGCTGGCTGACAATCCATCCATCATTCTCTCTCCAGGTACTTAGCTTCACTCCAAGGGACCCCTCCCTTCCCCCTGAGCACCTGAAAGAAAGATAATCACTTTGCTCTGGATGAAGGGAGGGGTCGCTGGCTCCCCTGGAGAGAGACTGACTGATGGATTGTTTGCCTAATGACTCTGTCTGAAACATCCCAAAGGGCAGCAAGGCTGTTTTGAAAGCACAGAGCAAAGGGAATTTGTTTTTTAAATTGATTTGCATTAGAGAGAATTTTGCCAGGCACCTGAGTTCTGGGAATGGAACCCTCACAGATGATGAGACTCAACCTGATATATTAACCTCTTCAAGGCTTCCAGCTTTGCTTCCAACAGATAGAGAAAAACCTTTAGTTTGGGGCCGCTGAAGTGTGCTGGCAAGCCTCACTCCCTCTGGCAACATTCTTCTACAGCAGCAGTTTCCCACTGGTGTGTGTGGCACATTGGTGTGCCAAGAAAATATGCAGGCGTGACACAGAAGTTTGGAGCACAACAGTTGAAAATTGCTGAAAAACTTATCTGGGTTCTGTGGCTCAGTTTCTGGGGCAACTGTCTTAGCAAGAACTTGCTCCTTTCTCTGCTGTGGTGGGGAAGAGGGACAGACCTGCAGTGGACCTCCCCAGCCCCACGCCCTGGGCAGATGTTTCTGCAGGACTCACACCACTTGGATTCTCAGAGAGGCACTGAAACCCTGGCAGGGGTTCAATCAGATCCCATTGTATTCCGTTTGCAAGTGGGGCTCACTTCTCACTGAAATGAGCAAAGACTTCAGGCTTTTACTTGGCATATGTACTCTTGGAGCTTGCTGGAGGAAGGAGGGGCGGTGCAAGGGGAGGGGGAGGGGAGGAGTGGGGAGGGGAGGAAACATAAGAGGGACATGGCAGGGGAGATGAGGAAAACAGGATAGATGGGAGGGGGAGGAGAGAGGCGGATTGGCACAAACTGGGTGCCAGCAGTTCATCAATATGACAACCGTCAGCAAGTTCCAGCAGGCTGAGCGCGCGTTCTGCTTGCATATGTGCTCTAGATTGGCTTTTGTTTGCCGTCATTTGGCCTTCTTCGTTGCTTAATTTTCTTTGCCCTTCCCCCGAGACTCAAACTGACCAGAACATCCTGTGAATTCTCTGGAGGCTCAAAATGACCAGATCATCTTATATATTTTATGTTGTCTAATACAGCCTTGAATTGGGCTGGGGTCCTGAGCTGGAGACCCAAAATCCCGAGGCTCTGGATCCCTGGCCATCTGTATATACAAAGGCCTGCGATGGCCCCTCCCCTTGAACTGTTGCCACCCCCCTGTGCGAAAATCCACCCCCCCAACTCACATGAGGCTCACAGAGCCTCACGCAACCCGGGGCTATCAACTCTGCTTCTGGGAAACCTCAGAGAGGCTCGCATGGGGTCCTAGAGGTTTGCTCCTGGGGCATTTGCCCCATTGGACTCAATGGTAGATCCGCAACTGGGACAGACAGTTTGTTCACACAAACAATTGTCCTAGAAACAGCCATCGGACCCAGAAGAGTCTCTCAGAAGTGGCATCCCAAGAGGCAAAGACCAGAGAGGTCTGTGTGCCATGAAAAGAAAACTATTTTAAAATCACAGGTCTACAGCACAGTGGTGGCCCATAAAAACGCCACCCCATGACTGGAAGGAAATGTGGTGACATCATCACATCACCGCAATCGCTTCTGTTTTGAGCACAGATCTGCCGGCCTTGCACTTCTTTCCCCTTTTTTAAAGGGGAAGAAGGGGGGCTACCCTCAGGTCAACAAGATCCGGAACAGCGCTGATAGAGGCTTCGATTCTGCGCTGATCTGAGGGCTGCCCCTTTAAAAGGGGGGGACGGCAGTGAGACTGGCGCAGATTCACTTTCTTACCAAACGAAACAAGTTGGCAGCACCAGCAGCTTGTTTCACTCTGGAAAAAAAGTGAACAAATTCTTCTCTTTCAAGCACAGCACTGTCAGGAACTACCTGGCTCTGCAAGTCTGAAAACAAATGAAAATGGACCTTGCCAGCTGAAGCCTCTGCTTTATTCTTTGGAGGGCGAGGGGCTACCTTCTGGAGCATTTGTTGAGCTCCACTTTCATCAGACTGGGACCATGCAGATAGCCTTGCATTTCCCTTTGCTCCTGGTCAAGGCACATTTGCTTACTTGTGAGTAAATGCAACCCTGTGGCTTACTTACTGCCCCCTCTGGACAGCAGACGAATTAGCATCAAGTCCAACAATAGATCTAAATGGCTTTGCACACTGAAAACTTGCCACGTAAATGCAAAGATTTATTAATGACACAAATGTCTCTTTTGTTCTGAATTTTGTTCTGTACAATGAGAAGAGAGCTCATCTGAGCATGTGCAGAGAAGCCAGTGTGAAATGGGCAATAGATTGTTGGCCTTGGCCTGCGTGTGTTTGATTTGGGTTCAGACTATAACATAACCATGAAGCTCAGTGGGTGCCCTGGGTGTAGTTTTCTGACCCCCTTCCTTCATTGGGTTGATGTGATGATACCATGGGGCAACCCCACATATGCAACACTGAGGATTTTGACCAAAGAGTGGGATGAAGAACATGGGATACTTCTGAATGTATTTTCCCCCATGGCAATCAGGTTCTGATACCGGTTTCTGAGACATGGACCCTTCCCCTTCATTCCAGTTCCCACCCACTCACCCCACACAAATCACTGGTACTCCCCAAACAGATCACCCCAAGAGACACCTGTGAGTGGGCTCTCATTTATTCAGCCAGACCACACATGCATGTGATCATGCTAGAGACAATTCTGGGGCAATGCTGGGTGAGGATGCTCTTCATTTTTGACCCTGGGATTTCTCCACGGTCCTTTGGGGGAACTTCACAGGGAGACCTTCTTTGACAATCCAGCAGGAATAACTTGGCATGTCATATGCAGGGATGTTCATCTTGACCCCGAATGAACACACACACGGTTCTTTTTGGATTTTGGAGAGGCAATCAAACAGGCGACAGGAGAATTCAAAGAACTTCTTAACGTTTACTCGTTTGCAAACGGGACCTCCCCACCCTTGGATTGCAATCATGCAGGTTTTATAGGGAAAAATAACATACAGGCAGACGCCCAAAACAACATTCGGCATGTTATCAGTACAGGATGTTGATCTGAGGATGGCAATTCAATACACTTCAGCAATTTGTTTACAGAGATATCCGCTAGAGGGGGTCTGGCACTCTGACTCATCCCTTTTACCCTAACCTTTTTATCCTCGTTTGTTGATTGCCCTTGTCTAAGACCTTTCTGTTCACCCTTGGAGGCATAATATCACAATTAACTGGTTCTCTGAGAGGGATAGCTTTTTGGTCAGGGAAGAGCCTTATGGGTGAACTGGGCATCTTGGGATATTTCCATATTGTGAGCTAGGCATATTGTTATCTATCTGGAGGTAGGTAGAATAAGAACCATCACCGTTTTCATCTGTGACTTCAGAGCCAGTGTCGTTGTCTTCAGGAAAGGGGCTGTTATTCTTGAGCCACTGGACTCTAGGAAAGAACCCTGTGATCTTGCAAGTGAGGATCTCAGTTGGTTCACTACGAAGTGTGTTCTCCTCATGGTTGGGTGGGGAGAGGTAGCCATGGGATGCCCTGCTCGCTACTGGTTCAGTGCCAAGAAGAGTGTGGCAGAAAAAAAAGAAGGCAAGGATTATTCAGTGCAAGTCAAAGCAGTGAAAGACATTTGGGGAAAGTAGCTCTGGAAGGGAGGAGATTGGACAGTCCCCACATTCTCAAGAAGGACCTTATCCCATTCAAAGACTCTGCTACTTACTGCTACTTACTGCACACTCCCTTACTCGGTGCCCCAGGCAAAAGAGCCAATACACCTTTAAATAACCCCAAATTACCCAAATTAGCCAAGTCTTATCAAAGGCTTCAGGATGTAGACTCAGTACGCCTTGAGATCCACCCAAGCAAATCCAAGCACATTTTAAAAGGGGTCTACTCAGAGTAATAAAATTGCATAAGGAGAACAAATGCTCTCCAGTATAAAACATTCAGGGGATAACACACAGCAAATAAACTAACAAAAGCTCTAACGTCATCTATCTACCTAACAGTTACAAAACATTCCACAGAGTTTGCTTGTGGGCTGAATGAATGCAGCATTCAGAAAATCCATGTTCCCTTTTCTATGTACAGAGCCTGAAGGTCAGCATTCCAGAAGGCAGGAGAGAGAGAGCGCGACCCCAGACGCTCTCCTTATAGACCTCATATACATTGTGCAGGAGATCTCTGGCACATACACGTCAGGTGACTAGATAGGAAAAACAGAGCCTGGTGGCCACCTGGGACCTCCCGAAAAGGGCTTCCAGTTTGTGAATCTGCTAGATGTGCCTCCTTCAGTCCCCTTGTATAGGAAACTAGGTTAGACCCTTTGCTATCTAGTTTTCGTTATGGGGGTAATCTTTGCATGGAGGGGCAATAAGCTCTAGCGGTCTCCCACACCCCACAATGGCTTCTTTGGCTTTTATAGGCAGTGTTTTGATTGATCCTGGTTTCCTCTTCTTTTTATTCAAAAGAAGAATCAATGTTCAGAAAGCTCCAATGTCTCACTCCACATCTTCTGATTTTTGTGCCTGCAACTTGGTTTTGTGCCTTTGTGTGCTTGCTTGCTTTTCCCTGAGAGTGGAACACTGACCTGGATACCAGCAGTCACCTGCCTGCTTCCTTCAGTGATGGCCGGCAGAGGTGGACTTGTTGCTCCCCTTGAGTCTGCTGTGAGAAAGAGTCTGTTGGAGTGCTCCATGGTAGTGGATCCCTCAGGGGTTACCCAGCAGGGCCTGTTGCAGGTATTCTGATTAATGGGATCACTACCGGAAAAGCAAGCAGGGGGCAAAAAGGCAGGATGGGTGAGCCCGTGGAGGGGCTGGCAGTGGTCAATTCAATGAGAGACACTCAAGGCCATGGAGCTGTAAGCAGAATGAAAGGAGAGAATGAGGATGGGCGGCTTTGGGCCTGACAAGGGTTTCTGTATTCCCAGATGACAGCCACGGTGTGTCTGCTGATTCCAGCACCTTTGACTTAACTCGACCTGCCCCAAACTCCAACAAAGGACTCTGGTTCTCCCCTGCAGTACCTGAGCGAAAATTGATGCAGTTGGTGAGGAGCCCCAGCCAAGCCCAGAAGCAACACCCCTCTGCACACCTGGACCTGTTCTAGCATCTCTGAGAATTTCCAGAAAGGTAGGTAAGGCTGACAGGTTTTTTTCTGCTAAGGTCTGTGGGATGGGCTGTCAATCAATAAGAGCGAATGTTCAGCAGCCATCCAAGACCAAGACCCAGGATTGTCTGGGCAGAAGCTGGAACAGGGCTGGCTCCCCCTTATTTAATTATTTCTTTTAATTTAATTTAATTTAATGTTTTAGTTATTTCAATTTGCTTGATGATGTCACTTCTGGCCGTGACATCACTTCCAATGGGTCTCGGTGCTAAAAGTTTAAGAACTGCTGCAATAAGGTGTTAGTAAGTTGACACCCAGGATGGGGGGTGTGTGACACCACTAGTGACCAAAATCATTAAAATCACAGTTTGCAAAAATTATACCATCACGTTGTATCAGTCACTGCGTCTTTTCATGCAGAATGCAATGAAACAAACCAAATTGAGATGTCTGTGTTCTCTCCAAAGGTACAGCCAAAAAACCAGTGGGAGCGGGTGATGGTACTTCACCACGCCCACCACCTGGGGCATTGCCCCGCCCACTGCATGGGGTAACACGCAGGCCTCCCGCATCGGGTGACGCAAATCCTAGTGACGCCACTGAGGAATCCCCTCCCTCCAAATGGCTGATTATGCTTTTCTAGTCAGTTTTAATTAATTCTGAATATGTTTCTCTTTCCATTTTTGTAGTTGCTGAGTGGAATTCTTACAATGAAGGAAAACACTAAGCAACCTCCCCCCCCTCAAAAACATGAAAAAAGAAACACATTTAGAATAAATTAAAACCATGACTAAATGGCACGGTCCTGGCACAAATTTAGGCAGGGCTCAGAGATGTCCAGGAGGAATGTGCCACCCCAGATAGAAAAGGCTTGGCAGGCGGCCTTTTCTCACACACTGTGGCTGTCAGAATGCCATAGTCTGGTTACCCTGAATTCAGATGAATTACTGCCCTGGGGATGGAGGGCACTTGAGCTTGGCTCAGTTACTTGAGACACCTGCACATTTGTACCTATTGATGGGGCTGTGTGAATCTCCAGAAAGGCAGGTAAGCAGTGAAGGGGTTTCTTCTGCTCAGAAGCAGGGTTGGCCTTAGGAGCTATGGGGGTGCAATTGGAAACATTTTTGCACCCCCCCAGTATACAGTATTTTATATCAAAACGTGTGCTAAGGAGTGCATGTGAGCTACTAGTGCAAGTAGATCTAAGAACATTTTAAAATAAAATGACTGTTTTTAGAATCCAAGGCAACAAGACTGCTGTTCTTTCCATCCAGAATAGGTAAATGACTCAAGAGGTCCACCTCTCATTTGTACTTAGAATACTTGGCTGAAGGGGGGGCCTTTTAGAACGTTCAAAGAGCTCCTCTGAAAGGGGAAGCCTGGCTAGGTGGAAGAATCAGGGAGAGTCTTTAGACAGGGAGCAGAGACAGTTTTTGGGTTCTGGGAAGGAGAAGGTTTGTTGCTGTGAAGGAAAGAAGTGTTTTGTTTTTTCCTTACTTACCTGTGTACCTACCTTTTCTGACTTTCCATTTGCCTTCCTTCTAGTTCCTTGTTTTGGTTGGATTAATCAATATTGTTTTATGTTTCAACTGCTCAGACACCATTTTCTCTGGTCAGGTTGGCTGGTTCTCTCTCTAGCGCAGCAACAAATATTGCTGCAGGGGCTTAGGGATTGGGGAATTTTTGTTAACAAATCTGGCATCCCAGATGGGGAACCTGCTGTGATTTCTGGGTGTCCCAGACTCCAAATAAGGGAGAGATATGCCTGAGCCCCTGCGAGAAAAGTTCTGGATCCTGGCAAAGAGGAACAGGTGTGACACTACATGGTGCTTGATTAGTGAGCGGGCTGGTTTATGGCTGGATGCGGAGCATGGTGGGTGCTGCCCTGATTGCTTCACCTCCCTAAGCCCATGATCCTCAACCGATGTGCTTAGTAGCCTGGAGTCTGGGGTGCAGTGGCGTAGTTAGGTCTTTTGACACCCGGGACCCATAAATTTTTGTCACCCCATATGACATAATTAATTATTTTTTCAAGTGATGTCATGGCTGGAAGTGACATCAACAAGCAAATTAAAATAATTATAAATAGTTAAATTAATAAAAAAAAATTTAAATTGGGGGAAGCCAGTACTGTTCCACCAAGTGACTTTTCTCTGTAGCCTGCCTGCAATAACACCTCCCCCCAGAAAAAAAAAAAAAAAATCTGTGAGATTTTCAACCCTACCCACTGCCCAGTTCAATTTAAATTCTTATGTTTAAAGCACATCACTGTCAGGACCCACCTGGATTTGCAAGTCTGAAAACGAAAAAAAGTTCAACCTTCCCAGCTGAAGCCTCTGTTTTTATCGTTTTTAGTGGAGGGGGGGGACTTGCATTGTGGAGAATTTACTGAGCGCCATTTCCATCAGATTGGGAACATTCTGGTGGCCTCACATTCCCCTTTGCCTGGTCCAGCCAGAGCCAAGGCACATTTGCTTCCTTGCATGTAAACGTGATCATTTGGCTTAGTTTTGCTTTTCATAGGGCTCAATACATTCGCCAGCTTGGAGGCATTGACTTCCTTATTGGGTGTTTTGGGGGGCTGTGTTCATTGGATCAGGACCACTCTAGTGTGCCCAAAAAGATTGTCATTCTAAGAGTGGTCCCACTGCTCAAAAGTTTGAGAACCACTGATTAGAGAGGAAATTAAGCAAATGTCTAAAGTGCTTTGCACATGGAAAAGTTCTATAGAGGTACTGATTTCTTAAGATCATGGCTGTGTCTTTGCTTCTGAATTCCACACTGCACAGTGCAGAGTGCCATTCTGAGCATGTGCAGAGAGAAGCCAATGTGAATCGGGAGACAGAATGTGGGAATTGGACAAGCGGTTTATGGTTTGAGGTAGAGGAACAGCGTAGCCATGCAGCTCACTGAGTGGACTCCCTTCCTCCCTTCATATCTCTCTCTCTCTCTCTCTCTCTCTCTCTCTCTCTCTCTCTCTCTCTCTCTCTCTCTCTCCATTCTCCCTGACTTCCCTCTTTGGGCTAATGTTACCCCACATGCACAGCTCTGAGCTCTCTGAGCTGTTTGACACAGAAGTGGGATGAAGAAGATGGGCTACTTGTGAGTTCTCCCCTGATGGCAACCATGCCCTCAGGCCATTTTTTAAGACATAGTAGACCCTTTCCCATTTCTTTCCAGTTCCCACCAACCCACCCCATCCAAGTCAATGGTGCTCCAAAAATAGATCACACTTAGGGCTATCTGCACGGGGGCATCATTTATTCAATCTTAGGCCACACAGGAATGCAGGGAAAATATCTGCCAATGCCAGAGAAATCTGCTAGAGAAGGGGACATAGTGCTGGATGAGGACAGTCTGGAGTACTTGGGCCAAAGGGTGGAAATATCTTTGAGACAGAGCCCTGTGACCACGAAGGTGAGGGTCTTGGCTGGTCCATGATGAAGGGAGATCTTCTCATGGTGGGATGTGCAGAGGAAGATGCTGGGAGCCATTCTCTTTTCCTGTGGAGTGTCGAGGAGAAGAGTGTGGCAGGGAAAAAAGGAAGACAAGGTTATTCAGTTCGGGTCAAACAGTGGAAGGAATATGGAGAAGGGGTTCTTGAAGGAAGGAGATGGGACAGTCTCCACATTCTCATGAGGGTCTGTCAACGGCCATCAGTGCTCCTGGGGGGTTGTGCAAGATGGCAGGGGTTAATGCTGGACTCTCCACACACATTTCAGGACAGAACATCTCCCTGGGGAAAGGTAGAGCCGGTTCTACTCTGGCCTTACTTTCATTCAGAAATAGGGGTTGAAATGCTATTTGAAAGCCGAACTCCTCTGAAACATTCATTGGAAACCTCCATCTTAACAATTCTACCTGGTATGTTGACAATATGAATTTTGCATCTGTTCTGTGCCAGATTAACTGTCAGGTCATTGCCCCAGAGAATCCCGGGGCTTGCCTGGCTGCTGAACAAAAAAGTTTCCACTTGTGCCCCACAGCTCCTAAGGCCAGCACTGCTTCTGAGCAGAGGAAGCCCCTTCATTCCTTACCTGCCTTTCAGGAGATTCACAGAGATACGGGTGAAAATGAGCACTCGAGAATCACTTCCTTGTTAATGATAGAGACGGAACAATTTTCCAACTGGTCACGTATTGGACCAGTTTGAAGATAGTTAGAGTGGTTGAAATCCAGGGACGCACCATGGCTGTCACCTGAGGAATACAAAAAGCCACGTCAGGCCCAAACTCACCCATCCGCTGTCTCTTTTCTTTCTTTCTGCTTACAGGGTCATGGCCTTCAATGTATCTCTATGAATTGACCACCTCCAGCCCCTCCATGGGCTCATCCATCCTGCCTGTTTGCAGTGACCCCATTAACCAGCATACCTGCAACAGCCCCTGCTGGGTAACCGAAAGAATCTGCTACCATGGAACACTCTGACGTACTCTTTCTTATAGCAGAGTCAAGGACTGCAAGATGTCCTCACCCACTAGCCATCACTAGTGGAAGCAAGCAGGTGTCCAGTGGTGTAGCTAAAGAGAGGCTGGGGGGGCAAATTGCCCTCAGTACAACCCCTTGTTGGGGTGCCATTTCACACCCCCAGTGGCAGACATTAGGCCTAAAGCAGACTAGTGAGGCTAGGAAGGCTGCGTGCTGTCTTCCCAACCATCAGAAGGCCTCAAGACAGAGCACTTAAAAAAGCACTTCTGGTTTTTGCTGAAAACTCAAAATGGCTTTCTAAGGCCTTCTGAGGTGGGGGGGTGTTCAAAATGTTGTGCCCCTGGGTGTCAGATGTTGTCACTACATCACCACAGGTGCCTGGTGAAGTTCAGTGTTCTTTTATCAGAACCAGAGCAGCAAAGGACAGTCTCCCCAGCAGTCCACCATCTCCACCATTCTCTGTTTCCACAGTCCAGGCCAGTGTTCCACCACCAGGGAGCCTTTCCACAGCACGTGGCTCAAGTAACTGAGCCAAGCTACATTATGCAGAGGAATCCAATTTGTGTGTGCCCCCCCTACACCTCTAGGGTAGTAATTTATCTGAATTCGGGTATCCAAACTATGGCATTCTGACAGCCCTTGACTGTGAGAAAAAGCCACCTGCCCAGAATTGTCCAAGAAAATCTGGGGTGGCACATTCCTCCCGGACACCTCCGAGTCCTGCCTCTGTTTGTGCCCTCTCTGGCATTCTCACAATTGCAGGAGATCACTCAGCAACCCCCAAAAATGGACAAAATGAAAGAAAAAATTCAGGCTCCATTAAAACAATGACTCTTAAAGCAATAGAAGCCTTGAGGGGAGGGGACTCATAACTTCTTGCATGCAGAAACCTCCCCTCAGGGAAGAAAACCAGGCATTGTAGGAGGGAATTCTATCACATCTCATGGGTGGACAGGCTGTGTACTACTAGGTGTGGAGCTGCCCGCATTTGGAGATAAAAAAGCCAGGTCACAGCCCCTGCTTCCTGCCCACCTTCATATTTGTAATAATATAAATATGCAGGTGGCCCTAAGAGGGAAAAAGGATCTGAACCTAAGACCTGCAGGGCGGCTGGAGAACTGCACTCACCTGTATCTTGCTGGCCAGGAAGAAGAGGCAGGCTGAGTCCAGGAGCGAGGAGCCCCACAAGCAGGAGGAAAGTGCTGGAGATCATGGTGGGATCCCTCAGGGTTGTCTGAGCCCAGCAGCCAGGCAGGTTATATAGCGTGGCCAGAAAGTTTGGGGTGGAGATTGACCAGCAATCATTTACATGGTGCCACCCAGACAGTCTTGGCAAGATGATACCAAAAGCAACCTGGACCTCTGGTTGGTTTCTGCAATCAAAATGCTTCAGGCCACAGAGTCAGAAGTGAAGCCCAGCAGGTCACGGCCCCTTCCTTGCGTTGGCACTGGCCTTCCCTGTGAAGAACACCCAGAAACCGAATCACATGCTGCTCAAGTACACCTTGATAATATTGAGCTTTCATGAGATACTAATCAAAATGAAATGTTCTCTGCTCAGTGATGAAACCTGATCTCAGGCCCCAGTCGTGGTGGGCGTTCTCTACAGAAGGGATCACAAGAGCTGCTGTGGGACTCTTGTGAATGCTGTCTTGGAATTGGAACCAAAGGCACATAGGTTGGAAGAAAGAGGCTGGGATGAAATGGATAGATCAACCACTTTTAACCACTGTGCCATGACACACTGGTGTGCCGTGAGTGGTCCACAGGTCTGCCATAGGAATTTGTGGGAAGGTCATTTATTAGTAGGGCCAATGGGAGATGTGAGCCTCCCATTGGCAGCATGGTGTGCCTTGTCAATTGTCAAAAACTTGATGGTGTGCCTTGACCATTTTAGTGCCTTGTCAGTGTGCCGTGAGATGAAAAAGGTTGAAAATCACTGGGATAGATACCTATATAAAGTACTCTGTGATTCTCATTCCAACAGAGGCCAGTCAGATGATTGGTTGGTCACTCTCTACCCACAGACTGTTGCTTCATCAGGGTAGAAGTTGCCTTTGGAAACTTCCTGCTGTCTTCCACGAAGACAGATACTTGGGTGGGGGGCTTGCACTTTCCTAGCCTAGTTTCAGCTGGGGCAGACGAGGCAGCCCACTCACTCCCTGCCAACTTCCTGAAAGTCTGCTGCTCTGGAAGGTTCTTATAACCAGAATCAGGCACTGCCAGTGGCTTTACTAGGGCGTATGGCGGGTGCGGACCGCACTGGGTAATGCACTCGGGGGGGGGGGGTGTGATACCACTACTGTGAAAATCTTGGTATTTTTGAATTACCCTGTCATGTTATATATCATCTGATGGGTAATTTAATGCAGAATACTATTTAAAATAAAAAGTGCTTTGAAAAATCTGCATTCAGTCAAACGTTATAGCCAATTAAGAAGGGTGATGTTCTCACGGTGGGAAGCGTAGAGGATGTCACTGGAAGGCGTTCTTTTAACCTACATGCCAGATACAGCCCATGGAGCCTTTTCCGGTGGTCCTTGTGCTCTGGGGGAGTTCTGGGGCCCCCCACCCTGCAAGCTCCAACTGTGATGGGAGCAGAGATGCAGTTGCCTCCAGAGGATCATTCTGAGGGCCATGGTGGCCACGCACGGCCAGCATTGTGGCCTTCAAGCAGCAGCAGCAGTGAAGGAAAGCAGGCCTTGCATTGGTGCAGGGCTTTTTGTGGGCCTTGAGCTCAGGGGAACCACTGCCTAGTGCTCCTCCACTGTGCTTCGGGTTTTCGGCGGAATGGACCTCAGCAAATGGAAACCTAGGCCTCTGAGCATCCCGCTTGGAGGCAGGCTGTGCAGCATGGCCTCTCCCGGTTGGAAGAGCCACTTGCCCAACAGACTGGGGCAAAGAGGCAAAGAAGGGAGGCCCGTAGCCAGGGCGACACACCAGAGACAGACTTTGTTTGCTCCCAGCGTGGAAGGGACTGTCACTCCCAAATTGGCTTTTCCAGCCACACCAGACACTGTTCCAGAACCG
Organism: Tiliqua scincoides; assembly: GCF_035046505.1. NCBI lineage: Eukaryota > Metazoa > Chordata > Lepidosauria > Squamata > Scincidae > Tiliqua > Tiliqua scincoides. The sequence goes on from NC_089825.1 coordinate 129,458,386, forward strand.
CCATTCGGAGTGCGATACCAGAGACTGAAGGATGCCAACAGCAAGAAGGACTGCTCAGGATGCTTTTGGCCTTCTCATGCCAGGTCTGTCTGGGTGGCACCAAGTAGGAGTTTCCTGGCCAATCCCCACCCCAGCTCTCCAGGCACAGTCTATGACCTTCCCCAGCTGCTGCGCACCGACAACACTGTGGGATCACACTCTGCTGCCCAGCTTCTTCCTCATACTTGTGGGGCTCCTCGCTCCAGGGCTGAACTTGCCTCTTCCTCCTGGCCAGCAAGACGGAGGTGAGTGCAGCTCTCCAGCCCTCCTGCAGGCCTCAGGTTCAGCTCCTTTTTCCATCTCAGGGTCAACTGCATATTAGTACCATGCAGTGCTTTTTTTGTTTAAAAAAAATAAAAAAGGTGCAGGAACTCACAACTTCTTTTATTTATTTATTTATTTATTTATTTATTTATTTATTTATTTTTAAACCATTTTTTTATACACATGAACATGCACACGCACACACGCGCGCGCACACATCCATCCCTTGTGAGCTCCCTTGTGATAGCAAAAGCACTCCTGCCACAGCTGGAGTGAAACACCCCATTTTTTTTTAGGTGGGGACGGGCTCAGTTAGGCTATAGGAAACTCTTTCCATTGGGCTATAGGAAAGCCTATATAGTGTTCAGAACTACTATATAAGGTCTTGAC